>NC_141991.1:120937889-121558723 GCF_049901715.1 Pseudonaja textilis | reverse complement strand
AGTGCTTATTTTCACATCCAATGACAGCAGTTGTGCTAGTAGGGTGAAGCTTTGGAGGTCTCAAATTGCTTGTCTCAGAAAGCCTCTTGGTATGTACCCTAGTTATGCTTCCTGTTCTGGTGTACCTGTTGTGGCCCACCAAACTGGCAGAAGATTTGGACAGTGAGGAGGTTGGGGAGGAACATGGGCCAGTCCTGGAGTTGGGGGAAGGCTCTGATGAGTGGAGGCAGAGATGGGGCCAGGGCCGTCTAACAGTTATCAGCTGCCTTTGGAGTCAGACATCAGTGAGGCAGAAGAACAGCTAGAGCCTGTTCCCAGTGTGCACATGTGCAGAGTTGGCAGAAGAAGGGAATAGCTGAGGAACAAGGGCCGACTTGGAAGTAAAGCCACAGGTGGATGGTGAATGGCTCCTCCACTAGAAAATAAAAGAGAAGCAAAAGTGGAGTGGGGCTTTGCAGGAGACAATTAGTTCATTCCGGCATGCTTGCCAAGAATTGCGGCATCTGGCCACGCTCCATGCCTGATAAAGGGTCTATAATTGGGAACTATCTTGAAAGACTGTTGCCTAGGACTTTGTTGGAGAGGAAATTCATTGTAAATTAAATAAAGGGTTTATCAGGACGAGGACTTGGCTTTGTGCTATTGGGAAAGCATAGGTCAGAACAGTACCTGCTTGGTAGTTTACACTGTGGCTGCTTATATTCCAATAGAATGCCTTTATTGTACTTGGCATCCTATCCCAGAAATAGGGCTCCCATAGCCCTGGCGTCTTCTGCTTGAGGAGCTTTATGTCGTGTCCCTGGGGAAATCAATGCTCATCCTCCTTTGTCAGGAGAATGATCAATCTCACCAGAGAAGAGACAGAGAACGAAACTTTATTTAAAAAAAAAAAACAAAAGGGAGGGGAAGAGAAATATAAATAACTGTTTTTAACTGAAGTTGTTTTAGAGAAAGGGATACGGGACGATTCAAATTCCCCAGCAATATCTTAGAAGAACCTCCAATAGAAAACATGCAGAAAAAAATTAAAGCTCTTAGCAGATTCTGAGGAAAAGGGACAAAAGTTACTAGAATTCAGTATGGTACCCATTTCCTCAAAGCTGGCAAATGAAATGAATAAATGTAGCGACTGCCACCAGAGAGAATATGCATTAAATTTTAAACCCATCAAACACATTCAATTATTATAAAATAATACCATTTTAAAGTAGTATGATGCCATCTATTGACTATTTTGGAGTCAAAGTTTGATTCCAAAATGTAGGAGGATTTGCACAATATTGTTTTGAAAGTGTTTTTTTTTACCCTAATGCACACAGTTCAAGCCCTTCGTTCATACTATTTACAAAGTCTTTCAGGAGAATCTGTTACATATAATGTTGAAACACTTTTGACTTTAAATAATATGAATATTGTTACATTTTAGGTTTAAGATCTCATTAAGTTTCTGATGATACTCCATCATTTCATCTGATATCCTTTTACACGTTATGGTCAAGAGAAAAAGATTTCCCATCAATATTCAAATCTCAAATTATATAAAGCATTGTCTTCCCATTCTGTACAAAGATCATATTTATCTATTCTATAACATGTTTAAAATCTGAGATCAAAGAATGGAAGAAAAAGAATTAGGATTCATAAATTGCCTCCCTTTTTCCAAATATTAAATTAAATATTATTACCCTTATTAGATATTTAAATAAGGATATTGTAATGGCAGATATGATTTTTAAAACATTTAGGTGGAATAGTGTAGTTCAAATTGATCTGAAGTCCAATTTTCTTCAACCTAGCATTTTCCTGCAAATGTAGGGTCTGCTTTTTAGATTAATGAACACCATTGCATGTGATCAAATGCCGGTCCAATGGGATGATATTAATGTCTGTATTGTGTCTTGCTACTTTCGCTTTGGTGTTCCATGTGGGTATTTGCCATCAATGTTGAAAAGGTAGGCAGTGCAAGCAACAGTCTGGAGTACTGCTTGTAAAATGTGGCCATACCATGGTAGGTGCAATGCTCCAAACATATGTTGAGTTTTGAACAATAGAAATACTTTTAATTTTAAGGATCAAAGCAGTATTTTAGATCTAGTATATGTAAGACTCTGAAATGCTTTTGTTTTATAGCATAGGATTTTCCCAATCCTGATTTTAAAGTAAAATTTTATATTAATTAAATAGAAGGAATTATTTTGCCATGAATAGAGTAAAAGCAAAGAATAGAAAAGTAACAGAATTTTAGGAAGAAGTGATACTTACATTGTGTAGGATATCTACCAAGCAATAATAAAAAATAATTGTTGCTATGACATACTTTTTAAATCTTTCAACCATAATTTTCTTTAACTGATGCCAATCTTTTGCAATAATTGCTCAATAATATCTCAATCCACCTAGATCCATGATGGCGAACCTATGGCACACATGCTCGAAGTGAAAAAAAAACAAAGCCATTTCCCCCAGCACGTGAGAGCTCGCCTGGAAGAGCCCCACTGCGCATGCGTGCCGCTGCCGCCCGATAGCTGATTGTCAGGTATCTGGTATGCATGCACGTGGGGGTGGTGCATGGTGCACAGGAGACATGTGTGCATGTGCAGAGACATGCAGCTCATGCTGGGGGTTGTGTGCACATGTGCAGGGTGGGGTGGCAGCACGCATTGCCTGGGTGCCGGCACATGAGTGTGAGCGCACGAGCACGTGTGCAATTATTGGCACGGGAGCCAAAAAAGGTTTGCCACCACTGACCTAGATAAATATACATAGTATAGTAGCTTCTTAAACCTGGTTTTGTAGCTATCAACATTGATTCACATAATAAATGATTAAAATTACTAATTTATTTATTTACAGGTAGTCCTGTACTTACAACAGTTCACTTAGTGACCATTCAAAGTTACAGTGGCACTGAAAAAAGTGACTTATGACCATTTTTCACACTTATCACTGTTGCAGCATCCCCATGGCCATGTGATTTACATTTGGATGCTTGACAACTGACTCACATTTATGACGGTTGCAGTGTCTCGGCATCATGTGATCCCCTTTTGTGACCTTTCTGACAAGCAAAGTCGATGGGAAAGCAGGCTCACTTAACAACCCTATGAGTAATTTAACAAACTGATTCAGTTAACAAATATGGCAAGGAAAGTTGTAAAATGGGGCAAAAGTCACTTGACAAATTTCTCACATAGCAACATAAATTTGGGGCAGAATTGTGGTCGTAAGTTGAGGACTACCTGTATTTGCCTGCTTTTTATTTGTTAGATCTATATCGTTTTTCCATTCCGGGGACTCAAAGCAATTTCACATGGAATTCTATTTTATACAAGCAGTAACACTTTGATGTGGATTAAGTAAACAGAGGGTGATTGGTGCCAGCTTGCTGATGTACAAGTATTCAGTTCAAATTGTAATTAAATTATATCATTAGTAGGATCTCAAATAATCATTTCAGCTACAAATAAGTTTAATCCATAAGTTCTATTTTTATACTGTTCTTGGACATGGACCTTCCTCCCAATACTTTGATAGAGAGATTGAACTAAACTGTAAAAAAAAAGGAAAGTGAGGTATTGTATGATTCCACTGATGATGCTAAAGATTTCTCTGGAGAAAATAAAAGAAGCTGGGTTTTTTTTTTAAGCTTTAAGATAATCTTGCTATAAAACCAGTTTTTGCCCAGTGGGTCTACATATTTATGTCCCAGATTTTTTTTATTGGCATCATTTTGTCTCAGCAAGAATTCTATGGATGTTTCTAAACTTTGCAAGGCCTCTAGATGGCGACTTTTATATGATGCTTCTCTGGAAGATGAAAGGCTTGGAATTGTACCTACTATTGTGGCAGGGAATTCTACCTTGGTGAACTGCTATTGGAGCTAGATGGCAGCAAAGGTAAAAATAACTAAACGAAATTTAATATTGAATATTTTAATATTTTGTATCTTAGTTTTTATGTTTGTAAGCCACCCAGAGTCAAATGACAGTGAGATTAGCGGCATGTAAATTTAATATTTTTTTCTGCCATTTTAGTGGTGCTACTGTAAATTTTAGCAGTTTAGATCTGGTATTTGGTTTTATTTCACAACAAAACACTTATCTTTATGCAGTAGAAAACTCCTTATCTGTAATTTATCAGGAGACTGGTAGCATCTTTTCTGCCTAATTTTATTAAAAGTTATATGGTTTTGTGAGCTACAGTTTCACTTTATCAATTAAATGGAGTGGCTGTATCACTTGTAACTGAACATTAAAGTAAATTGTGTAGAGTAGAAATGTGGAAGAGGAAGGAAGGAGAGAATCCTTCTTTCCTATAATTAATTAAGGGAATACCTAATTAATTAATTAAAAACTGTGGTAAGAAAGGTCGTAAAAATGGGGCAAAACTCACAACTGTCTCGCTTAGCAGCATACATTTTGGGGCTCAGTTGTGGCCGTAAGTCAAGGATTGTATAAGTTAACCTTCCTTGACACAACCGAAGCTTCCCAAATAATTAAAACCCTGCAGTACAGAGAAGGCGGGGCCAACCACTAGGGGATGCTACTCCACCACGGACAGCACTGAATGGTAAAATAATGAACGTTCACCGCAGCCTATGAACCGCGCTTTGGTTTCCAGAGGTAGCCAATGAAAAGCAAGCAGGTTAAGCCCTTATCTAGCCAATCGGCTCTTTTTCTCCGGAGGGGATGTGGGAAGTATAAGCTCTACCTTTTCCTTTCCGCCGTCATTAATCTCATCCCTGCAATAGCGGAGTTTGGTTGAGTCAGGCGATGCTTCGGTGCCTTTAACGATGCAACGCGGAGCTTCCTCCGGGCCGGGTGGACCTGTATTGTGACGCGGGTTGAGTGTTGCAACGTTCTAGATTCTAGAAATTGGCCCTTAACGAGCAAGGAAGGAGGAGTTTTCGGTTCGTGGTGGCGGCTACGCTGGGGTTCTGGGAGCCCCGTCTCCTGCTTCCACCGGCCCCTCTGCCAGCCCTACAAACTTTCAGCCATGCTGACCAAAGGATGAATTTGGGGGATCACGACCTGCTGTCTGCGCGGGAGCAGTTATTCCACGAGAGGGTCCGCGAGTGTATTGTGAGTACGCTGGTTGTTAACCATAACGCAAATTGGGGTTTCCTCCGCTCCCCCCGCCGCCACCCTGGTTTCTTCCTTATGACTAGAATTTTAGCCTCGTTATTCCCAGTCATCAGAGACCAACACCTTTGAAAAAGGGGAAAGATTTGTATATTTCTCCCCCCAACTTAACGAAGACAAAAATATATATAAATCGACTAGATTAGCTATGGGGGATGATGGTTTTGTCAAGGAGACAGGAAGTGCTAAGGAATTTAGTGCTTAAGAGCAGTAAATGCCATCGGCCCTCTTGATTGGTAAAATTTGCATTCTTCTGTGTTCTTTAATCCAAGGTAATTGAAGAGGAATTAGGGGGGGAAAAACAAGCCGTAGTTGAGAATGAACTGGAGTTGCTTGCTGTATGTTTACAGCCAATCTGTATGTTTACAACTTGGTGCCTTTCAGATACAATTATTTTGGACTGCACACATTGGCTATGTTTATGCATTAAATCATGGTTGCCAAACCCAAAAAGTCGTATCACTAATACCATGTGAATCAGGTCCTCATGTTCCGCCTTTGTTTTTTGGCTAAGTTTGTAGTGTGAATATTAACCTTGGTTTAATGTTTAGCGTTAAGTTTCCTGCTAGGTGCCAATTTGCGGAAACCTTTTTTAAAATGTCCATTTCTATTGTTCAGTCTTTCTTCAACAACTTGGCAATAAGTTCATTGCTAGTAATGAAAAGAGTAATAAAAAGATATGATTATGTGGCTCTTTTCAGCTCCATTGCACAAACTGTCTCTCTTTAAAATGTTATTTTCCCCGTTTCATACTGTTTTCATTTGGAAGGAAGGCAGCCACAGCCAGTTTGGTCTAGTGGCGAAGATACCAGGCTAGAAAGCAGGAGACCTTGCGTTCTAGTCCTGCTTTAGGCATGAAAACTGGCTGGATGACTTTGGGCCAGTCACGCTCTCTCAGCCCAATTCACCTCACAGGGTTGTTGTGGGGAAAATAGGAAGAGAAAGATGTGTTGGAAATGTTTGCCCCTTGAGTTATTTGTAAAACTAATAAAGATGGTCCTTGACTTACAACAGTTTGCTTAGTGATACAGAGGCAGAAGTTACAGGGGCACTGAAAAAAGTGACTTACAGCCATTTTTCACACTTATAACCATTGCAGCATCCCCATGGTCACATGATTTATATTCGGATGCTTGACAACTGACTCACATTTATGACGGTTGCAGCGTCCCAGGGTCATGTGATCAACTTTTGCAGCATTCTGACAAGCGAAGTCAATGGGAAAGCCAGATTCACTTAACAACCATGTTTAACAACTGCAGTGATTCACTTAATAAATGTGGCAAGAAAACTCATAAAATCGGGCAAAATTCATTTAACAAATTTCTCACTTAGCAACATAAATTGTTGGGCTCAGTTGTGGTTGTAAGTTGAGGTCTATCTGCAAGAAATATATAAGAAATATATAATTCCTTATGGAATGTCCAGCTTTGCCAATCTGCAGTTGCCATGCAACCTGAATGCAGGTGGATTTCTTGCCCAATAAATGTGGATGGAATGCAGGTTTATATATAGGTACAGGATATTATCAGATATATGTTAATGAGTGTGTTTAAAACTAATGATTAATATCACCTACAAAGTAAAGTCATTTCTGTCTACCAATTTCCCACACAGAAGTCCACAAGTAATCCCCTTTCATTGAGATTACATGTACTGATAAAGGAGAATATTTGTAGTTCGTGGTTGAAATAAGGGATCCTTGGTACTCTCTAAACTTGGTTGTTTTCTTGCAAATATTTCATTACCCAAACTAGGTAACTTCATCAGTGCTTATATGTGCACCTGAGAATGAAATGTTCTAGAGGACTCTGGAATGTTCCATCCCTCCTCTGGGCCACACAGCCTTAGCCCCTACAGGAAGTGGGTGGTCTGGAAGTTTTCAGAAATGAATTATCTGGAGTGGATGTAATTTGGATTCCTGAGGCTGGTTTCAGGAACTGGGCCATATCTAAAATGCCACAAACCCCTTTTGGCTCAACGGATTAACTTCCAGACAACAAACAGAGCATTTCCAAAATGGCAGAATCAGCCCAGTCCTTAGGAATGGGAGAGCAGGACGCATTGCACATCTCCACCTCTCTCTTTCTGGCGGAAGCGTTTTAAAAATAAGAGAGGAAAATAAGATAGAGAGGGGTCGAGGGAAAGATAGGGCTGGGAAAGAGAGAAACCTTACTTAGAATCTGGAAAAATGAAATTCTGGGGGCAAGCAACCCCTCCATTCCTCCCACTCTTCAGTGGCAATTTAGTGAAATCATTTTTATCAGCAGCAATGAAGTATATGAAGTAATAAATATGTTAAGAAAATTAATAATGATTGGACTCAAGTGCAGAAGCCTTGGAGGTTAAGAAAGATTTTGGGGCTGGGACTTTTGGGCTTTAGATTTTTAAAAAGTAAATACAATATTTTTGTGTCTTCCAAATGCATGAGACGCTTCATTAAAATGTACACAAATCTAGTGAGACTTTTGCCTTGGGGAGCTCCCTGTTCTGTTTTATATTTGCAATTCTGTTAGATGTGAGGAGCTGTGCATACCGGTATTATTTTGAAAGTGCACCTGGCAGTTTAATTCTGCTTGCTTCATAAATGTCATTCAAAATTAAAAAATTGCAATGCCCAGAGAGTTGAAATAAGTAATTATGAAGTTTTGAATGACAATAAATTCAAATGTTTAGGTACCTGTTGTCAGGTGGTTCCCAAAAAGCAGAAAAGCTCTGACTTACATGTATATTAATGTGACTTATTAAAGTCATGCATTGCTTCATTTCAGGCTATGTTGATTCTACACATACTGCATAGTAAATGGCTTTCTAGAGAAAACAGCAGCTTAATCTTTGTGCCTGCTAAATTTGAGTTTCTGGGCCACTTAGTGGGGATTATTGCTATTCTGTTAAAATAATGATGAGCTGAACAAAGGCAAGTTTTTTCTTGCCTGCTTTTGCCAATTACGGTATGTGATACTTCCTCTACTACTCACTTAGCTGTTTACTTACAAAGCACATTATGTTTCCATACACCATCCTGTGTTTAACTTCCATGAAAACCTGAGTGTAGAATTTTGACTTAGGGTGTTGTGAGAATCCAGCCAATTGTGGTTTATTAAGCAATTGATTGAGTTTATTGTTATTTCTCCCCTCTGGATCCAATGTCATGTTTATGGACCAGAGCATTCACTGGTACGTGCAAATAACTCAAAAGTCCATGCAGTTAAGTTAGATTTCAGAGAGAGATCTGTTGCATCTTTATTTGTAGGTCCAAAGCAACCATTTTTTCTGTCCAAAGCAACCATTCTCAAAGCTCAGCATAATCTAAACAGGTTGTGAGAACCTTGTCAACTTTGAATGGGAGGAGAGGAAGGGGGGAATTGGCTTTCCCAGCGTGGCTTTGTGTGCCAAAGGTTAGTCCAGAGTTCCATCTCTGTAGTCAACACATTAGCTTAGCAGGCAATATATAGTACTTAGAGTCATGCAAGATATTTAGTCCACGGTGCCCAGTTGGCATGCATAATGAGTTTTCTGGGTATTATGTTAACCTCGGAGAAATTTAAATCACTGTCATATATGACATGGGAGCATTGAGAATTTAAGAACAGAAATTCCCCTCTTGATCAAGTTCCACCTGGTCCAGTATCTGTTTTTTCAAGATCAAGTACTGTAAATGATTCTGAGAATCACATATGATTCTGTGGTGTCTGTCACTTCCCCAGTTGTTGCCATTTCGCCCAGCAATGTTACTCAGTACTACCCTTCTGATCCTGGAACTGTTTACTATCCTGACTAATGAAATTTATAGATTAATATTCCATGCATATCTAGTTTCTGAAAATTATGTTCTTTGGTAGCTATTATCTGACTTGTGGAAATTAATTCCATCAATAACGTGTACTTCTGAATTATCTTCCAGCTGACTTCATTGGTCCTGAGATCATTTGTTTTGGAAAGAAAAGATAAACTTTTAGAAATAATCCATCATGTAACCTTTTATTGGCTAGGTTGATGCCCTGTGCTAAGTAATGATTTCTTTTATGTTTAGCTTGTTTTAAAGGGCACAACTGACTAGTCATAGTTTGAAAAGGCACATTAAGCTGTAGATTAAAGTTTATAAACTGAAGGGACTAAATTTAGACACTCTACTAAAACCAAAAACGACATAACCCACAAACAGAAATGGCTTATTTCGATGTGTGCATCTTGCCATCTTTGTCATATAAACTAAAAAATCTGCAGAGATGTATGCTTTTTGCAATAGGGGAAAATGTAGCAATTTGTAGATGATTTTGGTGAAACTGAGCATCTAGAACTGAATACCATGGCTAACAACTTTCAAGATCTGACTATTACTAGATAGGAACTTTTTATTTTAATCAAGAAACATATTCACTACTGCTAACTTTAAACACATTACCTTTCTTAAGACTCCTGTTCTTTTTGGAGGCTGTTCGTAGCAGATAGCATCTTTTACAAAAATAATTAAAATAATCTACAGCATATGCAGACCAGCATATAGCCCATAACAAAAATGTTTAATGTTTTACATATAATATTAAATTTAATTCTTTAAACCAGACATTAACTGGCAATAGAGATTTTTTTTAGCTAACATCACCAGAAAATTGGCAGAGTAAGTTGTTGCAATCATTTGAGTGTCAAATATGTTCTAATTTGTAAACTTTATGTTCCTTTTTTTAATTGTCCCTCTTTGCTAAGAAATCATACAGACCGATAGATACACTATTATTTGAGGTTTGTACATGGTTGACGTATACTATTTTATTCATGCTGATTATTACAAAGTATTATTCTACCATGATAACCCCGCAGTCTGCTGAGTAAGGGTTCTTCTTATATTAGTTTTGGTACTAAAGTTGATTGTGACAGATATGCTGATAGAGTCATTCATTCCAAAGAAAGTCTGGTAACTGAATTGCAAAAAATATTCCCGTTTTGAAAGAATGCAGAGTTAAGCTCGGAAGTCCAACTGCAGTATTATAATGAATTTAGACTGTAAAAGCATATGTTGCTAGGTTCATCTCCATCTTGCCCACAGGCATAATATTTAATCTGATTGACTAAAACCACGTGAAAGTGAATTTAAGGTCTGCAGCATAGCTAGTGGCTCAGTCCATATCATAACTTTGTCCTCCAGGTGTGTTAGATTACAGCTCCCACCAACACCGATCAGCATTGCTATTAAGTGTTAAGGTAGGAATTAATAAAAAAAATACAACATTGTAGTCTATTTGAAGGAATAGCACCATTGGTGAATCCTCCTCTCAATCATCTGAGATGGGCTTGGACTCTGTATGTCAGGGGTCCCCAAACTTGGCAACTTGAAGACTTGTGGACTTCAACTCCCAGAATTCTGGGAATTGAAGCCCACAAGTCTTAAAGTTGCCAGGAGTGGAGACCTCTGCTATTAATGTTCTGAAATTCACTGTGCAGTTCTGCAGTTCCAAGTATTTGAAAGCTGTTCTGACACTCATCTGACCTCTGGTGTTAGTATAGTCTCACTGTACTAACATTCAAAAGAGATTGAATGTATTTACATGTCATGGTAGACAAGTTGTTTTATTCTTGAATAAACCATGTTGGTTGGATTTAGACAAGTTATTAAGCCAAAGCTAATCAACTCATTATTGCTTAATACTGGAATAGAATTAAAATATTTTTAGTCTACTTTGGTCTAGGAGTTAAAGTGCTGACTTGGGAACCATGAGAATGTGAGTTCTAGTCCTGCCTTAGGCATGAAACCCACTGGGTGACTTTGGGCCAGTCATTCTTTCCCAGCCCAACCCCCCCTCACAGGGTTGTTGTTGTTGTTGTGAGGAAAATAGGAGGAGGAAGGAGAGTTATGTATCTTCAACGAGTTAGTTATAAAAATAAAGATGAGATAAACATCTAATAAATGTAAGCAAATAAATAAATGCTCTGTCTGTTGTTGCTTCCAAGGGAATAATACCCATGGAGTTTGTATGCAGGAATAATTTTGGATACAGCCTGTTTTGTGATCTAGGGACCGATAGATGCTGTATATATGAACAAACAAAGTTGCTTATAATGGAAGTCTTTGAAAAGAGCAGAAACGTGTAGAAAAAAACTTATTATCCATTAAATGCACTCGCCAACAAGTGCTTTGAAAGCCAAAATCTTATCTCTGAAAGAAAGGAAAGAACTTTGTTATCGTCTCTTCCATGCCAGGGAGATTCCATGATGCTTGTTTATTGTCTGGCTATATTCTCCATCCTTCCATGTTCTAATTTTCAGTTAATTGGAAGTGCCATGCTGGGAGGCTTTATTCAGCTGGGCCTTGCTCTAGATTTCAGGGCAACAAGCCTACTTTCTCATGCCAGCTTGTTCTAATTTCACAGCACAAACGAACGAGACTAACAGATGGGGATTTGCACGAGGAAACCTGATCTAAACAATGAAGGTAGCATGCTGTAAATGTCTTCGCAAATCATAATTTGTGGTGCAGAAACCGATTTGCAAATTGATGCAACTGCTGCAGAATTGGGGGAATATTCTGGCTATCCAGAAATGAGATAAAACACTTGAAGCTTTATGTCTATTGCTGCCTTTTTTCAGGTCCAAGCCCATAGACATCACAGTGAAAACCAAGTCCAGTCCTTGATTTGCTTACACCTAATGGACAGAATCTTGCCAGACTAAATAAAGCTATAACCTCCTTACTTACTAGACATATCTTGAGAGAATCTAGAGTGTGATTGCCTTGAAACTGTTCCTCCTTTCCCCATCCAGTTTGGGATTGCACAATCTCTTAAATTGGGCTTTTATATGGAATGTGTTGCCTCTGCCTTGGGAAGCCTTAGTGCTCATGCCAGGATTCCTCCCCCCACCCCTTCTCCAACGGCACATTTATTTTTTATTTATTTATTTTATTTGGTTTGTCAATCGCTTACGAGATAACAGGTATAAGTAAAAACATAGTTATGAATACATGGATACATATAAGAAAAATAAACAATAGGACAGGGACATTAGGCACGTTGGTGCGCTTATGCACGCCCCCTACAGGCCTCTTAGGAAGGGGGTGAGGTCAATAGTAGAAAGTCTAAGGTTAAAGTTTTTGGGGTTTAGGGAAGAAACCACATGGTCAGGTAGAGTGTTCCAGACATTGACCACTCTGTTGCTGAAGTCGTATTTCCTGCAATCAAGTTTGGTGCAATTAACTTTGGGTTTGTATCTATTGTTTGCTCTTGTATTGTTATGGTTGAAGCTGTTCATTGACAGGTAGGACATTGCAGTGAATTACAATTACATTCCATCACAGTTTTGAGCACTTGAATTATGTGTTCTTGGTAAGGATTGGGGAATAGTCATTTTGCAACTCAATCCATATATTGGAGCAGCATGAGGAAGAGATACCAAAGGTACTTTGTTTGCATTTATTTTTGCAAAACTCAGTCCCTTCATGTGAGCCTTGAAGCGTGTCTTGGAAGCGAGCTACATCTGCAGCATTTAAATCCACTTGAATTTTTGAAAATGTTTTTGCCTATGGAAAACTTCGCTCCTGATTCCTTGCCTGGAAAAAAATGCACTCTGGTGCAGAATGTTTTTCTCAACCTTCAAAGTGCTTCCCTCTCCCCCTCTTTCATCTGTGTTCCTTCTCTGGGCAAATAATCCTATATTCTCTTCTGAGCAAATATCACTCAAGGTCCAAGTTCTGTTTAAGTGGAATCTTGGAACTGGGGTTCACTCAAGGGAACAGCGAGACAAATTGGTTGCTGGACTCTGTTTTCTGTCCGCTGAAACCATGAGGCAGTTGTTATCTGCTTCCTCCCCAATCTAAATTGGCCCCATTCCCAAAAGAAATTCCTTGCCTCAGCAGAAGACAACGTGGAACACTAACTCTGGACTTTCCGTGTCTGATTCTTTCCTTCTGCTTACGTAAGATTTGTACCTGCCATAATCTCTGTTTTTGCAAGGAGAACTGGAAACTGGGTAGCAGGGTGGCTAGGTATGCCAGGCACAAGGATCAGGCTCCTGCTGCTGCGGGATTCTAGTGGTGTCAGTTTGGGAAGAGGCTGGCATTGCCATCTTCTCCTGGGCCCTGGGTTATCATAGGCTACAGGTAAGGCCCCCTCCTTCAAAAGAACTGCCCAGTTGGTTTAGCAGCCTGAAGTATAGAGTAGGGCGTGAACCTTATTTCTGTTTACATATCACATAAGTTGTGTTTAACTATCCATTCTGAATACAGTTTATTTATATACCGTATATACTCACATATAAACCTATTTGCACATAAGCCAACCCTCAAATGTTTACCAAAATGCCATGAAAAATGCACACCTGCAGATAAATCGACATGCATTGAAGTGTTTCCTTATCCATGAATGGGCTTATATTCAAGCGTATATGGAAATAGGGATGCTTTGAAAAATAATTCCCATACAATCCTATGGATTAGCCCATCCTCACATAAACCAAACCTGATTTTTGGGGGAGCACGTTGGCACCTAAAATTCTTGGTTTATCAATGAGTATGGTATATTATGTAATACAAACATTGTACAAAGCCACAAATCATAGCTTATAAATTACACATTTTACTTTGGGCATAGGTTTAGTAAAAGAATCATAAATAAGCTCTCAGAATTTTTTGTAACTATTTTTGTATCACTCACTCAAAGGCATTTTACATTAGTGATGTAAAATTAACTGGTTTGATCGTGACTCACGGTTGTTTTCCTTTCTATTGTCTGTGGAACACAAAGAGGACCGTGAGCCAAAAATGTTGCTTTCCAGCTTGCCGGGAGAGATGTATACTTCTGAGATAACCCAGTTGAACAATTTTTAAAAATCTTGTGGTACATCTAAAATGAAATAAAATAAAAGTCTAGCACCTCCTCTATAATTTAATACAGAATTCTTCAACCTTTCGGGCTTGGTGTACTGGTGGGGGTGGGGGGAGGGGACGTTTCCACATGAGTGGCTAGCAAGCCCGTGCGCATATAGGTCCATGCGCGCAAGTGGCAGTCACGTGCAACCGCTGCTCATGAAAATGCAGCGCAGGCACAGCATGCATGTGGGGATGCGCGCGCACGGTCACCCACCATTTCCACGGCCCAATTCCTAACACTTCATGACCCAGTGGTGAGTTGCAGCCTGGGTGTTGGGGAACCTCTGGTTTAGTACATATACTTGCATGGAGGCTTAAACACACACACACACACACACACACACACACACACACACACATCAATGATAGCTAGGGAAATTATACAAAGGACGCATTGGAAGTTTTTCTGGACAGGTTACCCTGTATTTGTGAAAATGAAATTCTGTAATTACTGTAGTAGGCCTCTTACCTAACCGGTATCCATGTTGGTGTGTTGATACAGTGGCTTGTCTGGTTAGCAGTTGAACCAATATGTGCAGAAAGAGACACATCTAGGCCCTGAACTTGAAAATTTATGGCAAGAATAGAGTGGGTAATGATGTGGTTTGAACCAGGGGTGGGATTCAAAAATTTTAGCAACCGGTTCTATGGGCATCGCTTAGTTGGTGGGCGTGGCTTGGTGGTCATGTGGTTCGGTGGACGTGGCTTGGTGGTCATGTTTTTGCCTGGGCTTGGCCAACTCAATATCAGTCACATTGAGGCATGCATCTCCTCCCCGGCCTCTTATGACTGTGGGGACGCTGCAACAGTCGTAAGTGTGAAAAATGGTCATAAGTCACTTTTTTCAGTGGCGTTATAACTTTGAATGGTCACTCCACACAAGGTACCAGCAAAGGAGCGGGAAAAAACTCCAGAGAAGTTCCTGAAACAGGAAGTCTAGTCTTGCCAAGAATGTAATAAGGGTTAACGGAGAGGCAGTTTCTGTAAGCAACACCAGAATGTTTCCTTCCTGCCTTCCTTACAGGATTAGGCCAGTAATTTCTTCTAACAACCCGTTCTCCAAACTGCTTAGAATGTTAACAACTGGTTCTAGCGAATAGGTGTGAACTGGTAGAATCCCACCCCTGGTTTGAACCCAGGACCCACAAAATGGAGTGAAACAAGCACTCCCATCAGTGAGAAAATCAAGATCCAGGGTGATTCATTTAAAAAAAAAAATCACCATCAATATACTGGAGCAGAGTCAGAAGTAACTAAATTCTCTAGGACTTCCAGTTTGCAAGGCTTCGGCCGCGGCAAAAATCCATGATCGTGTGCGGTTTCCACCGCTGGAGTGCCCCCGATCCAGCTGGATTTGGGGGCTATGGTTACCCCGTAGAGGTAACTGAAGACGGGAGATCCGGCAGGGGTCTGGGGGAATCTCAACCCCCTCCTCAACTGGCTTAACTCCCTTTTCCGAAAGCATTGGAGCAGCGGTCAGCAATGGCTGCCACAAAGAAGCTTTCATCCGGATAAGAATGTGCAGGAGGAAGCTGAGAAGTGAAAGTTTTTGGCTGACCGGGATAACAAGTAACATTTAAATACCCTGGAATTTAAATTTTATTAAAGATACATCGCTCCCAAAGAAGATCGGAAAAAGCAGCGAATGAAAGAAAAAAGGGAAAGTTTGTTTTTTCTCACTCTCCTTCCTTACGGTGATAGCAGATGAATGAGAAATCGGAAAAACCCGTTTTGGCATCAGCAGGTAATTAAATTGGAAAATTAAAGCCAAGGGGACAATAAAGATTTCTGAACATTCTGAACTTTTTTTTTGCTATAAGTGGGAAGGGAGAGGAAAGGAATTAATATTAAGACTTTGCTGGAGGAGGCTGCTTAGAATCTATAAGACTAGAGCTAAATTGTAACAAGACTTCTAAAAGATATATTTTAATTGGAACTTTGCAACTGAACTGTAACCCCAGGAAGAGAAAGTAGAAAAAGAAGAAAGTGCTAAATGAAACAGTCTGTGTGTATTTGGATTGCTTGGGACTTTTGGAAATTATTATTTGAAAGATTAAAAACATTTGGGTTGTTTAAAAATTTTTTCACAATGGCATTACTTGTTGATGAACTGAAAATGGAATTTAAAAAGCTAAAAGAAGAGGAACAAGAAGGGAAGGGCTCTTCTGGATCTGTTTTCCATTTTTTAGAAATGGCGATTTCTACCTACCAGAACTACAAGAACAAGAAGATTGGGATGAAGAAGAAGCCATCTTTAATGAACAAGCAACTTTAGCTGGGGAAGAAAAGGGAAAGAGGGGAAAGAGAATGGAGAATTTAAGACTTAAAAGGACAACCAAAAAAGGGAAAAATAAGGTGAAAAATTGATACAATATCAGAAAGCAACAGAAAAAAGGAATACAGAAGAGAGTGGAGATTAAGAGGGTGGAAATCAAGAGACGGGATAAAAAGGCTAGATTGGAGAAGAAAGGAAGGGAAAAAGGGAAGAGAAGTTACAAAGCTTTGAAATAAGATGTAAAGAAACAGGATTCATTCAGAGATAATAGGTAAAAATATAATTAAAAAAGAGATTCTGCAAAAGTACATAAGACTGCATTGTTGTATTTGATATAATGTTAGAAAATTGTAATATTATATGATTATAAAATGGGATAAAATATTAAAAGGAAGATGTAAAATGCTTAAGACTTAACAATAGAGTTTAACTTGCTATGGATTATTGATTTAATTATATTATAAACTTATTATTCTTTCTTATTTTAAAATATAGTACGTAGCTTTAGAATGTACTAAGCAGAAGCAGAATGAACATTATATATTATTTTAAGTGTTAAATTTAGGGGAAAGATATAAAGACGTCATACTTCAATCAGTGATTACAGGAAAAATTTTGTGTTAATGAGAAAAGATAATAGATAAATGAAACAGAACAGACAAAAGATATAAGCATAATGATTTAAATTGAGATGAAATAAATAAAACAGAATTAAGAGAGTGAAAAGAGGGGAGAAGCTATATAGAAAATGTAGAATGGTAAATAAGATATGAAATGGTATATAAAGTGAGCATGAATTCGAATTTATTTCTGTACAAAAAGATGTAACCTGGCATTAAGCCGCTTTCCAAAAAGAAGTTTTATGTTTTTATGTTTTGTGTTTTGTTTGTGTATGTTTGTTTATTGAAAATTAATAAAAAAATTATAAAAAAAAAAGAAGTAATTAAGTTCTCTTAAAGTGAGTGATTAGACTTGACTTATGACCACAATTGAGCCCAAAATTTCTGTTGCTAAGCCAAATGGTTAATAAATGAGTTTTGCTGCATTTTACGACCTTTCTTGCCACAGTTGTTAAGTGAATCACCGGAGTTGTTGAGGTTGTTAAATGAATCGGGCTTCCCGATTGACCTTGCTTGTCAGAAGGCCGTAAAAGGTGATCACTTGGGGCCTTGCAGTCATCATAAATATGAGTCACTTGCCAAGCATCTGAATTTTGCTCACATGACTACGGTCGTAAGTGTGAAAAGCCACCATAAGTCACTTTTTCCAGTGCCAGTGTAACTTCAAGCAGTCACTAAAACGAACACTTGTAAGTCGAGGTCCTCCCTGTACCCTGTGAGATATATCGGCTCCAGAGCCCGTGGAAGAAATTCTGAAAGGCGCAATAGTTTCATGCTCCCATTGAAGATGACTTCATAAATTGTGATTAAGCAAGCTGTGGGGATGGCATAGTGTGAGAGCCAGCCTATGATTTAGGGATCATAATGCGGATTACAAGGATTAGTGCAGTAATTAGTTAGAAATACCTGGCACGGCCTCCAGCTTTTGGAGTCTGTCTCTTCCGGGGGTTTGAACCCTCCAG
The DNA here is from genome assembly GCF_049901715.1 of Pseudonaja textilis. Lineage (NCBI taxonomy): Eukaryota > Metazoa > Chordata > Lepidosauria > Squamata > Elapidae > Pseudonaja > Pseudonaja textilis. The sequence goes on along the minus strand of NC_141991.1, from coordinate 121,540,865 downwards.
GTTTCTTGTCGACTGGCCTATACAGCTTTCATCTTCCTCTCTTAATAAAGCTCCATCTGTGTTTACCTTAGAGCAGCCCATTAAGGGAAACCTTTTAAGAAAGGCTGCCTGCTCTCCTTGGCTAGGGGTACTTTAATCTGGTAATGAAGACATGAAATAAAAAGCTACCCGGGTCATTTGGTTTGGAACTCAGGATGCTCCTTTTCTGTTTGAAGGTTAATTTTGGGGCATCGTAGAGGAGGTGGAAAAAAAACAACCACTTCTTCCTGCCTGACTGCATAACACTCTGCTAGGTCATCTCTCAGGCGGCAACGCCAAAGCACATCATACTACAGGATGCCAGCTGGCTTGGAACAATTTTGTTTTGCTCTCCTGCTTCCCTTTTGGGCGAGAAGAGGCTGTAACCCCACAAGCTGTTTGTTCCTCTTTTCAGACAGAACAGGGCAATGGGAGTGGGATTGATATGAAATTGAAGTCGTGGCTTCCTGCTTTAAAAAGAAACTTCTTGCCTGCCTCTTCCTTGCTTTCTCCCAGCCTTTGTTCTTCCCCTGCTTTCACTGTGGTTTCAGTAAAAAAAATTATTAAGAATTTTGAAAAGAAGGTAAAACAAGAACTAACATAAAGTAAAGAAAGGGGAAAAAATGAAATGAAAAATAGAAGCAGCTTCCAATTTTTTTTTGCAGCAAACATAACTTACAATGGAGTATTTGGCAGTGTCTCAGGCTTGATTGGTTTTTTGCAAACATTTCATTACTCAAACTAACAGTATCATCATCCTCATCATCATGTGTTTACACTGATTATGTTACCTAGTTTGGATAATGAGCTGTCTGCAAAAAAAATCACGCTCAGAGAGTACTAAGGATCTCACAGTTCAACCCATGAGCTACAGATATTCTCTTATAAATATATCTACAATTACAAAATTACCTCTTACTCAAAGCTTTTTATTTTTTTCAGTTTCATACAAAAAGTCTATATGGGTGAACAATAAACTCAGATTATTGCCTTTTCCCTAACCAAGGAAATTAGTTTGGCCTTCTTTACAGCATTCATCGTTTTCAGTATACTTCTGTATTTCTAAAGACTGGAACCTTGTTTCTGATGTAAAACTGAGATGCTACATATTTGTGGTCATCTTTTTTACTGTTGAAATTCCCTGAAGGGGATTGGTTACTTTTTGGTAGCAGTCTCTTTTTTATAACTTCAATTCTTTGATATGGTTAATCAGGGATTGGCAAATACTCTGGAATAGATTCTGTGAGAATTCAGCTCTATTGGCTAGTACGGCGGAGGGATTTTGGAAATCCATCCTATCTGGATAGCACCAGATTGAAAAAGGATAGTGTGTAACTTTTGTCACATTTTAAAATAGGTTTATACTCTAGAGTGTACGGTGGGTTAGGAGCCTGCAACATTTAATCATCTCACAGAAGGTTGCTTTCTTTCTTGAAGAACAAAATTTTGGAACCTAAGAATGCAAAAAGATGAACCTTTAAATTAAACCTGGTATGTTTTCAGGAGCATCACCTGAATGTCCTTGGCAGCCCAGTAAGCCTATCATGTGGCAGATGAAACATCCGGATTTTCTTTTTATATAACTACTACATGTTGGGGCTGGAGAGCAATTTAATGCTCATTCCACAAAAAAATAGCTGGAGGATTATTTTGCAATGTTTCTTTGCCTGGAGAGCTCTGACCCTTCAATTTTCAGATTTAGGCTCGTTTTGTTTACATAGCTTTACTGATGGGACCTTCTTTTCATGCTTTGTTTTGTTGTTTTAACTTCTAAATCCTGTTCTCAGAAATGCACGTATTTGAGAGGGTGTGTTTTCCATTTTATGCGAAGTTACTAGAGGAGGCAATGTGGCTTCAACTGGAAGAATGTCTGACCAGGGGAAATCATCATTTTTCACTCTCAAATCTTTTAATCGGAGGTGTATTTATTTTTTAAAAAATACTGCTGGGCTTCCTTCCCTTGATTATAATATTCTGAATATTGAGAATGAGCTGGCAATGGAATAGCTAAGATATTAAAAAAAAATCAGAAATAGAGCAGTCAGACTAGAAGAAAGGATGAAACTTGTTGATCCACTCTTCTTCCCACTTCACTTTTCCGTTCACTCTTTTCAGTTGTAAGCTTGACTTGAGGGGGATGGGATGACTTCAAAATCTCCTTTAGAAGTCACATTTCTTTCCTCTAATTTCATCTGGGTTCCCTAACATACTTTTAAACAATACCTGGGAAGGGGCGATGATTTAAAAGCTGGAGAGAGCAAAACAAAACAAGGAAATATTAAAGCAGGAAATTGTCAGCCTTTTCCTGCAAATGCAGCCCACGTGCTTACATACCAGATCTAGACTGGATTCAAAGATACATAAAGCAAAGATGGTGGTAGAGATGGCAGCAGTAATGGGATAGGTTTGAAGAGCACCAAAACTGGAAAATCTGGGAAACCACACTTATGACTGAGGGAAACATCAACGTGGGTGACAAGAGAGAATAATTGCAACAGAGAAACCGTTTCAGGAAAGTGTTGAAAACGCCAGTTTTTCTCAACCTGCTGGCTGCTTGTATTTTGAAGTAATTTCATAAGGAAATGTTGATAAAGGAAAATGAGAGAAAAATTGAATACAGTGATGGGAATAGAATGGTTTTGCTAAGCAACTAGGATAGAGAAGATGATCCTACAGTATCCCAAATTATGTTCTATTTGCCCTGGATGAAGTGGGTTGCATATCCTCAAGAATGCAAGTCACTGGGAAGAGATAAGGATGACTCATGACCAACATCTCATAACCAGTTTTTCCTTCTCCTCCCACAGATCTGCACCCTTCTTTTTGGCAGCCTCTACATCCTGTGCTACTTCATCTTAACCTATTTCAAAAGGCACACAGACTTCACTACAGGTAACTGGGAAGGCAGGCAAATCAAGGTCATTTCTCCCCTACCTGAGTGGGTGGATTTCAGTGCCAAGAATTCTCAACAAAGGCCAGATCTACTGGGAGCCGAAAATCATCTGTCCAGGTGGTGTCTAGGCTTGGGAAAGCTGTTCTAGATACATGGTTTCAGAAGGCAGATTTATTTATTTATTTGTTAGATTCCAATTTTGTTAGGTGCCTTTTCTTCAGTTTTTCTCATTTTTCCCAGGAGCAACACCCCTATGATGTGGGCTGGGTTGAGGAAGAGGGATTGGCCCAAAATCACTCAGGGATTTGAAGATAGCCTAGAACCTGAGTCTCCCCTTTGTCCTTCCTAGTCCTGAACCACTATACTACACCACCACTGAAGTTGTGGAAGCCATACAGCAGGGGTCCCCAACCACCGGTCCCCGGAATAATTTCTACCGGGCCGCCGGTTTGCTGGGCGCCGCCATCTTGTTTTGATGAAAAAGTGCTTCCGGTGAGCTTTTCTGGGTAGAAAGCAGCGTTTGGGTGCTGAAAGAATCCTCGCCTTGCCATGCGTGCTGATGCCGGTACCGGGCCGCGGATGATTTTGTGATGCCGGTACCGGGCCATGGCACAAAAAAGGTTGGGGACCACTGCCATACAGGACATGACCTTTTAGAGTTTAGGGGAGAATGAAGCTAGCAGTTTCCCTTGATTTTAAGATTTCCAAAATATGTGTCCTGCTCAATTATCACAAATCAGCGGAGTTCACATTGCACTAAATGCTCTTGTTTAATCCTGGTTTTGCTGAACAATCCGCAATTTAAACTCACCAAGGTTGAAACACTACAGTGGCTGAGTTCACATGTAGTATTACATTATGTCAAAATAAGGCAGATTGCTTCATGCCTTAGTGCACTGTGGGAATCCAGCCTTCTGGTATGCATGTGTTCAAAGTGAACATCTCTGCTGCAACAGCATTTGCATTGGCAAAGGTTTGGCCTTTCCAGGCAAACCTCTCTCAGCTAGATGAATGCCAGAAAATCATTGGCTGGATTATTGCTTCTACAATTCCCAGAAGGAAAAACCAGTCCTAGGTCAGCATAATCATAGCTGTAATTTTGATAGATCCAGGAGGACATCAGATTGAGCGAAGGTTGTACTGTCATAAAGTCTTGGATGCTTCTGTAACAATCCCATTAATAAATTAAGATTCTTCCCTTCCAGCAGAGAAGAACTTATTTGTTTGATTATTAACATCTCTATCAGCCAGTGTGAAACTGGATGATCTTCCATAACTTTTGTCAACTGCTTTGTATGAGCCTCGGAGCATCTATGTCAAACTTGCAACTAAGCCAGTTGATTTTAGCAGGATTGGCAAATGTCCCTTTGCAACCACTTGGGAGTCTATAAATTGTTCACAAAACAATGGAAGAGTGGACTCTGTGGGCTCCCTCTGGTTAGCTCCCTCAGGCTTCAACTCTTGAGTAACTTCTGTGCAGAATGCCTGCAAATGAAGCTTTGAGAGACAATACACCCTTTCTGCTCCAAATGGAAAGATTTCGTCCCCAGAGTTCTCCTGCTTTGTACCAGCGCTGAGGTCTCTGGACCCAGTCCCTGTAGAAGGGCTTTTTGTCTTTTAAATTAAAGTTTGTTTATGCTGCTGCTAGTTTAGTTGCCCTGACAGCAGTTGGCTTAGGGAATATAGCTCTTTTTCCAGCTTAGCAATTTTCCTATTGCTGGGCTTATAGTTTGATGCTGATTGGGCATAAGGGATATGAGGAAACAGTGGGACTTTTAAGATCAAATTGCAGAGAGAGTCTGGTTTTGCTCCTATACCATAACAAAACATTTTTCCTAGATAGATAACTACAGCATAGGGATCCCCACAAAACTTTCCTTGTGCTACTGAAGCCTACACGATTGGGCATCAGATTCATAAGGAAATTTTTTTATATGTGCAGTTCTAACCACCCAGTCTGTTGTCCTATGGCTGGAGAGAGGCATTGTTCACCGCAGTTCCCTAGGGCAGGGATCTCCAACCTTGGCAACTTTAAGCCTGGCAGACTTCAACTCCCAGAATTCCCCAGCCAGCTTTGCCTTAGGGAGCTGTATACAGAACACAACTCCTGGATATTCTACTTTGTATTCTGAATTTCAAGGAAACCACCTTCTCTGAGGAGGGTTGAATTTATCTGCAGAGGATGGAGGAGAAGGAAAAACTATACCATCTCTTTGTGATAGTGAAGACAGAGTACCAGAAACTTCTCTATAAGGGGTTTTTCCCTAACTGAATTGAACAGTAGATTCTGACATCCCTGGTCAACCAGCCTGTTCAGATTGATTGGACGAGTTCTTGTCTTCAGCTGCATATTTTATAATTGATAATACTGGACAAGAAGTAAGTTCTGCTAATCCCAGAGAATTCCTCTCCTAGCCTTCTGTGTTTTCACTGTATTTATGCTGTGTATTACATTTTTCCCTTGCATAAAGTCATGGTTTTGCAATGAGCTAGGGGGACACTTTGTATAAAAGTGAACTGAGGTGGGTTTAAAAGTTGCCTTTGTTTCACTGGGATTCAAGTAGGTCTTATATAAAATGTCCTGTCACCAACATGGAATATAGTAAAGACTAAATGCCATCATTACACTTCCTGTCAGGAATATCCCATGCATTTGGCAATTAAAAGTTTGTCATTGGATGACACAAATTCAGATCTCCACTCCTCCATGGTAGCTGGCGGTAATAGAAGTTTAGAATGATGACTAATCTACCTCACTAGACTGGCAAAGCAAACCATATATATTATTTTGGGTTCTTTGATAGAAAAGTAGCTTTAGGCACGTAGTTTAATAACAGTAATAATACAATTTTTTTTTCTATTCTTTTAGTTGATGAAGATGCTGCGGTCAATCGGATTGCGTAAGTTCCCTCCTTTTTCCTCTTAAGATATTCATAACTTCCCTCTCCCCTGTCTTCTTCCCACTTCTGTGTTTTCCTTTTTAACATTTTATGAATTATTTTTTAAAAATTGAAATGTCCAATAAAAATGCATCCAATTTGGATTTCCCTATCCCACTTTTTGTGTGATTAGGGACACCATTCAAAGGTATTTTCGGAATATGGCCCAGGTAAACAAATATGAGGGGGAATTTTGTATTTCTCTTGGATCCAGGCATTAATGGTAGAGAATGTATTATAGGCAGCCCTGGATACCCCTTCAGGCTTTCAGGAATTCTTGTCCTCTTCAGACATTATTTTTCAGTTGTTTGATAGTAAGATGGGCAGCATATAAATTTAATAAATAAATTAGAAAAGGCATGCTTTTGCATATGTTTATATAAAAGTAAAGCATGCATGTTTTTTCAGATCCACATACATAAGGCATTCATGTGGCATGTTAAGGATACCACAGTATCATACCACCCCGTTAAAGGTTGCATCTAATCCAGAAAGTTAGATTTTAGCTGCCTACCAAGCCTGAAAGGACTTGGGATAAATTAAAATTTGAAAGCCTTATTTATGACTTCAGGCTTCCCTTCATTGGAACTGCTCTAGATTTTGATAAGACTCTTGTGAAAAGAACTGATCCAACAGATGTGTGTGTGAGAAAGAGAGGTGGGGGGGGGAGAGAGACAGATAGACAGACAGGCAGTCAAGCAGACAGACAGAGAGAGAGAGACAGACACACAGAGAGAGAGAGAGAGAGAGACAGAGACTCTTGTCAAACTTTTAGCTTCCTGTGTGAGGTAAACACAGCTTCTCTCTCTTTTCATGCTCAAGTGTCTTATCCTTCTCGTCCTTTGAACATGGAGGCCCAAGAGAGAATGTCTTTCTATTTGGGGAAGAAAATGATAAATATGAGGTATAGGCTCTGGCTTCACTATGGAGCAAGCAGTGTCAGATGGTTGTGGACAAGCATCTTACCCTTTCTTTTGTGCCCTTTTGCTCAGGCTGTGGCTGTGCACCTTCACTCTGGCTGTGTCCCTGGGGGCAGTACTTCTGCTGCCTTTCTCCATCATTGGCAATGAAGTTCTGCTTTCCTTCCCTCAAAATTACTACATCCAGTGGTTGAACGGCTCCCTCATCCATGGTGAGCTCCTTGCAATGCTTCCTCTGTGGGTATCTGTCTCTGTGGGGAGAAGGAAGGAACGTGCCCCTCCCCTTTCTGTGTACTTTCGTAATGGAGAAAACGTGAATAGTAAGAGGGATTAGAACTCTCGGGCGAGTTGTAAAACCAAGTCTCAGCACATGATAGCCCTGAGGTGACTTTGGTTGATCAGAAGGCACCTGAATGGGAGACCAGGGATGGTAAGGTGGACTGGTACATCAGAAAAGCATTTGGGGACATAAGGATGGGAACTCTCTTGTGTAAAACTGCCAGAGAAGGCAGTTTCAATTTAAGGGAGTCTTTCCCTCTTTTTTTTAAAAAAAAAGAAAAGAAAAAAGAAAGCAAAATTAGCACCAACTTTTCTTCTTCAGAGTTCTCTGTGTCTCCCAAATCCTAGCTTCTCTCCTTTGAAAATCCCACAATCACCAACATTTGGGCTGTAGAAGCAAGACCCTGCAGGGTGAATCCTCCCATTGTCTGGAATTGACCCAGTCTGAAAGAAGCCACCTCAGAGCAGGGGCGGCTTAGGGAGAGAACATCACTTTAAACTCTGTACCAAGCCTTTGTGGTCAGTGCATCCTTTCTGCAAAGGTGGATGGGATTTTCAGCTTTGATAGGGCTCTAGGATCTAGCTTGGAGAGGAAATGGGTGTTCCCCACTAGAGTTGGGCCCTTGTGAATCATTCCAGGAGTGGCCCAAATCAAGGAGGCTAGCAGGAGTCCAACAGCAGGAGAGGGAGCAGGGATATATATACCTTTGAGGAGCTGGAGCAGAGGCATAAGGGAATCTCTTTCCTTTTTTTTTTTTTTTTGTTCCTAGGACTCTGGAATCTTGTCTTCCTCTTCTCCAACCTCTCCCTTGTCTTCCTCATGCCCTTTGCCTACTTCTTCACGGAGTCAGAAGGCTTTGCCGGATCAAAGAAGGTACCAGCTGTCTCTTTTTATTTATTTTATTTTATTTAGACACTCACATACACATATGCACACACTTGAATTCCTACACAAAATAAAATTAAAAAAAAACACTTTAAAAAAAGTAGGGTATGAAAAGTGCAAAGCATAAAAGAAAAAAGAAAAATAATAGAATAAAAGTAACTTCCACCTTTCTTCAGTGCAGTTACAAATACAAAAAATAACCTTTTGCTCTAAAATTTAATAGTGTGCAGTATTTCTATATCGTGTACGGTATTTTGAATCGTCAAATTAAAATTTCACTTGATTTCTGTTTCAAGCAAAAAAAAAGTCCAAAAATGGTTTCCACCTGGAAACCAAATAGTGCCAGCTGCCTTTTGAAGACATCTCCTCCTGTTCCCAGTTCTAGAGCGGAAATAACTCTCCCCACTTTTCTCCTTCTGTCCAGGGGATCATGGCTCGGGTGTATGAGACCTTTGTAGTCCTGCTGTTGCTAACCCTGTTGGTGCTGGGAATGGTCTGGGTCGCCTCTGCTATTTTGGACCAGGATGGGGCGAGCAGGGAAAGTCTCTATGGTGAGTTATGGTAGGGGAGGATACACCTCCCACTGCAAGGGGAGATTTGAGCCTCCGGTAGCAGGGAGGGCCCTTGAAGACTGATACCCTTGAATCTACATTGCCAGGCACAGCACTGGTTTCCAAGTTGCCCAAACTTTAGCCAGCAAGCATAAATAATCATCTTCTTATCCCTCATCCTCTCATCAGTGGAGCTGAGTTGTGAAGGAATTGTTTGGTCTGTTTGTCCAATTTTTGTTTGTTAGGCCAGTTTGGTCTAGCAGTTAAGCCTAGGAACCAGGATACGGTGAGTTTTAGCCCTGTCTTAAGCATCAAAAATTGGCTGGGTAGCTTTGGGTCGGTCACTCTCTCTCTCTCTCTCTCTCAGCCCAACCCACTTCACAGGGCTGCTGTTGTGGGGGAAATAGGAAGGAGTATTAGGTATGTTTGCTGGCTTGGGTTATTTATAAACAATGGAGGCAGGATACAAGTCAAATAAAACAAATAAATAAATTAACTGGGTGCTTCCAACCCAAGGTTTTTCATGTAGGCAAAATTCTCCACCACTGAATAAACAAACTTCTAATAGTCTAGCTTCCCTTGGTCATGCCTCATGAAAACCAAGCAGGAAATGAAACACACAACTGAACGGTTGGTCAGCTGCAGATTCAGAAGAACTAGTTCTGCCTAGCAGTGATGTTTGAGATGAGAACAACTCTTCGTATGATTTGTGGTGCATTGGAAATAATTTCTGGAGAGACAAAAGGACCTTCTTCTTTCTTTGCTCAATTCAAAAATGCTTGAGAGCAAGAACCAGTGGTAGTGTAGAGGTTAAGGAGTTTTATTAGAACAAGGGAGAGCCAAGATTCTAGTTCCCCCTCAGCCACAAAAGCTCAGTGGGTGATACTTTGGGTCTGTCATTCTCTCTCAGCTTATTCTACCTCACAGGATTGTTGTGGGGGGAAATGAGGAGGAGGGAATGACCAGAGCCATGGTAGTGCAGTGGTTAAAATGCAGTATCACTGGCTGTTCACTCCATCAGTTCGAATCTCACCAGGCTCAAGATTGACTCTGCCTTCCATCCTTCCAAGGTCAGTAAAATTAGGACCCAGATTGTTGGGGGCAATGTGCTGACTCTATTAAAACCGCTTAGAGGGGGCTGTAAAGCACTCTGAAGCGGTATCTCAATCTAAGTGCTATTGCTATATGCTTCCTTCAGCTCCTGAATAAAATCCATGATATACTGTAGATCTTAGAAGTAATAACTTGGGGTAAAGGTGATCACATGGCTCTTGTTCAATATTTTAATTCCTGCTTTCTGAGAAGTCTCTATTTTGTACGTAGTAGGATCTTCAGCTCAGTCATGGGCAATCTAGAAGCCTTCAGATATGTCTGAATTCAATTCCCAGCTTCCTCTTGTTCTTGGCTCTGATGATTGGGGACTGTTGGGTTTTGAAGTTCAGCAACATCCTTGATATTTCCTAGACCGAGAGGTCCATATTTCTTTCCACCTGGGATGTAACCCGATTGTATTCTTTTTCTCCCATAGATCTCTGGGAATACTACCTTCCCTATCTCTACTCCTGCATCTCCTTGTTTGGTGTCCTTCTGCTCCTGTGTAAGTTTTCCACTGAGTCATGCCTGCTGCTTCAGAGTTTGGAACAGAGAAGGGGTGTTTTTTATCATCTGCTGCAAAGTTCTTTGAATTGTCAATACTGGTAATGGACAATGTCTGTTGTAGATGTGGTCTATTATAGAAGTACAGTAGAACCTCTGGTCGCGAACACTTCCGTTTGCGAACAAATCGGATGACCAAAAGTTTTTACCTCTGCTCATGAATTGGTGCTTGGGTGGCAACCAACCGCAGCGATTTGCCCTTTCGTGGTAATTAGCCCTTCCATGCCACGTCTTTTTTTACGCATATGCACTTCTGGCGACAACCAAACTGGGTGATGACCGAATTCTCAGAACAGATTACGGTCATCACCCGAGGTTCTACTGTATTATGGTTTCCTAGAGGGTTGGTGTTCAACTGGTCAGTTGAGACCCAGCACAGCAACTTTTTCTAGCCTTCTCTGCCTGCATAGGGACTACAACTCCCAGAATTCCTAGTCAGCACAGTCATTACCTGATAGGTCAGAACCCCAACATTCATCCATGTTAGCTCCGAATTCTGAGGGTTGCAATTCTGAAGCATTTGGAAAGCGTTGGGGAATGTTGCTTTGTTGGCTCCCACCATCTAACCTTTTGAAAGAAAAAGTGCCTCACAATAGGAAAATGGTAGATAACAGGAATGTGAAGATAGTAACTTGAACAGCCCGAACCCAATAATCTGTTGCACTGTAGAAAGAGGTGACGGGTTCATTTTTTTTTTTAACCTGCTGGATTCCTTAAAATGGCACCTGTTTTCTCCAGCTGCTCTGTGCTGGACTCTGACATCAAATAATGGTGAAACAGCAAAACAAGCAGATCTGCTTTCCTGACAGAACTTTCCTAGATTGGAGGACAGTGCCACCTTCTGGCAAGAGATGACCATTTGGGGGTTATTTGCCGGGGCTAGTCACAACTGATCTTTCTCCAATTCTTTACAGTGTGTACACCCTTCGGCCTGTCACGGATGTTCACTGTCACAGGGACACTGTTGGTAAAGCCCAGGGTAAGTTAGCTTCAGCCTTTCTAGGGTCAGTTCCCCCAAAATGATTCGCATTACATAACTTGTTTCCCAAAATTGTTTTGATTGGTAGAATGAAATAAATGCCACCATTCTTGCACCTGAAAATCCATTGCCAATTATTTCTTCCTCCTCCCAAGCTGCTTTAAGCAATATACCATTGTTGCTGATGTTAAAACATTTGGCAGATAAAAATCCCTGCCATTATTGCCAAATCCCACAGATCTTTCAGTTAAACTCTTAACCACCCACTCTTCATCTTTGCCTAGTTGATTGGGAAAGAGAAAAGGCATAAGCTGTGGAAATACATTTTTCTGGAATGGTTAAAGCAAACAGCTTTATTCCCAGTAGGGTGTTGAGTGCATGTTTCCTGTCTTTTCAGCTCCTGGAGGACTTAGATGAGCAACTGAGCTGCACAGGATTCGAGGAAGCTGCCATTTCTCGCAAGATCAACTCTGGTAGGTGCCCATTTAAGGCTAGACAGAGCTGAGGCTTGGGAATCCTTATGCTTGGATTTAGCAGACAGCTGAAATGACTGTTCGATTACCTGTTTTCTATCCCATTGCAATCCATTAAGACTTTCAATGGTGTACAGCCCCATAGATCAACTAAATCATTAAGACTTCTACAATAATAAATAGTTCTACATAAAATCCATTCAGAAATGACAGCTAACATACAGCAGTCAGCATTGTGATTGTGTACATGCACCAGTCTACAAGGGATCTCCAGGGGAGCTTCATTTTTAATATGCTTTGAAAGGGCAGGTAATCCTCACTTAATGATAATTGGATCTGGCAACTCTGTTGCTAAGCAATGCAGTTGTAAAGCACAATATCGCATGACCATGACAACTTATGGTGGAAGTTGCAGCAGTCCCAGTTGCTATTGTTAGATAACTCCTGTATGGCTGCAGCATTCTGTAGTCGCATGATTGCTATTTGCAACCTCCTGCTGACTTCCCCATTGCCTTTGCTTGCCAGAGGCTACGTGGAAGGTTGCAAGGTGGTTGATCACATGACTGAAGGATGCCGTTTACTGTTGTAATTGCGAGGGTTTGCCATGCATCCAAATTATGATCATGCGATGGCTGCAATGACGAGGACCCATTGTAAATCCACCACATTCTCCTCCAGTGTAACTTCAAACAGTCACTATATAGTCACTCAACACGGATTGCCTGTATATAGGACTATACCCTGATGCCACGAGAAGTGGGTTGCTGCATGTGGGCATTGAGGCTGATCCAGGTTCTATCTCTTTTCTCTCTCTCTCTCTCTCTCTCTCTCTTTTGCTTTTGTTCAGGGAAAACATCCTGCTGGCTCAACTTTGATGTGGAAATGTTGAGACAACAATACCTAGCCATTCATGCACACAGGATAACACTGGGTAAGAATAAAATGTATGTGGAAAGGAGCTGGCTGTTCCTGCTCTTTTATCCGTGGAGATAACTCTGTTGCCCCTCTGCTGACTCCACATAACCAACATTTCTAAAAGCACGGATTTGCTCTATCAAAATAGTCCTATTTCCTGTCCCTTGTGTTCTGTCTATTATGGCACCAAGCACTACTTTTATTTTATGTTTTAAATTATGGATAAATTGAACATCTATGCAATGCTAGCCTGGGAGCGCTCAGATCAATTCCCCTCCTGCCATACAAATAGACATACTAAGATCTTCCCAGGTGTATTCACCTTCTCTATTATGCATACCTCCCATGCTTTTTCAGAAACCTGCCTTGGGTTTAAGAATTTATGATGGCAGAGAAGCCTTCGCCCTGGATTGCTATCCTAAATCTGCTTATGCTCTATTTAGAGTTAGAGCAGGAAATGGATGCCTTCCAGGTGTTAAGCTACATAACCTTGGTAATCTACAGCCTGTTGGGATCTGTATTAAAATTCTAGAGGGGAACAGATTACTTATCTTCATCTTCTAAACTTGACTCCAACCTAAGAACAAACATCACAAAGATGCTGGGTTATTAGCTTTGGAGAAATACCTGAGAAAAGCAAGACTGAATATCCTGGGATTGAGGCCTATAATTTTGAACAGCGTTTTTGCTTTTGATCACGATAGTTTCTTCTTCCTTTGGGGCCTTTCTTTCAGGCTTCTCTCCCTGGGATCCACATACTGTTTTTTTTTCTTTTAAGTAAGGAGATGCGGATGAATAAAACATGCATGTTAGTATTAGCTCCTTTTCTTTAGTAAGTTTGATTTTATTGGAGAAAAACATCTTATTGGAGGCTGACAGACCTCGCTCTATTGCAGTGAGGTTGTTCTCCATAGGAGAGAAGAAAGCTTGAATGGGGTTATCTTAGAAGTAAGAAGTTCCTCAGGAGGCCATGGAAAATTGTATCCTTCATCCAAGATAACTTCTCTGTGTTGTAAGTGTATGTTTTTCCCTTCCTTTTTTGGCAGAAACCCGCCGCAAAGCTTCCGCTTGGCAAAGGAACCTGGGCTATCCATTGGCTATGGTGTCTCTGCTGTCATTGACGGTAAATTCTGGGGCTGAAATTAATTGTAAATTTCTGTTTTTGTCTATATCAGTCTTTAAATAGCATTTTATAGCTCCAATAGTGTGTGGCCATCCAGATAACACTGGACAGTAATTCCTATTGTTCATCATCTCCATGTTGAAACACAATGTTTGCAAGGCAACCCCTTCCTTGTCCCTCATACAAATCAGCCTCTCCAACTTTTCTGCATTCCAGTTTTTGGGAATTTCAGTTCCCAATTTCCAGCCTTTTGACTTGCCATGTCAATGTCCTGAAGCCAGGAAATTAGTTTGAATATAAGTTTTTTTAAAAGTACTGTATATGTTTAGAACATTATTTACATCTACTCTATATGCCAAAGAACAGTGCATTGTTAAACTGTAAAGTAGCAGTAAGAGATACGTGTATATATTTTTATGTGTTTTAGTTAGCTTAATACAGTGTTTCTCAATCTCAGCAACTTTTAAGATGTGTAGACTTCCGTTCCCAGAATGCCTTCTGGCTGAGGAATTCTTGGAGTTGAAATCCGCAGGCCTTAAAGGTTAAATAAATGAGGTTAAATAACTGCTGTAATAGAACAAGTTATGCAGTATTATAGGTAATTCAGCCCTGAATGGAGTAGCCACTTGGGGGCAGCAAAGAGTTTCTCCAGAGAAAGTTATGGAAGCACTTTAGAATGGCTGACTACCTGTCCTGTTAAGTCCATCACACCAGGGTTTGGGCTTAGTTTGGGTGCAGTGCAGGGTTTTCTAAACTTTTTGCCATCACACCTCACCTCCTTTCATTGAAATCATAATTGCACACCAGAATAAACACAATGAGAGCAATATAAAGGAAACTTTGGGGAAAATGGAGTTATTCTAACAATGTAAACTAAAAGGTTCTTCACATCTTCCCTGAACTCTGCATACCCCTCCCAAAGCAAGGTGTTTGGGAAAACCAGGTTTAGTATAATGTGTGACTTCGGTCATTGTGATCTCTAAGCCATGGTTTATAGATTAAATCCAGCCGGTTATAGGACTTTATACCCCAAAGCCTGGTTATCAAATCATATCTTGGGCAGTAAAAGAACATGAATAGAATTCACTGAGGCAGAAAGACAAATAGTTGGTTATATTATGCTGAGTCTCTGTTAGGCAGCTGATGATATATGTATCCCTAAAAGAGATTCTTTCAGTGTTTATATCTAGGATCAATGTTTTGGCTTAGGAACCGAGTTTCAAAGGTACCTGAAATGTCCCTGCTATTATTTTCAAATGTTGCATGTAGCTCTTTAAGGTGCAAGCTCGGGACACAGCATGGAAACCTCTCTTCTCTTACCTTTCACCTAATACTCATGTTTACATGGTATTTCCTAGGGTATTTCTGTTCTGGTTGTCTGCTTCCATGTTCTGGAGCTGCTGTTGGATGATGCTGCAATGCCTCGAGGAATCCAGGTGAGGGTACAAAAAGCACCTCATCCCTCCTTGGTGCTTTTCTACTTTTCTCATGCCTGGTTTTCATTTGCAGCTTCATGAATGACTCTGTCAGATGTCTTTATTGATCATTCAGACGATACGCGATTGCTTTTAGTTGGGGCAAAATCCCTATTTCAGGAATCCAGCGTCTATCCTCCTTTCCCTAAGGAGAGCTGGTATTATATAAACCACAGATGGGCAATTTTCTCAAGGAGCCACATGAGAAATTAGGATTCTTGTGGAGGGCCAAAGCAATAGGCTGTGAAGGTGCATAGGTATGCACAGACACACATATGTAAATTAAAAAAAAAATAGCAGTTGCCTTCAAAATAAAAGCAACCTGTGCAGGCTGGACAGGGACAGCCAAAGGGCCAGATATGGCCCAGGGACCATACATTGCTCGGATCTGCTCTAAGCTTTTGCCCCAGAAGTGTAGTGGAGAACAACCTTTGTGCTCCAGAAAGTTATATTCTACGATTATACATATTGCATGGAGTAAGCAGGTTTCCTTGAGAGTGAAACTCAGCTGCCTGTGCCTTTTACCTCCTTTCCTTTCTGCGCCTTCTGATTTTTTTTTCCCTAGAGCCCCCCAATCATCCAGAACAGATGCAGGGGGTCTCTTATAGAGAACTCCAAGGAAAGGTGGTCATTGCCTTCCCTTCGTCCAGTTGATAGAAGCTTCTCCTTCCATGGGAGAGGCTACTGGGAGGCAAGCCATATATTCTGTTTCTTCTGATGATGGGAAAATGCAAAGAGCTAAGCAGGCGCTTACGCCCGCCAACCAATTTTAAAACCCAACTTTTATGACATTTTATAGAACATTTATAGAAAGGGAGTCCCCCAGCAAGAATTTGGATTGGGTTGCAGCCCTGAGCTTTTGATAATGCAGAAAAGCATAGATTTTGTAATGTTTCCCTCCCCAAAGTAAAACTGAATTCCTTTTCTCATTCTGCAGGACGCACCACTTGGAAAAGTTTCTTTCTCTGTCTTTGGCTCTTTTGGGGCAGCCATGCAGGTCATTCTGATATTGTATCCTTACTGGAATCGCCTTCATTGCTCTTGGTGCAGTTAATGCCATTCACGTTTTAGCAAGAAAACACTCGTTTTTTATCATCAGTCTGTTGCTGGATCCTCTCATAATTAATAATCTGCTCTAATTTTCTTTCATTCTGTCTCTCTTACTGAAAGCCAGCTACGTAACTACCATACTATACAGAGAGGTTTCTCTTCCATGAGTTGGTCTATTCCCTTTCGGAAGCCATCCAAATGGGCATCTCCCTGAACCCAGCACCATCATTTGCAATGAAATATTTCCTTTTTACTGTCCTGAATTTTCCAGCTTCCATTTTACTGTAAGGTTGCATAATCTGTGTATAATATGAGTATTGTGTTCTTTCTTTTCTCAATGACCCGTAACATAAAATTTAATTGATTTACATCAGCTGAAGATAACTCTGTTCTGTTCTTCCTTAATGTTTCTCAGTTATTTAATGATCTCCTCTGTTGTGGGATTCTATAGCTCCCCATTTTTCATCAAACTGCTGCCTGAGCAACACAACACAGCCATGACTAAGGTAGGTCTTTGTCCTACAACATTTTACTATTACATACTTTCACTGGTGAAACCTCCAAACCATTAGCTGAAATGTTGTTCATGGAATGCTAGAAATACAGCAAAAAGGAACGACCTTTTTAGCAGTTATTATATTTCAATAGGTCAGGAGTGTTAACCTTGGCAACTTTTAACACCTCTGGACTTCAACTTCCAGAATTCCCCAGCCAGCCAGCCATGCTGAAGTTGAAGTCCACATGTCTTTTTTTTTTTTAATTAAGTTTATAATATAAAATGCAAAAATACCAAAGAAAATAATAGGAAAAATAGGAGAGGGAAAAGGGAAGGGAAAAGTGAAGGGAAAAGGGGGGAAAGAAAGAAAAGGGAAATCCACAAGTCTTAAAGTTGCCAAGGTTGGACATCCCTGGAATAGATTGTTCCAGGAACGCTGGTTTACGGAATTGTATTAGCGAGAGAGCTTTGAATTTTGAAGCAAGATGGTGGAGCTTCTCTGGTAGATAATGGCATGTGGAGCAGCAAAGAGACCTAGTTGAGAAATGGGCTGAGTGAATTTTAGCAGAGACAGGCAAGGACTTCTAGTTTGAAAGAGGAACCCTTGTGTTTATTGCCTTATAATGATCTCTGTTCAAAGGCCAGTTATGCATCTGCATTATTTGAAAGACGCAGTTTCCTGACTTTCCATGGATCTGCTAGCTGTGCTTTAAAAATACTGAAATGGGGGTATCAGCCCTCTTTCCCCATCTTCCTAATTCCAAGGGTGAGAAGAGAAACTGGAGACTAATGAGTCTCCCTCCTATAATCTGACCCAGCCTTCAGAAATGTTCCCAAATCCCAGTTTGGGAATATTGTCACAGGATAACAGATATGAGCGGTTTGCCTTCCAGATATTTCTTGCTCCCCCTCCTACCCTTTAAATCTCCAAAGAATTCCAAAATCAGCCCTTGGGAGGAAATTTGCCACCGAGTCTGGCAGCCCAATCTCGTGGGGAACTGGCTGTGGTTTGCTGCAGTCCTGGATTAAGGAACAAATCCCCATGCATCACATGTAGCTATTTGACAAGCCAGATGTTGCTAGTGTTCAGACTGATGGAGAGACTGCCTTTTGGAGCAGAAGTATCATAGGGAGATGCTCTTTGCTAAAGACTTGGTCTCCGGATCTCCTCATGCAAGGTGAAAGATCTGTAAGATGCTGAAGACCCTCAAATTGAGAGATCAGTTGCAGTCTTTTCTGTCCCTTGGAGGGAACAAACTGAACCTGACAAAGAGAATCTATGGGTAAAGGAACAATTAGAGCCAGCTTGGTGTAGTGGTTAATGCACCGGACTAGATAGTGGGAGACGGTGAGTTCTAGTTCCACCTTTGACATGAAACCCGGCTGAGTGACTCTTTCTCAGCCAAAGCCTGGCCTGTCACTCAGCCAAAGCCACCACACAGGATTATTGCAATGGGGAAAATAGGAGGAAGAAGGAATATCGCGTATGTTTGCCACCTTGAGTTATTTATTTGTTAAAAAAAATAATAAAAGTGGGATACGTGAGTCAATAAATTACATATTCTTGATTGAATGATTGAATGTGTGAGATGAAAGCAGCCGGGGCAAGAAGCTACATCATTGTTTTTTTCTTGGCAGATCATTGGGAACTGTGTCTCCCTCTTGGTGTTGAGTTCTGCACTCCCTGTGTTGTCTCGCACGTTGGGTGAGTCTTGTTCTTTCTTATCCATACGGTTATCTATAGCTTCCTGGATCTACATATCAGATTGATCAAGTAAATTTATAGCCTCATTGTAAAAACTGGAGCTATAGTAATTACGAAAAGACCTGCACAGATGAAACCTAAACACTGTGGTAAATTTCCATACAGTATTGGAAAAATCAAAATATACCACCGAAAGGAGAGATAATAAGGAAAATAATGGCGTGTGCAGAATCCGATAGAGTAGACTAACTTTAGAATTGAAAAAGAAGGGGGATACAGAATATTACGATACTTGGAACAAGTTTTATACGTGGCTGCAAAAGAGAAGGGAAGGTCAGAACAAAAACAGCTAGGAGGGTTGGAAGCAAATGTAAATATTGTACCAATAATAGAAATGTTCATGGGTTTGA
This sequence comes from Pseudonaja textilis, assembly GCF_049901715.1. Taxonomy (NCBI): domain Eukaryota; kingdom Metazoa; phylum Chordata; class Lepidosauria; order Squamata; family Elapidae; genus Pseudonaja; species Pseudonaja textilis. Next base: position 121,522,097 of record NC_141991.1, on the reverse strand, counting down.
CTACCTCTTTGGTATGTATGGCAAAGTAGTGCCAAAATGGCTGTGCTGTGTTTTGTATTTATAGTTATATATAAACAATAAAAATTACATATCAAAAGGGGGAAAAAGGTGAATATAATTATCCTGATTCTGCTAGTAGATCTTCTGAAAAGATTCAAGAAATGGTAACGCACTAAAATTCTGTTTCCCTGGAAAGCTTTTCAAAAATTTTTGGCGCCAAATAGGATTTTTCTTTTAAAAAAATGAAAGCCAAACTTGTTCCGATGCTCAATTCTGCCCCACATTCGAAGTGTCATGGTAGTAAGGCTGATCCTCCTACAAGAGCCAAGAGTAGGATTGGAAGACGGGTAAATTTCTGGTCCATGATTGTCAGCCTCTTTGCCTCTCTACTCTTTCTTTCAGGGATTACCAGATTTGACTTGCTAGGAGACTTTGGGAGGTTTAACTGGCTGGGAAACTTCTACATTGTTTTCCTCTATAATATGCTCTTTGCCGGACTCACAACTCTTTGCTTGGTGAAGAAGTTCACCTGGACTGTGCAGGCAGAACTCATCAGGGCAGTTGGTAAGTACGTCTGGGTGGTCTTCTGGGAATGGGGGAGACAGCGGGTGGCCTGATCAACCTGGAAAGGAGCACCTTTTGCGTAGCCTAGGGCTGGAAGCCTCCTCTTTTTGGATGGCCACTAGCTTGTCCACACATCACATTGAATCATAATACCCTTTTTTTTTTAAACTTAGTGTCTTATATGAACCCAGTTAATTGTTGTTTATACAGAAAGCTAGGGCTAAGCCAGTTGGGCTTAGTATACGTGTATACATCTGTGCGCGCCAAGGTTTTGAGTTTGGGAAAGGCTTGGAACGTCTGTTAAGTTGGCCTTTCCATTAAGAAGATCTTTCTGCCTTGATTGCATGCTGGCTTGTGTAAGAGTATGTTCATGAACTGGAATAGAGCTAGGTAACAAAGTCAGCCACTGAATAGGCATAGCAACTAAGTCAGCCAATGAGAACTGTTTGGAAACTGAAACAGCCTAGGTGTGGCTCTATATTAAGCTCTGCAGCTCTGAAGCTATGTTAAGCTCTGCGTCTGTCTATTGAAGATGAAACTGCTTCTCTCCTCTGCTGTGTGATTGCTTGCCTGCTGAAGTTGAGTTGCTGTTCTGCTTTGAACCTGTAACATGTCTGCTTCTGTTTGAATTTGCTCCATTCCATTGGAGAAATCTACAACTGGTATTGTAAAATTTACTTAGCATGTTTATAAAGATATTAAACGAAGCATCAGCCATCTGTGTTTACTTATCTGGCACTGAATTTACGCCGCAAAACTCTGAACAGCTTGTTCTGTTCGTTTTGCATGCTAAACCTGTTGGCCACTCTTAAATCACTTTTCGCAAGTGGCTTGCAACAAAGAACAAAATCGTCGTGTCACATTGGCTTTCTTGTTGCCTAAATAGCAAAGGACGAGACTGCAGGCTTGAGGTGTTCAACTACTTTTCTTTTCTCTTTAGGCCTCCACAAGCTGCCTCTGCCTGTGACCCGGTCTTACCAACCGAGCAAGCTCAGCTAAAACAAGAGTTGTGCCTAGATTGAGCTTGGCATGGACTATGGATAAACCTTTCTGACTTTGTGCTCGTGTTCTGAGCCAATCAGTGGAGGGGAAAGAGGTCAGGAACTTCCTTATTCTGATCCTTGTTTTAACTGACATCCTGACAGGACTGCGAGATGAAGAAGCCGCGTCCTTCAGTTGCGTGGCCTCTTCTTCCTGCCTTCCAGAAGCCTGAGGAACGACAGGCTTCAGCACAAGAAAGGCCTTTGGGATTTCGATTAAGGTGCTTTTCTGACAAGAGCAAGAGAATGTGCAGTTTGTTTAAAAAAAAAAAGCAAAACAGCAGCAGAAATAGGTTATGAAGAGAACAAAGGACTGAGACCGATAAATAAAATGAGCTGCTAGACCAATTTTTAGGGGGCAAGATGAAGGTTCAACCTGCTGGAGATAGAGCTTGTGTCCCTCATCACGTTAAGAGATGCTGCCGTTCTCTATTATTGGGGGCTTTCCCCTTCCCTTTTGTTTACATGTGTCTTAAAATTCATACCTACCCTGGCCTCCTTTCTCTCACAAAATCCTGTGGTCCAAAGAGGCCAAGTTCTGAGTGGTTTTTTTTTTTAAACTCGGTTTTGTACCTCACTCAAGTGCAATATAAGTTGGCACTATTGGGCCACATATTCCATTCAGCAGCCAACTTTGTATGTGTGTGAAGGGTGATTGTTTTGAGTTTTGAGTGTGTGTGTGTCATTCAGAATGACTACTGTAGTGCATTATGCTTCACTCTTTCATAGCAATAGGATTCCACATAGGATCCAATCAGTTTTTTCCTTGATGAATTTTTACAGTTTAGCCCAGCCAGGAGGAATCCACTGCCATACCATTATGGGGCAGCCAATCTTCTGAGTCTAAAGCTCAGACTTCAAGAATATTCATGCAGCCTTTCTGTCTCCTTCTCATTCGTGTCAGCTTTCGGGTAGTAAATTCCTCACTGGGTAGACTTCATAATTACTTTGCCTAATTTTCCCACTCAGATTCTAGGAAGGGCACCCCAGAGGCATTGTCCAGTTCTCGTAACAGGGCAATTAGTTCCCATTATTGGTAAATATTGGATGCTTTAGGCATATATGGATATTTATGCAATATGGTAGAGAAAATTATATTTTTCCTCCCCCAACTATTCATAATTGTTTGAGATATTTTTTTTATTAATGTCGTTGGGGCCATGGAATGCCACCCCTGCTCCAGAAGTTTTCAGCTTTCTTTTTTTTTTTTTTTTGCTGTAACTGGCATTCTAGCCTCATGTCTGTATCTACTGTGAATGCTTCCACTGGAAGTCTCTCAGCACTTGAATGTTTTTACCAGATTTCAGCTTTCATTGAAATAACATGAAGCTTAATCCTTCATTTTGTGGCGAAAAACAGTAAGCAGGTTGGCTACAAATGGGAAGACGGCCACCAGATGGGCCAGCATTGAACAGGAGGGTCATTTATCCCCATGTGGGCTTTTTGAATCGCAAGCATGGCTCTTTCCCAGCATCAAAGCTTCTGTTGTAGATAGGTAGGGTTATCAAGCCCCGCAGCTGCCCTGTCTATCGTTGCAGCATATCCCTTTGTGCATAACTCAGAGGATTGAAGATTACATGGTGATGACAGTGAGCCATTTGTCTCCATAGATGATAAAGCTGGAGCTGAAAAAAACTCCCAATGTTTCAGAGTCTGCATTCTCCACAGAGCCACCTTTAACCATGCTCAAAAAGATACTTTCAGATATGAATGTACTGCATTTCCCAGAATTTTCAATCAACATATTCAAAAGCTCTGCAGGCCATGAATTCTAGGACTTGCAGTCCCAATCAGCCAGAGGATGCCCAGTTGAATTAAAGGTGGCCTAAATTTGGATAGGAAAAAAAACTGTGTTAAACTATCTGTTGCAGGAAAATACTATAATGTTAAAGTTCAGCTCAGACAGGACCAACTGTCTTTGTTATGTAGTGAATGTCTGGTCTTATTATATGGGACACCTAGCTGTGTAAGCAATAAATTGTGTTTTTTTTAAAAACAAAACTCTTTCTCTGGATGTTGCCTTTATATTGTGGGAAATTGGAGAAAGATAATATTCTGCTAATAGATAATACAAATAACAGGACTCTGATATGTCTGCTGAACTTGATAAATGAGAAAACCTACTAGGGATGGAGGTCATATTTTGCTCTGGGCTACGGTTTGTTGATTCAACCATTATCAGCTAGGCTTATATATAAATCATGGCTAGGTTTGTACATCACTGTTTCAACCACTCCAGATTTTTACGTGATTTGATATGGATGTGAAAAATTCTGTACTTGGTCGCTCTGCCAATCAAATTAAGTCAAAGCTGTTTTCATTTGAACTATATGATGCAAATCAGGATTGTTCTTGTGTTGCAAAATGGGAGTTTTAATATTTTGGGAGTAGAGGAAACATTTTGTTTTTGAAACAATTATACTCCTGCATCATGCTTGTCCATAATGGGGTGACAACATTTTAGCTAATACGATTTGTCAAATGTGTTTCACAACCTAGTGTTAGGAGCCAGCTCACGGTGGAGATTTATGCAATCAATTTGGTGCAATATATGAATTTAATCATGTCAAAGAAGAAAACTGTCTAGTGGGTTCATGAAAGGACTTGAAAGGACAGGCCCAACCTGGTGGTCCTAAATAGCTGAATTAGAATTACAATTGTTATAATTCCAAGCCAAGCCTTCCAGTACAGATTAACATTTTTTCTAGGCCCCAAATAACACATACACAACCTATCAAATTTGAAGTGAGAAAGATGGGAGAGGAAGTAAGCCTAAGATTTAAAAAAAAAATCTGTTACAAAAATGCTATTTAGGTGGCCCTTCCTTGATAAGCTTTAGGAAGAATGGATTCCTAAGATTCTTTTTGTAATGGAAAGGCAGGAAAAAGGAACCTAAGGTTTAAGCCCGCATTTTGCATGCATGTGTGTTTAAACCTGTATTTACAGGTAGTCCTTGGCCTACAACCATTCATTTAGTGACCAGGGCCATGAGATTGCCATTTGCAACTTTCCTTGATGGCTTCAGACAAAGTCAATGGGCGAAGCCAGATTCGCTTAATAACTGTGTGATTCTCTTCATTCTACGGTAGTTATTCGCTTACTTGTGGCAAAAAAATTGGGTGCAACTCACTTAACAACCATCTTGCTTAGCAGTGGAAATTCTCCCACTTGTCAAAAGTTCAGGACTGCCTATATTCAAGCCCGAGTCCTAAGACTCCCAATAAGCGTAGCAAGTACAGGGGAAATTATTGCAGGCCTCGTGACACGAAGACCCCTTAATTCCATTCAGCTGCATCACCTTAGAAAGGGAAGGAAGCCATCATTTAGGCTCTTGTTATGAATGCCTTGCAGCAGCGCCCTAATTCAAGAAACTGATGGATTGGTGAGGTACCAAAGGTTGACCTTCCTCCTCCTTTCTCAGCAGGGACATAATTGAGGGTGAGGCCTTGGCAATAAAAATCCTTCCTTCCTCTTCCCCCACCTTAAGTCTGGTAGCAGAGGAAAAATAAGTTCTGGAAATGATCCGGCGTTTAGCTTTAATGTGGGCCAACCTACCATGTGAAGCAAAACCCAGGAGAGGAATCCACTTTTAAAATGTTGACACCTGGGGGCCAACTTCAGCCATCATCCAAGAAAGGGGGAAGAGAAGAGATTTCTCCTCTTTGGGGGCCATATCTCTGGGGCTAGGAAAGGTTCAAGTGCCTTGCTCTCTGCTCAGAAGGGGAGGAAAAGGGGCAGCTTCAGGCAGGGATATTCTGCCTTCCGGTTATTTATTTTCTCCTATCCTGGAAGGCAGGAAACAATGCTGAAAGTGCAGCTCTGTTTGATGCCTCTCAGCCTAATGACCTACAGACCGACTTCCTCTGAGGGAAACCAGGGTGTGGGAGGGGCGGGAATCTTCACTCAAAGGGCCCGAGGTGCGTCGACGGGCAGGGTCGTTAAAGAATGCTGGAACCGAGGCGGGGAGAGAGAGAAAAGGACTCCGAAAGTGAAATCTCTCTCCGAAAAGAAGCATTTCCTTCGCCGCGCGCCCCCTCCCCTCTCCTCCCCTCCCCGAGCAAGGTAAGTCGCGGGATCCCCGGCCTGGCCAGTAGAGGGCGCCAAGGATGCAGGCTGGCACGGCGAAGAGGCGACTGTCTAGTTTCCGAGAGTGGGCAGGGAGCGCCGCGGGAATTGCGCGCTAGGTTGGTATCCTTAGGGTGCGCCTCCTTCTCTCCCTCCGGGAATCGGCCCCCTGCCCCTTAAGGGAGAGGCGGCCCCGAGAAGGATGTGGCCGGCACAGCAACTCTTGGGGGCCGGGCTTCAAGGCGGGGCTGGGCAGCAGGAGCAACGTTTCCCCCGCGCCCGTAACCAGAAGGGTGGCATCGCTCGCCTCCGCGCCTGGGGCTCCTGTCGCCCGGTTGCCTGCCATTGGGGAAGGATGGCTTTGGGCAGGGAGAGACGCCAGGGGGCAGGAAGAGCCGGGCTGCTCTCTGGAAAGCGCGGGGAGCTGTGGTGGCGACTTTGAAAGGGCCACTGTGTCTTGGCACGGGGAGGGGCCAGAATCGCGTATGGGGGCCAGGCAGTGGCACTGCGGGGGGAGACGCGGGGCACAGCGAGACCTCCCTGCCAGCAGCGGCCTCCTGAAGGGATGGGAGCGTGGAGGAATCCTCTTGGCTTCCCAGCAGCCTGGTCAGGGTGATGCCCACCTCAGCTGACTGCGCTCCTGGAGACCAGCAGAGACTCACCCGTCTGAGGAGAGGGCCGGCTAGGCTGGCATCTGGCTGAGATGGCTTGGCGCAGGCTTACCCTGGTCAACCTGCTTGGGCTTTGCTTGACCAGCTGCCTCCTGTGCCCTGCTCAGGGCTGTGGCCCAGGCAGGGGGCCGGTGGGACGGAAGCAGTCCAGCCGCAGAAGCCTGGCCCCACTGCAGTACAAGCAGTTTGTGCCCAATGTGGCGGAACAGACCCTGGGAGCCAGTGGCAAAGCCGAGGGCAAAATCAGCCGCCACTCCGAGCGCTTCAAGGTCTTGGTGCCCAACTACAACCCTGACATCATCTTTAAGGATGAAGAGAATACAGGTGCTGACCGGTTGATGACAGAGGTGGGTGCTCCTCGGGGGGCAAGGGTGATGCCCGGCTGCCCAAGGGCCCTGCCAGCTTGGGGTGCCCGGTTCAGCCCTGGCAGGTGTGAGGCAGCAACAAAACAGCCTGTGATTCTGAGCATAGGATGATAGCCTCTTCTTTTAACTCTTGAGTAGCCGGAGCCAGTGCACCCAACAGATCAGAGGATTTAAGGGGTCTGCAGCCTTGGGCCCAAGTGCTTCTCTTTATACACATTAGCCCCTAGGCTTCCTCTCCGCCAGGTTGCTGGTCTTAAATGATAAAACGTTATCACTCCTGGTTTCTTTAGGCTTTGATCTGGGAAATAGCCCCTTGCAGAATGAGTCTAAACCTGCAGGTCTAGACAGAGCCATCTTTGGGAACTATTGCTAATTTCAGGAGGTTTCTTCAGTTCAGAGACGTTCTGAGATGCTGTGGGTTTAATTTTGGGGGATGGTGCTGGTGGTGTCTTGGTCTTTATGGCTGGGGACGGAACAGGATTGGCAAGCAAGGGCCAGTAGCAAATATCTAGGCTAATCCCAGGAGAAATGTGCCTACCAAATTTTATTAGAGCACCTAGCTAATATTTTCCATATCAGAGAAGGAGAAAATACTGCAGGACTCCATCAGCCCCTTCGTACTTCAAAGAGCCTGTTCTTTCTTCTTTTCTCAAGTCTTTAAGAAAGACCACCTTTTTTGCTTTGGTTTTTATACCAAAGCAAGATATGTCGCTACAATGACCAATCTTATGTGTGCACCTATAAAATGCTGGCCCTGGCATTTCTTTTTAAAATTTCTCCTGTGTTCTGCGGTGAAGTTACAATTTCTACTTGGGCCTCAGAGTATCATAGAAACTCAAAGGTACTTCAGTATTTTGATGGGAAATGGCCAAGGGCTTGCTTGGGTAGAAAAATGCTTGCCCTGAAGTAGACCAAACCATTGTCAATTGGATCTCAATTTGTTATTCAAGTGCACATACATTTTTCTGAGGAGTCTTGCATTGTTGCAGTTCTTAATTCCTTGGTTTAATTATTAGTGTGTTTTGTAGTGGCATGCTGTGTTGTCTTGAACATTTTAAATGGAAAAAATGGAAAAACATTTTATATATGGAATTAATCTCTGTGAGGGAAACGATGTTGCTTTAGTATTCTTTAGGGAGAAAAAAACACCCCTTATGAACTCTGCAAAAACAGGAGGAATCTTACAGAAGAGTTACATTTATTATCTTAACCAGCTTTCTTGGATCACAACCCACTTCAGGAAATGTGCAGAAAATAAAGTTGTGCAAGGATTATATGCACACATTGTGTGTTGTGGGGATAGGGAATAAAAAAAAAGGAATTGCTTCAGAACTACCCAAATGCAATTAGCAGTTACATGTGAGCCAAACATTAAGTTAGTTAATGTACATCAAGTGATATGTTAACCTGAAAGTAATAATAATAAAAAAGCTGGTACATTTACAAATAGAAATAATTAGGAATACCTTCAGGACCTCAAAAGCACCAGAAAAAGGAACAAGGCAATAACAAAGGCTCTGTAAACCACTTAGAGAGGTCTGCAAAGCCCTGTGAAGCTTATAAGTCTAAGTGTTATTGAAGTGCTATTGAAAGCCATTCCAAGTCTGAAATGAACATTTCTGAAGATCTGAATGGAGATCACAATCATTGTATAGTAAGATCAATTAACTTGCGATGCAGGTTGAGGAAGGTGATTGGTTTTACCAGCCTCCAAATCTAAGACAAAACACAGATGATAAGGAACTCAAATTTAGCCAAAGGCAGTTGAAGGATCCTTCTTTACTGTAAAGGAAAGGATTGGTAATTTTAATCCTCCTGCAGTAGGTCATTTCTAAACATTTCTAGCAATGAATGGAAGCAAGGAGATCCAACTTGGAACTAAGGTGGAATTTCCTGACAGTGAGAGCAATTAATCTATGGACAGTTTGCCACCCAGAGTTGTAAGTGATCCATTTCTGGAAGTTCAAGATAGTGTGAGGATTCCTGCCTTGGGCAGGGTGTTAGACAAGAAGATCTCTAAGATCCCTTCCAGCCCTATGATTCTATGATTATTTTGGTTTAGAAGTCCTCCATCTCTACCTGGGTCCCCTGATAACGCCCTCATCCTTTCTTGGGGAATATCTTGGGTCATGAGGCTGTTTATGCAATAGAGTCAAATCTCAGTTTTTCCCTTTGCTAAATATGCCTTTTTTAAAAATTTGGTTCTTTTCTTGCTCTTTCTCTCTATTTGGTCTCCGAATGTTCTTCCTGCTCCCTCCTGTGAAATAAGAATGTAACTGGCTTCAAAACCATCTCTCCATTTCTTAATCTAAAAGATTCAGATTCTCAGAAGCTATTATAACAATGGTCATAATGGATTGCTAATTGATGAATAACTTTTATTCTTGGTTACTTCACCACACTGTTGCTGTTCGTCTGATACATGGAACCTTACATTCACTCATGGGCTAGATTTGCATAGCCTGCTAAGAGAAAAATGTGTGGTTAGCTACTTTGTAGCTCAGTAGTTGGAGCCCTGGGGAGGGCAAGGGGGGGAAATCGGTCTCCCCCACTTCAAAGGCATTATTTGAAGTGCCTACAAGGCCAAAACCGATAGTGAAAAATAAGGGCTAATGCTCAGAACCAAAGGCAGATTATCCATTGATGGGTAGGAAGAATCCTGATGTTGGGGGATGCCACTATGCAGAGAAAGAGAAGAATCCATTGGCAAATGAAGTTGGCTGGCTTCTTCCCAGCAGGTCTAATGCCTGGGATCCTTTGATTATAATCTATCCTTTTATGTTGAGCACGGAAGGATTCTGGTCAGTGTTTCCCGTTATCTGTAGTCAAGGCGTGGTTGGAAGTTCATCTCATAGAGATGCCTGCGTGCTATCACAGCAGTATTGGCTTTTGTTTATTGTGGTAAAGCAAATTGTATTCTTGTCTTCGACATATGACTGTTCGTTCAGCAACTGTTCAAAATTACGATGCTGAAAGAAGGGATTTATGACTAGTGCTCAAAGTTATGGCTATTGCAGCGCCCCCACGGCCATGTCATTGTGACCTGGGCTCTTGGCAACCCGCTCACGCTTATGACAGGTTGCCAAGCCCTCCACGCTCAGAGGTGGTATTCAGCAGGTTCTGACCAGTTCTGGAGAACCGGTAGCGGAAATTTTCAGTAGTTTGGAGAACTGGCAAATACCACCTCTGACCTGACCCCGCCCCCATCTATTCTCTGCCTCCCAAGTCCCAGCTGATTGGCTGTGTCTTCTTTTGTTGCCTTGCACAGGAGAATGGAGCTGGAAAGCAGGTTAGTGGGGTGGGGAGGGAATGGAGATTTTGCAGTAACCTTCCCCTGCCACGCCCACCATGCCATGCCCACAGAACCGGTAGTAAATTTTTTTGAATCCCACCACTGATGTGTTTTGCAATCTTCCCTGATAGTTTGCTCAGAAAGTCAACAGGGAAGGTTGCAAGCCACTTTGTTTCTCTACGCAGGGTGCCACCTCCCCACCCTGCCCCATACCAGAGAAAAAAGTATTTCTCTCCGGCCCTGGGAAGGCAGGGCAGCTAGAGAGAAAGGCTAATTTTCTAGCATACAGTGGGGGGAGGGGAGCCAATGCGCTGGGTTGGAAGAAGGCAGCTGTGTGACCCATCACGATGGTTCGGTGCACTGAGAGGAACCGCCTCTTTTCTTTCGGAAGGCAGCTCCTTTGCTCCGTTCATTTAACCACCTGTGCGATCGCTTAGTAGCCACATAGGGGAGGACTGGGACAGCGGTCATTGAGTGAGGCAATCCTGCGAGTGTCTCCCTTAATAATTGTAGCCATTTAATGACTATAATAGGCAGGTTCCATTATGGTCATAAGTCAAGGACCACCTGGACTCTGTATGTCATCAATTTTTAAAAGAAGCCTGTCCCCAGACTTAATATACAAAAGAGAAAAGTTATGGGAGGGAAGAGGAAAAATAGCAAGTTCAGATCTATATTATAATGTTAAAAAAGGAGTTCTTTAATCATGGCCTGGAATATTTGATATAATTCTGGAAGAGGATGGTCCTTCTGGTAGCTGGTCCTTCTCCTTGCTTCCCATCTCATCTCTATCATCTAGTGTGACAAAATGGTTACTGTCTGATGAGGATTGCCCAAAACAGCTTCATGGACCAGGTAGTTCCCCAAGAAAGGTTCAGGCAGGGGACCCAGGAAGAGGTGGAGGACTTCTAACTGAGAAATCATAGAATCACAGGGCTGGAAGGTATCTTGAAGGACTTCTCATCCAACACCTGCCCCAGGCAGGAATTCTTACGTCATCTTGAACTTCCAGAAATGGATCACTTACAACTCTGGGTGGCAAGCTGTCCATAGATTAATTGCTCTCACTGTCAGGAAATTCCACCTTAGTTCTAAGTTGGATCTCTTTCTGAGGAGCTCCTACCTATTGCTAGAAATGTTTAGAAACTGCAGGAGGATTAAAATTATTAATTCTAATAGACAAATTGATTGAGGCTGGGATTTGGGTGGGTGGATGGGAAATTCCCATTTAATCTTAGATACATTGATCTGTTATAATGGAGCATTCTGAAGTGACCTCATTTTTTTCTTTCATTTTTTAAAACTGAGACACAACATTCATCTCCTTCAATATTGTCTTATTAAGACAGTGCTTAGTGCCACCAGAATTGTCAAATAAATAAAATTTGTTTATTTGGTTTATATTCTGCCTCTCTACTCAGAGTAACTAATGCATCTAAATTGTCAAATAGACTCTTTCTTCATATCATGCAACAATGAACGTATAGGATTTGTTGTCAGACAACACAGTGATGGCTAGCAGTTAAGATGCCTTCAAAAGCATTTAGATATGTGAAGGCTATTCTGACAGTGGAAATTAGTTGCGGTATCTGATGTTGAAATGCCATTTGGCTTAGCATGGATGAATCCACCATTGTAATTTCAAAGTCAAACATGATGGGTGAACCACAATATTCCAGCTTGCTTGTCAAATACGGCAACTATGATGATCAATTTGCTTGAAAAGATGCTATGGTACGTGCCCTTGAAATAAGAACAAATATTCAAAAGAACAATAGAAATAGAGGACAGGAGAGCTGAAATGCATTTAACAAATAATGGATAGATGGATCCAAAAGGGTGTGAAAAAAAAATATTGTATTCATCTGGGCAGCAAGAGAGAAAACACTACCAACTGCTATATTTACAGATCTTTAATACCATCTTTGTCACACATTGTTTCATTTGGCAGGAACATTTTCTACATGGATGTAGGCAGGCGTGGGCTTCAAAATTTTTAGCCACAGGTTCTCTGCCTGGTTGTTGGGTGGGTGTGGCCCTGGTGGGTGTGGTCTAGTTGGCCTTCTACATCATGGCGGAAGGGAGGGTGTTTTTGCCCTCCCAGGGCTCCAGCGGCTTTCCTCGAGGCTCTGGGAGTGAGGAAACAGCCTCCCCGGGCTCCCCTGTCTGAAGCCTTCGGATGGTAGAAAACGGTGGTGGTGAGGGAAAGAAGGGCATGGAAGGTGGGGGAGAAAGGCTGTACTTCTCTGGGACAATGACATTTTGCCTTTGGTGGGTAGAAAGCTGAGTTCTTTCCAGTTTCCTGCTGCTGAGTCATAGCATGCCATCTGAAGGCAGGGTGGGTTGGCAGCAGTCATTCAACTCTGAATAGCTAAGGGGGTGTGCAGAGAACAAAGAGAAGAATTACAGGAAGGTTTAATGGCTCCTCTGGGGCATTAGAGGCTGCTTTAAGGGGAGACAGGAAGCTGGGTGATGAAGGCTTAAACACCACCATCATAAATATTCCTTAGAATGACTTCAGGAATGCATTTTGTTCATGCGCAGGAGCTGACTAATAATCTTGCTCCCTTTGCTGTTAAAGTTTTGCAGCTGAAGGGAGGAGTGATTTATCCGTCTTAAATACAGCGGAGAAGGAGGCAAATTGGTGCCAATAACTAGATTGCCTAAAGATACTTCTACGCGCACTAACAAGGCTCCTTGCTCCACCTGACTCCTGCGTGGATATAACTATGTCCATAATTGAGGGTGGTTGGGTATAGATGGGGAGAATGTTTAAATCGATTGGAAATTCACAACTGCAAAGCAAAGCATTAACCTCTGTCATCATCTCCACTTGCAAAAAGGCCTCTGGACTTCAGAGAGACCCCGAGGCAGTTAGTAATGATAGCAAGTGACTGCACCTCATACAGAGGTGGTATTCAGCAGGTTCTGACCAGTTCTGGAGAACCGGCAGCAGAAATTTTCAGTAGTTCGGAGAACCAGCAAATACCACCTCTGACTGGAGATTTTATACTATCCTTCCCCTGCCATGCCCACCAAGCCACGCCCACAGAACCGGTAGTAAATTTTTTGGAATCCCACCACTGACCTCATACCTTGTTCATGCCTGCCACCATCCCTACCCAGAATATGTTTGAGGCAAAAAGCAAACACACTGATGATCAAGAAAGGATTTTGTGGAGATTGGTATCCCCGCTGCCATCAACTCTTTTTTTTAAACAATCCCTGAAAACCTTGTTCCTCCCCCAGGCCTGGGACTTGAGAGGCTGGTGGTGGATCCTTTATGGCAGGGGCGTCAAACTTATGTTGTCATGATGGCATCACATGACATATCGTGACATTCCCCTACTTCGCTAAACCCGATGCGGCCTGGCCAGTGTGTGATGCATCGGGCCTGTGGGCCACAAGTTTGTTTTAAGGGATCTTTATTTGGGTGGTGCTGGGATATTTTTGGGTGTGTTTTGTAGAATCTTTATATTATTCTATTTTTAATTGTTAGGTCGTATGCTACCCAAAACTAGGATGGAGCCAGGTCACCTGGAAACTACAGGCAATTATTCATTTAGTGACTATAACGGCACTGAAAAATGTGACTTATGACCAGTTTTCACATTTACAACCATTGCAGCATTCCTATGGTCACAAGATCAAAATTTGGGTGCTTGACAACTGCCACAAATGTATGACAGTTGCACTGTCATGAGATCATTTGTAACCTTCCCAGCCGGCTTCTGACAAGGTCAATGGGGGAAGCCAGATTCATTTAACTGTATGATTCACTTAACAACTGGAGTGATTCACTTAACAGCAGTGGCAAAAAGGTCATAAAATGGGGGCACAACTGACTTAACAATTGTCTTGCTAAGCAATGGAAATTTTGGGCTCCATTGTCATGTTAAGTTGAGGGTTACCTGTAACTAAAAACCTAACCATAACTACATGCAGTAGTTAATTTTGTGGAATTATGGCAAGTGCATGAAAGTATGTCCTTAGTACGTCCTCAAAATTCCAAATGTGCCCATGTCAAAATTTTGCCTGCTTTGGGGAAAGACAAAGAAGCTAAGAAAAGAATTTCCAGTATATTGAGGTTTGTGATAACAAATGATCTCAGTTGCCATAACTAGAGTCCACTTGGCTCCATCTTCTATTCCCATTTCCTCTTCTTCCTCTTCTTTTTATACATTTCATCCTATATTGCTATCCTTTCATTGCCTTTACCTTCCACCTTAAACCAAGAGCCGTGATTACTCTCAAATTCATTCTATATCAGGCCTAAAGTGCTACATATGTCTGTGCAGAAATAAGTGCAATTGTATTCTATAAGGATGATAAATTCTCTAAAATTGCAGGTTACGTTTTAAGAAAAACAAAAACATGGATCTTAACAGAGACTATATGCCTTTTGTAATAACGTTCGTTGCTTTTTTCCCCTGTTTTAACTTCTTATTTCAGTTTGTAAAAATCTTACCCTTTTTGGGGAGGGGTGTGAGATCTGTCCAATAATTCCTGCTGAACCAAGTTCTCTTTTATCAGCTTTGCTCTTCTGATATGAAAATAACTTCAAGGTTTCTTTGAACTGCTACTTACATGTTTATACAAAGCAAAACAAGCTTCTCTTTCAGTCTAAAAATGTGCAGTGAATTTTCTCGCACTCACATTGCCTTGCCAAGGCAAAAATTTATTAACTGGAGCTTTTTAAATCTTTCCTCTCCTATTCCACCCTATGTTTATTAAGGGACATTCAAGAAAGAAATGCAATTACCTTTGTCAGGAGATGAGGCAGAATCTTTTCAACAGGTTGAGTACAAATTAATTAGTTGAGCATCTTGCCTTCAGAAGTTGTGGATGCTTGAACATTGGAAGTTTTTAAGAAGAGATTGGGCAGTCATTTGTCTCAAATGGTATAGAGTTTCCTGCCTGAGCAGGGGGTTGGACTAGAAGACCTCCAAGGTCCCTTCCAACTCTGTTGTTCTGTATTCTGTAATTTTTTTTCACCAAGTATTCACTGAGACAAAAGCTGTAACAGAAAACTTTTCATTATCTTTGAGGAGTGGTTAAGTGAATTTACTTGACTCTTTTATGGATATTCAATTAAATTTTCCTGAATCTGTATTTTTTTTCTTGCATGTGTATTAAGCTTCTAGTCCTTTTACTTTAAAGGCTGGAGAGTAAAAAAAGCAAATGTAATCCTTCTTCTTGCTATTCTAGCTAGCAAGTGCAAAGGACATTGGGAGCAAGATATAAGGTTTTAAGATGGTTAAAATCAGGGGTCCCCAAACTTGCCAAGTTTAAGACTTGTGGACTTCAGCTCCCTTCAGCCAGCATAGCATAGCTGGTTAGAGAATTCTGGGAGTTGAAGTCCACAAGTTTTAAACTTGCCAAGTTTGGGGACCTCTGGTTAAAATTGACACTAATTTATGATGTTTCCTTAGTTTATTTAAGACTTGCCACCTCGAATCCTTTGGATTGCAGGCAGGGGTGGGATACGACAGGGTTAACTACTGGTTCGGGATTTACGAAGTTCATGATTTATGATGTGCTTCCCTGCACAGCTGCGAGAGCATGCCTGTAAATCGTCATCAGCACGCTGCGTGCAGAGAAGCAGCCTATGAAACAGCCCTCTTTTCCTGCTTTTTGAACTGCAGCTGTGCCTTGTTCGGCAGCTGAAGTTGAAAAATCAGGAAATAAAGATCAGGTAAGAGCCCGGGTGGGCGGTTGGGCAAAAACATCAGGTTCTATGTCTGCTGCTCTTCAGAGCTACCAGTTCTACAGAGGTGGACAGAACCGGTAGAAACCCATCCCTGATTGCAGGCTTAAGAATGAAGGTAAATTCCCCTTTTCAGTATATGAAAACTCCACGAGCAGCTAGATTAAATAACTTAAATTTAGCTACTCATCATAATGCGTGCTCCTTTCAAGAAGAACATTAAAAACAGACCCTTGAGATGTAAAACTGTGTTATACATTCTGAGAGGAAAGAGTGTGATAGCTTTTAGCTATCAAGCAGCTAGAAATATTGCTGCTGGAGTAGATTAGGGGATGATAGACTTCTGTCCTTTCTGTAGAGATTTTTGAACATCTCCCAGTAGCCCTAACCAGTGTGAACTGTGAGGAGTAATGCTGGGAGGTGTAGTTCAGCCACAAGCTTCACAATCTCCTCCTAGCGTAGCCCAAAGGAGTCATTGTAAGAGCCGTCAACCTCCTGCCTCAGTGCGAAGCTTCTAATTCCAGATGGGCAACTTCTAAGTTCCCCATCTTCCAACAGGAGCCCAGGAGCTTCCTACTTCCCTGCCACTCAAAGTCCACTGCAAGAAAGCAGCTGTTCGGTCTGAAGCCTGCTGGGTGCTGAGGGTCCTCCAGTGGGAGTCGCAAGGGGAGGGGAAAGACTGGCACCCAATGAGCTCCATCTATGACACATCCCATGGTGCCCTTTTTCCCCCTGCGTTGACACCAGTCCCGGGCCTGCGGAGTGACTGAAAGAGTCCTTTGTAGCAAAGTTGATGATTTTGCTGTTATTACCCGAGGAGTTTGAATTCTCGTCGAGTTAAGTAATTCTGGGCCTGGAAAACAGCTATTGTGTTCAGGCCCAGGAGCCCATGGGAAGCCTCTTGCATTCCTCTTTAGGCTTCTAGCTTGCTCCTTTCACTATAGACGAGACTGTTTTTTTTTTAATTTTATGAAATGCCTTTTTCTCCCACTCACTTCCTGTTCCCCCACCCTTTCACCACCTCTTTCCTCTTTTCGGCCATTTTATTCAGCCAGGTGTTCCAGTTGCTCATAGCTGGGTCTTAGAGAGCCAGGTAGCTTCATGTCATGACTGGATTGATCTACGTGACAGAATCAGACTTTTTTATTTTGAGTATCTGGGAACGAGGCACAGAGCAATCTCTGGCTTGGGAGGACAGTAGAAGTAGTCCTCAACTTATAACCATTCATTAGTTACTGTTTGAAGTTACGACGGCACTGAAAAAGTGACTTATGACCATTTCATGATGGTTGCAGCATCTCCATGGTCACAAGATCAGAATTCAAATGCTTGGCAACTTGTGTGTGTTTGTGATGGTGGCAATGTCCCGGGGGTCATGTGATCATCTTTTGTGATTTTCAGACAAGCAAAGTCAATAGGGAAGGTTCACTGAACAATTATGTTATTAATTTTACAACTCCAGTGATTCACTTAACAATGGTGGCAAGAAAGGTCATAAAATGGGGCAAACTGTTAAGTGAGTCTTGCTTAGCAACAAACATTTTGGGCTCAATTGTGCCCCTAAGTCAGAGACTACCTATAACTGTTTCTTCCTCTCAGAATTTCTAAGTCCTAAGATGATGTAAATGTTAAAGACAAAATAGGAGGCAGGGGTATTAGGTATATAGTGGTATGTTGGTAGTCCTTATTAATTGGTTCCTGGTGGTGTGATGAGTACCAAAAATGATGAGTACCAAAAATGATGAGTATCAAATAGATTTTTGCTATGAGGAGTAATATAGTGAGTCACAAGGCAGCTGACACTGACAATTTCTAATTGTGTGTTGAGTACCAAGCAAACAATGAGTACTGGGACAAAATTTTTGCATCAAAGTACATTGATTATCAAGTTCAGTAGAATACCAAGGTACCGTAGTATATATAAATGTAAACTAATATAATATTTATTAAAAAATTAAATAAATGTAAATATATACAATGTATTTATTTTCTTTATTACTTCATAAATAACTCAAGGCAGCAAAGGTACCTAATCCTCCTTCCTCCTCCTATTTTCCCCACAACAATAACCCTGTCAGGTGGGTTGGGCTGAGAGAGAGAGAGTGAGTGACTGGGCCAAAATCACCCAGCTGGGTTTCCTGAAGCGGCAAAATGAGAGATTTCATAGGAAACAGGAATCTGTATATAATTTCAGCAGCATAATGCATGTATTTATTTGAAGACACATTTTGTAAATGTTTTCATATGTATATTCATTGTACATAAATGCAGTATTCAGCACTCTGGGTACTTAGGAAAATAAAAGGAATTGTAATAAAAAAAGTGCCATATGTCAAGGAAAGACTTAAGTAACAAATAATTGCATTTGGAATATTTTGTTCCATTAAAACAGTTTAGTAACCTGCATAATTTATTTGAGGTTTGTATGCAGAGTGTATTGAAACAGGTCTCGCAGAATTGAATATATTGAAAAAAGTACCTTAGATATTTGAATTGGTTGCCATTTTCTTCTAAACACTTCTTTATTTGACACATAAATATTCCTAAGTATGGAATATTTTATCTGATGTTTGCAGATTTCCTTTAGATCATCTGTTGGACTATAGGACTTTATTGTTTGTTTGTTTGTTTGTTTATTTATTTAACACAGTGCCCACCTCACTATCAAGTAATTCTGGATGACTTTTGATGCAACCTGTATATTTAAACCATAACTCTTCTCTTTCAAGCCACAGGAGGTGTCTTTTGGGGAAAAGGGATGATGGAACCATGAATATTTGACTGACTCCTTATAAGGATTATGAGATAGACAGTTACTAATGAAGAGATAAGTCTAAAAATTGATGGAAGAAAGTAGAGGCAAGAAAATAGCCTAGGATTCAGGATTCAGGATTCAGTAGGAATAGCTCCTGAAGAAAAGCTGATTTCACCAGGGGGCATTCTTGGGAGCAGGATAAAACCCACTCCCATTTATCGTGAGAGAACATTGAACAGGATGTTATTCAGTCAAGTAATCTTTCATCTGTCTACCCCAATCTCCCTGGTCTAACTTCAGGTTAATTAAAAACCAGGTAATGAATTGGAATGTATTTTTCTCAGGGTGGTTGAGTTGGTGTTTTTTTCCACCTGACTGCTTCAGGAGAGAGATGGCCTAATTTCAAAGAATTAATGGTTAATTGTCAATGGCCAAGATCAAGCCCACCAATCCTCCCACTTTAAAAGTCACCTTTCCCCCTAGTTCTTCATAAACAGACTGTGCAGAAAATGGGGGTGAGAGACAGCATAAGGCTGTTCAAAAATTCCAAGGTTTTTTTCTGAAAAAGTACTTCAAAAGCAGAATATTTACACACACACACAAACACACACACACACACACACACATTCATGCAGGATTGGTTTTTTGCTTTCTCAGACATGCTGCATTTTTAATATTTTATTCTTGCCTTCATGCTTAGCTAATTATTTGCTTTCTTCTTGTCTGATTAACTATGTGATCTTTCTGATCATTTAATTTAACAAACATATGAACTAAATACAAGAAAAAACTATTATAGACTACTAAATACTTTTCTTAATTATCTGGGTTTCCAACTGGAAATGACCTCGGCAGATAGCTCCATTCCAATTCATAAGAAAGACGTGATTAATTATGTTTAAAGGATGTTTTGTTTTATTGGGGGTTTAATGTTCTGTTACATATATTAAATTCAGCCACTGGCAGCTAATAAGAGTGTGAATCTGAGAGCTTCTCGACTTATTCCAAAATTTTGCTGCCCATCAAACAGCAGGGCTGTCAAACTCATAGCCTGCGGACCAGGTGCGTCATGAACTGGCCACGCCCACACTCAGTTTAGTGAAGGGGGAAAAAGTCGCAATACAACACGTGATGCCGCCATGATGAAGCGAGTTTGATACCTCTGATCTACAGCATGATCATACAGTACAATATCAGCAATTTGCTCTGACAGACTTTGAATCTGGAACCATTTTTAGGCCAAATCTAAGTGTCATCACTGTGGTACAGGCCAGAGATGGTATTCAGCAGGTTCTGACCAGTTCTGGAGAACCGCTAGTGGAAATTATGAGTAGTTTGAAGAACTGGCTAATGCCACCTCTGACTGGCCCCGCCCCCATCTATTCTCTGCCTCCCAAGTCCAGTTGATCGGCTGGGTCTTCTTTTGTTGCCCTGCACAGGAGAACAGAGCTGGAAATCAGGTTAGTGGGGTGGGGACGGAATGGGATTTTGCAGTAACCTTTCCCCAGGAGTGGGGAAGGAATGGAGATTTTACAGTATCCTTCCCCTGCTATGCCCACGAAGCCACACCCACGAAGCCATACCACACCCACCAAGCTACACCCACAGAACCAGTAGTAAAAACATTTGAATTCCACCACTGGTACCCTAGCAGGTAAAGGATTGTGGCATTAACTGTTAAGTTGAAGTATCCTACACCAGTATTTTATTTCTATTTCTTTTGTTTTGCCAATTCTTTGCTAACAAGAAATAGATATAGGATACTATATTGCTGTAAGGAAAGCAAAGTCACACAGAGTCACCCTAGGATTGTCCAATTTTCCTGTGCAGATGAAATGAAGGTAAAAGAAATCTCACCAAAGGGAAAGCAGAAAATGTCAGTCCTGTGAGATCCTTGGTCCTCTCTGAGCTTGGTTGTGAAAATGCCAGTAATCCCAGGTAAACGAGACAGGAAACACAACCTAATTCTACTTTATTAGGCCAGTTGAACAGAATGTTGCAAGTCTAAAAGTATAAATCTCCCAACATCACTTTTACCAGCCTGATTCTTCCTAACAATTGACAGATTTGGAAGAACATTTGGGGTTGAGTGATTCAGGCACTCAAAGGATCACTGGAGATATAGGTTAATATGGGGGCAGTGCTACAACTTTCAGGGAGGCCTTGAAGTACATCTTTCAGTATGGACAACACTCCTTGGTGCTTCATCCTGATATGGAGAATAATTCATAAGCACAGTTTTGCATTTAATAAAAGAAGTATAGGTTATATATCACTGGGAGTTGAACGGCCTATACATTTTATTATTATTACATGGGCCATTATGCAGGAGAACTATTCGGTTGTTTAAACTATCACTTGCACCTCCACTTTGCTTCATAGATGTTGGAGGAGAGAGAAGTCCTGCCAGCCTGAAATGTCTTAACAAGTAGTTGATCCTCCTTGTACAGGTAGCCCTTGACTTACAACAGTTCATTTAGTGACTAATCAAAGTCACAACAGCAGTGAAAAAAGTGACTTATAACCATTTTTCACATGACTGTTGCAGCATCCCCATAGTCACATGATCAAAATTTAGACACTTGGCAACTGACTCATATTTATGAAAGTTTGCAATGTCCCGGGTCATGCGATTACCTTTTGCGACCTTCTGACAAGTGTCAATGGGGAAGCCAGATTCACTTAACAACCATGTTACTTACTTAACAGCTGCAGTGATAACTGTTGCAGCAAAGGTCATAAAAATGGGCCAAAACTCATTTAACAACTTCCTCATTTAGTGACGGAAATGTTGGGCTCAATTGAAGTCGTAAGTCGAGGATTACCTATATTATCCATGTGGGTAACATGGATAATGATCACGACCAAGATCTTTCTTTCCAGTCGCTTTGTGGTGCGCTAAGAATTAAAAAGGGGAAAAGTGAACAAGGGACAAAGTTGAACCTCAGAGCTTGAAAATGGCACTGGACTGGAGCTGCTTCAATTGCTGGCGCCTCGGAGCTGCTCCTCCAACTCCCAAGCCTCCTTTGAGCCTCTGTTTCAATGCAGCTTGAATCTTAATGCCGTCTACCTCTTTGCTTCCTGCAGCGTTGCAAAGACCGAGTGAATGCCTTGGCCATTGCCGTCATGAATATGTGGCCGGGCGTAAGACTGCGAGTGACGGAGGGCTGGGATGAAGACGGACACCACCTGCCTGACTCTCTGCACTATGAGGGCCGGGCGCTGGACATCACCACCTCTGACCGTGACAGGGAGAAGTACGGCATATTGGCCCGCTTAGCTGTGGAGGCTGGCTTTGACTGGGTGTACTACGAATCCAAGGCGCACATCCATGTTTCTGTGAAAGCAGGTACAGAGAGAACTTGGCTCCCCAGCTATAAAAAGGGGACGGAGGAACCAGTGAGATTTGCATGAAGCCATTTGAAGAGCAGGATTCCTACGCTCCATTACCTGCCTAGGCAGAGGAGAGGACCAGAGAATAATTTTTATGAAAGGGGGGTGGGGGCAGCAGCATCAGACTTGGCACTTTCCCAAATTAGGCAACATATTAATATTTGCAATGATTCTGTCTTATGTCCTTTGATATAAGATGAGCAGCAATATAAACGTTTTAAATAAATACTGTACGTTGAACTAGGTTGATTCTTCATCCAGGCCATAAATAGAGTTAAATCTGTTTATTTAAGTATCTCACCGCCCCTTTTTATCCCCAAGAATCCCAAAGCCAGACTTAAAATCGGTGTAACATCAGAATAAAGTCAGAGCAAAAATCAGAAGGAAACCATTATTATTCCCATTAAAAGATAAATATTGGCAAGGGAATACCATGATTAAAATACAGTTTTAAAAAGGTTGTTTCCCCTTCGTACATGATACATGACATCCAGGGTAGCAACGACCTTGGCACTTGGAGTCTTCCTTTCTCTTCTACCTACTGTTTGGTTTGAGGCCCAGTGCCTTTCCCACTGCCCATAGACTCCTCCGACCTTGGCATCAACACCTGGCAAGGAAATTAGATGCTCTAGTCTAGGAGGCTCCCAAATGCAGTCAAAGACAGGGAGCTCTCAACCTTGAGCCCAGGAGACCACAACCCAAATGCAGCCCATCTCATTATGTTGCCTGTTAAATTCCCTAGATAACTCCATGGCTATTCGTGCAGGCGGCTGCTTCCCTGGCGATGCGACTGTGACGCTGCGGAGTGGTGAGAAGAGGAGCCTCTCCAAGCTGCGCCACGGAGACTACGTCTTCAGCGTAGATCAGAACGGACAAATGGCGCTTAGCGAGGTTTTGCTCTTCCTCCACCGAGAGCCACACAAGCAGACCCTCTTCGTGGCCATTGAGACGGAAGAACCTGTTCGCCGGCTGCTGCTTACATCCTCTCATCTCATCTTCGTTGCACGGGACCGGGTCAACAGCACAATGGACTTCTCCCCTGTGTTTGCCAGCAGAGTGTGTGTGGGGGACTCCGTATTGACATACCAGGGGGGTGACCTTCCCTTGCATCCTGCCCGAGTCGTCCGGGTTTGGCAGGAAAAGGGCACTGGTGTCTATGCCCCCTTGACCACCCATGGCACAATCCTGGTCAATGGGGTGCTAGCATCCTGCTACGCAGTCCTTGAAAGTCACCACTGGGCTCACTATGCCTTCGCCCCGTTACGCTTTGTCTACGGCATCTTCTCACTACTGTCCCTGAAGGGGGAGTCCAGAAACTGCAGTGCTCAGGAAACAGGCGTGCACTGGTATTCACAGTTTCTGTATCATCTGGCATGGGACTTGCTGGGCCAGGATGTTCTTCACCCCTAAGAGGCTTGCTGGGCCGCTTGTTGGCCAGACAGAGTTAAAACTCATCAAATCTTTAGATAAAGGGAGACCCTTGAGCATTTGCTTGGCTCCATATCTCCTTGCCTTGGCTGGCTAGAGCTGAGGTCCCTTTAAAGTATCAACCTTTGCAACAGAGAAACTAGCCTGTGATCATGTAGGAGTTGGATTGAGGGATTAGGTCAACTGATACCAGTACTCCTGCTGTAGGTTGCATATCACAGGTGCTGGACTTCCTACAGATGTGTCTGGGGAGCTTAAAAATATCTGAGGCCATGCTGTGTTCTCCTAAATTTAGCTCAAAGTCAATAAGCCCACTGTCTTAATTTTTAGCAGGTGGAATGGATTTCCCATAGGTGACTTGATCGTCTGGGCTTATAAAACCAGCATAAGATCAGCTGTGGCTTTTTAAAAAAAATAAATAAATCCCCCTGCAGCTGCCTTAACAGGATAAGTCAGAAAAGAGCGAGGTATACAGTAGAAACAAGTGCTGATCATTTCTAGGTGACCAGAAGATTTTTCACCTTCCTCTAGCTTCAGAAATGTATTGGAGTGTTTCTGTCAAATGCATTCAAGGAAAAATAGCAAACAGGTTGGCTTGACCCTTCAATTTGGGCAGGTGATATGGAAACCTGCAGGGTCTGTCTAACCCAGTGCCAGTGAGGCTTTTCCAAGAAGGCCAAGAAACATGCTGGTGACCATATATGTATTAAGAATGGCTTATAGCAGAATGTAGGTAGCGTCTCTATAGCTTGGCGTCTCTTTCCTTACTGAGTTTCAGTACTGGGTTCAAGAAAGAAGCAAAAGAGGCAGTTCTAATCTTCTGCAGGGCAAGATCTCATAACTACCCAGGCTGGAATGATGATTGAATGGTGGTAGAGGTAGTCCTCAACTTACAACCATACGTTTAGTGGCTCCTTGTGGAATTAAAAGGGCACTGAAAAAAAAGTGTCTTATAACAGTTTTTCACATGACTGTTGCAGTATATCTGTGGTCTTGTGATCAAAATTTAGATGCTTGGCAACTGGCATGTATTTATGATGGTTCTGGTGTCCTGGAGTCACTTTTTGTGATCTCCTGACAAAGTCAATGTGGAACCTAGATTCACTTAACAACCATGTAACTAATTTAACAAGTGCAGTGATTCACTTAACAACTGTAGCAAGAAAGGTTGTAAAATAGAGCAAAATTCACTTAATTCTTTTGCTTAGCTATGGAAGTTTTAGGCTTAATTGTGGTCATACGTCAAGGACTACCTGTATGCTGCGAAGCCATGAGACTTACTGCCTCATCTCTTTCCTGACACTCCTGGATCTTAATCAAGATCGTACCGCATTTCCCTATTTGCCGCTATGAGCAAGGGGTGAACGGGAAATTAGCATTTCCTTATGAAGATTAAAATCCGTGCTACTCCCTTATGACTGCAGTACATTAGTGAGAGTAACATTTAACTGGCACTCCAGAGTTTTTATTTTTATATTTATGTAAGTAGTAAATTAAATGTGGTCTGCCATCTCTTGTCTTGTACTGTAGGAGATATTAATTGGATGTTTTTGACAGGGAAATGAATGGAGGGAGCAAACTGTTATTTCTGCAGGCTGTTTAACGTCTTCCTTTTTTTTTTTTTTTTGCAATATATTTTGTGTGTCTTTAACTAAAGAGAATTACTTTGACTCTGCTGTCTCGATATGTTTCATGAAGGATCTGTTTCAATATCCTGTTTAAGGATTGGGGAGGGGGAAGGTGAAAAATACAATATCTTGTCAATCAGAATTGGCTAGCAATCCCGTTATCTTTTAACTGATTGGGGCAAAACATTCTAGTAGCATTTTACACATGTGTCTATCCCAGAAGTTTGCACTGTTCACCTGGGATATAGAGCAATTTTTTATTTGCCATGCCTGCCCCATTCTTTTGATGTTCTGGCAGGGTAGGAGTTTTAAACTACATAGACATACATAGAGATTTTTCTGTTGTCAAGGGCCTTTTATATGCTCCTTGTTATATATAGATCCATTGCTCTAACAGAGTTAAGCAGTCTTCCATGCACACAGGTTTGTGGGGCAGGGGTGGCTTTGGGCTTTCTGCATCTTGGTCACCCATAGCCTTCCCAGAACAGCACTTGGGCCAGCTAAGTTTTCGATGGCATTTTCTGCATTTCTGCGACTATTGGCTTAGTGCCAGTGTGAGACTTATCTCTGATGCATTCACATATTTGTGGGCTCTACCCTCATTGCTGCTAGTGCAAAAAGTTATAACAGTTAATAGATAACAAATAACAGAACTGGGCATGGTTAGTCTAGTGAAGAGAAGGACCAGGGGAGACATGATAGCGGTCTTTCAATATTTGAGGGGCTGCCACAGAAAGGAAGGGTTCAAGCTATTTTCCAAAGCGCCTGAAGGCCAGACATGGAATAATGAATGGAAGCTGATCCAGGAGAGATTCAACATAGAAATAAGGAGGAACTTTATGACAGTGAGAGCAATCAACCAATGGAACAGCTCATCCTCAGAAGTTGTGGGAGTATCATCACTGGAGACTTTCAAGAGATTGGACTCCCATCTGTCAGAAATGGTGTAGGGTGTCCCGCTTGGACTAGATGACCTACGAGGTCCCTTTCAACTCTGATTATCTGTTATAACTATGAAGCTAACTCAGATTAGGGACGCAAGGAGCGCATCTGGCTAGAAAGATTGCTGGGAGGCCAATGGAATCCGCCAATTAACTCCCAGCCCTGTATCTTCCTGCAGGGCCACAACTTGCTTGCTGGCACAGCTAGTTCACGCCTGGGAGGGCATCCAGTTGCCTCCTGCTGGGATGTTTGACTTCGTGCCACCATTTCATACGCTTCTGATCCTGGTTCGCATTCCTGCTGCTGACATTTGTATAATGAAGGTCAAGAGAGAGCTGGGAGCTGACAGAGGCAACTGTTTACACTGGGGTGTGTGGGCGTGAGGTCTGGCTGATTCTATGTCCTCCCTATGTCTGTCTAGCCCCACTTCCCACTCTTCTTGAATTGCACACTTCACCCCATTGTGGGTTTCTGGCAAGGGAGCAATTGGGTGCCTTCTTAACAGGTGTGGATGGTGACAGACACCAAGTTGCTCAAAGCTTCTGTGGGAATGGGCAGCTATAATATATAACGTAATAATAATAACCTGGGCACTTCAGTAATTTTGGAACCAGGAACAAATTTTCTTCATAGGAAATTTGCATTAAAAAGTGCAATATCCCAGCATGTGTTCTCTTTGGTAAAACAGTGAATGAAAATACATGGTAAATGAGACTGCTAGATTCCCAATGTAAATGCATCGTCATACTTTCTGCACTGCTTTAACAAAATAATAATATCCAGCTTCATTACTTAATTTTAATTGGGATCTCTGCTATTAATCATGCCTGGGAAATTAAAATCAGACCTCGAATTTATATCCTTAGAATGCAAAGCTAATGATTCTCCTCTGTGCCTGGAGGTGGTGGTAGAAGGTGGATATGTTTATGTAGTCCTCACTGATTGGATTAATACATGAAATGAAAAGCTCTCATTTTTACATAAACATTGAGATTGCATAAATAGGCAGATAATATTTTTTGCAAGCGGAGAGGAGGAGGAGGAAAAATTCGAATAAGATATAAAAAATTCTAATAACGGTGATAGCCTACTCTTTTTATCAGATTTTCCCTGCCTGTTTTAAGCAATTCAAAGCTAAATGAATTCCCAGATAGGCAGGTTACTCTGCAGGTAAACTATATGTTACACTAAAACAAAAAGCAAACCTCTGGCAGTGGATATGCCACAACAAGGTTCAAATCCATGTTCGTGCACAGACAGAAAGATGTCAAATGTTTAGTGATGCCAGGAACCCAGAGTCCTGAAAGAAGTCTTAAATGGAGAATATGGCACCCATACCCGTCTGTGTGAGAGAGCAGGAAGATGGCTTTATTAATCCTCTCCCCATTTGCAGCAGAGGGTGGGATGATGTTGGGATGCAGCTGGCTCTATTCCCTTTGTGTTGCCTTGAGAGCTTTAGGAACCGCCTATCCATAGCACGTGAGATTAGAAAGATGGAAATAATGTGGAGGCCTAACAATGGTGCTCCACCTGCTTCTTTAATCTCCTGGGACTGGCTTGCCTGTGCAGTCTGTTCCCCAACTATAGTAATCACCAGACTGGATCAGGGCCCAGTTTTTATAGGAAAATCATTGGCTGATTATAGATCATTTTAGCTAGGTGTTAAATGCAGATGAAGTATAGAGACAGAATTCCCACAAGCAAATATTGACTGTGATGGAAGTGGATTAAAGCTTCAGGACATCCACATTCGCTTTACTTTGTACCTTGTCATGCACCATATTCTTATCAGAAGTGATTTATTTTTGATCTTCTAGATGCACTCTGAAGCAAGGGCTATGTCTCTGTTCACCAGTCAAATCCTAGAGGAGGTGAGGTCCATGATTCATCAAACACAGCAGAGATGGAAAAATCAGCTCCTGGGTATAGCTGAACTACAACTTCTGGAACCAATGGCTGTTCGTTGTAGTGACTGCGGCTGCTGGTAGTTGGAATTCGGGAACTTTGAGGTTTCTCACTCCAGAAAAATAGAGACAGGCATTTGTAACTTCTGTCAAGATGCTGTATTAGTGTAAATACAATAATGGGAAAAAAACCCAAGCTGAAACATTTGAATGAATAAATATTGCAGATTAGTAAAAGTGTCAGGTTAGTAAAACTATGGTCCAGATGTTCTTGAACTGCAATTCCCTTATTCCTGACTGTTGATTATGCAGGCTAGGTCGGGCTGATAAGAACTCCAGCTCCCTAATTTCAGATGGTCTTCATGTAGTTCAAGCCTTAGTATATCTCAAACTTCAGACAGACTTCATGTAATCCAATCCTTGTATATCTCGAACTGAGGACGGTGGGGTGCTGCTTACAGTTAGCTTTTTTTTTAATAGAAGATACTTACAAAAACTAAATGAATTCCAAGTGACATCTCATAAACATCACAGCAGATAAGCTGTAGGCTGCAATTAAGATAAATCATCTCTCATCTATGACACATTCATATGACATGTCTACTTCAGTCTGGCAATACTTGGCATGAATAAGAGATCTGCCAAAAAAAAACCCTGAAGATTGGAGGTACCCAGGCTAGTAGGTACTCTAAAGACTTGCAGGTTTACCCATTTATCCTAGTTAAAAAAAATATAAATAAAATCTATTTCCTGGTCTACTTTCAGGAAATGAAAAAGAGACAATTGGGAGAAAAAAATGTTGCAAAGCATGTTTCTGCCAGATGCAAAGGGGAAGGGCATTATAATTGTGTTCATGGCATACAATTAAATGTCAAATGTACCCACAACATAATTTAAGGGATTGTGCAAACCCAGCCTCCCTTGGTAAATTGGACTGAGTTAACCATGAGTAAAAATATCGAATAAAAGATCTAGAATTACATGCATGGTAAAATATTGATCTAAGAAGGTTAAAGTGCAGAGGTGAAAACCCATAAAAACACGTGTTGAATCTAATACTAAATTATATTAAGCCCCACAGATTTAAATGAAAGAGTAAAGGAGTTCTCTTCTACTCAAATCATCAGGGTCTCCAGGGTCTCTAATATGCTTAACAGGTATTCGATTTAAGTTTAAAGAAGACTTCTCCAATTTAATGTCGGCCAAAAGTACTGGAGTAATACCCTTGAAGGTCTACTGTTTGATTCTTGTCTTCCTGTAATGAGAATTCCAGGAAACTGGGACAATTTTTGATTGTGTGTCTTTTGCTGCCCTCTGGTGCTTTAGCCAAACAGAGCGAATATGCTGTGTTTAATTGGGAGAAACTTGGGACAAGAGAACATTTTGTAGCTCAGGACTGAAGTGTGGAGTCCTTGGGGTTCTCTGAGCTTGGTTGCTTTCTTGCAGACATTTCATTACCCAAATTAGATAACATCATCAGTACTTACGTGTTGATCAGAACACTGATGATGTTATCTAGTTTGGTAATGAAATATCTGCAAGAAAACCTCCGTGCTCAGAGAGCACGAAACCCCCCCAAAGACCTCACAATTGGGGGAAAAACTCATGTTAATTATTGTTGTTTTTTTTAAAAAAATAGAAATTTTATGTTAATATTTGCAAAGGATATTCCCAACATCATGCACAGCAGAATTATAATCCTGACCAAAAATAAAAATGAGGAAAGCTGTTTCTTCAAAGTGAGCCAGCAAACATTGCTCCAGAAGTGGTAATATTGTTTCTTTTCCAGATACCACATCTGCTGTGATTTTCATTGTGGTTCCAATGACACAATTGCTCCTTCTGCCATTTGTTGCCTTGTTTGTTGTTACACAAAACCAGGGCAAGGCCATCCATGAGGGATTTTTCAAGCGGCAAGTGTTTCATGAATGTCTGAGTCAACCTAGCAGTTCAAGAAGTAGCTATTGGCGTGTAGTATGTTTGCTGGCAGCCTCCTCACTCCCCTGACCTTGGGGATTCTTCCCCTCCCTCCAGTATTTTCTTCTCCAGGGCCTTTTGATAATTATTTAATAATTTAATACAATGCTGGGATATTCTTTTTTAGCTTTCCTACTGGCTTTTGTTCTGCTTTATGGTTCTTTCTATCTGGAATATAGAATTGTGTTTTGAATGTATGTGCTGTAATAGATTTGAGTTTAATCATTTTGAATGTTACCGTAACCTACTTTAGACTTCCAAGAGGAAACAATTATACCCGTATTTTGCACTAATATAAATAAATGAAGCTCTTGTGTTAAAAGTTTGAGAAGCCGTGTTCGGCTTGAGTGAAAGAACAGCATCCTAAAGAGTTAAGTTTGGCAGCCACTTTAAAACACTGACTAAACATTCCTGGATTGCAGCTCACTTCATCGGATGCGTTAAGCACAGTATTTCACAGGACAAGAAGTGATACACAGGCGCCTTCCTTGAACCCAACACCCTTCAGAAGGCTGATAGATTATGCAAATTGAAATTCCAGGTATACAAAGAAATCCAGGTTGAATAAAACACCACAGTACTTGATTGGAGCGTTATTTTTCTTTTCATTACTTGGAGGAAACATTGTGACTTTATTTGCTTTAAGGCAGGTATTGCCAAAAAGGATAATTGACTTTTCTTTTTAGCCATGTGGAAAAACCTAGTTAAGGCTCTCTTACAGCCTATCCAAGGGCCCTCTATCTTTATATAGGGCAAATGCAAGCTTTTGCATACCAATGGAAGATAGATACCTTGATAACATTTTAATGGCATCATTTGTATTTTTGCCTGAGGTGCATAAAGATCTTGGTTTCTCACTAAGATAAACTTTAGAGGAACTTCTGTCTCTAATTATTTCTCTAGTTTATTTCCTTTATAGTGTTTTATCTTGTTGTATTTCTGTTTGTTTTGCACTGAGAGCTGCTCAGATTATTCCAGAGTCTGGAAATTGGATTACATAATAAACCAAGATTGGCATGTTTAGCTAGAGGAAGAACCCTGCATCTACATAAGAATAAGTCAAGTGCTCCCAAGTGGACAGAGCAGGACTTTCATTTTGCAAAAGTGGAGTTGGGAAACCACACCCAGGTCCCACCAGATCCAAGATTTGCATGGGCCCAGAGTCTGCTGACCTTTCAGAAAAGTCTTAAAAACCTGGTTGTTCCCTAAGGTTGTAAAGATGGAGTGTTTTGGGGAACCCGGGGTTTGTGTTTTTTGCACTTCCTTGGTGGAATAATTGGTGGGATAATTATTTTTAATATACCATGGTGTCTTTTATTGCACTTTTTAATGCTTTTATATGTAGATTTTTGTTTGTATGCCTATTTACACCCCCCCCCAGAATTATTAGATTCAGATAGAAAAAAAAGAAAAGATCGGGTTAACATGTATACATGTATGTACTTGATAATTGAACACAACCAAAAAGCACATAGATCAACAATTACATCTTTCGTTAGTGTTGCTTCAAATAGTTACATTTAAAAGGGCTGTTCTTCCTAAAATGTTAGTTTCATTTCAAATCTATTCAGTTTCCTACCACTAGGTTTCATAGACTAAAAGGGAACTTTTATACATTAAAAATCTAGGTTCAGAGAAACAAAATAATTAAAAATAGCATTAGGCATGCCATCTTTGAAACAATGTTTTGATGCCTTTCAATTAAGATAACCTAATTAGGAGTTAACATGTTTACTGGATACAAATTTGTTAGTATTTGAATACCTAGCAGGGTAGTACCATTCCTAATATTAAGAAATTACCACCTCAAATTTTACTGAAAGCTTATTCGTTTGGAGAAGTAAAATATAATCTGATTTTTCTACCAATCTTTGTTCCTTTTTTAAGCATGAAGATGTTCTTACTCAGAACAACAAAGAGGAAGATAAGAGGATTTTATAAATATTAACTTGTGACTATAAACTCTTTTACTACTCAAGATATTAAGCAAAATATTTGATGAAAAATTCTAAATTGGTTTCCAGTAACTCAAGTCATCCCTCCTGAATATGTAAATCATCTTAAATTACTATTAACAGCATATGGATTTAAAAGCACCTTTTTTTCAAAACTATCTAAAATTCTTACATTAAGTCTTTTAAAACATGGGGTGAAAATTTGGGGTTGTCTTTGTTCCACATTCATATCTGGTCTCCTTTTACAGTGTTTGCTACTTTAAAATGTTAGGAACAAAAACATTTAATACTATAGGGCTGTGTGTGTACATTTGCCCCTATGGTCACATATAATACACATGCATATGATTAGTCCAGCCTGGCATATTTATTGGGAAGTAAATCATGCTGATCTCCAAGATGAAGGAAAAGGCACCTGTTCAGATAGCCTCGAAGAGATTTGGGGTTGAAACGGGGAAAACACAGAGACATCTAGGTTTATAGAGGGATCACAGCTGAATGGAGGAAAATTAACTTTGCACCAAAATGCGCACAGTGAAATCTTCTAGAGACTGGGAACCATTATTATTATTATTATTTTTGCTACACCAGAATTTTAAAAGATGGCTTGTTGAAGTAGCCATAATGACCTGCTTCCCACATCCTCTCACTATACCAAAAACAAAGAAACCACACCACGGTTTAATGCCTCGTTAAACGCAGCCAATGCTCTCTAACCTAATGAATGGCAGTTTTCCCCCCTGCAAGCGCTGAAGGTTTCGAAGCGGGCTGCGTTCTTAGGATGCTGTCGGGGGAAAAAGAAGCTACAAGCGCTCTTGAAAACAACCGGCAAGCTCGCTAAATGCAGGTCCTCGCATTTTCCCGACTTCTTGTTTTGCGCTGTTCGATAACACGGGAAAAAGGGTGTTGTTGCTTGCTTCGGAACGATCCGTTTTTAAAGGCACGTGAAGAACCGAAGCTCTTCGCTTTTTCAGGCAGCGCTCCACCTCTCCCATCCCCACCTTTAGGATCTCAGCAGTCACTTATTCGGCTTAGATGGGTTTATAGATTCGATCCGCTATTAAAGAGGATCGAAGAGCTGGGGGAGCGGGTCGGCGTGCCAAGCCACAAAAGGAAAGGACAATCGGGGAGAAGCCGAGCACATGGCCGAAAGAAACTCGCTGCGCATTTTTATTCGGGATTTAAATTTCACGTCCGTCCGTTCGGCGCCCACGCCCAAAGCAGGACACGTGCGTGCGGTACCGCAACCCCGAAGCCACGCAAGGCGCCAGCCAAGGCTGAAGTTTTAGCGCAAGAACCTCCCGACGCCTTTTCTTCCGCCCGCCCGAGGAGCAAAACAAGGGCGGGCGGGCGCGCGCGCCCGGAGCCGCGCGCTTACGCTCACTTGGATGTTTGGAACCCACGCGGCTCTCCATTCTAGCCGCTCGCACTTTTCATGAATGGAAGCGAGGCGTCCGCAAGGCGCACGCGCCTCTCTGCCCCGGGCCAATCAGGAGCGGCGGCTCTGAGGCCAGTGTTTTGGTCACGTGGGCGTTTGTAGTTGCGGCGTCCCCCCCGGCTCTAGTCGGGCGGGCTCTTTATCGCTCGGCCCGCCCGCCTTGCGGTACCCACCCTTTCCTCTTCTTCTCCCCCCACGCGCCGGCCGCCCCCCGCGCGCTCGGTTGGCCTTGGAGCCGCTGCTGGGCAATGCCGTTCGTGCGCTACCGAAAGGTCGTGATCCTGGGATACCGCTCGGTCGGTGAGTGGCGCTCCGCCCGGCCGGAGTGGGGGGTGGCGGTGGTGGCGGCGTCCGCTGTTTGTGTGTGTGTGCGTGTGTGTGTTGGGGGAGCACCACGTGGCAAGCAAGAGGTGCCGGGCGGCTGCTCTCCTGCGGGCGGGTTCCCCGAGAGCAGGGCCGGGAGGACGCGGGCGTGGACGGGGAGAGTTGTGTGGAAGTTCGGCGGAGGAAGAAAGTGAGCGCTGTGGAAAAGGGAGCCGGGCTTCGGGCGCACGCCGAAGCGACGGCTGGGAGGAGAGCGGGAGGAAAAAAGGGGGAGGCGAGGGGAAGGGCGGCGGGGTTTGCGCCGTTCCTTGAGCGCAGCAAGTCTGGAGGGGCGACGCGCGCGGCGTCTGGGGCTGGTGGGGGTCGCCAGGCTGGAGCGGGAGTTTGCAGGCGTGGGTGGCTGGGAGGCGGGCGAGCGCCAACAACGCCGGGGAGATTCCCACCTTTGGTTGCCCCGGTTGCTGGGCGGCGGCGCGGCGCGGCGCGAAGAGCAACGAGTTGCGCGTGTGAAGATGCCACCCTCGCACCTGGGGAGTGGATCCAGATGCAGGGACTTTGGAGCGGTCTTATTGTTGTAGGGTTGAGCTGCGAGAGGGTAGTGGTGGTGGTCGTCATCTGGTTGCAAGAGAGAGTAATAAAAAGAGTACTGTCGACCTCGGAGCATCCATATTTTGGCCGCCACAATAGGGCGTGCTCTTTTGATTTCAAATCCGGAGATTTTGAAGCCTCGATCGGATAAACCCTGATTACTTGGCTCTTCTATAAATTGCCCAGAATTAATACCCGTGGAAAGATCCGGTCAAGTAGGCAACAGAGCTCTTTGATGAAATGATACCCTTTGACTTAGGTATAGGTTTGGGTGTATAGGCTATGTGCTCTCTTGCTTTGTGGATTTCCTGTCTCTGAGCTTCCTGGGCTTGAACTTAGTGTATAGATGATTTATATCTCTCTGCTGCCTTCACGCGGTAGTGTGTGGATCAATTGTTTAAAAGGTGGAAATTTGCCTGATGAAAAAGTAGGGGGGAGGTATAAAAGGTTCCTGACAAAGCCACCCACTGGCTGCCCTGCTTTGCATTCTTGGAGAAACTAGATAAAGTCTTTGGGGGGAGGGAGTGGAATTAATTGGGAGGAGGAATGCGATTGAACAATGCACATGCTTGCATCCAGCTTTGCTCTTCTTATTAATGAACAGCTTACTTTTAAACAGTCTCTGGAGATAGATTTTCTGCTCTTTGGGCTAAGGTTTAGTATTAGTAGCACATGAGTAGGCAAAACTTGTAAGTAGTGGGCAGCTATTTCCTGACCTTTACTAGTTTGTCCTCAGGGAGCTATTTGTGCCTACCCAATTCCCAACCCATCTGATCTCCTCTTCCCCTGAAGAGAAATGCAAGGAGTCACCCGGCCTATGTTTTCTATTAATCCATGTGCAGTGGGAGGAAATGAGCAAGAGGGCAAAGGTTATTCACGGGTGTCTGGATTGTGAAATCATTTGTTTCCTTGGATTAAATTTGCAACAGCTTCCCCTCACCCCCCTTTTTAAAGTGATTATGTGAAACACTCATCTGGGTACCTCTGGTAGTATGAAAAGGTGCTTGAAAAGAAAGGAGATTTTTGCTCCTCCTGCCCCGATGGATGCCTAACTTAT
Organism: Pseudonaja textilis; assembly: GCF_049901715.1. Classification (NCBI taxonomy): domain Eukaryota; kingdom Metazoa; phylum Chordata; class Lepidosauria; order Squamata; family Elapidae; genus Pseudonaja; species Pseudonaja textilis. The sequence goes on along the minus strand of NC_141991.1, from coordinate 121,487,004 downwards.
GGGCCCTGTTGAAAAGTGATGTGTATATTGAGCTGTAATGTATACACTTGGTTGATTAATCAACCATCTGTGCCTTGTTTGAACAGATCAGAATGGGGATTGAGATATATCAGAACTGCTGTTGTGAGTAATTGCAAAAGAAAACACTTCACATTTGGGCTAAGAATTTGAATTACAAACTTATTTAATTATACACTGGCCCTAATCTTTCTGAGTGATGCTGTCATTAGGATTGTTTTTGGTACCTATGTGTATAAGCAGAGATTGATGGAATCTCAGTATACACCAACTATTGTATGCCTATGTCATCTTTCCTACAGGAGCCGCTCCCCCTCCCCCCTCCCCCGCCCTGTGAAATAAGGTCAGTCTGGAAGATAATATCTGGATTAAAATCATTCAATAAAGTTCATACCTGAGAAAATATTTAAAATCTCCATTCTTTTTAACTTATTACTATGCTTTTTTCTTAAATTTTAGGCACCTCATTCATCTTCACTGCAACTGAGAAAAATATAACAGCACAGCATCCTAGCTTGTTATAGAGCAGGGTTGTCAAACTTGTGGCCCACGGGCCAGTTGCATCACTTGCTGCCCACGCCCACGCCCAGTTTAATGAAGTGGGGGAAGTCCCAATAGGTCACATGATGCCACAGTGACAATGCAAGTTTGATACCCCTCCTGTAGAGTGTAAAGCTCTAAAATAATGTACTGCTATCCTAAAAGAAAGCTTATAATATAAATACTAAGTTTGGTATTGATAGTTAGAAACTGAATACCGTGATTTCTTTGTATTTTGTACATGCTCCTCACTCAGATGTACAATCTGAGCCAAGAAGCTTAATATGGTAGAGGAACAGCATGCCAAGAACAGCCTTCTAAATTCAGCTGTTGTGAATCTTCCTAAACAGTTCCTTGGCTAAGTGTGACTAAGCTTTGCAAAATATACTTGCCTTCTCCTGATGGTCTCTTGGTATCTACAGCTGGAAACTGTTGGCTAAATTACAGTGATGGATAGCAAAACTGTGATCAGCTGTTAGGAGTACAGAGAGCTTCTGATTTGATTGGGAAGAGGGGCATTGGAATGAGCGTGAGTAGAAAAGCCTCCACTGTCCTTTCCTGGAAACATTCCCCTTAGTGACTGTCCAAACGGATAGGGCTGCTTTCATGAGTCACAAATAAGTTCACGCTCCTTACGGCTTCTGCAGACCTCTAAATCAAATCTCAAGCATGACAGGTCTTGTACTTGTACACTAGAATGGCACTGAGGAAATAATATTGGGATTTGCTTTCTTCCTCATCCTTAACCATATATATAGCCTGGAGACATGAATTATGTATGTGTGTGTCCTTTGTTGCTAATGTTTTTTTTAAAAATCCTGATTCATGACAGTTCATGAACAGACCTTGGATCTTCACCATTACAACCTTATCTAAGTAGAACATTAATTGTCTGATCTATTTTGTTTGGTGGATTTGCTAGCTGAGGGTAAAGCAAAGTTAAATAGTTTGTTGTTTAATATCAGATCCTAGCTGTGGCCTTATGTGAACTAGGCTATCATGATAAGAGAAACCAGGAGACTGAATCTAGTCCCACTTTAGGTATGAAAGCTGGCTAGGTGACTTGGGCCAACCATATTATCTCAATTCAACCCACCTCCCAGGATTGCTTTGGGGAAAATAGGAGAAGGAAGAAGTATTAGGAATGTTTGTTGCCTTGGGCTACTTATAAAGGAATAAATGCCTGATAAAAAACAATATCATATAGTAAATTCAGCAGTTGTATTTATTAATCTGGGATTTAGATTTAGCATGCTACATAAACCTCATCTACCTGTATTCAACTATGATATGTCCAAAACTAATTTTCCAGAGGGAGAGCAACACAGACTGCTTGGGGATATTCATATATAATACTGGTATGCAGCACAGTATAGTAGGGTACTTATCTATTACCAAGGAGCGATCAGTATTGGAAATGCAGCAAAGTATATGTAAAAAACTGTTTGACATATCCTTCATACTTATTTTGATGTTAAATCTTTGAAAATTGAAATTCCAAACATAATTCATGATATGACAGGATAGCTTAAGTGCTTCCTAAGAGAAATTAAAGGGGAAGATGTTATCAGTAAAAAAGTACACCATTATAGATGGCATGAAATTCCAAGTCACTGTAATATTGAGAGTTTTCCATTGGAAAAAGAAATTCCTTACCTTTGTTGGGTTGATACAATAGAATTATAAGACACAGCTCTATCTTCATTAAGTTTACTGTAATTTTTTTTTTTGCTTGATTGTTGTGAGCCAACAACATTGGCTCAGTCATTGGGATATGGGTAGCATGTTCTCTCTGCACGCTACAGCTTTTGAATTTCATGACTTTCTGGTCCCATTGTTTAAAATCAGAAATATGAAGGAGTGAGGACAGGAATAAACACAATTTTACCTATTAAATGATACAAATTGCCTGCATCTGATAAAATGGGCTCCAAGAGGTTTGAACTGGTGACGGATCTGGAACTGCTGGGATTGATTACCATTCTTTAAGCACAGTATGATTCCTTCTCCCGAGCTTAAGTTACACTACTGGAATACAACACTTGGGACAATTAATCATAGTTCTGCAGCCAAACCTCTGGGTTTTTCTCATTTCTGATACTCTAAATAAATTTAAAGCTTGTGGTTGTTTATATCTAGTAGAGATTTTTTTTAAAAAGCCTGTTCGTGGCAGACCCTCAAATCTGGTATGGAATGTACACAATTTTTTGTTTAATTCTCCCGTTTGGATATGTTAATCTTAATAATTGCAGTTTTATCCTGTTACCCTGAACGGGGCAGTTTTCATTGCTGTGATCAGAGTGAAATGAATGTTTTCTATTGTTTTAAATTATATTCTTCATCACCAATAAATCTCCACAGCAATAATTTTTTTGCCATCTTTCCTCTTCAGGTAAGACATCTCTTGCTCACCAGTTCATTGATGGGGAATTTCTGGAATGCTATGACCCCACTGTGGAAAGCAGTAAGTGTGCTATTGCTGTGCTTTTATTAGAAGTACGTCTCTCCTCTTCCTTACTGGGAAAAAAATATGTTAGGGAGAAGTAGGGCTTCTTCAGTAGTACAGCTGGCTTACATAACCTCGATTCTATGCCAAGGAAAGCTATATTGGCAAGTGTAAAGAAAATACATTCATGTTAGCATTGTGTTTGCTTGAAAGGAAGATGACCCTGATCCCCAAAGGGTTAATAAACAGGGAGAAATACACATATCTTCTGCATGCGCTACTTCCCTTCCACGCCAACCTACAATTGCCATCTCAAATCCAATTCTCAAGATTCCTTCTCCCAGTAAATGTCTCCAGCACACTTACATATGCGTTGGCAGGTGTATATCTGTATCTGCCAGCACCTGTTCTCCATAAATGAAAGCCGGGATTCAAAATAAGTATATGTACAGTGAATTAATAATTAATTTGTTTAATTAATTGTTTATAAAATAAGATGTCCCAATTATAAAGCAGTTTATGGGATCTCCTTCCAGCAGAGGCCATAAATGGAGTAAAACATTCCAATAAGAGAAGGGATATAGTGGTTTGGCAAAGGGAAGGGGAAAATGCATGTGGGTGGTGGAGATGAAAGGAAAACCAGTGGTAGTGGACAAGAGAAAAGAAAAACAAGAGAGGCTCTGTTTATGTCTTACACAAAATTCACAATGGAATCCCTCCCAAGGTTTTATGTTCAAACAAATGTACTACGTATATCCAGCAGAGGTGGGATGCTACCAGTTCGGCTTGGTTCTATAGAACCGGTAGCTCTGAAGAGCTGCAAACACCGAACCAGTTTGGTGGGACGACCTTTTGGTCGTCTCTTTGGCCCACCCCCCCACCCACCTGGACTCTTGGCTGTCCTTTATTTCCTGCTTTTTCAACCTCAGCTGCTTTGCGCGGTGCAGCTGAGGTGGAAAAAGCAGGAAAGAAGAGGATTTTCAAACACTGCGCAGAGCGCTTGTCAGCTGTCTGGGCGTCACAGCTGAGGTTTTGGGGGAACTGCTCTATACCGCATGTATGCGTAGCAGGTGCACACGCGCAAAACTCCTTCTCACCGAACCGGTAGTAACCGGTTGAATCCCACCCCTGATATCCAGACTTTGCAGCACCAGAGTCTGTAGCCACTTAAACCTCTACCCACTCACACCATATCTTCCTTCTATTGCTTGCAGGGAATTTTCCTTCTCTGCCTTGCAATTCACTGGTAATAGTTTACATATTCACAGGATAGAAATTTCTAGAGCTGCAGGTTCTGCAGATGATGAGTTCATGATGTTTTGACCCGGTTAAAGCAAAGAACATGTTTATAACGTTTAAGAATGATGGGAATGCATTTTTTTGTCTTTCCAATCTTTCTTAAGAATACCCAACCATCTCAGAACACCACATAATACTATTATCATATTCCATGACTATTTCTACAATTAGAAATTTTTATTCATACCATTAAAGTAACTTTCCATAACTGGATGCCTTCTAGATGTGTTAGATCCCAGACTTCCAGGTGGCTGGGACTATGGAAGGGAGACTTGAGGAAAACCGTGATGGGATGTGTGAAGGGAGAGCAGCTTTTGTCTAGTCCTTCAGACATTATTTCATTGAGCAGGAATTACTGTGGGCCTGTATCCATTAACTTGGAAGTGAGCAGAGTGAACTTAGTATTCTAGGATAGCTGATGTATGCCCAGGTAGAATGTCCTCAAAAGAGAGATTAAACTAGCTAATCTTTCATGCACATGAAATGGAATCTGTTGGGGACAGTCTGGTACTGATCACCGAGAAATAGGACATGTCCTGCCCTTTTATTCTTCTGCCAAGCCCCTGCATTCTCCCAATGTTTAAATTCTTAAGAGTCCGGCACGTAGGAAAGAAGAACTTTCTCTCTTCCTGCCCGATCAAAACAATTTTGAGCAGAGTCAAACAGAAAATTACTTAACACAGTTCTGAGTGTGAACTAATTTGATTGCTGAGACCAGGAAGGTATGAGGCTGGTTACAAGTATATACGACTCCAGCACAACCACATATATATCAGTATAGAACGTATCTGTCATTTCTCAAATTTTACTAAAATCAGAAAAAAAACTAATTTTTTTGAGGGGCAGGGTGTTAAACCCAGAGTATTTGTTTTCTTTTGATGAACAAAGATTCAGTAGTACCTCTGCACTCATTTCCTGCTTTGCCACAAACCTTTTCCCCTGCACACCAGTCCTTTCCTGTTTTTGTAGGGGGTTGCCCTTCCCGCCCATTTTATTCAAAGAACAAATTTAGGTGGCTGGAAAGCAGGTTTGCTTATAAATCTGTTGTTCTGTTCGCTGAAATAGTTAATTTAGTTTCTGGAGGCTTAAGGATCACAGGTGGAGAGGGGAAGGTTTAACTAATGAAAGCATTTACTGGAGCACAGCTAATTTAGCAATAAATTATTAAAAGAGTCGATGCGTGTGTACATTTGCCCAATTTCTCATAAATTGAATATTATTTATACAAGGGAAGTAGTTTCAGTCTACTTTCATTTCAGTCCCATTAGCTGCCTCTCCGCTGAATAGAGTCCCACATTGTAATTTTGATCCTCTCTTCTTATAAACATACGCTTATGTAGGTTTGCCAACCTGTTGCATTACAGTGGCTTCTCCAAATCCTTGAGTATGTCACTCAAGCCCCCTTAATTTTAATTAAATGGGACACCCTCTGGAGGTACTAGACAATTGCCCCATCATTTCACTTTGCAACCAGAATGTGTGGGCCTTCTTTCTTGCCAATATAAATTCTTACAACTGACACGTTGTCATGTCGGTTTCTGCTGAAGATTTATTGCAATTGCTTTGCCAACTTCGGAAACATCAGCTACAACTAAATGTAGCTGGTTTCTACCATGCTTTGCAAACAATAACTGCAACACAATTGCTTTGGCTTGTGAAGCAGCAAGAGGTATCAGCAAAACACTCTTTTAATTGGTATTTGTTTGTTTGCTTGTTTATTTGCTTGCTTGCTCTCTTTTGAGTGCCTCTGTTGGATGAGAGATTTCCTTCCAATGGCTCTCACTGGAAGAAGGGGATGATAGCTTCCCCCAGCCTGATATTGGTTGTAGAAAACAGAATGAGTGCAAACCTTAGGGAAGGAAAAAGCTGTCAAGCCTACAAGTAGACTTTGACTTATGACCAAATTGGACCTGGAATTTCAATTGTTGAGTGAAGTAGTCATTAAGTGAGACATCCACATGACCATTTCACTCAACTGCGATCACAGCTTTCCCTGTTGGGCGGGAGGAGGTCCTGGTACCCCAACTTGTTCCCTGGCTCATAAGGCCCTGCAAGAGTCATCAAGTCAAGCAAAACTGCTATGAAGCAGGAGAGACTTCTGCCGGTTACAGGCTCATTAGTATATACAAGTTTTCCATGGGCTGGAAGACCTTGACTGGTTACAGTGTGTAAAGGTATGTGCAAAGGTACCACAGACCAGGGGGCCTTGGTTGGCTTCAGGGCACAGCAATGTGTGTAAATTGCTCCACGTATATTTGTTTTCTCTAGCTGTTGATACACACACACACAGATGATGCTAGGCAGAACTCTTCTCCAAAAGCCATCTCACGCTATTTTGCAACTGGGCGTCATTCTTGTAATTATTTGGAAAGCTCTTCCAATTTACACATCTTAAACAAGTGGTCATAAGTCAAGAACTACCTGCAGTTCTAGGCCAAGGCTGGCTCTGGCTGAAGGAAAAAGTGAGAGGTAACAAAATAAAAATGACTCGTGCAGAGAAACTCAGGATGTTGCTGGCTTTTAGGAAGGGATCAGAAAAGCTCAAGTAACATCTGTATCGTCTACTTTCTTCCTTCTCTTCTTTTTAAGCTTACAACAAAATGTTGATGGTGGGAAAAGATGAATTCCACTTGCAGCTTGTGGACACTGCAGGACAGGTAATTTCTTTTTTTCTTCTTTCCATCGTTTCATGTGCAAATGGGAGTGTGGCCTTCCCTGCTCGTCATCTGTCATAAGAGATAAACAGTTTGCATCTTAATGCTGCTTGCTTGGGAGTTGTAGTTGGGCCATCCAACAGTTGGAGTGGTGATGTCTCTTTACGATTCATCAATCTGAACTTCGCTAATGTCCCTTGAGTGTCAAGCAATCACCTCAGAGCTTCAATATCCGCTGACATAAAACTCCGCTTTCACAAACTGCTTATTCAGAAAAGCATATATGCACTCGGCATTAGAAATGATCCATTCCTGAATTAAAATTTCCCCCTAGTTGGTATCTTTCAGCAATCTCACAGAGCAGCAGTGCCCAGCTTTTTTTGCACCAAAGACTGGTTTCATGGAAGACAATGATTCCATGCACTGGGGCGGGGGGAGGAGAGGGGAGTATAGTTTCGGTTTCACTTGCTTACCTGCCATTCACCAATAGCTGCGCAGCCCAATTCCCAACAGAGATTGGAGTACCCCTGTCATAGAGTGATAGAGACTTTTCTTCTTCTGTTTGTTTGTTTTTTTGTCCAGGATGAATACACTATCTTGCCTCACTCATTTATCATTGGCATCCATGGCTACGTGCTGGTCTATTCTGTCACATCCCTCAGAAGGTAAGAAGGCACAGATAGAGCCTGATTACGACACAAGGCAGTTGGACAATGAGGTAATGATGGAAACAAGGGAATTGCCTGAACTCTGTAAGGCAGTGGCCCCCAACCTTTTGAGCACCAGGGACTAGTGCCATGGAGAAAGATTTTTATCTCGACCAAAGGAGGCATGGTTTTGCATGCTACTTGCATATCCTGCAGATGCAGTTTTGCTTGTTGGCGTGGCCCACTTGCTGGCATGTTGCGGCCCAGAATCAATCCATGGACCAAGGGTTGGGGACCCCTGCTGTAAAGGTCTTGAAACAATGAAGTCCATCCCTTAATTTGGGTAGTCCTTGACGTCTAACCATTAGTTTAGTGATTTAGTTCGAAGTTTAGAACAGCACTGAAAAAAGTGACCTAGGAGCGTTTTTCACACTTATGACTGTTGCAGCATCCCCATAGTCAGATGATCAAAATTTGGACTCTTGGCAACTGGCATGTATTTATTATGGTTGCAGTGTCCCACGGTCATATGATTACCCTTTGCAATCTTCTGAAAAACAAACTCAGTGGGGGAAGTTAAATTCATTCAGCAATCGTGTTACTAACTTAACTGCCGTGATTCACTTATCAACTCTGGCAAGAAGCCGTAAAATGGGGCATAACTCATTTAACAATTATCTTGCTTATTAATGGAAATTTTGAGCCCAGTTGTCCTAAGTTGAGGACTACCTGTATTTGCAAGTCCACAGAAATGGGTTTGGGAAAGACATTAAAGGCTTGGAACAATAGCCTTACTAGTCTCTTTAAACCCAGGTTTGTCTAACTGGAATACTGTGTTCATATACCACCCTGTCTTGTTTTTCAGTCATCTTGAAATACTCATTTAGTATTTTTTTAAAATCTTCTAATCAAAAGCATTCAAATACACAAATACTGGGTAATGGCTTCCTATCCATAAGGGGCATTTTAGGGATAATGTTTTCCAATGTTTTCTAGTAATCCTTGGCTCCCACTAAAGATATAAAAAGCTCTTCTGGTCTTCTTTCTTGAATTTCCCAGTTTTCAGGTGGTGAAGTCCCTGCACAGCAAGTTACATGAAAGCAGAGGGAAGACAAGGTAAAGATTAGCATGGCAGGTCAGGAAGGGATGCAGCTGTTCAGGCAAGGTGTGCAAGCATATTACTAGGGAACTCTTGTCTGAAAGGACGGGGTAGGGAAGGGTTCGGTGGCTTGCCATATCTGTGTAAACATCTGGAAATGTTAACTTGTGTACTCCGGATTCTCTCCCAGAAATAGATTCCAGACTGAACAACATTAGTACAATAAGCCACCTCTAAATGATGACACTTTTTAGGTTTATATAACACAAAAGGTTTTGCATAGAATGTAGTGATACCAATAGAGAACTGGATTCCTCTGAGCATGTTCATGTGACATTTCTCTCTCCAGTGTTTTAGAACCTCTGCAAATTGCAGATGCGTGGACTTCAACTCCCAGAATCCCCCAGCCAGCCTGTTAGCTGGGGAACTCTGGGAGCTAAAGTCTGCATGTCTTAAAATGTGCAGAGGTTGTGAAACTTTTACATCAGGGAATAAGCGTAGAACAGTGATGGCGAACCTTTTTGTTGTGGTGTGCCAAAAGCGCGCGTGTGCCGGCACCCACAATGCAATGCTCTCCCCCCTGTGCATGCATGCGCAACCCGCCCCTTACCTGCACCGCGCATGTGTGCACCTCCCAGCTGATTTTGGGACCATTTGAGCCTTTTTCACCCTCCTGACGACTCAAGGGAAGCCTCTGCAGTTTCAGAAGGCCAAAAAATGGGCCCGTTTTGGCACTTCCAGTATTTCCGGAAGTGCCGAAACAGCCCCATTTTTTGGCCTCCAAAGACTGCAGAGGCTTCCCTCGAACCCTCAGGAGGGTGAAAATGGCCTCCCCCAGGCTCCAGAGGCCCTCCAGAGGATGAAAACGGGCACTTCCGGTATTTCCGGAAGGCTCATTTTTCAGCCTCCCAAAGCTGCAGAGGCTTCCCTTGAGCCTCTGGAACAGGCCGAAAATCAGCTGGGAGGTGCACGCATGCGCAGTGCAGGTAAGTTTGGCTGGGGCTCGCGTGTCCACACAAATGGCTCTGCGTGCGTGCCATGGGTTCGCCATCACGGGTGTAGAACATGTAAAATGACAGGTCTATTTTTTAAAAGTAGGTTCATTTTAGATGAAGGCAAGGTACATTGGAAAATGCAAATTGTCCTCAACTTATATTCATTTAGTGACAGTTGGATGTTACAACAAGACTGAAATAAGTGACTTACAATCTGTCCTTGCACAGAATTTGGGCATTTGGCAATCTGCATATATATTTTAAGATGGCTGCAATATCCTGGGTTCATGTGATCCCCATCTGTGACTTTCTCAGCCTGTTTCTGATAAGCATAGGTGGGGGAGGGAGGAGCCAGATTTGCTTAATGACCATGTCATTAATTTAACAATTGAAGTGATTCATTTAATAACTTTGGTAAAAACATCGCAAAATCTGGTGCATCTCAGTTAACAACTGCCTTGGTTAGCAACAGAAATTTTGGGTCCAACTGTGGTAGCAAGTCGAGGACTACCTGTGTTTTCAATTGCAACCCCATGCAACCAAAAATTCAGAACTATCCCAGCTATAGGCAGAATTATTGCATTAAGTTACAAGCAAGTGACCCCCCCCCCCTTTACATATGACTGTGGACGTTGTGAGTGAAGGGGGATGACTTTTCTGTTTAGCATTACAAGAAGCAACTTTTAGAAATGTTCCTTCTTCGTTTGGCAGGATGCCTGTAGTTCTTGTTGGCAATAAAGCTGATCTGTCCTTAGAAAGGTAAGAACTTTCATCTATTGCTTAATAAATGATAGCTGAGGTTTAAGAATAGAGGTATCTTCAATCTCTTTAAAAGATTGGCTGTAATCTGAGTCATTTTTTCTTTCTAAAGGAGTCTGCACTCTAGAATCATAGCAGATAAACTTACTTGGAAGAATTTTGGAAGTTTTGTAGCACGTTTGCAAAAAAATTTACATTGCTCGGGAACATGGGGGTGTAATTTTTGTTACTTATTCTTAAACGGGCTTCCTTCTTCCATTCCCTCACATAAGTTCTAATCTCTCCTGGCATTTTTAAAAGCAAACTTAGAACAAAGGTTGTCACTGCCTTCTCTCAGGATGTGCTTTGATTTCCTTAATAATCCTGAAAATCATTTCTCAAATTTTACATATTTTCTTTCGACTGGCATTCCTGTGCTTTTATGAATAGCACACTGTATGTACCAGTGGCTACATCCTCATTCCTGCCATTCCAAAGGAGAATTTTATCTTAATTGGCCCCTTTTGTAAATAATAATAAAAAACTCTGGTGGATCATGCTTTAGGGATAGGGCTGTGTGTTTCTGAAATGTTTATATCAAATCTTGTATCTAAAGAAAAAAAATAGGTACATTGCTTTTTTTAATTTATTTTATTCACAGAGTTAAGGTAAAATACAAACTTTTTTAAAAAAGAAAAAGAAATTTTACCAAAACAACAAAAATAGACAAAATATTAAACAGGAAAATATGCATTAAAAGAGCAAAAGGCAGAAACACACACATATCTTATCCACTCTAGTAGAATACTGATAAATATATTGCGTAATAGTTCCTCCCATCCCTGGGAAGCAGGCCCCAAATGTATAAACTTCTACATTTATTTACAACCAATTTGACCTGTCATCCATCTACTATGTATAAAAACAAACTGGTTAACAAACTATAAGAACCAACAACAAAGTTAAACTTCAAAGCCTTCTGTTAACAATCTATTATTGTATTTAACTCTCATGGCTTCTTATCTACCATAAGCTAGTGTGGTCATTATCTCTGCATTGTTTTTAACTCAATTCTTATGAATACAAGTTTTTTGAAAATTAGCATTGAGTGAAAGAATAGGATTTGGGTGTTTACAAACCGGCTTATGCTGAGTAGAAAATAGGGTAGGGAAGTCTTACAGTAGTGTTGATCTGTTATGATTTTTATGCTGTGATTCTTTTAAATTAAATTTTAACAAGCAATATCGGATAACTAAAAAGGTAAAGGTAAAAGTTTCCCCTTCCCAGTCAAGTCCGACTCTAGAGGGCAGCGCTCATCTTCGTTTCCTAGTCGAGGGAGCCAGCGTTGTCCAAAGATACTTTAATGGTCACATGGCCAACATGACTGTACACCAAGGAGCACGGATGTTAACATAACTCCAAGGAACATAGAGAAGAAAACAAGCAAGAAAAAGTACAGAAAATACAAAAGAAATTTACTGCAATAAGAATAAAGAGACAGTTATTGTACATGTGAAAACTTCCTATATACTGTATAAAGTATACCAGATTATAAGCTACTGCTGTTGTGGTTATAATGTGCCCGTAAAAGTTATAGAGTTGTCTTTGGTGAGAAGGGTATCATACAAGTTTGATAAATAAATAGAAACACACAGACAGCCTCGAAGTTGACTATAATATGACAGTGTTGGTGAGGTTTTGTTTTGTTTAATTACTCCCTTATTTTCTTTTGTTTAATTACTCCCTCATTTTTAGTCGTCAGGTAAAGACAGATGAAGGCCGGAAACTTGCTGATTCATGGGGTGCTGTGTTTTTGGAATCCTCAGCAAAAGAAAACCAGGTATGACTCTGATTTCACTTAAATTAAAGAGAGGGGGATAAGATCTAAAAGCCATAAAATGCCACTTCAAACGTCCATGTCAATCCATTGTGCTTTCTGCAACAGACTAAGGATTTTTCACAGGTTTAATTTCAAACAGAATGAGTGCATGGGTTGAGTTCCACCTTGAAGAAAAGAGTACCGTGTTTCTCCAACAATACAGCCTCCACCAATAGGAAGGCCCAGCATGATTTCTAGGCATGAGGTGAAATTAAGCCCTACCCCCAAAATTTAGGCCTATTTAATCCATGTGTTTCCCCGCCATTTCTCACATCGTTCGTTAAAACTACATGAGATGAAGAGAAATGGCGGGGAAGGGGGGGAGAAAACTTGCCTTTAGGAGTGCCCTGCATGTACCCCAGGCGAGAATACCACAATCTACTACCGATAGAACATTGGCTGGTAGAAGCTCCCCGAAGGCAGAGTCACCAGCCGCTTCTATCATCTGGTAGAAGTGGCCTCGGGGCGAATGCCCACGTGCACGCCCCTCGCCACAAAGCCCTTTCTGTTGGCCGATGGAAGCTCCCCAAAGGCAGAGTCACCAGCCGCTTCGGGGCGAGGTGTGGCTGCCCGCGGAGCGCTCCTGACAGGAGCGCCCCACGCACGCTCCCCTTGCCACAAAGCTGTTTCTATTAGCCGATGGAAGCTCCCCAAAGGCAAAATCACCAGCCGCTTCTATCAGCTGGTAGAAGCAGCCAGGGGCGAATGCCCACGTGCACTCCCCTTGCCACAAAGCTGTTTCTATTGGACAATGGAAGCTCTCCTAAGGCAGAGGCACCAGCTGCTTCTGTCGGCCGGTAGAAGTGGCCTCAGGGCGAGTGCCCCCCACACACTCCCTTCATCCCGAGACCGCTTCTACCGGCTGACAGAAGCAGCTGGTGACTCTGCCTTCGGGGAGCTTCCATCAGCCGATAGAAGTGGCCTTGTGGAGAGGTGACTGCGCATGGGGCACTCTAGGTTGGGGTGCGTGTGGGGGAGGAAATTAAGTTATCCCCCAAAAGACGTCCTAGCCATTCTTTGGGGGCTCAAAAAAATATAAGACCCGGCCTTATTTTATGAGAAACACGGTAGCTAAGAGTTTTCTTTGTCCCAATGTCTAAATACAAGCAGATAACCTTGTTCTTTTTTTAAATATTTCTTAGTAATTTCACCAATTAAAGGCAAACACAGGCACAAAACTAATGCCCTCTAATGCAGCGGTTGCCAACCAGTGGGCCTGAGCCCACTGGTGGGCCGTGAGAAAATTTTGGTGGGCTGCAGAGAAATCTCACCCCCAGAACACCCCCACAAAGCAATTAATCTAGGCTGCGCAGAAACACAAGGCTGCGCCACCCACATGGCCCGCGAGAACCCTCCCCACCCAGTTACTCCTTACCCAGTAAACTTGCATGCTAAATTGCTATTTTTCCTTTTTCTGACCATCATCTGTTCTGCTGTTCCGGGAGATTTAGATTAGCTAGGAAGCAGGAAATACTTGGATTTCTTGCTTTCTAGCTAGTCTTTAGATTTTCAGCTCAGCACAGCTGAGCCTCCCTTAGGACTAGCAAGCAAATTCAGTGCAGACTCAGGGCAAGCAAATTTGAGAGACTGAGCTAGCCGATGGCAGATAGATCACTGAATGATTCTGTAAGCAACTCAATCTGCCTGCTTTGCCTGATTTTGGGTAAAAGTTGCTCTTTTTTATAAAAAATTCAATATTTACATACATGATGTGTTGTGAATTAATTTTGTGAGTTTGCTTGCAAGCAAATTTTATGTGACAGACTGAGCTAGCCAATGGCAGATAGATAGATCTCTGAATGAATCTGTGATTCTGTGAGCAACTCAATCTGCCTGCCTGCTTTGCCTGATTTTGGGTAAAAGTTGCTCTTTTTATAAAAAATTCAATATTTATATAAATATTTATATTTACATACAAGCCATGCCCATCCAGTCACATGACCACCAAGCCACACCCACAAATTAGGCCACACCCACAAAACCAGTTAGTGGTCCCTGGGATCTAAAATTATGAGTTTGGTGGTTCCTGAGGTCCAAAAGGTTGGCGACCCCTGCTCTAAATGGATAAAAGAGGGAGATTGTTCTCTGTTGTCTCTTCAAAATAGGAGAGAAACTTAGTCTTCCCACCAAAATAGCAGAGCACCAACACAATACCACTCAGTGTGACAAGAGGTCAGTAATGTTATGAGTATTGTGGTTAAGGCACCAGGCTAGACACTGGGAGATGGTGAGTTCTACTCCTGCCTGAGCCATGAAAGTCAGTTGGGTGACTATGGGCCGATCACTCTCTCTCAACCCACCTCACCTCACCTCGTTGTTGTTGTAGTGAAAACAGGAGGAAGGAGTCCCAAAGGTGCTTTTTTCAAGAGGCAGCTGGACTTTCTTGTTTGGACTGGACCACTTCATAAATGCATGGCACAACAGAGGAGAACAAACCCATCAGGACAAGATTCAGCAGTCCATCTACATTTAAAAGACAAAGGCCACTCTTTTGAAGACAGCAAAGTCCACATTTTGGACAGAGAGGACTGTTAGTTTGAAAGAGGGGTCAAAGAGGCCATCTATGTCAAAATCGAACAGCCCCCTCAACAGATGGGAAGGGATACAACATCATCTATCTCCAGTTTACAACGCAGTCCTTTCAACAGTTCCAAGAAGCCTCTACACCTTCACACCCATTTGCATGACTCAAATGACCCCTGAGGACACATATGGCCTCAAAGACTCTTTAAAAGAATGTAAACGACAAGCTGTCTGCAAGGAGTATAAATCCTTCCATTCTCCATCATCCAGTCAGAACTGAAGAAGCTTCCTCGATAAGAAAGGTCTTCAAAGAAAAACAAAGTCCAATTGCTTCTTGAAAAAAGCACCTTTGAGACAACCATGACCTGGATGACTGAGAATCTCCATAGACAGGAGGTGGGAGGTATGTTGGGTACGTTCACCGCCTTGAGTTATTGGTAAAAACAACAAAGACAGGGTACAAATAAATAAAAAGTTCTTTGCTGCTTCTTAAACACAGTTGTAAAACTTTTCTCTTGGAGTGACTCTGGCACCATCTTTCTTCCCTGCAGATGACTCAAGGTATCTTCACAAAGGTCATTGAAGAAATTGATCGTGTGGACAATTCCTATGGTGAACAGCGCAATTGCACCATAATGTGATGCTGCTTTCCCCTACCTGTGATGCTGCTTGGCCAGTGGGCGGGTGGGGGTAAAGCACAGACCCAGGCCAATTTAGGGCAGGTATTGTGGCTACCTAGAGCCCTGATCAGCAGGTCTGAACTAACTTACGGGTAACTCACACACAGATACAATTATACCTCATCACTGGTCCTCCATGGGAGGCGGCCATGTTTTGCACATTAGTTTGCTGGAAGCAATCCATGTATGTATTTCCTGTACATATATGTATGTGTGTGTTTGTGTGTAACGTATTGCCAAATGTTTACAGAAGTGGGAGCCACAATAGGATCTAGTTATGATTTGTTATATAGGGATTCGTGTGTGTGTGTATATATATATATTTATAACAAAAGTTACAATCAGCTCACCTGTTTACAAAAGGAACTGTTCACAACTCAATGTAACAGAGAGGCAGCTGAATGTAACATTTTCCGAGCGGGATCTGCTAAAGGCCAGTAATTTTGTTTGATAGTTTTGTTTTGGTGATAGCTGAGCCTTGGACCCAGATGCGTAAGTTAGTTTTCAGTTGTAGCTCTTGCAACACGTGGCCTTATTTTATTTTTTTTTATCAGGGTGAAATTTTATGACGCAGCCTGGATCCAAAGTTGGGTTTTTCTTTGCTAGAAATCACAGTGTGGCTGAGGTCTTAGCGGTGCTTAGGCAACTTTTCTTTGGTTATATGCAAATAAATATAAATTTCTTTAAGAACAATATTTTTGTGGAGGAGGAGAGAACTTTTCGTTACACTTCAGTGCATTAAACACTGTCATAATTGCATCGAGCCTCTTTGTATAGCAGCTATCTAGTTTGGCTTAGTAGTATGCAGAAGAAAAAAAAAAAGGCAAGACAAAATGGATGTGCCCAAGCTTAACAAACATTTCCATGTCTTGCCTATAATTGTCGCCTCTTTTTGGAGGCTTTTTGAAATGCTGCAAAGGAGTTTGTAAGGCGGTAGCTGTAAAAGGGACTGTAAAAGCTGTAGCAGTGTTTGTCAGACTTGGCAAAATGAAGATGTGTGGATTTCAACTCCCAGAATTCCCCACTGGGGAATTTTGCAGTTGAAACCACACATCTTTAAAAAATGGCCACGTTTGGGAAATGCTGAGTTTACAGGATAGAATTATATTTCATTGTTCTTTGGTGGGGAAAAACTGGGAAGGGAGGTAGCTTTCGTGAATATTTTTCTATAAAATCCTGTGAAATCCTGTGATCATGCTGAGGTGCAGAAGCAAAGCTAAGAAAGAACAATTTGAGCTGAAGCTTACAGCTTTCAACTTCCCATTTGCGTAGCTGCCTTTTTGCCTTGAATTAGGCATGCTAGCTTAATATTGTGACATACATGCACACACGTGTGTGTGTTTGTGTAGATAGATGTATATATAAGAATGAAAAAAATGAAGATTTTTAAGTGGTTTCTTGCTGTCCACAACAGCGGACTCCAACTGTGGCAACTTTAAGCCTGGAGGACTTTAACTCCCAGAATTCCCCAGCCAACTGGCTGGGGAATTCTGGGAGTTGAAGTCCTCCAGGCTTAACGTTGCCATGTTTGGAGACCCCTGGTCTAGGAAATGGCCAGTCTCTCTGTTGATCACATGCTTAATCTGAGCCTAAATAGCATCGCTGTGATTTTCCTTTGGTTGACTTGGTTGGGCACACTCAAGCATTGCATTTAATGCTGGGAATGGGATTCCAGACTAGAGCTGAACACTGAAGGGAATGAGTGTGCCTAAGCTACATGGACTGCAGGGTGAGCCTTTGGAAACAAGCTCTCCAGTGAAGCCCAATAAACTTTAAACTAGAAAAAGTGGGGAGGATTGCTTTGATGTTGTGGAACATAGCATCTTGTCAAAAGCACATCCTTTATTTTCATAGTTCTTCCTGCCAAAAGCTGTCCCTCTGTGCTGAGGGGAACTTGAACCTTGGGCCCAATCTTCCTTTTTGTGCAGTCCCTACAAAGCTATTTTCCAGATGAAATATTTGTTGTTGTTGTTGTGCCAGTGCATGTGTTCATTTCGGTGATGCTATTTTTCAGAAAAGCTTCTCATTTTTAAAGATGTTCCCAGAGTGCTTTTCGCAAGGCCGCTAGGAATGCTTTTATGTATTCAGAATGAAATTGGATGCATAGATAGGGAAAGGGATGGCTATGAGATTTTTGTTGAAAATTCTGGTTTGGGAGGAATAGTCTCCTTGTACATGATCTTCAGTTGTAAAAATTGCTTTTTTGAAATGAGTGCTTTGAGCCAATAGATTTATTGCTCTCAGAATGAATCCACTTGATCCCTGTACTTGGTGGGTGGCCATTTCATAAGGAATTTATTTTGCATTTTATTGGGACTTCCAGGAATTACTGTTTCTGTGTGTTGTTGCTCCATTTCTATAGTGTTGACTATTTCCCCCAGATCTTGTTTTGAACTCTTAAAAACATTCACTCCAGATTTCTTCCCTTCCCATTAGGAATAAATGTGACTATTATTGCTAGCCCTAAAGGGAAATGTGTACAACTTTGTCCAAATCTTTGTCATCTCCTGATTCTTTTTCGACAGACTACAGCCAGGGCTGAAATATCTCACCCATCTTATTCTCTGGATCCTGTAACGTTTCCCCCATTAAACCAGATCGTGATGTTAGTATCTCAACAAACCCCTGTATTGTGTTATACATATTATTGGATAGAAAAGTAGCAGCTTGCAATCTGGCTGTCAGTTCAAATAGGAAGAGAGTTGTGGACTTCCATGCCAAAATATTTCAAATCGCACTGCAATAAACTAAAATAAATTGGCAAATTCTCTTCATGGAACAGATAGAAGGCATTTCTTGGCCAGATTTAGGATTTCTAATTGAAAGTGATCTTTACAAACGAGGCTTCGTTTTCCAGGAGCTGAGTTTTGAATTTAATTGTCCTTGCACCCATGAAGCCTTGCTTTCACATTGTAGGTCAGTTGAGGAGAGGAATGGAAGGTAAGCAATAGGCATGGCGGGAGGAAAAGAAAAGGGTGTTAGCAAATCCACAGTCTGCCATTCAGAACGTTGGCTGGCTTTGCCGGCCAGCAGCTCTCTCTCAAGGATATAGACGCTGAGGGCTTCTTTCCAGCAATATCTCTGGCTTGGAAAGTCTAGTCCAGGGCCCAGGGGAGATGCTTAACATAGTGCAGGCTGCCTCTATACACTCACTTAGTTGTAGAGTGCTTCCATTGCCCGTTTGAAGAGGTGTATGGTACAACTCTGTTACACAAGTTCCATGGTTGCTTGCATTCTTGGAGGAATCCCTGAACGGGGTGAACTTCAGCCTCCTTGTCTGCCCCAGAAACTAGTGTTACAAAGCTGTCTTGCTTTTGAATGCAAGTTCCCTTGGGGCTGTTTTAATGATGAAAATGTGCAGTATGTTTCCTATGAAATAACTGTTAATGCTAGCTGTGAATTACATCATTATCAGCAAACCTGGATACCTTTACACAGTTGGGTAAGTCTGTGTTACATTGGTATCTATACCTCTTTTACTGCCATGAACTGTATACTTGTGATTAACAGGGGTGCATCGTACAAGATTGAATTTGATAAATCCATGTTTAATTTTGACTCTAGTCTGCTTTGTATCAGTGAAAGGCAGCCTTGTAGATGTTCTTATGACTGGTAAGATAGAAGTTGGCTCTTCAAATGGCTGCTGTACTGGGCCAATCGGTTTTACCGTAGGATGTGATTTCACTTTAGCATCTCTTTCTGTAAAGGTGGATCTATATTTTTGTTTTGCAAATCCGTATGAGGCTTAGGCTGCATTGTAAGAAGCATTATGGAAATAAAGATGATGCCAGGGCTCGTGTCTTGCTTTACATCGTGTCAGCTTTCCATTTTACTTGCCCTGCTTTCAGTGTAAATACTCTATTAAAACAAATCAAGATTTTCCTTTAAATGAGATTTCTGTATTGAAATCAAGAACATGGCATCAGACAATAGAACAAGGATTTGAAGGAAATTTCCATGCTTTGCTTTGTTTCTGTAATTAAACTCTTGTTTTCCCTTACGACTTCAGCCTCCTAATTAAGGCTGCCTGTACATTCTGATTTATGTATATAAAAGAAGGAGGCAAGACATTCAAAATGGTTTAAGGTTGCAAGGAATAAATTTGCACATTATACATGTGTAACATGCAAATGTAACCATGTTTAACGATACACCATATGGCTTATGGCGGGGGTGTCAAACTGGATTTCTTCGAGGGTCAGATCAGCATTGTAGTTCTCTGCGGGGCTGGAGGCTGAGGCGGTAGGGCAGGCTGGATAACTCCTGTAGCACCCTGCCAGCCAAATCGGGCCACATGGCCCTTTTTTTGACCTGCAGAGTACTGCAGGAGGCCATGGAGGGCGAAAATGAGGTGTACCCCCCCGCATGCGGCCCGTTTTAGTCGCCAGAGGCACCGCAGGCTGGTCCTTTGGTATTTCCAGGCTGGCCTCACAGGCCGGATTTAAGCACCCTTGAGTTTGAAACCCCTTGCTTATGGGTTTAACAATCCCCACAATTTAACAAGAGACACACTATGGGTTAGCACAATATGTGGGTCTGGTCATTGATGCTACCTGAATTTGTTGGACATTGCAAAGGAGGTTTCCTTTACCATTGTGAGAACTGGAAGCAGCAACTTGGGCTTGATGGTTTCTATGAGTTCCAGCTAAAGGTTTTGTTCTGATATCTCACCGAGCATGGCCTATATAGAGGTATCCAGACTTGGCAACTTTAAGACCTATGGACTTAAATTCCCAGAATTCCTCAGCCAGCCATGCTGGGAGTTGAAATCCACAAGTCTTAAAAGTTGCCAAGATTGGATGTCCCTGACCTATATGATCAATGGCTCCCTGCCTATTTTAGCCATAGCACACTAGGCCTGTGTCTGGTGGAAAACACAAACACACTTCTACCTTTTATCAGCTGTGTTGGGAACTTAGCAATGATCTGTCTTGCTGAGCACCCAAAATTGAAGTGGCTTTGGTTTCCAGGCACTTGCTATGGTACTTGCTATGCTTTTTCCAAGGGTAAAACTAATGTTAATTGTGTCAATTATGTTATTAGCAACACAGGAGCAGTATTGAGCCACTGCCATCCTGGGTTTTGACTTGCTTTGAGGTAGCATTAACAGTCTTAAAGAATTTCCTGGGAACCAGCCTGAATCCCACTTGATTGCTTCCTCTTCTTTTCCCATATCTGACCGAAAGAGCTATGGGAGAGTAGATCACAGCCACCCATTTTTAGGGATGGTGAGGTCCCGCTCTTTCCCTGACATCTACCTTATACATTAGGCTGTGGATGCCGCACTCCGTGCTAAGTCAGGGGATAGCTTGTGCTCTCCCATAAATCAGGACACCAACGCTGATAGCTATTCTTTTGGGTCAAGAGGGGGCAACTGGTAACCCTCCAGATGGCCGAATTATAATTGCCAGCATTCCTCTCCACTGGCCCTGCTGGGAGTTGTACTTTAGCCTCTGGAGGTCCCTCCAGGTCTTGCACTGTTTTGGAATTGGATATTTCTCAAGGTGG
Organism: Pseudonaja textilis; assembly: GCF_049901715.1. Classification (NCBI taxonomy): domain Eukaryota; kingdom Metazoa; phylum Chordata; class Lepidosauria; order Squamata; family Elapidae; genus Pseudonaja; species Pseudonaja textilis. The sequence continues at coordinate 121,465,978 of NC_141991.1, read as the reverse complement.
TCTACCATCATGCCAGGAACTAGAGCTTAGGGCACCACAGGGATGCAAAATAGAGATAGTTTCATTCTAGATAGCAGCCATAGTAAAATAGGGGGAAGGGGCCTTGGGATGATACAAGACAGAGCAAGGCATGCCACATATCTCTGTGTCACTAAGGGCTTCCTTGTATGGGAGAGTTCATTATCAAACCCATGTTTGTATATGGAAAAATTGCTTCGATCCACTAACTGTACTGGGCCTTTGCTCCTGGAACTGTGATGCTCTTCTGTCATTCTGGCCAGCCTCATTGTTGTCTGCTTAGAATCCACTCTGCATTCCATAATAGAAAAATGTGTTTATTGTACTAATGCTCTGTTTGCAAGGATACGGGACCATCCATTGGCAACAAGCGTACAGCTTTTTAGAGGGCAAGTCCGCAAACTTTATACTTGGAAAAGTACAGCTAAAAAGTACAACTTCTGGGAACAAACATGTTCAGAAAGCCACGAACCCCCGTTATCTGAAACCATTCTTAAAATTTGTCACTGCAGTTGCAAGTGCAGGTGAGTTGCCGAAAATTTGATCATGTGACCCTCAGGGCTCTGCAACTGCCATAACTTTGAGAACAGTCATAAATACCATTTGTTCAGCACGGTCATAACTTTGAAGGGCCGTTAAATGAGGACAACCTGTGTGCTATATGGCACATTTCAAACATTTTTGAAACCATGTAATTTTTGTTTTGGGTTACATACATATATATATAATATATATGTATGTATGTATGTATGTATGTATGTATGTATGTATGCATCCTTAGGCTTGTGTACTGGGTTCTTTTTTAATCTTGGCAGCCGTTTTTTGTTTGAATTTGGTGCTGGCTTTCTGCTTTATTTGAATGGTTTTTTCCTCATCCTGATTGGCTGGGAGTCTAAGTCTGTTTTTATTGGTCTTCAAGTTGCTGTGTTCTTGATTAGTTGGCAACATTGTTTTGTGCATTGGGTTTTTTTAGTGCAACTTGGTTTCTTGTGAATTGCCAATAATTGTTAGGAAGCTAGGTTTTATTTGGGTAGCTGGCTGGGGCGTGTTTGGGCTGGAGGTATTAAGGGGGGTCTGTTTGTGTCCAGGTGCTTGCCTGGATTGTGGTATAGAGATTTTTTTGTTTGTGAGTTCAGGCTTCCAGATAATTGACAGTCCGGTGGTGTCATCTCTTCTATTTTACTATTAGGTCTTTTATCAATTTCTATGGCTTCTCTGATGATTCTGTAGCTGGGGTTTTCTATAATAGCTAGTGTTTTGGTGCCACTGAAGTCGATGCTATGACCTATGGCTTTCATATGTTGGACTAGTGAGGAAGTGTGTTCCAGCTTTTTTATTGCATTCTTGTGTTCTTCAAGGTGGGTACTTATCCTTCTGTTGGTTTGTCCTGCCACATACATAGTTGTATACACAATGTTGCCAACCAATCAAGAACACAGCAACTCGAAGACCAATAAAAACAGATGTAGACTCCCAGCCAATCAAGATGAGGAAAAAAACATTCAAATAAAGCAGAAAGCCAGCACCAAATTCAAACAAAAAACGGCTGCTAAGCCTGACACACAAGATTAAAAAGAACCCAATACACAAGCCTGAGGATGGCAGATGAGATTCTGCTGAAATGTTGCTAAAATAAAAGCACAAATATTAAGACGTGGGAAAATACCCGAAGAAACCTAAGTACCATACATACATACACACACACACACACACACACACACACACACACACACACACATATATATGGCATTCGGCTTTGTTCGGGTATTTTCCCACGTCATTGTAGTTGTGCTTTTAAAGTTGTAGCAAAGTTTCGGCAGAATCTCATCTGCCATCATCAGGCTTCTGTATAGTGTTCGTCTGTGAGTCAGACTTTCACAGCCGTTTCTGTTTTAAATTTGGGGCTAGCCTACTGCTGTGCCAGAATGGTTTTTTCTTCATCCTGATTGATTGGGAGTCTTGGTCTGTGTTTATTGGTTTTGGAATTTGCTGTGTTCTGCTTGATTGGTGTTTCTAATATCTTCTGTCAGTTTTGTGGCGTTTTTTGTCTTGATTGGCTGGCAATATTGTGTTCCTGTATTGGAGGCTTTTAGTGCAGCTTGGCTCTGAGTAAACGGACGGCTATCATTTGTTAGGAAGCTAGGTTTCATCTGGGTGCCTGGTTGGGGCGTGTTTGAGCTGGAGGTACAGGGGGAGTCTGTTTGTGCCCAGGTGTTTGCTTGGTTTGTGGTGTGGAGATTTTTTTGTTTGTGAGTGCAGGCTTCCAAATAATTGACAGTCCGGTGGTGTCATCTCTTCTATTCATGCTTTCAGGTCTTTTTTCATTTTGTGGCTAGGGTTTTGGTGTCATTGAAGTCGATGCTATGACCTGTTGCTTTCATGTGTTGGACTAGTGAGGAAGTGTGTTCCAGCTTTTTTACTGCATTTTTGTGTTCATCTAGGTGGGTACTTATTCTTCTATTGGTCTGTCCAACGTATGTGGCAGGGCATGATACACAGCGGACTTCATATATGCCTTGGTTTTCCAGGTCAATTTTATCTTTGCGGTTTCTTAGGATGGCTGCTATTTTTCTGTCTGTTTTGAAGGCAGTCTTGATGTGATGCCTGTGTAGTATCTTACTGATTTTGTCTGTAGTACCTCTGATGTAGGGCAGGACAGCTGTTCCATAGGTCTGTTCATCTTCTAGGTCTCCATTATGTCTCAGTGTGTTTTTGTGGATCAAGCCAGTGATTTTGCTTTTGTGGAAGCCGTTGGCTGTTAGTACTTTAGTCAGGGTGCATAGTTCAGTCTTTATGTGTGTCTTGTCTGCCAGGCGTTTGGTTCTGGCGATTAGTGTTTTGGCCACAGAGTTTATCTGTGCTGGGTGGTAGTGGGATTGGGCATTGAGGTAGCGGTTGGTGTGTGTTTTCTTCTGGTATATGGTGTGTCCTAGTGTGCCATCTGTTTTTTTGTAGATTAGTACATCTAGGAATGGTAGTTGTTTGTTTGTTTCCGTTTCCATGGTGAATTTGATTTGGGGGTATGTGCTGTTTAGGTGTGTAAGGAAATTGTTTAAGTTTTCTTTTCCATGGGGCCAAATAACAAATGTGTCATCGATGTATCTTAGCCATAGTTTGGGTTTGTGGGTGGCATTTTCGGGTATTTTCCCACGTCATTATAGTTGTGCTTTTAACGTTGTAGCAATGTTTCGGCGGAATCTCATCTGCCATCATCAGGCTTCTGTATAGTGTTTATACATACATACATACATATGTACATACATACATACGTACACATACACACACATTAAATATTGGAACCCACTACTTAACATCAGGTTTGCATTTTATGGTAAACCTACATGTCTACTGTGCAGACGTATAGGTCCTAAAGTACTCCCCGTTTGCCAATAGGCAACCAACTGGCAACCAAGAGAAAAGATTTAAGTAGCTTCTTTTTCTCTCATTGTACAATTTTGACTATTAACATTGACACTAAAATCAAATGGAACAAGAACGTGGAAATTTCCATTACTGGAAAGGTGTCATGAAAAGGAACAGATTGAGCCAAAACCAAATAACATTTGGTTGAATACAGTGTAGAAGCCAAACTTGTTGTGAAGGTTTATAGGTATCCAACAAGGGTACTTTTTTTTGCTTCTACAAGTTTTTGCACTCAAATTATGTTTCTGATAAATTTCACATTGAAATGATTGGTGGTATCTTGCTCCACATCAGTATTTACTACTCTACTGTATTGTTGTATACTGTAAATAAGAAACATGAGAAGATGTGGGTGGTTTTTTTTTTAAAATAATTGTGGATTAAAAGTTACACTTCTGATTTCACAGAAGTAAAACCATATTCCTTTCTCTTGGATTTGTAAGAATGGGCTGTTTTCAGATCGTGACATTCCTCAGTAAAGTTCAATAAATGCTTTCCTGACTATTTGAATAGCTACTACATCTATCTTCAGTAGGGAATTAAATGGAATTAGATATACTTAATGATTTCAAATACATTTCTCAGCAATAATCTCCCAGGGTTTTAGTCCTGCCCATGTTTGGAGTGTAGCCCTTGCCAGACTGCACCAAACCTGATCTGTACTTGACCCAGTGGAAATGGTATATTGTTACCCTGTAATATAGACGTTCCAGAAATAGGTATATGCTTTTTTAACTGGTAATCTGCATCTGAGCCCAAAGATGCTTTTATAAGAAGTGTTGCTGATGGTCAGAAAAATATCACCCTCTCCAGAGGTTTGGACACTCAGCTTCTATTATCTCCAGATATAGGCTATAGGCAAAAGAGACATTTACTCCAAAATATCTGAAGAGCAATAGGTTGCTTGTTTTCTGCACAGAGGAAAAAGAGTTGTACATAGTCTCTAATTACGCACATCACAGTCTATTTATTTTATGGCTTGATTTTTTTTAAACTTCAAATTTATGGTATTCTAATACTAATCAAGTATCAAGTCGATCTAGAAAGCTGCTAATCCTAAACAAAAACTGCAAGAGAATTTGGTCTTTTGGTATCCAATGAAGGATTTCTCCTAGGAAAGAGACAGCTTGTCTTAAAACAGATGTAGGCAGAGGTTTCACATCTGAAAGTTACACAGTGCCCTCTAGCGACCAAGTTCAATTTAGTATCAGTCTTGACATACTGAGCGTCCACCTCTTTTGGGTTTAATAAAGTCCAATCATTTGGGAATGGAAAAAAAAGTGGGTGGGGAAGGGGGAGGCTTGAAGAAGACTGATTTTCTTTTATCCTTACTCTGAAATCTATTCTTAACAAGTTAAGTCTTTTAGCTTTTGACAGACCGGTAGCCTTATTTCAGGCACTTTCAAATCCTGTGGAAATGTGCGTTAGTCTTGAATAAATGACCTTCACTTCAGATATAAATCTAGATCGGCTTCTTTAATCTGGTCCTTTTCAATCTAGTAGATTAAATTTACTGACTGGAAACTGATGAGTTTAAGCAGCACTAGTGATGAAACTGATGAATTTAAGCAATACATCATCGTGATAGTAATAAAATAAGCACAATAGCTTTTCCATATGCCTGCCACGTCTAGACAAATCCAGTGCAAATAATTTCACTACAAAATCAAATACCTTAAATATTCTGGAGACACATGTTTAAAGCTGGGCAATACAATTATAGCAATAGTACTTAGACTTAAAACACCTCTCTATAGTGCTTTACAGCACTCTGAGTGGTTTACAAATGTCAGCATATTGCCCCCAATAATCTGGATCCTCATTTTACTGACCACAGAAGGATGGAAGACAGTCAACCTTGAGCTGGTCAGGATTGAACTCCTGCTTGTGGGCACAGTTAGCCTGCAATACTACATTATAATTACAACACCACCACAACACAATGGATAGAGAATATTAATTCAATAAAAACAAACATGATATTGTAAGGAACTAAGTTAAGGCCGATTTGTTTACTATCCTTAACTTTGCTCACATGTAGATCCAGAATAGTAACAAAATTCTAGGCACTTGAAGCCTTGGAGGTTTCTGCCTCTTATACAGGTAGTCCTTGACTTACGACCACAACTGAGCCAGAATATTACTGAGAAATTTATTAAATGAGTTCTGTCTCATTTTACAACTTTTCTTGCCACATTTGTTAAGCGAATTACTGCAGTTGTTAAATTAGTAACACGGTTGTTAAGTGAATCTGGCTTCCCCTTTGACTTTGCTTATCAGAAGGTTGCAAAGGGTGGTCACATGACCTCAGGACCCAGCAACCGTCATAAATATGAACCAGTTGTCAGGCAGCCAAATGTAAATCACGTAACCATGGGGATGCTGCAATGATTGTAAGTTGAAAAATGGTCATAAGTCACTTTTTCCAGTGCTGTTGTAACTTTGAGCAGATACCTTAATGAACTGTTGTAAGTTGAGGATTACCTGTAGGTTTTTTTCCCCTCCTCATCCCTCCATTGATGTAGATGGAAAAGGGTAAAACCGGTATAGAAAAAAGGGCCTCTCTCCCTCCCTCCCTCTCTCTCACACACACACACAGAGCCCTACAACCAGACAGCCAAAATGTCTGTCTTGTTATAACCAGGGCAACTTTGGACTTTTCTAATCATTTGCTTCTTCAGTGTTAGGTAAGTCATTTATTAGGATGACCTAAGTCGGAAAGGCCATGTGAAAGCAGCAACGTTGAAAGACATGCTCATTTCATTTTCTAGGTAAAGCCTCTGTTTCATCAGATCAACAAATGCAATCAAATTTTCAAGACCCACATTAGGGTACTGTGACAGAGACATGCATACTATAGTTATATGTGGCGGGTAAGCTGTCAAATATAGTTGATTGTTTTCATAGCAAATAGGGAGCAGGAGCAGTTACGGCATTTTTGATATTCTGAACATCTGCACTGTTTAAAAATCTTTTCCCCCCTATTCCTAATTGCTCCCTGAATTAAAAAAAAAAAACAATATCTATACAATTTGGCAATTACTTGCTGCTGTTGCGGGACAGATTTCTGACTAGTTCTGGTTCCAGAATTCAAGTGCCTAAATCAGCCTTGTCCTTTCTGAAAAAGCTCTGGGACAGAGGTGCTTAGTGGTGTTTGGATCCTGAAATAATCCATGTATTAATATTTAAACAGGAGATCTAGGAGAACGGCAGATGTGGGGCTTGCTAATCTTTTTCCACTGAGAGCACCGAGGAAACTCATCCCATTTGCTAATCCTACTGTTTGTTGACCTAATGAGCAGAATAGTTCTATGGATGTCCTTTCAGCAGAAATGTGTTTCCTTTGAACACACTGGCCTTCCTGCTCAACTGCCTTACAGTTAGCAAATTACACCCAGTTGCCCAGGTAAGTTACACCCTCTGGACTCTTAAACCATCAGTTCTCACAATAGGCCTTAGAACTCACCCAGCAAAGAGAAGATTGCAGCTGTGATATTAATGCAAATTGGACTATCTAATTCTAAGAGACAGAAGTAAAATCAAATTCTTGTTCTTATAGAAGCTCTCCTTTTGTAGGAATCAATGTATGGTTAACTACTTTTAGAATACGATGTATTTATTCAAAATACTTCTAAGACAGCTTTAAAGGTAAAATGACTTCCAAACACAGGAAAATGGCAAATAATAAATAGAAAACACCAATAAAACAAATAACTCAGCCAAGAAATACACACAGCATCAACTATTCAGATAAAACAATCAACAAAACCTCCAAAAACAAGTCTAAGATTTTAGTAAAAACTTGGATCGATGGGGTTGTACATTAGAAACCTCTGTGTGTCTGTGTGTGTGTATAAATAAATATTAACTTATATTGCATTTGTTTATAAATACATATGCAAGGTTTCTGTTGTGGAAGTTGCATTAACTACTTCCCTCCCCAATTGCTTATTTTATGGAGCAAGACTGAACCAGAAAACACTAAAACATATACAATAGTTTTTAAAGGTCATATAGTATAAATTACATAGAAGCCACAAAGCTGTGATGAAGGTACTAGCTGCTTTTTATAAACTACAGCTTCAGATAAAACTAAATTGCTATCGCCCTTGACACGCTTAAAATTGGCCGCTTAAAAGGAAAGCAGTGATCTGCTTATCAGGCGGAATTATTGAATTAATTGAAGTTAAACATTTTAATTGACATTGTATATAAAGTGGACATTTTAACAGAACAAGAAATGCTGGTTCAACCTCCATTTTTGAACCCATATAAATCTAATTTTCATACAGAGGTTTGAAACTCTTTCCAGTTATAGCCCTGATGGATAATATATCAATTCAGGCCACAGAAAAAGGCCTATGAGGAGCTTACATCATCTTTAAAAAAAATAGCACGGGTCACCCTAGGAGGAAAGAGCAATTTTATAATAAAGATGGAAGATTCTGTCTCTACCTGTCAATCTTGTGAGGTAGTCCAGATAAGATGCATATTCAGGACAACTATTCTGTCTTTATTGTAAGGCTACATTAAGAGAATCTTACAAGTCTGAAAGTGCCATTCCCTCCCTTCTCTTTCACTCTCCTCCCTTGCAACAGGTGGTTAAGGCTCTATGATGCATATGCAGCCCCACTTTTGATATAGAGAGAATGGCTGCATCATCAGTAGCCATTGGGGTAAGAGGAGGAGTAATGCTTGAGTTGTCAAAAACAAGTCTCAACTATGTTGTTCATATAAAGATTGAAGAGAGACAAGAGAGAAAGATTGCTTGACTTCTTGACAGGTAGCAATAAGTTCTGTCCGGTCCCCATTACTATCACCATTGAGCTTTTATGACACCTGTAGTGTCTTCGTGTAATTGTATAATCAGTGCAAGTAGATGGTGATTTAATTGTTGAGGCTGTTAATTTTGTCATGTTTTTCTCTTGGGATATGGAATCAAATGCCACCTTTAGTTCTAGTAAGGTGATATAAAGGGCTCCGTTTGGGGGATTATCAATGGCAAAGCAAGGATGGGCAGCGAGAGGCCGTTCGCCCCAGGTGCAAGCAGTAAGGGGCTGCATTGTCTGCAACTTAGGGATTACAAAGAGACTATTCTGGAGGGTTGATGGTGGGGATGAAGTTGGGTTACTTTTGGCTGCATGTTGATCAGCTGTTTTAACAGTTGGCACTGTGGCATAGCAACACCAAAGGTGAGGGTGTTAAAAACAATCCCATTCCGGGTGTCAAACATGCTAGGTATGCTACTGTACAGCATTTCTTTGCTAAATGGTGCAGAATTATACACTTATTGTTATTGGGTTATTGTTTAATATGCAAACCTGAACCCGTCCTGCTTAGAAGCTGGGATATTCTCAGAAGGTGGAAAACATTTTTCTTGGGCCTTCAGAATCATATCCTAGTTATCACCGCCCTAAAGAATTTCTGAGATTTGCTGGTGCCTATTTTTAAGATTTGTTGCTTGGGATAGTGTAAGGAAACTCATTACATGTAGATGTGAGCTGCAAAAAATTATCTCCCTCTCCCCAAATAACGTTCATTGCTGCTTCAGTGATCAAGTTATGATATAAACACATACAGGTAGTCCTTGACTTGCAACCACAATTGAGCCCAAAATTTCTGTCGCTAAGCAAGACAATTGTTAAGTGAGTTTGGTCCCATTTTACTACCTTTTTTGCCACAGCTGCTAAGTGAATCATTGCAGTGGTTAAATCAGTAACACAGTTGCTATGTGGATCTGGCTTCCCATGGACTCTGCTTAGATCCCGGGATACTGCAACCGTCATAAATATGAGCCAGTTGCCAAGCATCAGGATTTTGATCATGCAATGGTTGTAAGGGTGAAAAACAGTCATAAGCCACTTCTTTTTTAAATGCTGTTGTATCATTGGTCACTACACGAATGGTTCTAAGTCAAGGACAATACGTATGCTGTAATTCTATATTATGAATCTTGAATAAGCAATCCAGACTGATGCACAACAGACAGCTTTCAGGAACACAATGTTTTTTGTGGACCATGATGTGAGTAGAGCTCAGTCAAGAATCCTGTGGGGTTCTCTTACCAGTTTTAAGTTCTCATAAAATGACTTGTTCAGATATAATTTCTAGATAGTTCTAATTTTTAATATCTCTAAAATACTCAGGGCCATTTTGAGGGAACCTGTTGAGTCGAATGTACATCTAATTGCCTGTGAATATATGGCTTAAATTGTTGCACCTTAATCTGATCCATTAAATCAAGAAGTCAGTCTCACTGAACAGAATAGGACTAAAGTATAAGTAGTCCTTGACGTACAACTAGGCACTCAATGACCATTCGAAGTTATGATGGACCATTGGACCATGAAAAAGATACTTAAAATGAAGATGAAGACTGCATTTTGGGCACTCAAGGCAACCCGCCTGCATTAACAACCATTTGTAGTGCCCTGCAGTCATGAGACTGCAGCTTACAATGCTTTTGCTGAAAACTGGCGTTTTCTTCCTCTTATCTGAAAAAAAAACACCCATATCGAACAATGGGTTTGTTAACAACTATAGCATTCTCTTATTGACTGCCACAAAAAATGTTGCAAAACTGGGTGCAGTCGTGTGATGACCCACTTAACGACTATCACAACTTACGAGTGCAACTGCAGACTCCATTCTGGTTGTAAGTCTGGAATAATAATATTCAGAGAGCCCAACCTCATAATGACAACAGTGCTAATAGGAACAGCCATATAAAATAAAGCAAACATCTTGAGTTCAGCTGATGGACACATTTCTCAATTTTCTCGACAAGAACACACAAGTAAATTGCCATTGCTGTCTTCCATAAAATGCATTTATTTTATTAAGTACTATCCCCAGGCTTCACCCCCACCCCCTGCAAATTCTAAACCCACAGATGCAGATCCCTTGGATCAAAGTTTCTTAATCAAACTCTGAGACTGACTGTGATGGAGCAGTCTGGGCCTGGCACAACCATTTAAGAATTTGAAAGCCAGAGGCTGATCAAACATTAGGTGGTGATCTTTTGGATCACTATGTCTATGTGTGCGTGTGTGGAGGTGCTTCATGGCTAAATATAGCTTAGTTGGATGAGTTCCCATTGTCCTTGGGAGGCCAACTGCCTGCAGTCCAACCAAAGACTCAGCATGGATAGCACCTGTAGTACACAGGATACACTAATCTGCTTGATGAGAGACCAAAATATTAGTGACATGGGAAATGCCATGTCAAGTCCTAGTGGTTGCTGAAGCTTGCCACTGTAGGGAGAGTGACAAGAAACATATTCAGAATCAGTGTAAAGTACCAGTCTGTTGCAGGTATTAAGTTTTTATCAACAACCCAATACTACAGATAACATAAGCAATAATAAAGAATATTAAGCATTGCAAAAACATGTTACAGGTAGCCCTGGACTAATAGTTCATTTAGTGACTGTTTGAAGTTACATCATCACTGAGAAAAGTGACTTATGACTGATTTTCAAACTTATGACCATTGCAACATCCTCAAGGTCATGTGATCAAAATTCGGAAGCTTGGCAGTTGGTTCATATTTATGACAGTTGCAATGTCCCAATCTATCATCCTAACCTCTAAAAGAGTCCTGTCTCATGCTGCAGAAAAACTTTTTTGAAGAATAATTGTTTATTATAGGAGGTGTGGGGTATACATCATTCTTCTTTAGGAGAAAATACACACATATAAAGCAAGTAGCTTCATACTCCTCTCCAAATGAAGTAAAAGTATAAGTATAAATAAAAAAAAGCAGCACTGTGAAATGAAAACTAATACTGTAATCATGAATAATAATTCAGTGGATTTCCAAAAACAGAACCAGCTCAGCTGAGACAAAACAATAAAATCATTTTATCCTATTCAGTCCTCACTTCTGAAAAGCAAAGGTTAATGACTCACGCCCATTTCACCACTTGGTTAGCCTTTTGCACCACTTGGTTAGCCTTTTGCAATGAACCATTCATTCATTCATTCATTCATTTATTCATTCATTACCCATCTCACCAAGGCGACCCCACATGGGATTATTTGTGAAGACCCCCTCAGAAAATGGCTGGTTCAAATTGGTGTAAACTCTTTTACAGATGAATTGTCAATAGAGGCAAATCATATTAATACATGTTGGAAATACCATTACAAAGGAGGAACAACTCATCCTCATGGTGGTGAAGTTAAAACAAAAATCCAGAAAAGTATTGGAAAAAATACATCAAAATATTCTGAAAATTCTCAAAATAAAATTGACATTGAAGTCACAAATATTTTATTAGACATAATTTCAGAAAACATAATAGAGAAACACAGTTGAATAAGACATGTGTAGTTCTTGTACAACTACAAGAACAAATATGGTACAACATTGGAAAAGAGGAACCAGGCCAATGGGAAACTAAAATGTAAAAATACGAGCAATAGCAAAATTAATAGTATCTAGCAGAGTTCCCCAATCTATGTGGCTTTGTGGATTGGGGGGGGGAGGGGATGATTCTGCACAAATAGAGCATGCTTTCCCACGTCTCATGAATGTGGGGATTGAGTGTGCACACATATACTCACCTGTCACTTCCACGGCCCGGTTCTGAAGGGCTCAAGGCCTGGTAGTGGGCCACGGCCTGGGGTTTGGGAGCCCCGGTATACAGGGTATAGCAAAAGTCAAGCTTCATAGAATATTTATTATTGATTACATTAAATGTTTGAATTGTCTGCCATTTTCTTTTAAATCATACTTGTTTGATGCATGAATCAACATTCCTAAGTACAGTACAGCAACATTTTCTCAGGAAAAAAATAATAAAATATATAGAATCTGACTTTCAGTATATCTTGCATATCTATAATATGATAGTATCCTGTGGTCCAATGGCTAAGGCAACCGGCAAGAAACTAGGAGACAGTGAGTTCTGTCCCACCTTAGGCATAACTGCTGGCTGGGTGACTTTAGCTAGTTATTGTCTCTCAGCCCAACTCACCTCACAGAGTTGTGGGGAAATAGGAGGAGGAGGAAGGAATATGAAGTATGCTCACTGCCTAGACCTGTTAATAATAAAGGTGGAATATGAACAAAGAATAGAAATTTAACCAAATTTATGGTTCACCATAAAGAATAATTATCTAGATGCAGTCACTGGTTGGCAAAACAAGAGAATGATTTATTAAAAAGTTGTCCATTGTCTGTCTGTCTATCTATCTTCTATTTATTTAAACCATTTATACAGCAGCCCATCTTTCAACCAATTCTAGGAGGTTTCTAATCAAAAATCATATAAAATCACTTACAACTATAAAACTCAACCAATTAAAACATTAAAAAACAAAATCCTTTATGTGTTTTATTCTACTGTCACTATCTAATGTAGACTTTCTTTTTTCATTGAATTTCACCAATCTAACAATCTTTTTAAAAAGATCCTGGTTCAAAATACAGTAGTCCACTTATTGACTGGCATTAATTGCTATGAGAATATTATACCTAAGAATCCCCTTCCAGCTCTATGATTTCAGTAACATTCACATTCTGTTATTCCAAAAATGTATGCACTGAAATTTATATATATTTTAATGGAAAATCTGTACAGAAAGCTGCTGTAATCCAAAATGAAGATTCCTAAAGCATAAAATTATTTGTGCATATGGTAGTAAGCCTAAGTTTTGCTAGAACTATATAGACATTTTCTTCATGGTTGGAAGTAAACCTTATGTTTTTGTTTCTTTGAAAAATTAAATGTCTTTGATCAAATCTATCATGTAAGATTTTTAAGAACACTAAAGATAGCCAAAGGATTAATCAAACTTTTATTTCCTCCCTTATATTTATATTCCACCTCATGACTGCAAACCGAACCATCACATTAATTTATATAAAACCAATTGATCAGAAACACACACAGCATCCAAAAAACAGAGATTAATCTATAAAATATATTTATGAATGAACCTCAATATATACTTTTTCAATTATGATAAAAGCAAAGCACGAGTTACAATGTTGCCCAACAGGCCTTCAAGCAATTCCTTACTAGAACTTCCTAAAATCACTACCCTGACATTACAAACGCTTCATAATATTTACATTTAAAAATTCCCAGAACCAAAAGGCTGAAGCTAATCCATAGGAGTAGGTTTTGACAATCTGAAAGGGCCTATTTACCAAAATATCTGGCTGCATCCAATTACTTCACAGGGGCCGCATGTGGAAAACAAAGGCATTCTAGTTTTTGATGACCGAATATGAATGCAGGGACGAGAGGGGACACTTTTGAAGGTGTTCTCAGAGACGATATTGGTGTGTAATATTAACATTAGAAGTGTGCAGCATTTTGGAAATAATTAGGAATGGAGGCTTTACAACGAGCAAAGGCCCAATAAGTGTATAAAATCTGCACCTCTTGAAAGCAGCTATGTCTTTTTCTGGGGTTGGGTGACAGCCTGCTGAGAAATAACCTGGCTGCACTAAGAAGCTACAACGAGGAGCTAACATTTAATGTCCGCACACTCTAAAGCGTCCATGCTGAGTCCAATCCACAACACTGCACCGCCTAACTACGTGTGCACACAGCACACACATACCCCATTCTGAAAGAGAACTTTTTTACAGCACGGTGCAAAGAAGAAAAAAAAAAAGCATGTTCTCTCCATGCGGAGATCTCCGATTGAATCGGTCCTGTCGGAAACTGTATAGATAAGAGCCTCGACCAGTCGGGGTCGAACTACCCGACCGAAAAGGGGTGGATTCAATCTAACGCAGCTCCTTACGTTGGGCATCCTCCTCCCAGATCTGAGCAGCCAAGATCCATAGAGATCGACTTGGATCCATTTCCTTGGAAAGGCGCCGGACAAATCGACGGGCAGAAATCGTTCGAAAGACAACTCCCAAGCGCCCCCCCCCCCAAAAAAAAAGCACCAGAGTCCCGGGGAAGAGTTGTATAAGCTACGACCGCTGGAGGGCGCAGCGGGACCTCGCTTGGAGAAGTCCCCGAGGCCGGCGTCTGAGCGAGCGAGCGCCCCCTTTGGGCCTCGGCAAAAAGGCTTTTTCCGTCCAGGGCTCGGGCCAAAGGGTGCCGGCTCTTCCCCTTTTTATTGTTGTGTTCCTCGGGACGTCCTTCGCGTGTGCGAGGAGGAAGCCGCGGCGCTGGCGTCTCCTGCGGGAGGTGCCCCTGTCCCGCTCCTCTCCCGCCAGCTCCCGGCCAGGGCGGAGAAAGGAGGAAGGGACCTCTGAACCCATCCCACGTGCTTTTGTAACCACCCGGCCCGGGCATCGGAGGGTTAAAGCCGGCGAAGTGATCCGCCCAACCGAAGCGTGCGCTGCGGCTCCGTACGGATGCGTTGCTCACTTCCCCCCCGCCCCCCGCGCCATTTCGGCGTCTCCTTCCGCCGAAGCCCGAGCTTCCAACACAAAATAAGTGCTCGGGGTTGCTTCCTTTCGCGAGGCCGTCGCAACCATCTCGCGCCGAAGGCGAGGGGCTGGAATTGGAGCAGGCCTTAAGCTGGTCCCTTCCCGTCCAACGGGGAGAGGAAGCGGAGCGAGAAAGGGGGCCGAAGAGGAGGGACAAGTCCCTAACTCCGGGATTCCACCCTCCCTTTTGCATACAAGGAGGAGGAGGAGGAGGAGGGAGGGGGAGCTTAAGCAAACCCGGAGCTGGCCCAGCAGGACCTACTTTCCTCTCTGAAAATGGCTGCCTCGGTGAACACTTTCTGTTCAATTCCTTAAAGCCCTTCGTTGGGTTGGGGGGCGAGCGGAGGGGGAGATAAAGCTCTGCCACCGATGCTTTTTTGACTCCCGTTCTCTGCTCGAGCTGAGGATTAGAGTGCGAAGGGAGCAGGTGAGAAGTTTAAAACAAAAACAAAAAAACAAAACAAAAAGGGAAGGAGAGAGCGAAACAGGAAAAGAAAGAGAAGAGGCCTGGAACAGAAGCTAGGGAGGAGATTAAAAGGGACGGGGGGGACCAAAAAAAAAAAAAAGAAGGGGAAATTTCCCCCGGCCGATAACACGGAGCAAAGCTTGGGTTGCAGCAGCTTTTTCTTCGCGAGAGAGAGAAAGAGAGAGAGAAGAGGTGGGGGGCGGCGATGAGGGCATTTAGCCTGCTGGGGGAAGGTTCAGGGGTGCAAATGGGGATGGTGATAAGCCGAGGCTCCGGGTTAGTTTGAGGCGGCGGCGGCAGCGGCGGGGGCCACATCGCGAGGGGGAGGCTTTGCAAGGCGGGGCGGGAGGCAAAAGTATGAACGTTCCAGCGGACGGGAAACTCTGAACGTTCGCTTTCCCTCCATTCGCTCCCCCTCCCTCGGAAAGACCTCAGCGTTCCATCCGGAGGGCTCCGGCGTTCCATCCGGCCTCCCAAGCGGTCTGTTTTGGGCGCCTCTCGTTTAGAACACGGGAGTGTGTGTGTGGGGGGGGGAGTGGGAGGTCTAGGAAGGGCGACCGAGGCAGCCCCGAAAGCAGGGATCTATCTCTTCCTCGGATGCGGCTGCTGGAAGATCAAAGGCAACCCCGGAGCTCCCTTTGTGTGCCGTCCTAGGAAGATCTGGCTCGTCGCTCTTTTCTTTTGCCTTATTTTGAAACTCCGAAGTATCGTGGTGGAAGGAAGCCGAAGCACCCTCTGCCTTGTGTAAGGGGGCTGGGCTGCCTGGCTTTTTTTGTTTTCCCCCCCCCGCCCCTCCGGGTGGAGAAAAATCTTCGGATATTTGGATTTCGCATCCTTTCTAACCCTTTTTTTTTAAATGTGTTTGCGGGTTTGTGTGTTGTTTTTTTTCCCCTGAGTGGCTATAAGTAAGCAACCAGCATCTTATTGGGCATCTTTTTTTTTCCTTTTTCTTTTTTCTTTTTGGAAAGGAGGGGACAAATGCAAAGCTTTCCTTTCCCCCCCTTTTCGATTTTTGGGATAATGATTTCTGCTGTATCTTGCCTATGGATTTTGGCGGGTGAGAATTTCTGGATCGTCTTGTAGAAGAGAGAGGTAGGTGAGGGTTTGCATTTTTTTTTTCTAACCCCAGTGTTGATTCCTTTAACTGTATTTGAATATCAATGCTCTTTGTATCTTGAGGCTGTATTTACTTCAGACTTTTCAATCTTTGTTGATTTATGTAACATTTTGCTGCATGAGAAGAAATCTGTTTAGAAAGCGTTCAGGAAGGATGCATGGTAAAAGGCCTTAGAATTAGATCGATCACAAGAAGCAAACTGAAAATATGTCTATGTACCCTTTAAAGCCTAGGCCTCATGTTTCCATTGGCTTATATAAATAAGTGACTGTGTGGTGGATGATGGTGGTGGTGGGAGGTATGGCTTCCTTTACATCCTTACTGAAATAATTGAGTTATATATTTTTCAGCAGGAGGATCTGTTAATTTATTTTCCTGTCCATTGCATATCTGCTGGTATGTTTTGCACAAAGAATTAAGCCAGGGGGGGGGGGGACACACTCTATTTGTGTGTGGGGTCAAAATGGTTGGTCCCATTGTATTATTCTAAAGGCGGGTGGGGAAGAATTAGAAAGCATTCAACACAGAGGTGGAAGTGTTCATTCCTCTCCCATTAATTTACATTTCTGTTTTGTTTGATTGGGGATTTGGATTAAAATGATAGGGTTAGTTTTTAATGTCTAACTGGATGTTTCTTAACTCAGCTGCATCTGTGTGATGGGGTTTGTTTAAATGGAGAGCTTAACTGCCCAAGAGGTTATGGCTGCTTCTGGATGGAGTAGCTCCCTTCTGCCCCTTGGATAGAACTGCCCTCTTAAAAGCAATGCTGTCCAGTTTAACAGAGTGAGCCAGAAGCCTGCTTTTTTCCAAAGCAAAGCAGCCAACTGGAAAGGCCTGCTTTACCCAGCAGTCCTTTAGCGATCAGTGCAGCCTGCATGGGATTATGGAGGACTCCAAAGAGATTTACCAAGAGAAGGTGGGTGGAGAGGAGAATTGCGTTGGCATTTTCTCTCTCCCTAAACCAGCGGACTCCTAGGTGGTTTCGTGCTTGGATATAAGACAGGATGGCGGGTTTTTTACTAGGTCTCTTGAAGTTCAGATTCTTCCCGTAGGTTATTCTAAATGCAGAGTTGCATGAACTGTGTGGACAGCTTGCCTGTTCTGGTTTAATGGGAGGAGGGTTACTGACTTTTGCCCCTCTGGCTGTCAAGGGGGACTTTGTGGGCCACACCTGTTGCATGGATATCAGATCACTCACAGTTGGACCTATGCTGCCTGGATGGAGAACTTTGATTTTTCTTAACAGTGGGTAGAGAGCAGCTGAACAACAACTGGTTTTTGAGAGTTAACAAGAAGGGACAGATTTCACTTGAGACTGCATTGGATGCTTAAAACCCCATTGCATACATAAATAGATTTGGCAATGTTATTACTAGTAGAAATGGCAATAGAGCTTTTCAGCCACCAGTATTTCCAAAGTGTGTATGAAAAAATGCAAAGGAGTTTGTAAGCGTAATATATACCTGTATGTAGGAATGCTTTTTGATTATACAAATGTACTTAGATTGACGCACACCCTTTTTGTATGACAGTATTAGACAAAGGTCTGGTGATGGTGTGAATTTTGTGTTCCGTTGGAAGGAGGTCAGGGTATAGACCTGGTGGGGCAAACTCCTCTCAGTGCTCTGAATCTTCCTTTGATATCAAGGTTTCGTGATATTCAAGCACATTGATTGCAGTGACTGTAGATATCAGATCTTTTCACTGTGACAGTTGTGCCTTGATTACATCCTGATGAGATACTAGTAGCATGTAGTGTGGAGCTGTCTTTGAAAAGTTTTTGGAAATTTCATGGGGTCCAGAGGATGCAACTAGGTTAGAGACTAAGGCTTCCTATACTGAAACAGTTCCATTGAGTATTATTGTTTTGAGGGATAATGTGAGTACTAGTTGTAAACTATGTATCTCTTCATTAAAGACCACAATAATTCCCTCTATACTTGCCCTGCCTTTAAAGTCTTGATAAAAGAACCTCCTTTCTCAGTTCTGGCACCATTTGAGGTGCACATGAGAGGAGTAGAAGGTCTTCACATGGACAGCTTCTAAATTTTGGGAGAAGTTTTCTCTGTTACTCTTTCCAGACTAAGCCAAAACATTTTAAATAGGGAGTCCCAAGACTAAATAGCTAAATCGTTACTTTCTGTTTTATTACAGGCATGTTTTAAAATGCTTTCGTTATTTGACAATGTGATTTGTAGGGTGCTTTCTATGTCACTTGTTAGCTATGTTGAGCACCAATAATTTCTGGAAATATGAATACAAATTAATAGAATGCAATAGTTTAAACTCTGTTGGTCATGAAACCAAGTTTATGAAGATATGGAAACCAGAAAAGAAATGGAAGACACCTTGCTGTCATTCTTCTGCTTTTTTCTAAATCCTCAAAGGAAGCAAAACCCGGATGAAAAAAGCCCAGTTGAAATGTCTCCTGAAGTTTCTTGAACAAAAATATATATTAAAGAAACATTCCATGGAAAATATGAACCTTTGCTTTGGGGATTTTAGCTATATCTGACTCCAGACCATTAAGTATAGTGTATTTTTCTATGTATACATACAATCCAGGGGTTCTGAGATCAGTTATGAACATATAATGTCAGTGAGTTTCTACTATTTATTGAAGTTTGGCCAGGTAGAGTTTTTAAGATGTTTGCTATTAGCAGAATTTGATGCTAATTACTTTATTTCTGCTGTATCTAAAGAGTGCTGCAATCTAAATGTGCATTGGTCCATGAAACTTGTTATGCAAAGTCCCAGCCTGAGGTTGTTGGTTTAAATCTGTAATCGTTTTATTATTGAGAGATCCTATAGAGAAAATTTGCTTTTGAGGAGTTCTTTGTTTTTTCACACTTGATAATTGCATATGCTTATTGCCAAATTTTGCATACCAGTCTCAGCCTATCCTATAAGCTGAGAACTATTCTTTTGGAATGACAGGTTGATACTTTATCTTTTCCACTTAAAAGTTTTGGGAGAGGAATGTTCTGTTAAGTTTTCAACATGACGTAGAATAACATATGTAATTTACACAGTATGGAATGAAGAGAGAAAGCAGTTTGATATAGCCTAATTGAATATAATGACATCAGAAGAATTTTTAGCATTTTATCTACTGACTCTACTTGTATATATTAATAGGAAGAGAGTAGAATTGTTATGTAGGCAGATGTGGGTGCTGGGACCTGTACAGATAGCCCTTGATTTGTGACCACAATTAAGATCAGAAACTGAGATCAGTTTATTTTGTAAGATATTTTTCATGGTGTCATTAAGCAAATAAATTACATGGTTGTTAAGCATATGGAACAGTTGTTAAATAAATTATTGTTCCGAGTGGGTGTTCTTTGCCCGAAATTGGCAAAATGTCGCAAATCAAGGTCATATGATTGTGGGACACCGCAACCAGTTGTAAAGGTAAGACGGTTGCCGGGCACTGAAAATACAGTCATGTGACCTCGGGGTTGATAACATGGTGGTCCGAAATGCTTTATGGGATGTAAAGCACCTGTTCTGAGAGAGTCCTAACTCCAAACAATTGTAAAATGACTGACCAGATCAATCAATCGTAAGTTGACTACCTGTAGTTCAGCATCTGGAGGGCCATAGGTTCTGTATTACTAGGCTAGACATGCAAGTGTAGTTGAAATTTGAAAATCGCTAAATTCTGTGATGCTTTCCACACTTAGTTTGGCAGAAGTAGAGAATTGAAGCCATATATGAATAGAAAAAAACTCTGTTAAAGATCTTCTCCCTGGAATCAAAGTTTCTGTACTGTAATTATAAATTGACAGTGTGAAATTAACCTTACTTGAATATGAAGTAGTAATGTGCTGTATAGGTTGTTAACTTTCTTCAATTTTAGATTCTACCTCTCAGTCCATTGAAATTTCGAAATAATAAAATAACTTTTAAGAAAAACTACAAATTCATATTAAAATAACGTATTGAAGAAGGAATATCTACATCAAGTTAGAGACTACAAGATGGTTGTAAAATGGCTCTGGGAGAGAGAAGGATAGCATGTAGAAAAGGGGCTCTGGGTATTTCCATGGTAGATTTGGGCAAGTTCATGCATGGGCAGAGTTTATTTAAATTTCCCAGGAAGCTTGAAATTTGCACTTTTAGCCTGGCAACCATAGAACTGCATCCTGGAGAACGCAAGGAATTCCATGCAAGTGACTGGGAGAGAAGAGGTTTAATACAGTATGGAAAGAAAACAGCTCCTCTGCCCACAATACAAGTGTTAGATTTCTCTGCCCCAAGTGTCTAGATTATTTTATTACATTTATGTGCCACTCATCACCCTGTCCAGTGATTTTTTTGAATAGCCTTCAAAGGCAGCTCCATGTGCAGATGACTGCATCAATGCAGCCTGGAAAATTTCAATTAATGGATAAGAGCAATTACAATTATGTCTAAATGGATTTATAGCTAGTCGTATTACCAATATTTCTCCTTCTATATTCAGAGTACAAGGAACTTTGTTTTTTATGGTGAGAGCCTTCAATATTTTGCGACATAGTTTGTGTGTTTAAAAAAGAAGTCTCAAATATTCAGTGCTTTAAAGCAACTTCAATATGGTTGGCTCTCTGGGTATGTAATATTTGGAATACAGGTAATCCTCAATTTACAACAGTTTGTCTAGTGGCAGTTCACAGTGAAAAAAGTATCTTATGACTCCTTTTTACACTTACGACCAATACAGCATTCCCTTGGTCATGTGATCAAAAGTCAGCTGCTTGGCAACTGACTCATATTTATAACGGTTGCAGCCTCCCAGGGTTACATGATCACCCTTTGCGACCTTCTGAAAAGCAAAGTCAATGGGGAAGTCAGATTCATTTAACAACACCGTTACTAATTTAACAGCTGCAGTGATTCGCTTAACAACTGTGGCAAAAGGGTCGTGAAATGGGGCAAAACTCACTTAACAAATGTCTCAGCATCACAAATTTTGGGCCCCACTTGTAGTTGTAAGTCGAATATCTGTACAATTTTAATCCTCTTGAATATAGAAGTGGGAGAATCTGGGAATATTATTTCAAAGGGTTCTGGAAGTTGAAGATTAGGAAGTGCTGGATGACTGGATTATAGTTGGTAATCTTTTGTTGAAAATGTCATAAGTGGTGTGCAGTCTAGAAGAAAATGTGTTCATGTATGTGTAAGAGCAGGGTGATGTGAAACAATTTTGACAGGATGGCTTGCTTAGCTTCTAAGAACAGGTATGGTTGATCAGATGGTATTAGATGCAGCGGTATTGTTGTTCTGTAAAAAATTATTAACTCGTTAATATTGTCTTGATTTTTGCCTAACTTTGCTATTGAGTGTTAATGGAGCTTCATTTGAATCCTACTGATGATATTTGAAGTGAGCTTGAGTGAACGGAAAACACGGTGCTTATTTTGTGAAGTCATCCAGCATATAATGTGCCAGTATGAAAACATAACTACCTCATTTAATTCAATAAAGGAGTTAACCAAGGGTCAGTTGTGTGATTGCTTAACAATTGGGGTTGGTTTGGGTAAATCTTGTTCTGTATAAGGCTCGTAAATGGCTCTTCATCACAGTGACATTCTTTTGTTTAATATAATTTTTATTGATTTTAATTACAGTAGTCAGAAGTAATAACTAAAACTAGGTGAGAGAAAAGAATGGAAATAAAGAATAAAGTGTAGGGGAAAAATATTATATACTAGTTCTATACCTGTGCTTCACTACGAAACTATGTGATCGGGCTTAGTTTTTGGGGAGGAAAATAAGGGGTGGGGGAATTGTGCCTCTGCCTACCAGCATCTGTCTACCTACCATTCATCTGGCTAGCATCCTGTCAGTGTGTGCGAGAGTTGAGGGCTTCTTTGGAAACTGAAGCAGTGTTTGCTGTGTGAGCAAGAAGGAGACAGCAAGGAGCCTGGACGTGGCTTAGCTGAACTGTTCTGTACTGAAGCTGGTTGCTGCTGTGAAAGTAAAACTGAAACTCCTTTCCTCTACTTGTGTTTTGCATTTAGAACAGATTTCTTTTCAGGTTGAGAGGGGGAGAACTCCTTAGCATCAGAGGATGTTAATAATAATATATGAAATACTAATGCTCTGATAGTCATTTCGAAAAATCCTTTCTTAGTGAGCACCTAGAAGCCAAGAGGAACATACGTGCCAAATTTCAGATTTGTAGGCTTTACGGGTTCTGGAGATTTTGTGATGATGCGTGAGTGGTATTTTGCTTTTATATAGATAGATATCTTCCAAACTATCACAAGTCCAAAAATACTTAATAACCCTTCGCTCTGTATAAGGTTAATTAGTTATCTCTTTCTCTCATTTCTCATTCCTTATCTTTAAGCAAATCCATAAACATCAACTTTTCAATTTTGCTCGTCAGCAAAAATGTTCATAAAGGGTTGCCAGAACATCGATAAAAATGTCTTGTTTTAACCCTGATCAGATAAATCAACTTTATATTCCTTCCGTTCACTTCTTAAATTTTGACTTTGATTTCTCTTCAATTCTTCATCTGCATAGATTTCTTCAAGGCTCTTTTGTAGATCCTTCAAGAAAAAAGTTTCCAATTCATTCTCTTGGTTTATTATTTGCATTTCTCTTTAAATTGTTAAAACTTCAACCAGTTTCTGTTGCCTATCCAACACAGGTAGTCCCTGATCTATGATCAGTGGAATGGCGCTCGCCTTCAGATGTTATGGCTGCTCCATCACTAGAGGGTTTTAAGAAGAGACTGGACAGCCATTTGTCTGAAATTGTTTAAGGTCTCCTGCTTGAGCAGGGGGGTGGACTACAAGACCTCCAAGGTCCCTTTTAACTCTGTTATTTTCTGTTCTATCAGTTGCCCAGTGACCATTTCAAATTATGATAGGGCCGGATGAATGGTGGTTATGAACTCCTTGGAGTTCCAGCCACTTCAGCACTTGTGGTCCTGTGGCATAGAACTGGTTGCAGTGTCCTGCAGTCATGTGATTGCCATTTGCTACTTTCCCTGCCAGCTTCCCCAGAAAGTCAGTGAGGCAGCTGGCACGGAAGGTTGCAAATTGTTAGGGGAAGTCTTCTCCATCTGCCCACCCACCCTGACCTGCCTCAGGCGTACCCTCTCGCGTACCCTCTCATATCTTTGCACATCTTCCCTGATCCTCACTGTCTCTCACACACAACCCTTTGCCCCCTTGTACACTCTCTCCAACCTTTGTGCCTCTCTCACATCCTCATGCACCCCTTTACACGCTTGGGCCTCCGCCCCATGCCTCTTGCACACTCCCAGGCACCTTCTCTCACCAATGTTGTGTCTCTTGCACAACTTTGCTCTCTCCTCTACCCAGAAGCAACCACTTACATGCCTGCCGGCCTGATACAAGTTCTTTCTGGCTTCTTCACTGATCTTGGTTGTGGGAAGCTGGCAGGAAGTTGCCTCGCCTAACAACTGTGGGATTCACTTAACAATGGCAACCAGGACTGTGGGGATTGCTGTTGCTAAGCGATGCTGCCGCGCTATCCGACCACATCACTCAATGATGGAAATTCCAGTTCCAATTGTTATATAATTGTTGAGGATTTTCTGTAAAATACCTTTTCTTCCAATTGTTATCTCAGCCTGTCATTTATAGTGTTACATTTTGTATTTTATCATACTAGGTAAAATTTGTTCCACATCTGTCATTCCTTCATTAATGTCTTTTAGACATAGTCTATTCATAGAGGTAGACTTCATGACTGGTAGTGTTGATATTATAGATACTAATTTCTGGCTCTGTTCTTCAAAGATCTCCTTTAATATTTCCAATGTTACAATGTTATAATATTTTGTTTTCTGCAAGTCCCAGTATATTAATTGACATCAGGCTTGTTATTTATCTAGCTAATCATCATTTATCTTTTATTATGACTTCCACTTGCCAGGATAACCAAAATAGGTCTGTTTCCCCCCAAAAGTTGTTCATTTTTAAAAATAATTAATTCAAAAATCATTATTTAAACATTTATCTGGTCCCTTTATCTGCTGATAACTTTTGGATCAAAACCTTATTTAATTTTTGCTGTTTATTTCAAGTTCTTTAAATTCTTAAGATTATAATTAATTTTTGTTCAGAGTTGAAGATGGACTCGTCGAATGAAGATTTTTTTCAAACCTGTAGTTATGAAGGTTCCTTAATACCTTTAGAGTAGTTTAGGCAACTTCCAAAAGTGATTAGAAAACGAGCTTTTTGAGCTTTGTGTTGTTTAAAAGATTCTGCCCCAATTGCAAAAAAAGATAGCTAATCCCTTCACCCAAAGGAGTCCATTACCCTATGGTCTGCTTATGAGAAGGAGCCATTAGGAACACATATGGGCGATCTCTTGTCTTCTCCTTATCCAGAGAGGTTAGAAAGAATTATCTACTCAGTGGTTCCTTAGTCTTTTCAGCAGTTGTCAGCTCCACTTTTGCAGAGTCACCTTCAGCTTGCCATACCATAGGGCATGCTAGAGGGTCCATTTGTGAGAGACCTACATTTGATAGGTCCCAGGAGTTGGGCCTTCTGTGCCTTGGGGGCATCTTATGGAACTCTTCTCTCTCCACCCCTCCCAGTTAGGATAGCTGTATCACTCTGAATGTTCAGGAGATCCCTCAGGACCTGCTTATGTCACCAGGCTTGGGGAAACTAATGACATTTTAAGGTGGCTCCTGTATTGTGGGTGACATGTGATTGCTATACTTTTCTTTCCATTTATGATTTGTATGTTTTTGATTATTTTAATAATTTTTAAATTGTTTATAATAATTGCTTTTATATTGTAGTTTTATTTGAGTTTTATACTCTGGCCCAGAGGTGGGCAACTATGGCCCCTTTATGACTTGTGGACTTCAACTCCCAAAATTCCTGAGCTAGCATGGCTTGCTCAGGAATTCTGGGAGTTGAAGTCCATAATTCATAAAAGGGCCATAGTTGCCCACCCCTGCTCTGGCCAGTCATTTCTGGTCAGATGGGTGGCTGTATAAATTTAATAAATAAAATGATACATAAATAAATACCTCTCTCAGAAGTTACCCATCTCAGGGACGTTTTCACCACAGAGATTCTAAAGGAATATCATACCTCACTGCCACGAGATATTTGAAGACCTCATTAAAGTAGTCATTAAAGGCTATTAATCCCAAGAAAGCTACAAACAATTTCTAATGCTCTGGAGCCCCACTAATCTACAGTCAAAAACAAACTTAGAATGGAAAAAAATTGGGGACAACAGTAAATCTTCTCAACAGTGACAACTCTCTGAAAATTACTCAAGTGCATGGCATAGAATTATCATGAAAATCACAACCCCAGACCAACATCCAGGAAATTGCAGGCCTTTCACCTAGTTTGTGAAGGGTTTATGATTCCATCAGCAAAAAAGAACTAGGTAAAAATGGGGTTACAGAATAGGAAAATGCAGATTCCCTGCTTCATTGGGGGAAAAAATATTAATTTTTGTCCCAAGTTTGTCAAAAAGCATCTAGATGAACCTCCAGACTTCTGGAGAAATGTTGTATAGATAGATATGTTCCAAATAGGGCAGGGGTCCCCAACCCACAGTCTGTGGATTAGCCTGGTCTGTGGCATGCCAGTAACCATGCCGCACAAACAAGCAAAGCCCCCTTTATGGAATTCAGGGAGCAGGCAAAACCATGCCCCCTCTGGTCTACAGAAAAACCTTCATGGAACTGGTCCCTGGTGCCCAAAAGATTGGGGGGCACTGATCTAAGGAGGCTATATGAATATTCCTATGCCTGGTGGAAGAAAACACTGCATTCCACAATGAGAATCTCATACTTATTATGACATTTGGAAATGGCTTGGCTTGGCTGCCTTAATTCCTGGATGACTTGCCATCATTGAAGGAAGCAGATTTTCACAGGAGAACATCATGCTACGTTTCCATCAGTGGAAAATGAGGCATAAGTGGGTTATGGAGCAAGACAATTCCAAGCACGTAAACAACTCTTCCTGTAGATGGCGGATGACAAAGTCAACCCCATAGAAAAAATTCTAACAGGATCTCAAATGACTACAGTAGTTCGTGTGAGAAAATTCTCAGATGTTAGTGAGTTGAAGCTCTTTGTCTTGGAGGAAATGGGCTATGTAGTGATGTGAAAGGCTAGTCACCGATTACTGCAGCTAAAAGTAATGAACCAGCCACTGAATTTAACAGGTAGGCTAATTACTTTTTCACAAAGGCAGATTGTACATTGGATGACTTTGTTTATAAAATAAATTCCAGACTTGGTATCATTTGTTCATTCAGGCTCCCTTTATATAGTATAGCTATAAGACTTGTAAAGCATTCACAGAAAACTGTCCAAAAATTCAGATAATCTGAAAAATGATTTTTTTAAAAAAGAACAGCATAGATTGTAAAGTTCCATAACTAACATCTGGTAATGAATGCTATTTAAGTATCTAAAATAGACAATATTGTGATTTACTATAATCACAATTCTGTGACACAGAAATTGTTTTCATAGATTTGATTTGCAATTGTAATGTGACAGAGCTCCAATTATTTTTATTAATTGAGATGCGTGAAAGTTTTACCTTTTGGTTAGAAGAAGGCATCAGTATAGAAAAATAATCACATTTGCTGTTAGTGAGTTGTAATGTTTAGCCAACTATCTGGTTCAAATAACTTACTTAAAAGCTTTAGTTAAAAATGTTAGGTGTGAACAGCCAGATCTACATATAAAGAGTTCAATTAGCTGTTTTATTGTTCAAGCCTATTATACACTCCTGTCTTCTCAGACTGACTATTTGTACCTGGGTAAGACTAGATAAGGTTCAACAGCATTCAAGGAAGTGTCAGAGTGTCCATCTAGGGATTCCAGACTAATTCTGCACTTGACTGCTTCCCCTGGCTCAGCCAGTCTCTCCAACAAAAACTCAATGATCCATCAGGTCATTGTTTCAGAGGTATTTCCTTGCCAGATCCCTCAATACCTTCAGCCATGGCAGAGCTTCTAATGCAGTGGTCACCAGCCGGTGGGCTGCAGACCACTGGTGGTCCGTGAGAAAATTTTGGTGCTCCACAGAGAAATGTCCCTCTCAAAACACCCCGCCCCAAGCAATTAATCCAGGCTGTGCAGGAACACAAGGCTGCGGCAGCCACTTGGCCCACCGACCTAGTGGCCCCCATCCTTCAGCCGAGTGCAAAACTTACCTTGACTAAAGCCACACAAGCTGGAACTGGAAGATAAGACCAATGGTGGGGGAGGGAAATCCCCCCCAGGGTTGCTTGCTGATGGTGGGAAAGTCGGTCCCATATTCCAGAGCTGCAGTAGTCACAGGACTGGCCCTTTGGTCATCCTGGAGCAGCTCCAGGATGACCAAAGGGCCAGTCCTGTGACTACTGCAGCTCTGGAATATGGGACCAGCCTGTGGTGGGGTGGGAAATCTGCTTGCCAGCCATGACTGAGGTAATGGTGCTGTTGCGGCAAGAGGAGGCCATAGTTAAACCACCACATCTCTGTTCCCAGCTGAGGGTAGCAGCCAAATTCCCTGCTCGGTTGGTGTTCTGGGAAGATGTGGCTCAGGGATAAAGGGGCTTCCCTCTGCATGAGCAGGCAAGTCGGCAGGGCACTGCCCGAACTGGTGCCTGGGACTCAAAGGCCCTCTTCCTCCAGCCTTGGGAGGGGTGCCGCTTCCTACCCTGCTCCCCTTCGGGTAAGCCCAGTCGGGCTCCACGTGTTAGGTCTGGCAGCGGACAGGGAAATGCTGCGCCCCCCCCACCTCTTGCAGGCCCTGCTGGCGAAGCACCCCTCTCGTGCACCCGCCACTGCAGTTTGGTACGTGAGGGGAACAGGCTTCATGTGGGGGAGGGAGACATGCTCCACGCCCATTGTGCTGAGCCAAAGGCACTGGTGGGCAGGGGAGCAGCGGCAGACAGCTGGTGAAGTGGTGATGCTGGTGGGTGGACTGCTGCATGCAGGGAGGGAAGCGCCGTGGGAGGTGGCAGCGTCAGAACCCTCCCTGGCTCTTCCGTGAAGCGCCTTGCACCAGCCGAGTTCCCTGCCCCGCTTCCCACCTTGCTTGGAATCCTTGTGGCGGCACATCGGATAGGACGGTGGCAGCAGTGGGGTGGGGGTGGGGGTGGGCTAACGAGGCTTCCCAGAATTCTCCCAGGCTCTTCCAAGCTATCTGCAAAAAAAAACCCTCTCTTTCTCCCTCTCTCCCTTTCTTCCTCCCACTCTCTCTTTCTGGCCATGCAGGAAAGTTCGGCCGAGTGAAAGAGGTCTGCGGGATTTAAAATTATGAGTTTGGTGGTCCCTGTGGTCCAAAAGTTTGGCAACCCTTGTACAAATGTACTGCCTTCACTGGAAAAGTTCTGAAAAATTCAGTGAGATATATTCAAAGATGAATGTGCCTTCAAAATAGCCCATGTTGAGTTGTATAGCCCAAACAAACTTCAGGAGTTGACCACAGGAAATGTGTTAGCACTTTCTATCTGCCATAAAATGTGTTATAATTTTAATGACATCAAATATTTTATAACATTAGCCAGATTTCAATTCCATGAGAGTCATGGCTTCCAAATTTTGGGCGTATTCTGTAAGTTAACCCAATTGTGGAAATGCCTGGTTCAAAAATCGTTACCCTGTAATGCACTGTTTCACCTAGTTGAAGGTTTACATACAGAGTTTTAGTAGTATTTAGATGTCTTTGGGTAGTGGGTCATTTTTATTACCATGATTGCTACAAATGTAAAGAGGAAGTCATATTACAAGGAAATACTTTAAATTTTTCCCCACATATAAGGGGGAATTGCTCTTTAGTTGTGTGAAATGTATCAAAAATAATGGGTGTTTTTCTTAAAATTATTTTAATGCAAATTTTTTGTTTTTGATGAAAAACAAAGATTTATTTAATTTATGTGACCTGGCTGTCGTAGAAAGTGTGGAGAAATGAAGAAGTCATCAGCCTAGAATCGTTATGTTCCTACACACGGTCTAAGTCCAATGCCTCTTGAATTGTATTGACACTTATCTAGCACCAGTTTAATATTGAACTTTGGTTGGCTAGATTCTTTTGTATAGGTTTGAGCAATAAGACTTGGGCTTAGAATAACTTTATTGTCACTTTGAATGTACACTAATCGGCATACATTACAATGAAATTTCGTTGCATACAGCTCTCAAAGGGTCACCACCTCCAATATGCACTACATAAATGTAAATAAATGAATGAATAAACAAATAAATAAAAAATTATGCACTCATATGATACAGAGAAACTGTCTAGTTCGGATTATACATGTACATGGCGAGAAAAACGAATCTTGCGAGTTTATAATAAATCTAAACTGCTACTTAATGTATGGTCCTGATTCTTTGTGCTGACACTGCCTTTATTTTAACAAAGGAAAAAAACAGTCGTGTTCCCCACCCTAGTGCCCTTCAGATGTATCGTCATTTTCTCTAGCCAAATTGGGATTGAAGTGGTGTGACTTCAGTTTGAACCAGAGTGAGCTACAGGTATACCTATGAACTTTATGGAGTCCTTGGTTATGGGGAAATTTATTTTACTTATTTATTATTTTTTCTTTTATACTGCTTCAGTCATCAGGATTCTGGGAAGCACCCCACAGCAGGAACACGTCGTAATGAAACCATAATAATACAATTTGTCATAGTTAATAATTACAAACCAATTAAGTAATTATATTAACTAACATGGCCTCAAACCATAGCGCAGGAGACATATAAATTTAATAAATAATTTTTAAAAAATTATATTGAATTCTTGAACCTGGATTTCAAAAGCAAGCCTGCTAACACTTTGAATTGGACTATCCCATAGAACTAAAAAGAGTGCACTATATCAAACTACATAAGAGTTTTACAAAGAGATCATTATTGACCCCCAAAGTTTGTTGTAATTATTGTGGTACTAGTTAAAGTTGTATTTATGAAATGATTTTCATATAAATATTTGGGAGTCAGTGAACAATCTGAAACTTCATGGTGGGTTTGGTGAACTGAAGAGTGAGGACTTATTGCTGCACACTAGACATGTCAAAAATGCGAGCCACATCCAGCCTGTGATAGGCCCAGACTTGTTCCAGAGACTGGCCTATGCGGCCTCATCCCATCCCACCCTGGCCATGCCTACCCAGTCAGCTGTGACAACCAGCCCCCCCCCCGGCCCCCCCAGGGGCAAACAAAATCCTGATATGACCTGCCATGGGATCGAGTTTGACACTCCTGCACTACACTGTCCACCGAGCGCAGGAGAGCAACAAGCACAGATAGCATCTGGGTTGCTTGTCAGTTTCAACTCATAAAGGAAAGTTCTTTTATGTTTTGTTTTCCCAAATGCTGCCTGCATGTTGCTGAACATTTGCTGAAAGCCTGAAAAGTTCCTGTTCCTTCAAAAAGAAAAGCATTGGGTTTTTTTGTTTTGTTTTTCTTAGTAGGGGGACTGGACTGTGCATTTTCTTGGCAATAATATTTGGTTAGTAACAACATTAAAACATGTAAAAAGAGCTTGTATCTACTTTTTAGGATATGGCCTTCATTTTGCTGCCCAAAACTCAAAAGCGCTCATCAAGTCAGCCAAAGTAGTGCAACCCTAAACTAGCCTAAAATGAGCTTCAGAAATTATTAGTCATCTCCAGGATTCAGGCTGATGGTTGGAGTCATCACACGATATTGATGTTTTAGTGGAAATGCCAGACTTTTTGATGGAGAACCAATTTGGTCTAGTGGTTAAGGCACTGAGGTAAAAAGCTCAGTGAGATTGTGAGTTCAAGTCCCGCCTTAGCCATGAAAGCTAGCTTGGTGACTTTGGCTAGTCACTCACTCTCAGTCTAATGCATCTCACAGGGTGGTGGTTGTGGGAAAAATTGGAAGGAATATTACATATGTTCACTGCCTTGAGTAATTTATAAAAATAAAGGCAGGATACAAATAAATAAACAAAGACTGCATTTAGAACTTTAAGTGTGCAAGTTATATGCTGGGTCACTAAGTTGTGGCTCTCTTCCTATCCCTATCCCATTTGTCAGCAAATATCCTGCTAGATATTGGATAGATTCATGCTGTGCTAAAAGTAGCTACTGAAGCCAGGCCATATCCTGGGTCTACAGTTTTCACTAAAAAGAGAATTAGGCTCCAGCTATCAAAACACTGGCTTTGGGCTAGATGTCTTTGGGCTTTATGTATTTGTCATGAGGTGTTGTGCTGGAAGAAGATTGGAGGAGAGTGTGTTGCTTTGACTTCCTGGAGGGGAAAAATGTGACATACAGTAATGTACGTACGTATGTATGTATGTATTTGATTCTGGCTTAGCATGTTGTGTTAAGTTGGCCAATTGTAATTAAGTCACAAGTTTTATTTAAAATGTACCCTGATCAACACAGCATCAGCATTGTCTGTTTCAGGGTGTTGGGAGTTGTGGGTTCTCATCATTGTGGGCGGACTTCTCGTTGCATACATTTTGGTGCTGCTATGTTGTTTCTGGAATTTTGATTTGGCGATGGTAGTGTAAAGGTTGGTTCTGATAGTCAGAGCCCAAACCATTAATTGTTTTTACGGAATTAGCTCTGTATTTTATACTCCCAACTGAAAATTGTGAACTTTGATTAATGTGTGTAGCTACATTTTCAAAGCAATCAAAGTAGCGTGATAAAACCACTTTACTCCTTATCCCGGAGCTGCAGTCCTTTTCAAAAAAAATTAACACAGACCCAGTAGCATTTGGGTGTAGCTGCAAATAATCAGAGAGAGAGAACTAGTCATTGGACGAGTAGTGACCTTTCCTATGACCTTTGACCCAGGAACAGAATTCAGTTCTGGTTCTCACCTTTTCCTCTGCTCCAATTCAAAAGTGTCCTTGATCCATCTTGAGCATCTTGAACACCTCTTGCCAAAAAAAAAATGACAAATAGTTTTTTTTGTTGCAGTACTCAATGAAGATGTTACTTGATTTATTTAAAGAAGCTCATAGCAGAAGTGAGCAGCAATCTTTTTATTCCAGTGCATGATGGGTGGGGACGGGGTGCAGCTAAAATGAAATGTAGCTAATGTGGTCCCAGTTTTCTTTCCTTCCAAATTCAGGGGAACTTGAATGATTCAGTGCGAGTGGTGATGTTCTATTTAATCACCCTGGGTCTTGTGTTTAGCTTTAAACTGCAGCATTCTTACAAACTGTATCTTTGTCCTCCTCTCCCTTTTCTCTTAAACTTCAGAAAAATAGCATTGCTGGGAAGACCCACTTCAGATTATTAAAGTATGGGATATGACCATTAACTAAAGATAAAACTATGGCATCTTTGGATATAGAGTAATGAATTTTAATATACTTGTCACCTACTATTTTTTCATTGGGAAATTATCATCCAAATAATTTTGGACGATAAGTTTGCATTAATCCAAATTATGCTGATTTGCATGTAGTGCTTATTTGTAGAATGAAATTGTTTACAGTGTTCTTTTTCTATTTCTCGCTAAGGTGTTTACTCTTACCGCAGTTAGTGGTATCTAGCTGAGTTTAGCTGATTTGAAAAAAAATTGAGCGGGGTTAGGCCTGCTTAAAACTTGGATGAAAGAACACCAAGAAATGTTATAGCTGTAGGCTAGGTTGGGAATTCAAAAAACATATTCTGACATAAGACAATAGCAAACAGTTGTCATGTTGTTGCCAGGAAAGTAAAGTAAATGGCTATGTCTATGAAGTTAAGGGACATCAAATTTGACTTAAGGGAGACCTGGCTCAATTCACTGGCTTTGTAAACACTGGTTGTATTGTGTCAGGCCATAATGTTGCTTGTTTGAACTCAGTTTCTCTTTTTAAATGTGACCTTCACCAATATGGCATAGTTATCAAGTTATATTAAAACTTCTGTTTGGCTCAGAGGTTCTATATAATAAACCTATTAACTAATGGGTCTGGATTTGTGAGGGTCTTGTCTTTCAAGCTAATTCTGAAAATAGTGACCTTACAAGATGAGTCTAGATTTGAACTGGCTTAGATATAGGTCAAAGCAATGAATTCTAGATTGATAGCGGTGACCTTTGTTTGCTTCTCACCCTCCTCTTAGTTTGAAAAGGTGCCCAGTTCAATCTTTCCTTCAAAATGGAGTTTCCTTTTGCAAGAGTCGAGGATTCCGCTGCTATGGCGATCGTGCAATTCAGGCCTAACAAAAAGCAAAACCAAACTTTTTCAGTAGGGCAAGAAAGAGGTATGGTGCAATTTGGACAGGAGAAAGGACAGAGAGCGACATACGTGTCTTTTTAGTCATCCTGGCATCAGGAAATAGGCCCGAGATAGCTGATGATTAAAGGAGTATTGGGTTCTCTTGAGCTACAAGGCCTTGCCTGGAACCTAGGCCCTAAAGTAAATGGCTTAGGAAAAGCCTCCTCTCCGTCACCACCCTCCATAAGGTTTTAAGCAGCTGCCTTCTAAGTTACATTTCAGGAGTGGTCCATGTTTGCAGCTACCACTTTGAAAAGTTCACAGGGCACTTAATCTAAACCAATACAAATGGCTTACCCCATACAAGCTTTTGTATGCTTTATTTTATGAAGTCACTATTATTAAGGGAGCATGTGACAAAATCTCTGTATCAATAAGAGGAGGATATCTTCTCAAGAAACTTCAGATTAATTCCCCGTTTGGTTTAATGTCCTTTGAAAAATGAAAAAAGGGGGGGGGGGTTTGAGGAGGCGGGCTAAGCTACTTTTTCTACACGAGGCCTACAGAATCTTGCCTGAACTGAAGTCTAAAGAGCACGGCTGGAAATAAAAATGAGGTGGGAACACAGCTTGGGTGTAACACTTTTGCAAAGTGATCAGAAGTATCTCAAAGGAACCAGTAGTGACTGGCCTCTTAGCTTTCTCCAAGTCCCTCTCCTGTCCTTCTCTCTGCCTGGCTCTGTATATATGCTTTTCCTTGCATGAATTAATTGCCCTCTCTATGCTGTTCATCCCGTTTGGCAGAGCTGTGCACATATCCAAATTTCAAGAGCCCTGTGTGATTTTTAGTGCGCACAGGCACTTTTTTGGCCCCGAGCCCAGGAAAAGTCACATCTGTTTTAAGATGCTACTGACAGATGTTACATGTGCACCCATACAGTCCCCAAGTCCCACTTTCACAGATCACTGCACAGTAGGACACTTGGCATTAGGGTGCTTCTGTGCTTTGCATATTATTTACACCATTTAAACAGCTAGTTTTCTTCCTTTTGTGTGTTTGTGTCTGTCTGTATATGCACGTTTTAGTCGTCTTCACTCCTGGTAACAACATGAAAGAAGTCTCTGCAGTTTTCTTAGTATTTTCAAAAATGGTTTCCTTTTGCTGCCTTCTTGGTGTTGAGAGTAAGTATCTGGCCCATCATCACCCAGCTGGCTTTCTGTCTAAGGTAGGACTAGAACTCCCATTCTTCTGTTTCTAGCCCAGTGCCTTTAACCACTTCACCATATCAACTCTTTAGTTACAATACTACCTTTGAATGTATCTCTAATACAGGGGTCAGGGAACTTTTTTACCTCTTACCCCCCAAAAAATTTATAAACGCAGACGTTACCCCCTTGATTTGAAAGTAAGGAAATCATACATCCAATAACATGGGGTGGTATATAGTGAGTAGTTAGGTGTCCAACATGCCTAGCAAGTTGCATTATATTTTTGCTATCTCACAGAGGATTTTATCATCATCATTATCAATGGCTGGCAGAGTGGTGTGGGCAATGATGTGCTTGCTAGAGACAGCCAAGGCAGAGTTGGGGGGCTTTTTTGTAGGTGGTGCGCAAACCAGGCTTAAGGTCATGTAGTTAGAGCTAGAGTGGGTAGCCATTGCTCATACCTTGACAGGACAGAACGGTGGAGACTTGGCAGACAGAAGATGGACCCACAATAGCAGTGCAGCGGCAGTACAGGAGATGGACTCTCAGTAGCAGTGCAGCGGCAGTACAGGAGATGGACCCTGATGGGGGGTGCAAGACACAGAAATACTCACCTTACCTCGATCCCACGTCGGTCGGCGCGGCTTTTCTTCTTCCTCCCGCTCACCGCATCTGAAGGTGAGCGGAAGGGAGCAGGGCAGCGGGCGGTGTGCACACAGCGCACCAGCCCGCTGCCGGCCCCCTGGAGCGGGTGGAGAGCGGGTGCGCTGACTCCCTCCGCTACCTCCCCGCCCGGCGCCCGCACACAGTTAGGTAAGGCAACCTTACCTATCGCTTCTTCGTCTGACACTCCTCGCAGGCAGACTGAAGATGGCGGCTCTGGATCAGGTGGTACCCGCTCTCTCTACAGCGCTTGCGCCATACACGTAAACGCTGGAGCAGTCCACTGAGAGAGCGGGGGGGGAGCAGAGCAGAGAAGGAGGATGCGGTGACACTGACACACACTGACACTGGCCGTCCGTGCTATAATGGACCGTAATAACTGCTGCTATGCCGATAGTTCCGCCATTGGCCAGCGCAACCTCCTCATTACCCCCAGATTTTCACTTTTACCCCATTTGGGGTAATTTACCCCTGTTCCCTGACCACTGCTCTAATATCTGCTGAGGTCCGTAAGGATCTGATAAAGATGGAAGCCGAGTTGCACTGTTAAGACACCATATTGTATCTTACCGTTTCTTGGATTCTCTATTTTTTATAGTCAAATGGCCAAAGAAAAAGTATAGATGAAGGTGACCCGCGGGGCGTTTGATTTCTAGTCCTTTCTCTAATTACTTTGGCTTAATGAGCTTCACAGATCTTCATTCTGTGGTAGATATCCTGCTAGTACAGCCAGAGGGTTTGGATCAGAGATGGTATTCAGCAGGTTCTGACCAGTTCTGGAGAACCGGTAGTGGACATTTTGAGTAGTTTGGAGAACGGGCAAATACCACCTCTGACTGGCCCCACCCCCACCTATTTTCTGCCTCCTGAGTCCCAGCTGATTGGCTGGGTGTTCTTTTGTTGCCCTGCACAGGAGAACGGAGCTGGAAAGCAGGTTAGTGGGGTGGGAAGGGAATGGGGATTTTACAGTATTCTTCCCCTGCCACGCCCACCAAGCTAGGCCCACAGAACCGATAGTAAATTTTTTTGAATCCGATCACTGGTTGGGATCCCTGCTTTTTCTACAATTTTCATCTCCTGCTCTTTCTCACCCCTGCCTCTTTTAGAGGGAACATCAGCTGAAATATTTTTTGTTGCTCTCTATGTTTTTTAGTTGAGGTCAGTCTGTATAAATGCCAAAGGACCTTCTACAACTTTGCCCACCTCTTCCTGATAATGGAGGGCTTCTTCCTGTCCCCTTAACAAGGCAGTTCTTCCATTGGGAATTATTGTTTTGAAGGAATTGCTGTGAGGCAGGTGTCACTTTCCTGGATTATAGCAATGAATCAGAACTACAGTATTATCTCTTCGCAGGTAGGGATGGAAGCTGTCTTAAACTGGCCAGTTGCTTGTGAATGGTTTTGCCTTGAGGTAATTTTCCTTGGTTGGGATTGCAGAATCTACTTTAGAGGCAATAATTAGAGAAGAACACAGAAGAGTAAAAATGTGGAGTGAAATTCAATAGCCGTGATCATGTTTGGGTACAATGTAATAATAGCTTTTCATTCTCCATAAATCCACTTTAATGTTATGCGCACAAGAGATCTTGGGAATTTTTAAGGCAATAAGGATTATTATTATTATTACTTTTCTTGTCAGAGTACAACATGTGTACAATGAGATTGGCTGAGCTTCCCTTCGTGCACCCCCCTCGTGCACCCTCCCCCCACAACACAACTCACAGTGAGAACAGAAATCCCTAACCCAGTCCCATTAGTTAGCTAGTTGTTTCCTGTTAGCTTTTTGTGTAGATTCTGGGTACCCAACTTGCCTTCCTGGACCATCTGATTTTATATTCCTATTTATTTTAATTAAATGATAAAATAGTATTACTGTAAAGCAACATGTCAGTTTTGATCATCATCTTTATGTAAATGACATAAGCATCTTAAAAAATTCTGTAGAAGCATGATCATCCTCTCCATAAAGTCAAAGACATGTTAAGGTGATAGACAGTTTTGAAAGCTTAGAACAGGGGTAGTCAACCTTTTTATACCTACCGCCCACTTTTGTATCTCTGTTAGTAAAATTTTCTAACTGCCCACTGGTTCCACAGTAATGGGGATTTATAAAGTAGGGGACAAAACCCCTTACCGCCCACCATGAAAGCTGGAATGCCCACTAGTGGGTGGTAGGGACCAGGTTGACTACCACTGGCTTAGAATGATGGAGAATTATAGAATAATGAAGACGAGATCACTGAATTCAACAGAGAGTAATCTCACCAGTTTGTCTTCTGGAAAATGGATGTACTATATATAATTGGCTGTGTTCTCCATGGCAATATTGTAAGAATGCCCATGTATTCCCATCAAAATTCCAGATGTTGCCATTGACTGAAAAATATTGTGAATTATACATTTCCACAACATGTGGATGGAGTAAAGGAATAAACCAGTTTGTTTTAGGATTGTACGCTTTTAATGTCCATTGCCTTACTGATTGCAATCGTAGTTTACTGTTTGGGTGATGGATAAATATAGCATGCATTTTATAGGTTTCCTGGTTTAATCCTAATTTATTTTTGTATCTTGCCCAAACCTGAAATGTTAAAAGAATGGAAACTAAATCAGAAATACTGCTTCTGCCAGAATGAATCTGGTTTGTTGAACAAAGTGTGTCCTGGTTTAAGTTACGATATTAGGATGAGCATAGAAATGGGAAAACCACAACACAAATGACTTTACTTAGGCATGCTGCACGGTTTTTATAGAAGACCTTTAAATGGTTCATTGAACAAACTGATTGCTCTAGTAATAGCAGGATGGTCTCTGAAGGTTACTTTCAGGTAATTTATGTGAACATACCTATCAGGGCAAATGGAACCCATTTCCT
Organism: Pseudonaja textilis; assembly: GCF_049901715.1. NCBI lineage: Eukaryota > Metazoa > Chordata > Lepidosauria > Squamata > Elapidae > Pseudonaja > Pseudonaja textilis. The sequence continues at coordinate 121,427,662 of NC_141991.1, read as the reverse complement.
CATCCATTTTCTTGTTTGCCATAACAAATAGTATGGTTCTTATTTACTGAAGGGACATTAATTTGAGAGATGCAGACACTGCTTCTTAGTTTATGAGTCAGAATATATTTGGAACTGGCTAGGGATTTCAGGAGTTTTAATCTAACACATGGGATGTTATATGTTTCAGGTGATATTTCTAACTTTTAATATTGTTAGCTTTTTGCCTTTCATTTTTCTTTTTGTGGAAATAGTGTGATCTAAACTTGTTTCACTTGTGTTTAGCATTTGGGAGTTTTAGGGCTGAACATTTTGAGTTTCTGCTTTGGAAAACGTATATGTTTGGATTTATCTCATGCTGTTGTACTAAAAGATGGAGATGTTGTAAGGCAAAGACAAACATAATCTATTAAGATTACTGCAGTACTATATTATTATTAAATATATATTATTTAAAATCCATCTAAGAAGCCTAGTTACAATAAATTACATTCAGAAGCCTTTTAGCTAGGCTATATCTTTCCCACAGGGCCGTTATTACCTACTGCCCTTTGGGAAGATTCTTAGTTTTTTTTTAAAGTATGTTTTAAAAAACAAACAATTGGGGTTTTTTTCTTCATATTTGTTGCCTGTAGCCAATTCTTGGGTGATTGGGGAGTCATAATTTTTAGTAAATAAATAAAAGATTTGCGAGCTTGGGTGAAGATACCACTAGCAGTTTTACATATCTTGTGTTGGTTGCAGCGTAATGTTATTTTCATTTGTACATGACATCTAGTAGCAAGAATATCAAAATAAATATGCTGTGTTATACACAGTGGATGTTTGTGTTAATGCTTATTACAATTACTTACTACAATTACATTTAAGATAACATTTTTAAAAATGGTAAGTATCTCTGCACCGTAAGGATGAAAATATTACTTCTATGAAACTATCATAGCCTTTAGAATTTAACACTAAATTCAAAATAACACAAATACATTTAGTTGCATAAAGAATTTTACTTCTGCCTTGGATATGCTAAACTTTATAGCACCATTCCCTGCTTGGGACACTTTCAGATGTGTGGGCTTCAACTGAAGAATGCCCAGGTTGGACAAGGCTGCTTAATACTAAAATCTGATCGTGTTTTTCTTTCAATATAAATGTTTGAAATTAAGGGTTGCCATAGGTAAGATTTAAGGGATGGGGTTATTTTCTTAACATTTATGTTGATTAGGGTAGAATTACTGTAAAGGTAGTCCTCGACTTACAACCACAATTGAGTCCGAAATTTATGTTGCTAAGTGGGAAATTTGTTAAGTGAGTTTGCCCCATTTTAAAAGTTTTCTTGCCACATTTGTTAAGTGGATCACTGCAGTTGTTAAATTAGTAATGCCGTTGTTAAGTGAATCTGGCTTCCCCATTGACTTTGCTTGTGAGAAGATCACAAAAGTTGATCCCATGACCCCAGGACACTCCAACCATCATAAATATGAACCAGTTGTCAAACATCTGAATGTAAATCACATGACCACGGAGATTCTGTAACAATTATAAGTGTGAAAAATGGTCATAAGTGACTTTTTTCAATGCCGTTGTTTTCGAATGGTCACTAAACTAACTGTTGTAAGCCGAGCACTTTCTGTACTGAGTTTGTCGTCCACCATTTGTATCAACTACAGCTGCTTGGTAGGGCAAGCCTTAATTACTGAAAGGAGAACATTCTCTTGCAGAGTTCTTAATCCTAGGCAACTCTGATCCAATTGTTCTTTGATTCAGAACAGATGTTTACTCCTTTTGAATTATTGGGGTGGGGGGGACAGGACGGGACTCTTGCAAAACTCCCAGAAATCGGTACTGTTTTTGGTAATGTGCACACAGGCATGCTTGGATGTCATTGATCTGGGGTTTTCAATATCAGAGAGGTCAGTAACCTGATCTTTCTTTTTGTTCCCCCAGAGTTATTCTTTTCACATGGCTTATGCTGTCGCCCGGCCTTCCCCAATCCGATACCCTCTAGATGGGCGAGACTGTAACTCCTGAATATGGCAATCAGCATGGCAATGGACAAGGGGGTTGTAGTTCTCACAACTAACCAGATTCCAGATCAAGGAATGCTGCCCTAGTCCCAAGCTCATGCCATTCTTTGTTTTGTATCCTTACTTAATCGTTCAAATAGTAGACTATGGAAAACAAGTGGGCTATAAAAGTGCCTGTGTTAACATAGTCTTATTATATGAATGTTTTTATTATACATATACCTTACTGTAACCAAACAGTTCTCAGCAATCGACACAGTATAAGGAAAAATGATTTGAAGCATCCACTTTGCTCCATTAACACTCTGTTCAATAGCAGCACAAAGTGTGTAGCGTGAATTAGAGCAGTTTCTTAAGGGAACTGGTGAAAGAAAGTGAAATGAGCTGTTTTCTCTTGTTTTCTAGGTCTCTTTGAGACAGGATGGATGATCAGAAACCACCTGGTGAGGACCAATGCTCTGGTACACCAGGTAGGTATGCCCATTTTGGTCTTTTCTCTTGATGAGCAGTTTTAGGCAGATATATTACATCACACAGCATGAAGATGGGTGGATAGTAGTATTTAGAAAACATGCAAGCTGCAGTTATAGAACAAATGACATCCTCCTCCAAATTACACCAACAGTGGCTAGTCAGAATTTTTCTTTGATGCTGGCAAAATGGCAGTAGCATGTATCATACCTAAGGACCGCAGGCTAGTTTAGGGGGTAGGTTAGGGGTTCAGGATTTGCTGTCCGACAGAAATGACTACTTCACTCTGACTAATACCTGAGCTTACTCTGCTGTCACCAACAATTTTGTGCTTAAGAAGAGGGTGCATTTACGTATCTCTTGGACTACAGTTAATCCACTTTCTAGCATAGCCAAATAGTTGGGAGATGACATGGTGAGGGGGCATGTTTTAGCCTGAAGAAGATAAACAACCTGCTTTATACTTCAATACTGAAAAAAGACAGTTGAAAATAATTTATGCTTTACCCTCGTTAAAAAGTAAATTGCAGTGATTAACAGTTACTCTCAAATTATTTGACTGAGGCTGAATAGAATTCAGTTTGTTTTATCTCCAGACCAGTTCGGATGAGTAGGTTCTTAATATGCTTTTGTACAGGGACAGGTCATTTAGGGTATTTACTACCTGTTGTTTTTCCCAAGAAGGGGGATTCAGCTTATCAGAGGTTTGGCATATTTTATTTCTCTTTCCAAAGTAAAATGTCAAAAGGTTTAGATGTTCCAAGTCTGTGAAACTTTGATCTAAGTCACTTTCTCCTCATTTTCAAGCCAAGCTTTGTGCAGATGGCAGGGCTTCCTATCGGCATGCTAAGAGACTGCTTCCTGAGGGTGGTGGGGTGTTAATTGTTTCACTTTGAGAGAGAAATGGGCTTCTGTGAAATAGGACTGAATGGAATAGGAACATGAAGCACAATATATGTTATGTGATTCTTTGATCTAATTTCCCGAGCTAAAAAAAGGAGTTGTTTTGGTTTTTCATCTTGTGACAGGTCTCCCCAGCCTAGTGAGTTCTGGGTATGTTGGGACTGCAACGCCCACAATTTCCTATAAACACAGAAACTGTATGAGGATACTGAGGGCTACAGTCCCAACACTCCCAGAAGCTGTCTGGTTGGGAGAGGTCTTATGTGGGATGGTTCCAGTACTCTGCTGAAATAATTTGTAAAGGTGTATTTTATTCCACATTCATAACTGGGCAAAAATGGTAGTAGCTCATGTCCTCTCCTCATGAAAGGATCACCACAGAATTTTTATTTGCTACATGTGAGCATAGTCTCCATGTAAGTTTGCTTCTTTTTTGCAATTTGGAGAAAAAAAAAAACCAGGCTGCAAAGAACTTCTAGTGTGGTGGAATGCTGTGAAATGTCCTTTTGTTCTTTTTCTAAGATGCCACTCAGTCTGTCGTGCATCTGGTACCTCATCTGTGTAAGTTATATGTTATATACACCCTCCACTTTCAGATACTGGGTTCATAGTTTGGAACTGAGGGAATGCCCATCATTATTTGTCAGGATCCATTGAAATAGATATTGCACTTGCTGATTTGGAGGAAGATCCCCACATGCTTTGACATCCTCAGAGCAAGCAGTGTGGCAGAAATCATGAGGCTTATGCCAAGGTGCCACACACCAGAGTCTTAACAGATGTCCTCTTGCAGCAGCAGCAGCGGCAGCAGCAGATGGAATTGTGTCCTCAGAAGAGCAGGGCAGTGTGGAAGCTGATCCTCTGAAGCCGCCAGAAGAAGGCCTTGTGAGAGAAGCATTGGACACGGTGGATGTTAAAGAGGAATTGCTCCAGACTTGTAGGTGAGAAGTTGTTTGAAACCATGTAGTGTAGTTTTGACTCATTGATTAACTCTGAAACGTAGGAGGTAGGTAGGCCTGGATGAATGCCAGAGGTTCAACCTGACGTTTGTAGGATCTTGCTTGCACCATAGCACTGAATGTGAAGTGGAGTATACATGGTTCTGATAGCAGAGGACATTACTAGTGCAGGGTTGAACTGCGGGGTCCTTGGTGCTCTCCAAGTTTGGTGGGTTTTCTTTTTGCAGACAAAATGAAACACCTGCAAGAAAGCCACCAAGCTCGGAGAGCACCAAGGTTATACAAGGCTGTAACCAGGGATAATAGAAGCCTGGAGTGTTTATGTATTATGGAGAGTTGGTGGATTCCATTGATATTTTGATCTGGATGGCTCCTCTTAAGAAGGCTTGGCGTTTCAGTTGCTTAAGGAACCGGAGAGATTTTCATTCCTTTGCAGTGATGAGAGCTTTTTATTTTCTTCTCTGCTTGCCTCCTTCAGCCTCCCACCCAAACGCTGTGCGTTCTGTAACTGCAGCAAGTGGAGCTTGCACGGACAGCGAGAACTGCTGCGGTTTGATCCTGCACCTGGCTGGACGGCGGACCTTTCTGATTTGCCAGAAGGAAAGCAGCCTGCCTCTACAGAAGCTGGAAATGATGATCTCACCCTGATTGGCTTTGCAGACAGTGTGTCAGCAAGGGAGGTGTTTGAGCCAACAGGTGAGTGGTGGGTGTGGGGAAGCTTCCATGAAGGGAAGCCTGGTTTTTATATTCATTGTGAAGCGGTTCACTTGGAACACACGAGGCTCCTTAGGATCCATTGAAAGCCGCATCCTGTCTTAGGTGTAGACACCCCTGTCTTACTGGGTGCTGTCAGTAAAATGGAATGGCAATTCTTGCAGCTCCTTAACATATATTTTCTCCCTCCTTCCTTCCTTCCTTCCTTCCTTCTTTCCCTCCCTCCTTCTCCTACTTCTTACCTCTGTGTGTGTGTGCGTGTGTGTATCAGTTAAGGTAAATTAGGTAAGGAGAGGGAAGCCTGATGGGCTCAGCTTCCGATTAAATGGAATCCAAGGTCTCCATACTGGACTCGGATGACTTGGAACCATGTCTAAAGAAGCAGAACTTTGCCAGCATATACTCAGTCCCAGGGGTCTTCTTGGCCAGAACCAAGCTTTCAGTCTATTCACAAAAACACTTCTAAATTTCTCCCCTGTCCATTGTTTTGTGGAAGAGGTTTGGGAATAGCAGCTGTTTCTGAATGACTAGGGATTTGAAATGGTAGTTCCTGTATGGAGGTGCAGCAGCAGTCCTTGGAATAATACATTCCTCCTCTTCAATTATATCTCCTTGTTCATTCCAAATTCTCTTACCTTATCAGCTACCTCAAACCGTAGGTCCCTCTCCTTGGCTGAACTTCTTAATATCATAAGGGAAGGTTAACCTTTGCATTTACCTGTTGTTTTATTTGCCTTTCTTCTTCCAGGGCACTTCTGGGCTCATCACTGGTGTGTGGTGTGGTCAGCTGGAGTTGTACGTGCAGAAGGGACGTGGCTGAGCCTTGTGAACAAAGCTGTCATCTCAGGGATTGCACAGGTCTGTCCTGGGGGAGGGAGGGCGGGAGGGAGGGTTCCTTTCTAACGGCTAGTGAACAAGGACAGAGCTTTGCAGGCTCCTTGTTGAAGGGGTTCCACAGGATACAGTGTCATGTACCATCAATACAGGTAATCCTTAACGTATGACCATAATTGGGGCTAGAATAGCTGTTGCAAAGCAATGCAGTCATTATGTGAGTCATGCATGGTTGCTAAGCAAATTGCCATGGTTCTTCAGCAAATTATGTAGATGTGAAGCAAATCTGGCTTCCCCCCATCTACTTGTCAGAAGCCCCCTGGGAAGGTTGCTAATGGTGATCACATGCTATCATAAATACACACCAGTTGCCAGGTGGCCACATTTTGATCTTGTGATTTCAGGGATGCTGTAACAGTCCTAAAGGTGAGGACCAGTTGTACGCTCAGCATCATTGTAACTTTGAAAGGTCATTAAACAAATGCTTATAAATGGAAGAATACCTGTAGTTAAACTCGGAGAAACAAGAAATAAGGATATGCTCCTCTGAAATGCATAATCTAATCCTCAGTCATGTCTTTACACATAGAATAGAATAGAATAACAGTTGGAAGGAACCTTAAAGACCACCCCCTGCTCAGGCAGGAAACCCTATACCAGTGATGGCTGACATTTTCGGTACCAAGTGCCCAAAGCGTGTGCGTGTGCGCGAATCCCCAAAATGCAATGTGTGTGTGTCCGTGTCCCACGTCCCCACGCATGCATATGCGACCCCCCCACATCCCTGCGCATGCGCACGACCTCCATGCATGCGCCCCACTCCCATGCATGTGTGAGAGACCTCCATGTGTGTGCCCCGCCCCTGCACATGCATGCATGACCCCTGTGCGCCCCTGCCCCTGGTGCATGCATGGCAGAGACCCAAAGACCAGCTGGCCAGAAGGAGGCGCATGCACGCATACGCGTTAGAACTGAGCTGGGGCAATGGCTCACGTGCCCAGAGAGGGCTGTGTTTGCCACCTATGGCATGTGTGCCATAAGTTCACCATTATAGCCATATACTAATTCAGGCAAATGATTGTCCAATCTCTTCCTAGAAACTCCCAAATTTTTACATCTTATAGATATATTGGGAATCAGGACTTTAGATGGTTTTTGCATTTGCAAAGGAAGGGATCAAAATCAGAAGGGGTTCCTTTTTTCCTATCACAGGTGGCTTACATTTTATTTAATTAAATTTGTCTTGTCATAATATAACATCCTTCTCTTCAAATGCAAATCCTCTTTAAATTCATCTGAATTTGCCATCATGTCTAAAAAGGAAGACTTGAAAGGAATATACCCATTCTTCATTTAGCACAGGGGTGTCAAACTCAAGGCCCGGAGGCCAGATCCAGCCCGTAGGGTGCTTAGATCTGGCCTGCAGGATTGTCCTGGAAACAGTGAAGGCCCTCCCGAGCTCCGTTTTCAATGGCAGAGCGCTTGGGTCACCGGAGCCACTCCTGACATGAGTGACATAGAGCTGGCCATGCCCCCCCCAGGTCAAACACAACCCTGTTGCAGCCCTCAATGAAATCGAGTTTGACACCCCTGATTTAGCAACTTAGTTTCATTCCAGTGACCAGATCATTAGGCAGAATGGTTGCAAAGTGAACACATAAGACAGAGTGTATGTGCAACAGAGAGAGGCTATGAAGACCATTGGTGGCTACCCTCTCATTCAGATAAAGGTCTGTTGTACAGATTTGCCAGTGTTATTTCTTACTCCAAGTGTGCATTGTGTCAGACACATAAAATTTTGTCATAAATGCCCATCAGTCAAAAAACGATTTTTTTTTATTACTGTTGTACATTTGCAAATGGTCACTAAGATTGGGATAGTTACTAAAGGAGGAGTGAGTACAATATTGGAGTCAGGTGAACAAATCAAGTAGAACTCTCTGCTTGTTCTCTTAACTTTTCAACTCTTCCTGCAAACAATCTTGCCCCTAGCAAATTGTGTCCTTACATGCTTACCCTTTCCAGAATGAAACTGAACTTGGAACCAGATTGTGTTTAATGTATGCAAGTTAACTCGTTATAATAACAACATCCTGGATTTTTTTTTAATGCTTCCAAGCTTTTATCAAAAGAGTGTTATTCTCTTTTGAAGCAAATAAGATGGGAAAATGCCAGATTCTGGGAATTGTTTGCAGAATAATTAGGATGAATGTCCATACTTTTTTTGTTTGTTTGTTTGTTTTGATGCAGCCTAGAAAAAAGTGATCTAGCAGCTTTGGATGATTTCTTAGTACTGTAGATGAATTTTAGATTAATTAACCAATCAGAAGTCAGGCATCTGGTATCTTCCTGGGTTTTGGGTTTTTTAAAAAAAGATAATATCCTTACCATTGGCCATGCAGGAGATATATTAGAATCTTTGCAGCTTGTGTTGAGAATTTTCATGCAATGTCATGTGATGGCATAGGCTTAAGTAGTTGTTAATTTAAAATTTTTGATAGAATGGAGTTGCAGCTGTATCACTTGATGCTAGAAAGGTCTCTTAAAAGTTACAGCAATTTTTCAGCTAACATTTCAACTAGCTAAATTTGGATCATGTAAAGAATTTATAACTTTAATCTGGATTCTGCTACTCCTATATCTTGAGTGAAATTTAATGGATTTTTTTTCATTGAGTTCAAAAGGAAGAGACAAGAACATCCTTCCCGTTTAACTTTAAATATTTGTTTTAAACCTTAGTTGCTCTGTTAGACTCATAATTGCTTAGAATATAAATTAATGTTGTATGGTGGTGTTATTATTATTTATATCTATATTACAAACCTCAATTCCAGCCTTGTTAAATAATTATTAAATTGTTAATATTTAACAAATGTATTTGGGGAAATACATAGTTAACTGGTCCAAGTTGGAATTGATGCAAATTTTGACTCATTTGCATCTCTTTGTTAATTCGATCAGTGATCAGTTTCATTTTCCAATAACTATATTGACTCAGTTTCGACTTGATAACTTACATAGTTATTTGAACCAACAGATAACTATGTAAACTATCAGAATTCTTACTCCACGTGATTTTTTGCTCATATACACAAATAAAATATAAAAAGAAATATCTTTGGATCTTGATAGATGACAGGATCAAAATTTTATCCTTTGAGCAAGATTAGACTCTGGGAATGTATTTCTTAGAATATTATACATTTTGCGTAGAATTCCTATACTCTCTAAAATACTTTTTAAAAATTGATATACTGCTTTATAAATTTAAGGGAAGAATGTTTCAATTTCAGATTAGATAGATAGATAGATTAGATTGATAGATAAGATTGATAAGGTTGATAAAATAGATTGTAGAGTTGTTTATTAAAAAGAAGGGGTTAGGTTTTCCAAATTTTAGAACTGCATCATTCTGCATTTTCCTTAGCTAACCTCAAATTTTGGATGGCTCCCCCTGGTGGAAATTCTCCTTGGGTTCCTCTAGAATATTCATACATTATACCCTTAGTTAATTGGAATGCTCTGAGATGTAAATATAATAGATATAAAATAGTTTCTCTTATTATTATATCAATTTGAAGATTCTGGTACATTATTTATAGAAAATGACCTTTGGCTGCTTTTACTCATCCTAGGTTAGGACTGAATAAGTGAGATCTTGAAATTAATTTTAAAAAAATCTCCCAACCATGCAGAAAATTTAGATTGGGGCTAACATTTTATGTTAATTAGATGAAAATGATGAATTGAATTATCATGATCCAATTCAAGGACAAATCTTATCTGCCCAATATGATTCAGTGGCAATATATTACAACATCTGTTCACATCTCTGTTTGATCTGCAGCATTTTTGGCCTTGTAAATACTCATTCTATTACAAACAGTTATTACATCTAAGACATAATTTTCCTATAATTATTCTTCATAAAATTCTGTTGTAGTGAACCAATTTAGAATAAAGAATTGACATTCCTTTCTTTGCCATGGTAACGGCAAACAATGTTAATACCATTATCCAAAAAGATCTTGGATTATATTTCTTCAACCAACAATAATACTTGAAATTTATTAGATTTCACAGGACTCCAGTGTTTACATAGAAAAAGCTACATAAATCATTATGTTGAAAATGTAGAGAGGTAAAATAGAATAGAATTACAGAGTTGGAAGGAACCTTAGAAAGTCTTCTACTTCAACCCCCTGTTTAGGCAGGAAACCCTACACCACTTCAGACAAATGGTTATCCAATCTCCTCTTAAATATGTTAGATATGTTGTTTAATTCAAATATATGTGCAATATCCTATAATTGTTCAATTTTGGGAGGAAGTTGTTGCAGGTAAAATCATCTTTGAGGCAAGATTTAATGTTCAGACTTTCATATTACTATTGTGTGGAAATTGACATCTGGGCAAATAAAGTGGATTCTCCATGCACTATTTATTCTGTGCTGGAAACTTCACTATGGTCTGCTGAGTTAATGTCATTAGTAACTTATGAATGAACCCTTTGCCAATGTAGATTAGCTATGTATGATAATAATGGAATATGGTTATCATTCATTAAAATGCCCATGTAGCATGCATACTTGTAGATATATGCCCTGTATATTTTGGGTGTTTTGGCCCATCTTTTTTTTAAAATGCCATATTTTTTTTTATTTTTGTCTGTGTGTTTCTTGTTTGTATTTAATTAATAAATGCCAGTGCGAATATTGGTACTGTGTTCCCACCCCCAGTCTTCCCCCAGAGTGTCTTTAGATCACAGTTTATAAACCATGGCCAAAGTGAAATCATAATAGTATTATTCTAAATTATGTTTATACCTCATTCTTCCTTAAACACAATTGCCTGGCCCCAATTATTTCATCACTGGATATGTGACACATTTCTGGCTTGATATGGCTACTTTTCTGTGCAAGAATAGTGCTTTTGTCCTGCTAGCTATAATCTTACCTTGCTCTTTTCAGAAATGCGAACACTGTAAAAGGCAAGGTGCTACTATTCCATGCCACGCAGAAGGGTGCCAGCGCCACTATCACTTCCCCTGTGCCGCGGCTAGTGGCTGCTTCCAATCCATGAAGAGTTTGAAACTTCTGTGTCCAGAGCATCTCGATCAGGCTGTACAGATGGGTAAGTCTTTGCAGGATTGTGCCAAGAGCACTTGCTCTTCTGAGCGTTTAGCCATGGTTTCCTCCTGTGATTGTGACAGGGTCTACCCATTGAATTGTCTAGTGCCAAATCGAAGTCACTTGAATAGATTAGAACAAGAGAAGTCTGGAGTCAATGGGGTGTTTCTGGGTTTAGCTGTAAAGAGAGGGTTAGGATTAACAGGAGAGGAATTGACCTCAGTATCTTTTTTTTGTCTTTAGTGGTTTTCTTTTCTACTTCTTTTCTTTCTCCAGAGGATTCACGCTGCATGGTGTGCGATGCTCCAGGGGAGCTTCGTGATCTGCTCTTCTGCACTAGCTGTGGCTTGCACTATCATGGCACCTGCTTGGAGATCACGGTAACGCCGCGGAAACGCTCGGGCTGGCAGTGTCATGAATGCAAGGTTTGCCAAACCTGCAGGTGCGTGTGAAGGCCCCTGGCACGTGCTGAGTACCTCAGGAAGGACTGAGGAAGAGGACCCATTGATTTGACAGGGATGTGTGATGTCTCTTCCTTTCAGGCTGTCTGGTGAGGACAGCAAGATGCTAGTGTGCGAAGCCTGTGAAAAATGCTACCACACCTACTGCTTGAAACCTGCTATTGAGAGCCTCCCCACAGACTTCTGGAAGTGCAAAGTAAGCTATGTCTCTTTGAGCAGATAAGCAAAATGCGAGGGGACCACGTCTTGATTCTTTCTCTCCTCAATCTTGAATCTCCCAACCTCAGCCAGTCAGACAAAGAAATGTGCGTATTTGCTGATTTTGTTCAGGACAAGTACAGGTAGTCCTCGGCGTATGACCACAATTGAGCCCAAGATTTATGTTGCTAAGTGAGGCATTTGTTAAGTGAGTTTTGCCCCAATTTACAAACTTTCTTGCCCCAGTTTTTAAGTGAATCGTTGCAGTTTTAGTTCATAACATGTTTGTTAAGTGAAGCTGGCTTCCCCATTGACTTTGCTGGTCAGAAGTCACAAAAGATGATCACATGACCCCGGGACACTGCAACCGCTCCTAAATATGAACCCATTGCCAAGCATCCCACCTTTGATCACGTGACCATGGGGATGCTGCAGTGGTCGTAAGTGAAAAAAAGTCATAAGTCACTTTTTTCAATGCCGTTATAACTTTGAACGGACACTAAATGAATTGTTGTAAGTCAAGGATTATCTGTGTTTGATGAGATCAGTGGCAATGCTTCTCATTTTTTTCTGTCCATTGGCTGTCTGGAGGGAATCCCAAAATGTATCAGTGTGTTTGCTGGCTTAAGGATTAGAAACCATGTTCTTACACTGCTATGAATTTCTCCCTTAACTAAATACACTCCATGTAAATTACAGTCCTTAAGCTCCTGTCATGTTTATAGTCATGAACCTGTTCTGGATATGACATTAAACAATAGTTCAGTGTAAACAAGCCATCATTTCCTTCCTGCCTCCTTTTTTTCTGACATGGCTGCAAAAGGTGATTGTAGCATTTGTTTTCCAAGTTTTAAGTAAATAAAGCTCATGATTCCATTCAGAAAGAGAAGGTATTACTTAATATTGGTTAAAAATTATTCAAGGAAGCCAGGAACAAAATGGATTACAGTCCTGGCTCGTACAATGCCCTATTGTTAAAATTAACTGGAGTTATTACAATGATAAACTCTGCTTAGTTTAAAGTGTAAAGCAAATCCTTCTAGTTTCTTTTTCATGATAAGTTTGCAAGGGTATGAGAGATGTAAATGCAAGGCTGGAGCTTTCATGGATTATATTTGGGTGGCTTGGTGAGATGGTGCATATAAATTAATTGATTGATTAATTGATTGATTGATAATGTATATAAAGGAAAACACTGAAGGGATGTTGTATAGGTCGGTTTCACCAGGATTTCAAGTAATACTACTACAGTGACAAAGAGAATCATCTGTAAACATTCAGAAATTCTCTTTTCATAAAAACAAGCTGTGAATGTTACAATTTTCAATGGTCTAAAAGATTGTTCCAGTGACCAGCCTGGTTTGGGTTTAAAAGATTGTCCAGAATCCAGATCATTTCTTAATGTAAGGCAGTATACCATGTTTGGCTGTGATTCCTTACTTTAAGTGTTCTTATCTTCAGCCTGAGCAGAATTGATTTTCCTGTTGAAGTGTTGAAAAATGTTATATAACATTTAAGTTCCTGTCCTTTTACTGTGAGGCATTCTAGAAAACATTTCAAAAGTATATCGGTTTTCAAAGAGTGAGACTACAATTCTTTACATGGTTGGGATCTTGAAATTTGGCAAACCTCAATTTTTTACTGCATTACGTAGATTGAAAACATTTAGATAAATTAATCTCTCTGCTTGTGGGGAGGGAAGCCCATTTCATCGTGATTAGGCTAGGGAAATTGTTTCCTCACATAAGCATACCTGAAGTATTTTAGATTAGAATTCCCAACCTACTGTATATCACTTAACCAGGGATCAATTTACACAAATTCTGCAATGCTTATATAAGAAAAAGTCCCATGTACTATGGCTAGTCTTTCCCATCCAGTCAAATGGAATTGATTGCCCAAGTAAAAGAGATACACCCACACACTCACACACACCCAAGTAGGCCTACGTTTATTTTTTGGTGCTTCAGCGGGGTCTATTTACTTGCACAATCAAAATACACCTTACCCTGTCTTAGTTTATTAGTTACACTGTTACGAAAATCCAATGGAATCAGGCTGTCTGTGAAAGCCGCCCCCCGCTCCACCCAAATAAAAATAAATAAAATAAATGCTCTTTCCCCATTCAGAATGACTGTATTTCTCCTTTCTTCCAGAGCTGCCGTGTTTGTTCTGACTGCGGCTTCCGCCCATCCTCATTGGAGTCCAGCATTCAGTGGTACGAGAACTACTCTCTGTGTGAAGGATGCCGTGAGCAGCGCTGTAGCAAAGCTAACAGTACAGAGGCTGCGCAGCACAGTCCGGAGTGAGTTCCTTCAGCTGAACTCATCCCTCCATCTCTTTGGCTTCAGTTAAATGGGTTGTCTGCAGGGATGGCTTACCTTGTTTCCTGGTGGTGAGGGCGATGGCAGGATATGTTTGCACTGAAATTCGAAACCTCCTATAATAAGCCACAGGGCCATCTGTCCTTGCATTCACCACATTCATGCATCATGTCATATGTGATTGTTTCCTCTTAAGACTTTTCAACTTTTTCAACATCAATTCTGTCCAAGCCGCCTACTCAGCCGTTCACTCTTCCTTCATGTGTTGGCTTTGCAATTTGGTATACTTTCATTCTTTGTATATGAGACAAAACTACAGGTAGTCCTCCAACCTTACAACTACCATTGAGCCCAAAATTTATGTTGTTAAGTGAGACATTAGTTAAGCGAATGTTGTCCTATTTTATGACTTTTCTCGCCACATTTGTTAACCGAATCACTGCAGTTCTTAAATTAGTAACACGGTTAAGTGAATCTGGTTTCTCCATTGACTTTGCTCGTCAGAAGGTCGCAAAAAAAGATCACATGACCTTGGGATACTGCAACCGTCATAAAGGTGAGTCGGTTGTCAAGCATCCAAATGTAAATCACGTGACCATGGGGATGCTGCAACAGTCATCAGTGTGAAAAATGGTCATGCGTCACTTTTTCCCAGTGCCATTGTAAGTTCGAACGGGCATTGAATGAACTGTTGCAAGTTGAGGACTACCTGTATCTTAATTTGATTTTTGTATTTAATCTGTATTCTCTTAACCACCTTATTCTTGACCTTATCTCTTGCCCTGTTTTACTGCCCACTTCATTCCTACTACTGAACATTCAACATACTTTTATGTTTTCATCACTATATATAAGAGAGGAAGCAGGCGCATAACTTTTGCACCCAACCATTTTCAGTTCTTTTGGCAAACATACATTCTTCACAACATACCAAATGATTTCCACTGTGTTCTAGCGGTATTTACACATCATAAGGTACCTCACATCTTTAAGAAACGTTATGTCTGTTTTTGCTTTTCACATTGCATTTTTTAACTTGTAATCATTCGCTCTCTTTTCCCTGTCAAATATACCCACTTTATACATTACATTTTTAGATCCATGCTCACTGTTGCATCATACAGTTTAATATTCATGGCCAGTCATTTTGGGTTTGCAGCTGATGTTGTGGGGACAACTACCTATAAAAAGACAACCTGACATGTGATTCCTTGTATATTTGTCCACAAATATTTCATTAGATATTACCTAAGCTTAACTGATCTGGAAAGAATTGCTATTATTTGTACAGCTGAGAGAGATGTACTTCAATTCTGCCAAGGTTGATTAGGTGTCTGCTATTTGAACATCCTGTAAAGGGATATTTTTTACCCTTCTGTGTAAGCAGTGATGGAACACTGAACCTTCTGATAATGGCTCCTTTGGCCCATATGAAGTTGGGCATCCAGATGCTTCTGGCAGAAGTTATGTTTTGACATGTTTTCAGTTTATAAGTGGTTTTTTCACCTGGATTACTATTAAATTGAGAGAGTATCTCCCCCTGGTGGAAACTTAAAGCTCTTACAAGCTTTTCTTCCCTGGGTTATAGGAGCTCCCATATTGTAACTGAATTTCTTATGCTTTATGAGTACAAAAGACACTGATGATAAAGTTCAGGTTTTCAGACATTTTAGACTGGAGGGCTTTCAGGAGAATGGAACATTTCGCTCTTTTAAGATGAAATGTTAGATTTTACTAGATCAAGGAGAGCAGAAATTCAGTTTCCCCCATTCATATTGACGTAGATTTGTTGGATATTAGAGTTAGAGCAAATCACCAATGCCGTTCGATAAATAATACGGTAATACAAATGGGGAGGGTCTAAATCTCTGCTTTCCTTGACCTCCAAATGCGACTGTTGAGATCATACTTTGGACACATTAGGCAGCTCCCTTGAGAAGTGCATAATGCTGGAAAAGATGGAACAAAAGGGAAGAAGATGGCAACGAATAGCAAAGTGGATGTGCTCCGTTACAGTGATGATGGCTGGACTGGGGTGCACCAGGAAGAATTGAAGGCCCTGGTTCGGGACAGATCAAGCTGGAAAAAGTCTATATGTGGTTGTTAAAAATTGACACTGAGAGAAAATCAGTGTTGAGAGAAAATTTGGCAATAGGTTACAAGGCTGCGTTATAAACAGTCATTATTCTACCACGATATTTACGAAGTAGCCTTAGGCTACCACTCTCCATCCCTCTCAAGCTATAAGACAGAAGTAATTATAAAGGCATGCTTCATAGAATTATATGGAATATTTATAGAGTGAATGCAACTTCTAGCCTCAAACAATTCATTTCAAATGCTTCCTTTTGAACACCTTAGGCATATTCCCCCAGCAAACAGCATCCCCGCAACTGACGAGGTGATTTCCCCTCAACCCGCAGAAGAAGTTGATCTGGCCAGTCAGGGACAAGTAGAAGGTCACATCAGCCCTGTAAGCATGCAACAAGAAGAACCAGTGCCACTGGAGACTGGCCAGCAGCCCCTTGGTGAGTCAACACCTTTCTACTTTTGGAAGTAGGCGATATTGAATCTGAGAAGAGCCATCATATGTTCATGCTTTTTACAGCAGTTGGCTAGGCTGAAACAAATGACATGTGCCAGACTTATACATGAGGTCCAATACAAATCTTACTTGGAAAATAGTTTTTGTTTGTGGCCTTGGTGGCTTCAGGCCCCAAACTGTTGTGTGAGTAGGCTCAGAAATCATGGAACAACTCTAGAGCAAGAAACCTTTGCTGCATTACCCTGAATTCATTTACCCAGGAGTTGTAGGTCAGAAGAAACCTTGAAGTGCAGTTTTGTGAAGAGCTGGACAGGGAATTAGATTTGATCTGTGTGCAGATTCTTTTAAACAAAGTGCGTGTTTCTGTTCCAGATGCAGACAGACCTTTAGAACTGTGCAGTGAGGAGTTGGAGGCCGCTATAGGGCAGGAGCAAATGGAAGTGGAAACAGCATTAGAGCCTGAAAAAGCCCCTCCCCTCCACCCCCTCCCCCAGTACCACCAGGTGAGTTGCTTATCTTAGATACAGCGCTAAATTTTAGAACACAAAAAGCCTGCCCTGCAGTCCAGTATTTTAGAGATGAGGAGGACAGATTTAGTTCCTTGTTTTGATTCTGTTAGTGGGATTCAAGGTGCTGGTTGTCACCTTTAAAGCCGACATGGCTTGGAACCAGGTCACTTGAAAGACCCATCTTTTCCCAGTCCCGTCTACCTGACCTGATAGAATCAGAAGGCAAGGAAAATTGTGGGTCTTGTCTCCTAAGGAGATACATCTGGCGGGACCCAGAAGAAGAGCCTTCTCCATAGTGCTTCCCTCCCTTTGGAACATACCCCTTCAGAGATTAGACTGGCCCCCAATTTGACATTCTTCGACAGGGGTCCTGAAGATCTGGTTCTACTACGGGCCTGGGGGAACCCATAGTGGGATGGAGCCCATCAGATGGCTTATCTGATCGATTGTTGTTGTTGCCAGGGGCGTAGGAGTTATTGTTTTTATTGTTTGCATATTGGGTTTTTTTATTGTTTGTAAGCTGAGAGTGACTCTGGGCGGCCATGTAAAATCTTCTAAATAAATTATATTTCTTCCATGTGTGAGTTTGGCTCCTTTCTCCTCGGGGTTCCTTCTCTTACTCTCATCTTTCTTCCTATAAACATCCCTCAGATCCAGTGTTTTCTGCTCACCCGGAGGATCCCCCGCTTGGTGCCAAAGAGCATCCTGCCTTTGAATTGCTGCCCGCAGAGCCAGATCCCCCAGAAAGTCACCTTCCATCTGCACTCTTGGCCCAGGAAGCAGAGTCCTCTCCGAGGAGTCCTCCTCCGCTTGGTGTGCTCCAAGGCGAATCTTCAGAAACCGTTGAAGAAGAAGGCGAGCCCAGCGAAGAGCCCATGGACACAGAGATGGAAGCCTCGGCCCTTGCCAGCCCTGACAGGAATAGAATCCAGCCCAACCAAGAGGAGGAGGAGGTGGAGGAAGAGGAGGAGGAAGAGGTAGAGGAAGAGGTAGAGGCGACAGCAGAGCCCAAGATAGAACACGAACAGAGATTCTCCCCGCAGCTGAGTGAAGAGGAGGCATTAGATGAAGGGCATGTCACCGTTGAACCAGAACCCAGTGAGATTCACCTCAGCTTTACCAATGAATCCAAGAGCTCTCCTTCCCCCGTAGAGGCGGAATTGCTGGACAGAACGTCCCTTCCAATGGAAGCCTATGGATCTGCCACCCCACTTGAAGGAGGGGCTCTCGGAGAGGAGGAACTAGGGCCAGCATCCCCATCCCCAAGGCCTCACCACCTGGTGAAGTCGGATATTGTGAATGAGATTTCAAACTTGAGTCAGGGGGATGCCAGCGCCAGCAGTTTCCCAGGCTCAGAGCTCCCCTTCGCCTCCCCGTATCACGAAGGCGGAGGCTCGCTTTCCCTAGAGATGGGTGGCTTAACCTCCACAGACGTCAGTCTGCAGAGGGAGGACGGAGCCTCTTTGCCTCTGGGGGAAATGGAGGACTCTCTGCTATTTGATGTGAAAGGCGAATGTGAGAAGGGACGACGGCGTAGCTCCCCAGCCCGCTCTCGTGTCAAGCAGGTAACCAGATGCCTTCAGCCAGCTAATTTTGAATGTTGTTTGCTGTCTCCTTCATACACTATTGAAATCCCCCCTCCCCACCTGCATGTAGGGGGAGTCCTGGAGGAAGGGTGGTGAAATAGAGGATGTCTATAACTCCCCTATATCTCCAGCCATTATTCTCCCTCCCTTTTTTTCTTTTGGTCATAGGGTCGCAGCAGCAGTTTTCCTGGGAGGAGACGGCCTCGGGGAGGGTCTCACACGGGCCGAGGGCGGGGCCGATCACGTTTGAAATCCACCACTTCTTCCATCGAGACACTGGCGGTAGGGGCAGCTTTTAGAAGGCAGGATAATATTTGGGACTGGGATCGGATGGGATGAGTGGGATCCAGTCTAAGAGACCTTACGGTTCCCAGAAGTGGGAGGTTAGCTAACATAGAGAGCAAGTACGACCAAAATTGAGCCCAAGTTTTCTGTTGCTAGAAAGCAACAGAACGTGAGACAGTTGTGAAGTGAGGCTTGCCCCATTTTATGACTTTTCTTGCCATGGTTGTTAAGTGAATCACTTCCGTTGTTAAGTTGGTAACACGGTTGCTAAGTGAATCTGGCTTCCCCCCCATTGATTTCGCTTGTCAGAAGTTCTCAAAAGGTGATTGCATGACCCCAGGGACACTGCAGCTATCATAAATATTGAACCCGTTGCCAAACATCCAAAAATTTGGTCACATGACCATGGGGATGCTGCAACGGTTGCAAGTATGAAAAATGGGCCTAAAGTCACCTTTTTCAGTGCCGCTGTGTCTTCAAACAATCAGGAAATGAAAGGTTGTAAGTCAAAGAGGAGCTGTGAGGGCCTCCATTTTAATTCTTTGTATGGCTCAGACAGAGAGGCAGGTAGCAAAGCATTATCGGTCTGCCTACAGTTGACTGGTCCTGTAGTCCTTCCTGCTGGAGCCAGTGGTCTGAGTTTTCTTGTCTCCCTTATTTTAAATGGGTTTTCTAGGGGATTCCTCCTCGGTTGGACGGTTGTCTTCTAGCTACAATAGGATTTCTCTCCTTTTGGAGCAGTGCATTGTAAGGAGGTGGAGAAGGTCTATGTTGAAATTGCCTTCCTCTTGTGCTCTTTCAAGGGTAGGTTTGGGAACAGGGACATCCTACCAAGGCATCTTTCACTGTTATTGAGAGAGAAGAAGACAGATAGTTTGAGGAGTTGGTCAGCCTCCTCTTCTGTAGTATGGACAGGACTCAGGTGCATCATGAGCAGGCTGAAGCTACCTGTCCCATGTGCCCTCAGCTGGGAATGCTTAGTAAAATAGCAGCGCATAAGTTCTTCCTAAGTTTTGGGTCATTCCTAAGTGCCCCCATTCAAATCCAGGGGGGCAAGACTGCCAAAGGACCAGCTCTGGCAGCAAACACAGCAGAGGGTGAATAAGAGAAAAAGAAAGTCTCTCGCTCTTCAGCAGCCATCTTGGGGAGGAGTCCCAACAGTGCATAAGTTCTGTCAGCTGAAGGCCACCGCAGGTTCTGTCCAGCATGCCTAGGGACACATTCCCGAAATGCAGTGCATTTTGGGAGCAATGTCTTACGTGAATCTTAAGGGATAAAATGGGTACCTCAAACCCCATCTTGATCAGTTCCATTATGGGCAAAAGAAAAAAAACCTGAAAAAAAATGGCCCCCTTCCTGTTCTGGAAGTGGGATGCAGGCCACACTTTTTGCACGCGTGTTCTAAATGCCTTTCAACCCTTACTTTGTGCTTCTGCACTCTCTTCTACAAGCTGGCCGATATTGACAGCTCCCCAAGCAAAGAGGAGGAAGATGACGACGATGACACAATGCAAAACACAGTGGTGCTCTTCTCCAATACAGACAAGTTTGTGCTAATGCAGGTGGGTCAGCTAACTTCAGTTGGTTTCCAATTGAGTTAATTACATCGGTGGAAGGAAAGATTGATGTCTTTCATTTGTACGTGTAGGATGCGTAAGAGGGCTCAAAGAAATGCATTTTTTAAAAATGTAAACCTTATATCAGAGGTGTCAAGCTCGATTTCATTGAGGGCCGCCTCAGAGTTGTGTTTGACCTCGGGTGTGTTTGGGGGAGGGCAGGGGGGCGTGGCCAGCTCAACATCAGTCATGTCGGGGGCACCTGTGGTGGCCCGAGGACTCTGCCAGCAAAAATGGGCCCTCATGAGCTCCCTGTTCAGCTGCGACGGCCTCCTGCAACCCTCTGCCAGCGAAAATGGACCTCAGGAGGGCCGTTTTCGTTGGAAGAGGCACCATAGGTCTGGCCTCCGCTGGTTCCAGGGCTGCCCTGCAGGCCAGATTTAAGCACCCCTCAGGCCGGATCCAGCCCACGGACCTTGAATTTGACATCCCTGCCTTATACTATGCAAAGCTCCAGAACATTCTCTCTGCTTTAAAGAGGAAAGATGCTGCCCTGCAGGATGAGGCTCTGTCTGTTTCATATAAGACATCCTGTAGCTGACTGATAGCACCCAACTGAAGTCAGTATCGTTCTTTTTAAACTTAAGATTGCGCATAGTTCTGATAGCCTTCAAAATCATTGAGACATACTCAGTTTGTCACTTTATAATTGCTTGGGCACGTGTTCCATTTTGAGGCGATCTGCTTTGTTAGGAAACAAGCTTTTGTATTCTAGTGGCAAATGGCAGCTTTCACTTACTACTCTGAAATCAGAGTTATCCAGTTGAGATATGTTATACACTTGGAAATTGTGATTTAATCAGTTAAAAGCCAGGTTGCTATGCAACACCAGCTTTTTACAGCCAACTATCAGTGTGTTTATGGGAAGGGGTGGTAATAACCTACCTACCATAAATAGAGTAGGCAGAATAGCAGAAAAGTAAGGGTAGATATGTAGGAGCTTTCCCTAGGCTTGGAGAAACCTGATTGTTCTCATCGTGATTTTTCTTCTTTCCCGGACAGGACATGTGCGTAGTGTGTGGTAGTTTTGGCCGTGGTGCAGAGGGCCATCTCCTGGCTTGTTCTCAATGTTCTCAGTGTTACCATCCTTATTGTGTAAACAGCAAGGTAAGACCTGATTTTAGCTGCTCTTCTTCCCCAAAATTTAAAAAGCAGCTTCAGATGCTGCCCAACACATCCCTAGTTAGGCAATGCAATTAGATTTGCCAGTCTGTCTAAATATATTGTGGACTACAGTACCCTTCTTCCATAACTGACGTGGCAAACCAAGGATGAGGATTAGAATCCAGCAGTCTGGAGGACATCAGAGGAGGGAAGTTTTGAAAAATAGGATTCCACTTTTGAGGTGTGGTAGTTATCATTTGGTTTCTCGTGGGTTTGGGGATTGGTGTGTTTGGAGAGAATTAATACTGTACAGGAAAGATTGAGTTGGGTAACCAATAGAAGATAATATTTGTAGCTCAGGATTGAACTGTGGGGTCCTTGAGACCCTCTGAGCCTGGTTGTTTTGCTTTCCTTTCCTTTCAGTATCACACTAAGTAACATCATCAGCACCAAGCTCAGAAAGCACTAAGCAATCCCACATTGGGATGGGGATAATTTCTTTTTTTAAAAAAGAAGAAAACTCTGGGCACCTGTCACATATCCTGGCCTGTGGAAGTCCCATTAGATTTGAACTATCTATTGTGTCATTGGAATTGATTAGGAAATAACTTTTTTTAAAGAAAAATCCATTTCTATAGGATAAAATTATCCTGAGTTACCCTATGGTAATATGGGTGGCAAATTAAATTTATAAATAAACATAAATAGGTTTTTTTTTTGCCCTGTTTTCTATTGTCTTGCACAGTTAGCAAGCTTCAAGAGCTTATCTATGCTTATCTATAGTGTAGTGAAGCCTATGGGAGAATAGTCACACAACAAATTTACAAGCCGTGAGTCCCAAACTTCCCATCCCGTTGTTACTGTATTGCACTTTCCCTCACCAACACTCACGGGATGATAGATCATTTGTCTTACAATTAGCAGGCAAGGCTGAGAGCCACCGACACCAAGGATTGCCAGATGTTCTGCAATCCATATGCCTTGGGTCCCAGTAAAGCAACACGGCATGTTCTCAATAACTTCTCTCACGATGACCTCTCCTTTCCCCATGTCTGCCTCTCTTTCTGTGTTAAGATTACAAAGGTGATGTTGCTCAAGGGTTGGCGTTGTGTGGAATGCATTGTGTGCGAGGTGTGTGGCAAAGCATCTGATCCCTCCCGCCTTCTGCTCTGCGATGATTGTGACATCAGCTACCATACATATTGCCTGGATCCACCTCTCAACACTGTGCCCAAGGGCGGCTGGAAATGTAAATGGTGAGAGGCAGATCAAAATTTCTCTAGGGTGCTTCGAAGGGCAGATCACGCTGTATGTTAACCCATCATAGGATTTGTTTGGATTGTTGGCTTAGCACAATCCATGGGTTTCAGCCCTAGTATATGTAAGAACAACGCTTCAGGTTATTTAATGAATCATGCTTTAATAGTATTTCATTAACCCGATAGGCAAATTCATCTGATGCATTTTGCTGCAAATAAAGTGGAAATTAAGTATCATAATCAAACCCTTTTTTCTCCCAATCTTTGCACTTGCATTTGGATGATACACCGAATTCTCAACAAGAATCATTAGGAATTCTGGTTAGGTTAATTGAAAATGTACCTAACTCCCGGTTAAGTATATTTTCAGCTATACATAAAATCAGATGTTTCAAACTGCATAATAAAGTAATATCATATGTATTCCAATAACATGCCTCCAATATTCTAAAAACAGGATATTGCCTGCATGCATTATTTATTTACTAGGGCCATTTTTAAAAAACCATTCTGATATACTTATATAGTTGCACAATTTGTAGTGGCAAAGTATAATGAAAAATCAGATTTCCACAATGGTAATGCCCTCCAGATATTCTGCAATTACAACTCTTAGACATCCCCACTCTCACAATTACGAAATGTACTGACTGGCAATTCCCATCCAATAGAATTGGAAGACATGCACCTATAGAATGCTGAATGTAGAAGAAAAAATTCCTGAGCTCTTTTTGTCACTTTAAAGTATTTCTGGCTTTCTGCTCTTAGAGATGAGGAGGGAAATAAGTTGAATCTTACAGGCAGTAGTAATCGTTTGTCCATCTCTCTCTTATCAGGTGCGTGTGCTGTGTGCAGTGTGGAGCAGTTTCACCTGGCTTCCACTGTGAATGGCAGAGCAATTATACCCACTGTGCCCCCTGTGCTAGTCTTGTCATTTGTCCCATCTGTCACGTGAAGTACGTTGAGGATGACCTCCTAATCCAGTGTCAGCATTGTGAACGGTAAGCCCCAATCCCTTGACCCACCTGGTATTCCCATTTTATTGTGGTATTACATTTATGGAAATACTTTTGGATCCCAGCACCTGTTTTGTTTCCTGGAACATCTTTTTAGGGTAGTTTGTTTATTGCTATACTCGTGGACATTTCAACTTGCAAAAGGATAAAGTTCAAGGATGCTAATGTAGCCTAGAATTTTCTTTATTTCTTTTTCATTTTTCATGACAAATTCTTGCTGGCATTATTACATCGGCGAGTGACACAAGTGAGAGGGGGGGTATTGAAGCCATGAAAATCAGAAGGAAGAGAAATACCCTCTAGAAAGTTCAGTATGTGGCATTTATGTGAGCAAGGTTGATATAAGAGCCATGTTGGTGCAGTGGCTAGAATGAATGCAGTACTGCAGGCTAACTCACTGCTTACTCCAGGAGTTCGATCCTGACAGGCTCAGAGTTAACTCAGCCTTCCACCCTTCCGAGGTTGGTAAAAGGAGGACCCAGATTGTTGGGGGGAACATGCTGACTCTGTAAAACCGCTTAGAGAGGGCTGTAAAAGCACTGTGAGGAGGTATATGTCCAATTGCTGTTGTCCAATAGATAAGATACATTGGAGTTCCATCCTGGCTTAGGGATAATAGGAGCTAAAATCCACCACACCAGAAGAATTGCCAATAAAGGGAAGACAGATCTATAGCTCTTCACTAATATACTAATTATGACCAGTTCCCAAAGTTACAGCCATTACAGGGTCCCATGGTCGTTTGATCATCATTCATCACACTTAATGATTCGGTTCTCCCTGGCTGCCTCTCTTCTCTTGAGGACAACTTCTAATACTAGGGTTTATTTCATGGTATGATGTGTCCTGACATGGCGCCTAATTCTGGATTAATTCTAATCCCTTCGTAGTGTTCCCCTGTCTGGCAGTGGTCAAGGTCATCCTGGGAAAGGTGCAGAACATTTCCTTCACAGGTTTGTCCTTTGAGGACTTAGTGTTCTTCTCGGAGAACAGAGCGAGAACTAACCTGAATAATGAAAGATGTGAGTGGCAGTGTGTGGACTGGCAGCAATGGTCCAAACGTTTTAGCTTCCTCCCTTTTCTCTTAAAATGTACTAGGGTGCTTGAAGTGCATATGTGTGCTTCCCTTTGCCCTTTCCTTTTTACCTTGTACTTTCAAAAAGATAATTGTAGGAACAGTCTAACTGCTATAGAAGGACAAAATTTAAGGCAGGAGCAGCACCTACGTTTGGCATTTAACATCAGCAGCATCCACAAAAACAGGAGTGTGGGTGCTACTGCTCTCTGTCTTTCTCAGGTGGATGCATGCTGTCTGTGACAACCTTTTCAGCGAGGAAGAAGTAGAACAGGCTGCAGATGAGGGGTTTGATTGCAGTTCATGCCAGCCATATGTAGTCAAGCCTGTTGGTGAGTACTGCAACGGGTGTGAACCTTTTGAGCCTTCCTTTTTTCCAAAGGGAAGGCAGCATCTGTCGGACAGAGGACTGGGAGATGAGACTTCTGTAACATCCTTTTTAAAATGCTTGTGTACTGACATTCTGGCAAACCTATACAGATCCTTGCCTTGGCTGTGTTTTTGTTGTTGTTGTTGTACTTTGAAGACTGCCTGGAGGCTGAATCCAGGAATGGTTCCTATAATATAAATAGATATTTTTGAAATATTTGCAAGAAATTAAGAACATTGCTGCTAGAAGCAGCTGCCCGATGTGCTCACAGCTGTCACCATCTCTACCACCAGCTAAGCCCACCATGGACCATTTTGAGAGGATGGTTTATTAAAGTTCTCTCAAACCTGGAGCCATCCTAAGACAGAGACTTTGCTTCTTAGAGTTGGCAGAATGGATCTTATTTCGTGTGCAGTGTAACCCCATCTAGGTGATCGCCGGCTACTGTCCCTTCTGCAAAGTCTTTTTTAAGCCAGATGTTTCAGATGCAGGAGTAAGGACTACTGATGTCCTCTAGATCAGGGGTCTCCAACCTTGCCAACTTTTAAGTTAAAGTTGCCACGGCGGGAGACCCCTGCTCTAGATAACTGGCTTGAAGAGATTGGAGCACAGGAAGGAAAAAAGTAGATCATGGTTACATGATGGCTTCAGCAATATTATTTGGGGAGACCGTTTGCAGGGCGTGCATTGAATAAAAACACAGGTATAATAGGGCTGAAGCTGCAACACTGAAGCTGCTGTAGTCGGAAAGGAATAGAATGTGGTTGGGAGTTACTGATAGAGAATAGCGTGTGGCAGCAGAACAGGGGAGAGGCTGGGTATGAGGTTTGCTCTTAAATTATTTAAAATGGGATGTCTGAGTTTATTACATTTATCTAGGACAGAGGCTATGACCCTTTTATGGACCTTGTGGACTTCAACCCCCAGAATGCATAGCTGGTTGAGGAATTCTGGGAGTTGAAGTCCACAAGTCATAAAAGAGCCATAGTTCCCCACCCCTGCTCTAGAGGGACACAAGTCATATTAATAAATTGACTAACTGCCCCCAGCAATGATTTACCTTTTGCTTTCTTCCAAGTTCCAGTTCCCCCTCCAGAAATTATCCCAGTGAAGATCAAGGAACCAGGTAATTTGCTTCAATTTAAATCCCTTCAATTGCATGTATCTACTTTGCAGTCAGGTAGGTACAAGCAAGCTTTTCTTTTATCCTGTCCGTGCAGAGCCCCAATATTTTCGTTTTGAAGGTGTTTGGTTAACAGAGACAGGCATGGCCGTGCTACGGAACCTGTCTTTGTCACCACTGCACAAGCGTCGGCCGCGCAAAACCACACCGATGACACCAATGATGCCACGGCCAGGCGTTCTTAATGGTGAAGGTGGAATGGATTGCATTGGCTCTCTGGGTGCAGATGAAAAAAAGGACGGGGATGTGGAGGCGGATGAGATCCTGAAAGCTGAAGGTTCGTGTTTGTCCCACTGGTTCCTTGAGAAAGTAGGAGAATAGCCCCATTGTCTCTGTAATATAATACCGATCGAGATTACGTGCCACAGCTTCATACTTGAATTCTTGAAATCAGACCCTGTTAGTCTAGTCATCTGACTCTGCGAGGCAGTAGAAGCTAGGATGCAGTTGGATGGTTGCAAACTAGAAAAACTTGTTTTTCTTTTCTTTTTGTACTATGGAGAAAGATTTTTTTTCCCCAAGCGGTTAATTCTGAGTAGTGAGCTTGGGGCTTGTTATTTCAAGCAGAAGCTGGATAGGCATTTGTCCAGGATGATGCTTTAATTTGGATTCCTGACCCTGAGCAAGGGTTTGGGCTAGATGGCCTACAAGCAGGGGTGTCAAACTCAAGGCCCGCGGGCCTATGGGGTGCTTAGATCTGGCCTGCAGGGCCGCCCTGTAAACAGCAAAGGACGGCCTGCGGAGCCTCTTGCCAGCCCTCCTGGGCTCCGTTTTCGTTGGCAGACAGCTGCAGGACGTCGAGTTGGCCACGCCTACCTTGACTACACCCACCCCAGCCGTGCCCACTCATCCCCCCGAGGTCAAACACAACCCTGATGCGGCCCTCAATGAAATTGAGTTTGACACCCCTGCCCTACAGTTGTATGGCCTCAACTTTAGGACTCTAGGATAAGTTGATTTGTTTCCAAACACCATCTGATTTCTTGATTAAGGATTGTTACAGTTACCGTTTTAATCCTAATGGATTTGTGGTAGAGGGAAAACTGGGACCCCCAACCCTACACCTAACCCCCCCATCCCCAAATTAGCTCTGAGTGCATATGCATACTCCATTACAGTAAAACTTCATTTTGTAGGCTGACATTCAGCAGGCCTCGTGTGTAAGGGACAATTCTGTACCAGGATGTGCAGGTGGCTGGTGCGGTCTGTCACGAGCACGGAAGGGCTGTGGGGAGGGGGAGAGGGGGAAGACTTACCCAAGCAACTTGCAACCTTCCGTGCCTGCTTTTCCACTGACTTTGCTTGAGGGAATCTGACGGGGAAGGTTGCAAATTGCGATCCTGTAACCATAGGTTGCCACAGCGTCATAAGTGCAAGCTGGTTGCCCAGCAGCAAGATCGTGATTATATCACTGGTGGGACTGGGATGGTCTGAACTTTGTGGAAGAGTCCTAACCATCCCTCGTTTAGTGCTGTCATAATGAACACTGACGGAGTGGTCATAAACTGAGGACTACCTGTATGTAAATTATGTGGGTGTTTTGTTTTGTTTTTTTACACAAACTGTATACCTTTCCATATAAATGGGAGACTTTGAATGTGTTTTTGTTTTTGCTCCCATTGCAGTCAGCGTTGAGCACATGGAGTGTGAAATCAAACTGGAAGCCCCGCCTACTCCAGAGAGGGAAGCTGCAGCCGAGGCCGAAGCGGGAAAAGGCCTTCTGGAAGATTCTGAGGAGGTCAAGAAGCGGAAAAGGAAGCCCTATCGCCCGGGTAAGTCCTCCCCCTTTGGCCAAGCACCAAAGAGCCTGTATTCTTCCCACACCGATCCATTTTCTAGCTCTCAGCTTGTTTTTCCTTTGCCGTGGGATAGGTATTGGAGGTTTCATGGTGCGACAGCGGAAATCACACACGCGCTTGAAAAAGGGCTCAGTAGTCTTGGCCGAAGTCTCTCGGGAGCTGACAACTACGGAAGGGCAACCGGAAGAAGGTAAGTGCTACTTACCTGTAGTTGTACTTCTCCCTTGCTTCATCCAAACAGTTTGAATAAATGTGTGAGGGATTTCCTTCTAACCGAGAACAAACTCACCAACATGGCATCCTCCAGTCCTCAGTCATTGGAGGGTGCAAGTCTGGGAAGGCTGTAAAAATTCCCTTCATAGCCACAATCTTCTTTTTTAAAGGAGGAGGATTGCCACTCCTCAGATTCAGGAGAAGGTAATATTTGTAGTTCAGGATTGAATTGTGGAGTCTTTTCTAGCAAGGGCCTTTTAGGACTGATGATGTTACCTAGTTGGGTAATGAAACACCTGCAAGTACAAAGAATGAGGCTTAGAGAGCACCAAGGACCTCATGCCTCAGTTTGCTGGCTGGGTCATATACATCAGTGTTCTTTTTAAAGTTTAAAGTGTTTGCTTTAAATTGCAGTGCATATTCTAACTTACAGACCCGCATTCTCAAATTTGGAATGGGAGGGAGGGAGGGAGGGAGAGAGAGAGAGAGAGAGAGAGAGAGGTCAACACTTAGAAGAAAAATAGATGATGGAATCTAAGGCAGGAGTAGGGACTCTTTGGCCCTCCAGATGTTGTTGGGCTGAATGTTTATCATCTATGAATTTTGGTCTTGATGGATGGGGTTTCTTTCCCCCAGAATTTGCTGCTGGGAGAAAGATTATTAAGGAGCAATAGTCATCAGTGGCCTACGCACGTCCTCTTTTCTCCTTTCCTTTCCTAACTTGCTGCTCACCCCGAAAGTTACTGCAGCAAAGTCAGCAAACGTCCTTAGCATTCCTAGGCTTGGTTGGTTCATATAGGGCCGTGGTACATTCAGTCTTCTCTCTTTATCAGGGGTGCAACCTAACCCAGCTGCTGAAAACCCTGCTGAGACCTTGGCTGAACAGGGAGTGGTTGAAGCTGATGAAAAGAAGAAACGGCGGGGGCGGAAGAAGAGCAAGCTAGAAGACATGTTCCCTGCCTATCTTCAGGTAAGAGTGTTTTAGTGTCGTGCTCCTCAACCTTCCAGCTCTGTTGGGATACAGAATCCCATCATCCAAATGCTTGGTTAGCTGTGAATAATGTGAGTTTTAATCCCATGCACCTGAGAAAAAAAAGAAGCCCAGGAGAGGGCTAGCTTAATGAGAAATAAATGTCTCTGGGCAAAGATTTACCAAGTTTCTTTGAGCCCAGCTCTTGTTTTAGTAGCTGTGAGGAAGGACAGAGAAAAGGGATGTGGATCTCATGGGTAAAGGTGGAAGAAACAATGATGCTGTTGCAAGTAAAGATCTCTGTATGGACTTTTTAAAAAGGAAATCTGTGGGGGTTTGGATAGCTTGGCACATGGCAGGAAAAAAACAGATCCACAGGTGCAGGATAGGCAGTACCTAACTTGACAGTAGTGCCTGGGAAAGGGATCTAGGTGTCTTGGTGGATCACCACTTCTGAAACTGCCCAAAAAGCCAACACAGTCTTGGGCAGCATCCACAGAGGGATAGAATCAAGATCATGTGAAGTGTTAGTATAGTATTGCTCTTTACTGCACTAGTGAAGCCACACTTCGAATACTGTGTCCAGTTCTAATTGTCATGATAGAAAAAAGATGCTGAGGCCTAGAAAGACTGCAGAGAAGATCAACAACTATGATAAGGGGTCTGGAGGCTAAATTTGGTGATTTATGGCTAAGAGAGCTAAGTATGTTTAGCCTATGAAGAGAAGGCTTAGAGGTGACATGGCAGCTGTCTTCTGGTACTTGGGGGCAATCATAGAGATGAGGAGAGAGATGGAGACTTATTCTGCAAAATACCTCAGGTCAGGACAGCAAAGCAATAGATGCAAGCTCATTAAAGAGAGATCCTACCTAGAACTGAGGAGACATTTCCTGACAGTTGAGAATAATTAATCTATGGAACATAGATTAATTGTTCTTAACTGTCTCTTAAGAGTTGTGGGTACTCCATCGCTGGAGGTTTTAAAGAAAAGATTGGATATTATTCATTTATCTGGGATGATATAAGACTCCTGCCCTGGGTAGGGAGTTAAACTAGATTTCCTGGGTCCCTTCCAGCCCTATGATTCTATGTATATTGTTAGCTAAAGCAGGGGTCTCCAAACTTGGCAACTTTAAGACTTGTGGACTTCAACTCCCAGAATTCCAGCTATGCTGGCTGGAGAATTCTGGGAGTTGGTCCACAAGTCTTAAAGTTGCCAAGTTTGGAGACCTCTCTGAGTTAAAGCAATAGCCCCCAGACACTTGGAATGAGGGAATTTCCAGAAATTCATTCATTCATTCATCTGGGCCTTTATCATATTCCCTTCCCCCCTTTTCTTTCAACCTCTTTTGACAGGAAGCATTTTTTGGGAAAGCACTCCTAGACCTGAGCAGACAGGCTTTGTTGGCTGCTGCTGGTGTGGGTGGAGATGGAACTGCCCATCCTCCTGTTGGTCAGGGACCTCCCAGGCCCAAGGTGGATTCCAGCAGGCTCCAAAAAGGGCCAGAGGATGGAAAGGCAGCTCCAGTTCAGCCTAAAGGTAAGTGAAAGGCTGAGGGAAAATGGCGGGATTAGAGAAGGTAGAAATACTGGGATTTGGGGATCAGGCTTTGATTTGGATTCTGAGGGAGGGAAGGAAGGGCAAAATGTTTATGTTCTAAATACATTTGCTTGGGAATTTAGAAGAAAATTTTCATTTGATTTTGAAGAAGCATTGGCCAAATAAAATGTCCTCAGGCTAATAGGTGGAGGCAATTTATGAAGTGAAAATTGTTCTGTGCAGAAATAAGTAGTTGGCCCTCAGAAGCCGGAACCATTTTTTAAGCCAGTATTAGGACATTAGCTGTCTGTTCTAACAGATCAGCTTCTTGTCTTCCCATCTCCAGGGGATGAATGCCTTAGTAGCAGGGAAGCAGCAGCTCCCGAAAGCAACTTGAAAGCAGCTGATGCCAAGACTGAGAATACTGGTGGGTATCAGGATTTTTAAAACTGCATAGGAGGCTTTGGGGTCTAGAGCACCATGCTACGCATCCTTATTGAAATACATAGGTGGAAGGTTATCTCCCCGCTTTGAGTGGGGAATAACACTCCACCTATGTATTTCAATAAGGATGCGCATAGCATGGTGCTCTAGAATATTTGAAGTGATTACTTTTATTGCCTTTAACATATTTTCTGCCTATTAATCTGCACAATTTCTTATAGCTACATACCCAAACGTCTTTCTTTTGGGGAATTGGGAAAGTTATGTGACACGCACAAAAATCAATTCAGAATTAGTAAGCCGAAAAACCGGAAGACATAAGAAAGGAGAAAGAAATAGCTAAAATTGGTTTACTTCTAAACACCATGTCACATATTGTTGCTTGTTCTTTATAAACGTATTAGCTCTCTCTTGTTGTGGAATTCATTAAATCCATCCAACCACAATTTGCTTGTTTTTTCATCAGCTCTGCTATTCAGGATCAGATTACTTTTATTTTGATCTGTTACCTACTTTCCTTTTCAGCTAATTTCACAAAAACATAGCATATCTTTTTTTTCTCTGTATTTCAATTGATCTGTTTTCCTGCTCTTTATTCCTGTTACATTCTAAATTGCAGTCTTTCTTATATTATGGAAATCGGTAGATGGACCTGTATGTATTGATCATTCCCATGCATCGTGACTTCGATCTATTGGAGTTTTCAAATAACATTTTTTAGTAATTCTGAGAACATGGCACCTAGATTACCAATCTTAGTCATACTGGTGCCACATGCAGCATCCCTTGCTAGAGGTTATTATGGGGGTGGTCAGTTAGGACAAATCTAGACCACTGGAATTTTCAAAACCCAGTTTTATCCCTAAGCACAATCAGTCTCTTCTATGGAAGCTAAGTTGTCAAATCTGGAGATTAGTTTGCAATCAAACATTACAGCTTAAAAGCCTGCAGCCCACTAACTATAGAATGTATGGACATGCACTCAAGATGCTTAGGACATAGAATAGTTGCTTATAGTCTTACTTAAATCCAATACCTGTGGTAGTCGTACTTGATTCTTGAAAGTTTGTGCGTACGGTTGTAGCTCCTACAGTTGGTGCTTGTTAGTTGTAGCAGTAGCATTGGCTCTCATTAATGGACAGATAACATAAAATGGATTTCTTTGACATCTAAGGTGAAAGAAGATGGATTTGTTGTTGCTACTGCTGCTGCTCCTTCCTGGCATTTCTGTCCCAAAGTCTTAGGAATCAAATGGCAGGCTCCCAGTTTGTCTGCTAGTGCAATAAGATTTAACTGAAGCTTTTGAGGGTAGCCACAAGGTGGTCACAATGAGGGTCACTTTGTCAAGAAATGCTAAGTGTTCCCTCTTAATGCTTTTAAAAGGATAGATAAAGCCTAACATCTCTGCAGAGCTGAACGATAAAACCTTATTATCCATATAAGCCAACACACTAAAATGCTTAAGAAAGATAAAAACTCTCCCCAACAAGTATCTGAATTATAACGATCAGTACTTGTTTTATTTCCGAGGTATTGTTTTATTTCCGAGGTATTGTTTTATTTCCGAGGCATTCTTAGTGGCTGGTATTCACAATCGCTTGGACCTTAGGGTACCATCAAAACCCTTAAACCTTTTCCCGGTGGCAGTTCAGCATCCAATGTATATTTTTCAGATAATAGTGTTAGTTGGCAGTGCCCAAACATAAAGCATAGGAACTTTATTGTTACATTTTTCACTATCTACAGTAGCGCCCCTCAAACCTTTTGGGCACCAGGGACTGGTTCTGTGGAGAAAAGTTTTTCCATGGGCTTGAGGGGTCTTGGTTTTGTTGCTGCATGCATCCTGCAAATGGGGCTTGGCTTGTTTGCGCGGCCTGGTCGCTGGCATGTTACCAATCGGTGCCAGTCCAAGGACCAGCGGGGTTGGGGTCCCCGATCTACAGTAACTAGAGTGAGCATCAAAGCAGTCCATGGCGGCATATGAAGCAGGCATCAAGATTTACAATTTAAGTCTGGTCAGTGCACAGAACTGTAGTTCAGCTAACTCCCATAACCAGCCTTCTGAGTCAAGGTGGCAAAAAGCATTCCTTGTCATTACAGTCACTGGTCCCTGTTCTTTAACTCAGTCTGTGTCTTGCCTCCACAGCGAAGACATATAGATGCCTTTCAAGTTCCACTGAACAGAATGTTCAGCTGAGGGGAAAAAGAAAAAAAAAAGACATGCAAACACAATACCTGGCGTAGGCCCCAATTTAGGATACCTGACATTTGGTACTCTAGTACCAAAGGTGCTTTTTTCAAGAGGCAACTGGAAAAGAGAAAACTGGTTTTTCTTTGAAGACATCTCTCTTCTCATCGAAGAAGCTTTTTCAGCTCTGACTGAATGGTGGAGAATGGAAGGATTTGTAGACCTTGCTTGGTCATTTGCATTCTTTTAGAGCAGGTGTGTCAAATTCATGTCACGGCAGCGTCATGTGATGTATCCAGACATTTTTTCCCCTTCGCTAAACTGGGCATGGGCATGGCCAGTGTGTGATGCCTTTGGGCCGGGAGTTTGACAGCCCTGTTTTAGAGAGGTTTATCTTGGATGTTTATCTGTGTCATCAGGGTCACCTGAGTAGAGCAAATGGGTGTGGAGCCTTCTTGGAACTGTTGAAAGGATTGTGTTATAGATTGGAGATAGACTGGAGATAGATGAAGTCGTATCCCTCGGTTGATTGAAGGCCATTCAATTTTGACACAGATGGCTTCTTTGATCCCTCTTTCAAACTAGTGGTCCTCTCTGTCCAAAATGTGGGCTTTGCTATCTTCAAACAGAGGGGGAGGGATACGACATCTACTGTATTTCCAGTCTACAACTCAGTCCAAGAAGACTCCACACCCATTTGTTCTACTTGGGTGACCCTGAGGATACAGACAAACCTCCAAGGGGCCTTAACGATGCTCTAAAAGAATGCAAATGACCAGCTGTTAGCAAGGAATATAAATCCTTCCATTCCCCAGCATCCAGTCAGAGCTGAGGAAGCTTCTTGGATGAGAACTGAAACATCTTCAAAGAAAAACCAGAAAGTCCAGCTTTGCCTCTTGAAAAAGCACCTTTGGGACAACCATGACCTGGATGACTGAGAATCTCCATAGATATTTACTGTAGTATTTTTTTTAAATCTAGAGCAATTTTTATTTATTTATTAAATTTACATGCTGCCTATTTCCACATCCAAAGTGACCCTGGCTGGCTTTCTAGATGCCCAGAGTCATTCATTCATTCTTGCTTTCTAAATACCTAGTTATAGGAGATTTGGGCTACGCCTCTTTGACAAACTGACTTTGTTTCCATAAGAATGCAGCCAGCTAGGGGGCTTGACCTTTCATCTTAAGGAGTAAGCCACCCTTCCAAGATACAGAGGTTATACCTCTTCCCCACAGTCTGGCCACTTCGTACTGTAAGTAATGCCGTGTGCTGATTGACATGGTATGCTTGCTCTCTACAGGGACAGAAGAGCAGATGGTGCCCAAGACCTCTCCAGAACCTACAGGTGCCGAGAACCCAGCCACACCCCCGGGGGAGGGGGTGCTCAGCTCCGACCTTGACAAAATCCCCACTGAAGGTCAGGCGGGTCTTTGGACAGACCCTACTGTCCCCATCCCCCTGCCAAGTGTCTGCTCCGTGGAGAGCAGCAGAGAAGGAAAGCTAGGTTTCCCTCCTGGCTTCCCTTCCGACTGCTAGCGAAAGGCTTAAAATCGGTCTTAGGTGCTCTCGTTTCCCATGTTTCTTGTTTTTTGCTCTCCTCATTCCCCATCCATGTCTCACTTCCCTTGTAATTCAGCCTGCTGTTTATTGGAGACTCTCAGATTCCCTGCATTACTGAGCTTGCTCCAAATGAACTTCCCTGCCTTGTGATTTCACTATGACTTTCCCCGCTTTTTAACAGAGTTGCCGAAAATGGAGAGCAAGGATGTTCAGCAGCTCTTCAAAGATGTCCTGGGTTCTACTGAACGAGAGCAGCAGCTTAATTCTGTTGGGGTGGATGCTGAGGCCAGAGGCATGCGTGATCCAAACTGCTCCCAGCTTGCCCAGAGGCCTTTTCTTCAAGGTGAGCTGTGAATACTGAGATGGGGTATTACACATCTTACCTGCTTGCGATATTTTAGGTTTTCTACAGTTAAAAGTGTGCTTGTGTCTGGATTAGATCGTGGCGAAGTCTCTTGTGGCTAGAACTCAGTTAGAAAATGAATGTGCATGAATACTGGTTGATAAATGCTCACCGGGACAGTTAGCCGAATAAATATACTTCCCCCATAATAAAGGCCAAAGCAAAAACAACAACCCAACAACCA
This sequence comes from Pseudonaja textilis, assembly GCF_049901715.1. Lineage (NCBI taxonomy): Eukaryota > Metazoa > Chordata > Lepidosauria > Squamata > Elapidae > Pseudonaja > Pseudonaja textilis. Next base: position 121,391,814 of record NC_141991.1, on the reverse strand, counting down.
TTATCTATTCTGTACATAGTACATATTTATGTATTCTTTTACCCTTGCTCCGTTAACTTTTAAAGTTTAATTTTTAAGATTACTTCAGACCTCACCTGCTTAAGCTCACACCTTCTTGCTTTTGGTGATGTTTGCCAGAATATTTGGATGGTGCTTTGTGTGTGAGCTCTTTTTGATTCAATCTCTGCAATGCCTTGACTCATTTATAGGTGGTGGTACATCTCTTGGGCCCCTGCAGCCTGCCATACCCATGGAGACTTACTCTGGAGTTTGCCAGTCCCCGTTCCTTGATAATAAGTAAGTCACCTACGTGTACAGCATGATCTCTGGGTTCAGCCCAGCCCCTTCCTTGACAATACCTCCATTATATCCTCCTGTTAATGTGTTCTCCTGTCTTCCCTCACCGCCGTGTAGGGAGAGGAGTGGCTTCTTCAGCCCTGAGCAGTGTGAACCAGAGAGTCCTTGGGCCAGCAGCTCTGCAGCTTCCACACCAACTACACCCACCACAGAGGGGGAGAGTGATGGACTCTCATATAACCAGCGGAGCCTGCAACGTTGGGAGAAGGACGAGGAATTGGGAGAGCTTTCCACCATCTCACCTGTCCTCTATGCCAACATGAATTTCCCCAGCCTGAAGCAGGATTACCCAGGTTATTTACTTACCTTTCCCTCCTTTCTTCCTTTGTGCTTGAGGTCCTTTTAATGACCTCTCAGTCAGATCTGTGGAGACAGAAACGATAGGCTTCCCTTTTGCTGTGGGCCTGCTACGCAACAGAAGTCAAAGTCAACAGCTCAAGGATCCCAATCATCTTCTTCAAGAAATCAAAGATTGTGTGATTCAAAGAATCCAAGTAATGCTGCTAGGATCAAATAAATCTAAGTGCATTACAACCCGAACCCTGACTTTGGGAGTCCTCTGCTTCCTTTGTTGGTATTATTGTTGTGTATTATCATTGTGTGACCCGCTGTTGCCAAAGGCTAGTAAATTCCATTTAGTTTTGTTATTATGGCACAGGGGTGGGCAACTATGTCCCATTTACAACCTGTGGACTTGAACTCCCAGAATTCCTGACCAGCCACAGCTCTACATTTGTTAGTTTGGATAAGCTGTCCTTAAGCTCTGTGTTCTCCTAGAATAGGGGTGTCAAACACAAGGTCTGCGGGCCAGATCCGGCCCACGGGGTGCTTAGATCTGGCCCGTGGAGCCACCCTCGAAGCAGTAAAGGACCAGCCTGTGGTGTCTCTGCCAGTGAAAATGGAGCTCAGGAGGGTTGTATGTGGCTCTCCCGAGCTCTGTTTTCACTAGTAGAAGTTTGGAGGAGGCCGTCAAAGCAGAAAACATTGCTCAGGAACCCATTTTTGCTGACAGAGCGCTCAGGCCAACGTCAGCACCCCCGACAGTAATGACATCGAGCTGGCCCTGACCACCCTGTCCTAGAATATATATGGAACTATTAATGTTGCCACTCAAGAAATCCTTGATTGAACCAGTTTTATGTGATGATAATACTAGATGAAAAATAAATCTCTGCCCAGTTCACCATATCCCAAATTTGTTTCCAAATGACCCACCTCACTTTCCCAGTTACTGTCTGTATGCTTTCCATTGAGCAGTTCTCTAGGAGATGATCTGTGAGCGACTTTAGAATTAACGATGGTGTTTTGTCTTGGAATATTTTTCATAAATACTGAGGTCTCTGCAATGTGGTTCTTTACGAAAGAGAACGTCCAGACGGGGTTCCATCTTAGTTTTATCCAGGTGATTGAAAAGCCAGTCCTAGGAGTTGTCCGTGGTTACTTGTAGCAATGTGCTCAGAAGAGCTGGTAATGGATATTTTTTTTCAGAAATTGTTGGAGCAGTGAAGGTTGGGAAGAAGCCTTGGACATTGACGGTTGTGCAGAGGGTAGGGAAGGAGGATAGGAAACATGCTGAGAAGATGAAGGAGGGTAGGCCTGTGGGATATGGTGTTCTGGGATATTGGTGGTAGCAGCTGAGGGAGGGCACAAGAATGCTCAATAACGGCAGGCAGACCTGGAGTGGTGGAATGGGCAGCAGCGGGGTGACGTGCAGCAATCTAGACCTACTGGATTTGTTCAGATTTTTTTTCCTGAAGTCTGAAATAACCAAAGTGTTCTGGATTTCAGTTGATGCAAAATCTATTTCCAGTTTCCAGACAAGAGATTTCCCATTTCATGCACAATGCTAGTGCTTCTCATAACCCGTGAAGCAAATTCTACTGTTTGACTCAGAGCTGAAGCCTTGTGTTACCTTTATGATTGCTCCTAAGAGATAGTGGTTCTAAACCCCGATTTGTCTTTTGCATTGTATTTTCTTATGCACTCTCCTCTCGTCTGTTGCTTTCCAGATAGGTTCAGCTTTAATACCATTACGGTAGTTAAAACCCCAACACATCTAGAAGCCACTGATTGAGAAAAATTAGCGTAGTCTAATATCTGCCTGTGGTAGGATACAGAATCTACTGTACTCCAGATGTTGCTGAGTATGGCCAATGATGAGGGATACTAGGCGACGCTGTATCCTGTAATATTCTTGGGTGAACAAAAAAGGGTTGGCTGTTTTTGTTTTCTGAAATGCGTTTAACAAAGCTGTTTAAAAATACATGGGTGGAATAAGCAGAGATCATGGAGGTACTGACTGGGAGACTAGGCAGATGTGTTGCAATAAGAATAGAATTCTGTCGCCAGGTGGAATACAGTGAACCTTTCCCTAAGTAGACTCCTACGCTGGCTTTATGATAAAATGTTTTTGTAGAATCCCTGGACAAAATTAACTGGCCTTGGCATATGAGTGTTTCCATTTCATTTCCATTTTATTGTTGTTGTTCTGCCTCCAGACTGGTCTAGCCGTTGCAAGCAGATCATGAAGCTTTGGCGAAAGGTGCCAGCTCCAGACAAAGCTCCATATTTGGTAAGTGGGCCACGTAAATATGAGTTTGGAATTGGATGTTTTGTGAAGCCTTTTTTTTAAAAAAAAAAACCCTGTTTATTTTTCTTTTATATTAAACAGAATTGATTAGATTTCTTAAGGGGGAGGGTGTGTACGTTCTTGGTATCCTTATATCAGTGCAACAACTCCTATGTTCTTAGCACAACCGCTACAGAATGTTGTAACGTGTGTGGAGTGTTTGTGTTCAGACACCCACTCTTGAATACACTCTTATTTCATTTTCTCCTAATTCTCATCATGCCCCAGACTTTGTTTTGGGGGGATTCCTTCTTTAATGTTTTTTAAAATACTTCTCCAGACTGAATGCGATGCCACCCTTGCTTTTAAGCAGATTGTGCAGAAATCCACATTTGGAAAATGAGATTGCCATTATGAGCCTGTGAGGGGAAAAGAATCATTTGTTCTGAGAGCGTGTTGCACTTCTCTCACAAGTAGAAGTAGCACACTTTGAGTTGCTTTAGGAGTGGGACACGTCAAGTTTCAGGATTTCTCTATGAATAAATGAAGAGAGTGACAGGCAAACTAAAAATCCTGGTGACAGTGTTTCACTCAAGAGTAACCAGAGGGATGCCATTCACATGAAGAATTTGAAACGAAGGGGGGGGGTTCTTCAAACTATAATAATCTAATTTTAGCATTTGGGGACTAGCAAGGATTAAAAGGGACGGGGAAGACAATTACTAACTTAAGAGAGGAGAAAAGAGGGAGGAGAAAGAGCAAAAGACCAAAAGAAAGGCAGAAGTCACAATTCTGTTCCTCCTTCCAATAGGCTGAAACCGCTTAGATAGAGCAGTAAAGCATTGTGAAGCAGTTTATCAGTCTAAGTCCAATTGCTAGAGAAATAAAAGTTTTGAGACAAAATATTTTATCTTTTTCTTTTTGGAAGGGTTTTGAATTGATAGCCATTAGCAATAGCCAATTATTTTATATTACGCGTATAAATATATTATACACAAATATATATTACACTATTATTATTTATTCGATTTGTAGCCTGCCTTTATTATTTTGACAAATAATTCAAGGCAGTGAATATATCCAACACATCTTCCTCCTCCTTTTTTCCCCACAACAACAATTCTGTGAGGTGGGTTAGGCACAGAGAGTATGACAGGCCCAAGGTCACCCAGTCAGCTTTCATGGCTACGGCTGGGTTAGAACTTAACAGTCTTCCTCTTTCTAGCCTTAACCACCAGCCCAAACTGTCTTTCATTGTATTAAAATACTATATATTTTGATGAATTGAAAATAACAAATTATGAAACTTGTTCAAAAGCATTGAGTGACTGGAGAGGGGTTGAATGGGAGGGATTTTGTTTTCCCCCTCTCATCTTATTCTTATTTCTCTGACAGCAAAAGGCCAAAGATAACCGGGCAGCCCATCGCATCAACAAGGTGCAGAAGGTAGGTAAGACAATAGATATGAAAAGGGATTGGTTGAAACTGGGACGGAGAAATTTGGGTGGGGAAACTAGGCCTGATATGCTGTGGTACCCGTATGGAATATGTTATTGCCAAGGTTGTATGTAAATTCTGTCCTGAGAAAAGCTGAAACCTATTTTTCAGTACACATTAACCAAATTTAGAGAGAGAAAGAACAGACCATTGACAGCGCCTGAGGGTTTTTCAAGGGCCACTTAGATACTCTTCTTCTCCCACCTCCCCAGGAATATCTGGCCTCCCGTGTCCCTTAAAACTTTAAACTCTTTGTATTTTGCCTTTGAGTCTGTTCTTCCGGCCTTGACGATGCCTTGTCCCTCTGGGGCACTTTCTTCTCCCTTTTCCACAGCAAGCTGAGAGCCAGATCAGCAAACAAACCAAAGTGGAGGTGCTGCGAAGGCCCGACCGCCCCACGCTTCATCTGCGCATGCCATCTCAGGCAGGGGTGCTGCCTGGAGCCCCTCAGCCGTTGCCACCTCCTTCCTCTGCTGCTTCAGCCTCGGGACAGCCCCTCTATATTAATCATGCTGCAGTTCTGCCAAGTGGGCCGGGTATTGAGTCGCCCAGTGAGCTCTTCCTTAAGCTTCCCTCTTCTGCCACCAGTGCCCAGCCCCCAGTGCAAGTGCCTTTGCACGAGCCCTACGGCATGGCCTCTGCTTGCCCCCCACCAGATCCAGGTTTTCCTTCCCCCTCCTTGGTGGGCCAGAGTCCTACAGTGCCTAGCGGCTTTGTCTCTTCCTCCTCTGCCTCCTCTGGACAATCTCCGCTCCTACCAAACCCTCGTCCGTCCCCGCAAGCTGGAGAGTTGCAGCCCACCCCGCCTGGAACCCCAAGGCATCAGCCCTCCACGCCGGACCCCTTCCTTAAGCCCCGCTGCCCCACTGGATCCTTGGAAAACTTGACGGTGCCTGGAAGTCCTCAGCGAGCTGCGCTTCTGCTTTCCCCCCCACCCTTTGGGGAGCAGCAAAAAAAGGGGTTGGATATCAAGAAGGAAGAGACCGGTCCAGGGATCAACTCTCCTAGTTACAGCTGCAGCTATAGCAACTCCCCTTCCAGTGCTCTCCCCTCCAGTGAAATGAAGGCCCCGGACGTTTTTAAAGCCCCGCTCACCCCACGCCAGTCTCAGGTGGAGCCACAAAGCCCGGGTTTAGGGCATCGCCCCCCAGATTCTCACCCTCTGGCTGCTTCCCCACCCAGCCAGGCTGATCTCTACAGGCAGTCACCTTACCCGGATCCCTATGCCCAGCCCCCACTCACCCCGAGGCCTCAGCCCCAACTCCCAGAGCCCTGCTGTGTTTTGCCTCCCCGGTCCCTGCCTTCGGACCCCTTCTCACGCATACCTGCCAGCCCACAGTCTCAATCAAGCTCCCAGTCCCCCCTCACTCCCCGTCCCCTCTCCACTGAGGCCTTCTGCCAGTCTCCCGTCACTCCTCGCTTTCAGTCCCCTGACCCCTACTCACGGCCCCCCTCCAGGCCCCAGTCCCGGGACCCCTTTGCCCCGCTGCACAAGCCCCCTCGGGCTCAAATTCCAGACGTTGGCTTCAAGCCGATGCCCGTCTCCCATAATACCCTGACAGTTGGGAATTTCTCAGCGGTGCCACCCCCATCTGAGTCCCACCCAAAGACCAGCCAGCAGTCTCAGTTTATTCGTTCCCCTGGTGCAGGTGTCTTTCCCAGTGCTCAGCCGCAGATGCGGTTCACCTTCCCTCCCAATGAGCCAGTCAAGAACTCTCCTTCCCAAGGGGTCAACAGCCATTTTGCTCCTGGCAAACCTCAAAGCACAAGTTATGTTTCTTCACCGGGCTTCCACCAGGTTGGGAGCCCTCTGGGCCCAAGCAAGAACACCCCAGACTCTTATACGATCTCCCCGTTACGACCTCCGTCGGTGCTGCCCCAGCAGCCACCTTCACAGCAAGATGGCGCTTTGTCCTTCCTGCCGCGAGGAGGCATGCCTTCAGGTGACAAGAGGGAGGAGGGGACCATAGGACCCCCCAGCAGGGAGCTGCAAGAACTGACGGCTGGCCAGGAGGGGGCCGCTGGCAGCAACGCTACTCAGACAGAGATGGAAAAACAGCGCCAGGTGAGTCGATTCCATCGGGGCAGGGAAGTTGGATTTCAGCTTAATGGGAACTAGAGCCGATGGGCCGAGGGACAGGAAGGGGCTTAATGGCCTTTTCCCAGTCCAGCTACCTGAATGTGTAGCAATGAGGTAAAGGAGGGCAGTAAAGAATTACGTGTGTCCTGAAGAAGGCAAGAAAGGCAGATTTGCTTAAAGGGCTTCTGAGCACGAGATATTCCTAACTGTCTGTGCCTTGTTCCTTTGGTCCTCTACTAGCGTCAGAGGCTCCGGGAGTTGCTTATCCGTCAGCAGATCCAGAGGAACAACTTGAGGCAAGAAAAAGAGAGCGCAGCAGCTGCGGCCACCGGGGTTCAGTCCTCCTGGAATGCCGAAGGCCCCGGACCAGCCTTTGAGCAGATCAACCGCAGCATGACTCCTTACCCATCGGCACAGGTAGGCCTGGAGCCACAGAGAGAGACCTGGATCCAACGGCACGGTGAACTGTGGAATCTGACTTTCCATACAGCTTTTGATATGTCACCAAAAAGATTCTGTCAGGCATGAAAGATAGGTTCCATGCTTGAAGGGTCAATTAAACCGATTTACTGGTGTTGGTAAGGAATCTTCTCAACGAGTTGTCAGCACCTGGGAAGAGTTAGATAAGGGTCAACAGCACCTAAGAGGGGAATGGGCTTAATTCACTTGTAGCTACGTAGGGGTTCTAGGATGCTCCCCCTTTTCACCCTGCCCTCAGGTTCTGCCCTTCCTTCTCCTACAGATTCCATTCAAAGACCTGAAAGAGATCCTCTTTCTGACATTCTGAACAGTATCAATGTCTAAATCTCCTCTATCTGTTGCATGCATAACCTTGTATGTGCCCTGGTGGGTTAAATGTGTAGTGCTAAATCTACAGTGCTACGTTGTGTTAAATCTAGTGAGATAAACGTTCAAATGAATACAATTGGGTGAGGGTCCTGAATGCACTAAATTTTGTACATTATTTATTTTATTTATTTTTAATTAAATTATTAAGTGTGTATGCCGCCCATCTCCCCTGTAAGGTGACTTTACATTATGGCTTTCCTGAAAGTATTTTACTCTACGTAGAACTCATACTAACAGAAGAGAATTATTTGTAGCTCAGGGTTGAATTGTGGGGTCCTTGGTGCTTTCTAAGCTTGGTTGTTTTCTTGCTGATGTTTCATTACCCAACATGGTAGCATCAACAGTGCTAGATGACTCCCAGAACTCAGACTGTTCTATCAAGCAGTAATAGGGGGGTGGGAGTTGGTTGGTTTTTGTTTTGTTTTGTTTGTTTTCCCAAATTTTGTTCTATTGTACTTCACTAATTTATTTGATTCTTTTTGTTAGTTCTTTTTTTAATAATTTTTTTTATTAATTTTCAATAAAAAAACATACACAAACAAAACACAAAACATGAAAAAATAAAACTTCTTTTTGGAAAGCGGCTTAGTCCTGGGTTACATCTTTTTGTACAGACATAAATTCAAATTCATGCTCACTTTATATACCATTTCATATCTTATTTACCATTCTACATTTTCTATATAGCTTCTCCGCTCTTTTCACTCTCTTAATTCTGTTTTAGTTATTTCATCTCAATTTAAATCATTATGCTTATATCTTTTGCCTGTTCTGTTTCAATTATCTATTATCTTTTCTCATTAACACAAAATTTCTGCTGTAATTACTGATTGAAGCATGACGCCTTTATATCTTTCCCCTAAATTTAACACTTAAAATAATATATAATTTTCATTCAGATTCTGCTTAGTACCTTTTTAAGCTATGTACTATATTTTAAAATAAGAAAGAATAATAAATGTATAATATAATTAAAACAATAACCCATAGCAAATTAAACTCTATCGTTAAGTCTTAAGCATTTTACACATTCCTTTTAATATTTCATCCCATTTTATAATCATAGAATGTTCCAGTTTTCTAACATTATTTCAAATACAAATACAACAATACAGTCTTATGTACTCTTGCAGAATCTCTTTTTTAATTATATTTTTACCCATTACCTCTGAATAAATCCTGTTTCTTTACATCTTATTTCAAACCTTTGTAAGTTTTCTTCCCTTTTTCCCTTCCTTTCTTCTCCAATCTAGCCTTTTTATCCCCCTGTCTCTTGATCTCCACCCTCTTCTGTATTCCTCTTTTCTGTTGCTTTCTGACATTGTATCGATTTTTCACCTTATTTTTCCCTTTTTTGGTTGTTTTTTTAAGTCTTAAATTCTCTATTCTCTTTCCCCGCTTTCCCTTTTCTTCCCCAATTAGAGTTGCTTGTTCATTAAAGATGGTTTCTTCTTCATCCCAATCTTCTTGTTCTTGTAGTTTCTGATAGGTTGAAATCGCAATTTCTAAGAAATGGAAAACAGATCCAGAAGCAGAAACAGATCCATTTTCCCTTCTTGTTCCTCTTCTTTTAGCTTTTTAAATTCCATTTTCAGTTCATCATCAAGTAATGCCATTGTGAAAATTTTTTTTAAACAACCCAAATATTTTTAGTCTTTCAAATAATAATTTCCGAAAGTCCCAAAGACACCAAGCAATCCAAATACACACAGACTGTTTCATTTAGCACTTTCTTCTTTTTCTACTTTCTCTTCCTGGGGTTATAGTTCATTTGCAAAGTTCCAATTAAAATATATCTTTTAGAAGTCTTGTTACAATTTAGCTCTATTCTTATAAATTCCAAGCAGCCTCCTCCAGCAAAATCTTAATATTAATTCTTTTCCTCTCCCACTTATAGCAAAAAAAGTTGTTTTTTCAATGTTCAGAAATCTTTATTGTCCCCTTGGCTTTACTTTAATTACCTGCTGATGCCAAAACGGGTTTTTCCGATTTCTCATTTATCTGCTATCACCGTAAGGAAGGAGAGTGAGAAAAAACAAACTTTCTCTTTTTACTTTCATTCGCCGCTTTTTCCAAATCTTCTTTGGGAGCGATGTATCTCTAATGAAATTTAAATTCCAGGGTATTTAAATGTTACTTGTTATCCTGGTCAGCCAAGAACTTTCACTTCTCAACTTCCTCCTGCGCATTCTTATCCGGATGAAAGCTTCTTTGTGGCGACCATTGCTGACCGCCGCTCCACCGCTTTCGGAAAAGGGAGTTAAGCCAGTTGAGGAGGGGGGTTGCGATTCCCCTGGACCCCTGCTGGATCTCCCCTGTCTTCAGTTACCTCTACGGGGTAACTATAGCCCCCAAATCCGGCTGGATTGGGGGCACTCCAGCGGCGAGCGCAGCAGAAACCGCACACGATCGCGGATTCCTGCACTGCCGAAGCCTTACCAGATTCTTTTTGTTAGTTCCTATTATTTTTGTTCTTATTTTTTGTTTTAAATATGATTTTACATTATGTAAGCTGCCTTGAGTCTCCATGGGCGAATAGGCGGTAATACAAATCAAATAAATAAGTAAGTAAGTAAGTAAATAAATAAATAATTTTGAATGTTGACTCTTCCTTTCCTTAGGACAAGGGATTACTTGGCAGCCTGGGGAGCGCTCCAGGAGGCAACAAGCTGCCCAGTGGTGTGATGGTACAGGCACCCTACATACAGGATGAACGAATGGTCCGGCCATCTCCAGCGGCAACACCCTCTGCCATGGATATTAATGGCAGGTAAGGCTCTAGCTGGTGTTAGAAAAGCCAGTCCAGTCACAACGGCAAGGTAGACTGAAGGAAAAAGGCAAATTATTGATCAGTAGAACTCGCTTTCCAGCCAACAGGAGGTATCTTGCTGTTTGTGACTCACTCCACCCACTTCTAGACACACACACACACACCAAAGCATCCTAGGATCGGGCCACAGAAATTCAGTGATAAAACTGATATCGAGTAGCCAGAAGGAAGCTGTTCATACTATTTATTTATTAAATTTACATTGCCCCCCCCCCCCAATTCTCAGCGACTGCGAGTGGTTTACAAATGGAACAGGAAAATATTTTTTAAAAATGTGGCAAACAAAAAAGGGAAGAGATGGCAGAATAATAAAACTGGATAAAAACAAACGCTGGTCACACAACTGCCACCTGGTAGGGAAAACTGTCCCCTATTTTTGAGGATTTCTTCATATTGGCACATTATATTACTGGGGCGGGGTGAGGTGGGATTACTCATAGTCATCTATTTCACAGATTTGTAAACTTCCCATCTCGCTGTTTGAGTCGACTCCAGAAAGCCTTTTAGAGTGAATGGTAATAGGTTACCTAACCCGTTTTTTTAAAAAAAATGTCTTCTTTTTCAGGCCATCGGTGACAGCAGCTGCCCAGCCCTTTTATCCCCGCAGTGTCTTCCAAACGCCACCTACACAGCAACAGATGTGGCAGCAGCAGCAGCAGCAGCAGCAGCAGCAACAAGCAGCATCCATGCGTCTCCCAATCTCCTCACGTTTCCCCCATCCCCCCACACAAGACCTAAGTCGACAAACTTTGGGAGGCCTGGCTCCACGCCTGCCTGGTCCTGGTGAACCATTTCAGACTTCCTCTGGCCCACTGGGAGCTCAGTTCATTGAGTTGCGGCACAACATCTCCAAGGGAGTGCTAGGAAGTGGAGCTGGCCCTCCCTTCATCCAGCAGAATCTGCAGGCTCGACCCAGATTCTTCCTGCCTGGGAACGACAGCACCAATCAGGCTTTGAAAGCTTCTGTTATGCCAGTGCAGGCCCCTGTCCTGGGAAACCAAGGCCTACAATCACAGAAGATCCCTATTTCATCCTCTCTTCAGGGTTCAGAGATGAGCAATAATCATCACTCTCATGCCAAGGCCATTCCCCAGTTGATTCTGCCTCCGGGCAACATGGAAGTGCGACACATGGCAGCTCGAACACCCTCCTCGTCTGTCCCTAAAGATGTACCCCTCACCTCAACTAACATTGATTCTACCCCAGCCGCTGGCAAGAATCAGCTAAGTCTGGTCAATAGGCCATTAGCTTGCGAGGTCCCAGTGGAACCCGATTTAGATGACGAGTTTGATTCTCACAAGGATCTTGTTGAAGATGATGATGACTTGGCCAACTTAAGCCTTGATCCAGACGTTGCCAAAGGTGATGATGATCTTGACAACCTGGATAACCTGGAAACCAATGACCCGCACCTCGATGATCTATTAAATGGTGATGAGTTTGATTTGCTTGCATATACAGACCCAGAGCTGGATACCGGTGATAAGAAGGATATCTTCAATGAGCATCTGCGGTTGGTGGAATCTGCCAACGAAAAGGCTGAACGTGAGGATCGGCTTAAAAAAGAACCCTCCGTAAGTCCCTACCTCAAGGATGCTCCTTCTGCTGGTATTGGCAAGCCCGATGAACAGAAGGCACCAATGCCCAGGGATGATGTTCCCAAAGTGAAAGAGGGACTTGGTCTTCTCCAGGTTCCCTGTTCATCTTCTGCAAGGGTGTCTCCATCTCCCATCCTTACAACCTTCAAGGCCCAAAGTGACCTGCTGGACAGCAAAATGGCTAGCCTGCCAGCTGATATCAAACCCAAGGTAGAGGAAGGGTGTTTAAAGTCTTCACCCTGCCAGTTTAACACTAGCACCGTAGAGAAACCTCCTGTGAAATCTGAAGGAGCAGAGAAAATGATTGCTACCTTAGGAGTCAACATCAAAACCAACCCGAATCTCATGAGTCCTGGCGGGGTGCAACTTGGCATGACTCAGTTCCACAGCAACAATCACCCTCCCATATCAGATAAGGTCCTCTACAGCACCCAAACCCGTCCATCGCTTATTCCCGTCTCGATGCCCAACAACACTAACTCCATCCTGGAAAAGTTTGAGCTAGATGGAGGACCCTTGAGTCTGAGTAGTAGCCAGCAGCATTCTCCGGCCGACGAACTAGACAAAATGGAAAGCTCCCTGGTGGCCAGCGAGCTGCCTCTCCTGATTGAAGATCTGCTGGAACACGAAAAGAAGGAACTGCAGAAGAAGCAGCAGATGTCTGCCCAAATACCAGGGGGTTCCCAACACCTCCAGCCCCACGCCGTATTGGCCCATCCTGCTCCCCCTTCCCAACCTCACGATGGGCAGCTGGTAAGCCCTCAGCAACAGCTTCAGTTGAGCATTGTGGCCAGACCACAGAGCATGGTGGGCAACCAGCAACTGATGCAGCAGCAGCAGCAGCAGCAGCAACGTCTGGCTGGTCCCCAGCAAAACCAAGGGCTAGCACCACACCTGGCAGTGCCTCAGAACCAATCTCAACTGCTTACCCCTCAGCATGGCATGCAGGCAAATCACAGCCAACAGAACCAACAGCAGCTCTTAGTCCAGAAAAATATGCAAGGAGTCCAGCAGCAGCAGCAGCAGCAGCAGATGATGGGACTTAAACCTCAGCAAATTGTAATGCAGCAGCAGCAGCAGCAACAACAACAACAGCAGCAGCAGCAGCTGGCTAACAGCTTCTTCCCTGATACTGGTATGTGTCAGGTGCAAAAGATCAGGACCACATGCGAAGTTCCGGTTAAACTTTATTACTAATCATGCCTGTATACAAGCATCTACTCAGCTAATGGTTAGCACTAACTCGGCATTAGATGAGGATCAATGAAATTCAAGAGAGTTGGATTTGGTCCATTTGTGGCTATAGAGAGACTCTAGGTCACGGGTGTGTCAAACTCACGTCGTCAGGGCATCATCACGTGATGTATTGGGACTTTATCTCCCTTCACTAAACCGGGCATAGACATGGCCAGTTTGTGACCCATCCGGCCTGCAGACTGGGAGTTTGACAGCCCTGCTTTAGGCTGATTCTTCTTTTGACTCCGCCCGCCCCCCGCCCCCCCCAAAATTCTGCCACTCTTTCTCCTACATGATGGGAACTATTATCAGCTTCTTTATTTCATTTTGTCCAGGATATGCCAAGTTCTTGATTGCCATTATGCAAATCCTGCTTTAATCGCAAGTTAAAATTTGTTATTCTAATTGCAGGGGCTAACAGAAAAGGAAACATTTGGGGAATTGAATCACAGGGCATTTTCAGTGCGGTTTCATCTAAATTCAAATGAAGTCTTCTTAATCTGCTAAGAAAAGCCACATAGTTTAACATGAATCACAACTATCCAAGAGTGCACTATATGTGTGGGTGGGTGCCTGCATTCTATTTTAAATGTGATATGAGCGAATCAGCCTAGATCACACCTGGCCTTTAATTTCATCTTATCACACCGATCTACTGCTGACTTAAATAATTTCAGCCAACTGAAACTGCAGCAGCACATCTGAGGAGTGTATCAAAATTCCATAGATCGTATGTGTAACTATGTGTACAGTGAGGATATATTGACCAGGTGTGATTTATATGCATGAAGGAGAGAAGACGTAGAAACGTGACTTTTACCATGTGATCTTAACTCTAAAAAATTAGTTCTCTCTGAATATGGAGCTGTCATATGGTGAGTTCAATTGAGTGGTGCGGTGACCTAGAGGTGGAGCTCTCGCCTCACAATCAGGAGGCTGTGAGTTCGATCATAGGTACAGGCAGGTATTTTTCTCTCTGGGCACACTGAAAATATACCTGCCGAACAAAACTCCGCACTGACGACAGGAAGAGCATCCAGCCATTAAAACACTCTGCTAGCTCCGTTCAGTTGCCCGGACTCCACCCCTCAAGGGATTATGGGGTCATTAAAAGAAGAAGATCAGTGAGTGAGTTAAATTCACTCCCGTATTAGAAATAATAGTTTGAAGTGGCTGTACATTGGTGATGATGCTTGTTTGAGTTTACTGTATAGTAAACAGTAGAAATCCGGGTGATCACTAAATGGCAGCAGAGAATAAGAGTTGACTATTTCCAGCAAGTGGTGGTTTTTTGGTCAACAAACTCTTCGTTTTAGTGGACTATGTGTTAGATCACAAATGCTTTAATGTTGAGATATCGGCAATGCATAGTCTCCTCACGTGTTGGTCTCTTTTCTCTCGTTTGTACCTCTCACCTCCTGTCACCCATGTGCCTGTAAAGATCTAGATAAATTTGCTACTGAGGACATAATGGATCCCATTGCCAAAGCCAAGATGGTAGCTCTAAAGGGTATCAAGAAGGTCATGGCGCAAGGGAGCATTGGGGTTGCTCCAGGCATGAACAGGTAAGCAGAAAACCAGAGAAGGGGCTACTCCTATCATATGAGGCAGAGTGTCTTTAATTTTCATTTTGATTGTTGAAGAGGTGATCATTATTATTAATATTACATGAATGTTCTGGAAGCAAAGACAGAGGCGTTCTAGCGATGGCTCCTAATGAGATACTTACATTGCAATAATGACAACATAAAAAGGCCATTTGTCCCTTCCTGTCTTTTGAAGGAAGTCCTTGCTTAACAACCAGTTGCTTAGTTGCTAAGCAAAATCGCTTAACGGTGATTAAAGATTCTGGCAGACCCCTCAAAAGCTACTTATGGCCCAATCCCAAAATCACAGCTGTTGCACCACTCCTGTGATGGTTTGTCACTATGACTGGCCATAGAAATGCTGCACCACCGGGTCCCTTCAGGCCTTTCCCCACCATCACTGGGGTCTCCACAGGCTTTTTTCTCCCCAGTTAGGTCCCTGCAGGGTTTGGGCCTCCTCTCACCCACCCTCTGTCACTGATTGCACACTTTGGAAATCTTTGGCGCTCTGGAGCTTTCTGTAACTTGGGTGGCCTCATGGCACATTTCCAGAAGCAGCAACCATTTTCCAAGTGATCAGAATTGAATGCAGCCACTTGGAAAATGGTGGCTGCTTCTGCATCACACCACGCAGCTGCCTGACAAAGCGGTTCCTTCCACTTCTGCACTGCACTGCATGTGCTTCCTCGAAAGCTTTCACCAATCAGGAAGGGCATCAATTGAATAAATAGGTGACTAAACTCACACCTTGTTTGCTTCCTTGGGGCCAAGGGGCTGCACCTGCACCCCAGACATCTCCACAGGTCCTGTTCCAAGGCTAGCATCAGTTGGAAAGGCTAGTGTCAGTTGGAAACAAATATTGTTTCCAAAGCTAGCATCAGATGGAAACAGATATTTTGTTCTCTCTTTTGGTTCGGTTGATGTGCCAACAATTTACCAGTGTTTTTCTAGATTCCCAATAATTTAACTTTATTCTCCTAAAAGCAGTTTAATCTGCTCTGCATAGAAATCAGTTAGCCCTGTTGGCTAACATAAAAGCATTATAAGTTTGTTTGGTTGGGGTTTTTTTTCCATCAAAAACTGAAAAACTTTCTTTAATTCCTGTTGATAATGAAGATTTTTAAATTTCCCTCACCAAGCAACATAAACAATGATCCAGGTCCTTCTGTTCACCTTACATGCATCCCTAATTATCTGAATATTAGTTGGATTACAATTATTTTTTAAAAAAATGATATTTGTTGTCTAATGTAAGTAGGATAATTATTATTACATTATAACAGAAATGTGAAAATTCGTTTTTAAATTGAAGTGTTTCTATGACTGAAGCTTCATCTGATACAACAGCCTTAGAATCTAAAACACAATCTAATAGAAGACAAAATAAAAAAATAATCACAAAAAAATGTGTGGCATGGGAAGTAAATATATAATCCATTGTGGTGAGATAAAGTTTATGACAAATATATACAGAATTAAGTGCATGGAAATAAGCATAAAACATTTTCTAATTCTGATTATAAGTACATTTTGGGTAGGATATTCCATAATAAAATCAAAGGCATAACCGAGATCACCACAAAAAATTATGAAGTTGTGTTGAATTATCTAGCTGCTATCAGTCCCAGACAATGTGGTCATTAGCGAAGGAAGATGGAAATTGCAGTCCAAAAACTTAACAGAGGTCCAAATGTTGCCCATCCAGTCCTAGGCTAACACTAGCAGTATCCGTTGCATTTTTGTGGTATCTTCCAATCACTCTGTGCCCTGCATCCTTCCTCCTTCTAGGCAACAAGTCTCCTTGCTGGCTCAGAGGTTATCTGGAGCTTCATCTTCATCTGAAATGACAAATCACATTTTACCTGTAACTGGAGGGCAGGTGAGCAGTGATTGGCAGGCCATGTGAGATTTTCTATTGGCGGGTTTGAGGGTTGTTGAGGTGATTCAGTTGGTGTCAGGCAATAATCAGACCCACATGTGCAGAGTTCAAGCTAATTACTTTATTTTATCCTGCCTATAATACAGGAATCTTCCCCTAGTCTGACAGCCTTCTCCTAGGAGCTATCACATCAGGCCCCAAGGAAACTTTGCGGGGTGGGTGGGGGAGGTGTTGGTCCTAGCCCTTTTGCAGTTGTACAGTGACTCCAGGCTGACTCCGTGCTTGATCCCTCCTCCCTGCCAGGCTGAATATTTCAACGCAATTGGCAGTAGAGAATAAGGGTTTTGGCTAGAGATGCTAGAGAGAGAATAGTAGGTCGAGATTCATTTTTAGCCATAAAAAATGTATTAGGTTACTTTAAGTTATCTCAAGGAATAAAGTGTAGGAGGGAGAAGGGTTTTCTTTATCCATTTTGAGGTAGTTTGGGCATAAATGAAATGGCTCCTGTAAAATATTTAAAAAAGATAAGACTGCTTGTATAATTTAATATTCCTTGCAGGAGCGCAACAATGATGCAGCACAGACTCGTCCAAACCCTCCAACCTTTGCTCAAGGTGTCATCAGTGAGTAGCTGGGTTCTGCTGGGTAGTGTTTTTCTTTAAAGTCTCTTCTTGCTCATCTTAACAGTCATTTTGGATTGCTTAATTTGGAATAACGATTGCTTTCTGGTTCTGAGTACAATTTCTCTGCTGCATAAATATTTCTGTTCATGAACATGTGGAAGGTTGACACCAAAGGCTAGTAACACAATTCTTACTTATATTGGTTTGTTGTGTTAAAACCAGGCATCCATGTTCTTTCAGCTGTACAAGGAAGGTGTGGGTAGAAATATCTAAGAAGGAACTTTTTCAAGGTCCCATATCAGTTCTCAGTAGAGCCTAAGCTATCTTCTGGGAAATTTACGAGTTTTGAAGTAATGGACCAAATTGGACATACTACATGCTAAAGAGAAAATTATTCAGAGTTTTGCAGTGTTAATCCAGCACCAGAAAAATAAACACCGATGGCTGAGGCTTCATTTAGCTGCTTTATAAACTTATGAAGTAAATTTTTTACAAACCAGTTGTAGATTTCTCCAACATGGAGCAAACTCAACCAGCAGCAAACAGGTTACAAGTTCAGAGCTTCAGCAGCAACTTCAGCAGCTCCGAAATAGACATCAGTTTCAGCAGGCAAGCATTATACACAGCAGAGGAGAGAAGCAGTTTCATTTTCAATAGACAGACTCAGAGCTCAACATAGCTTCAGAGCTTAATATAGAGCCACACCTAGGCTACTCTTAGTTTCAGTTTCCAAACAGTTCTCATTGGCTGACCTAGTTGCTATGCCTATTCATTGACTGACCTTGTTACCATGCTCTATTCCAGTTCATGAATATACTCTGACAAAAATAAGGAATCATTTGGAAGCATATACTTCCTAACCTTCATTTTTATGTACTGCGTCCTCAATTTCTATAAAAACAGACTGTGAATATTTTTTAAAACAGGCTGAAGTCTGCTAAAAAATAATGTGCAACCTTGAAAATGACGGTTGCCATTCAGTCATATTTTCTTTTTTTTTAGTCTACGTGCAATTGGTAGATCCAATAACTTTGTAAAGCACTTACTGGATGCCAGTTGGCTTGCTGAGAAAAGAAAGAGAAATGCCATCTTTAGCTCTATTGAATAAGTAGTCTGTTTTCCAATACAAATAAGCACCGTTAAAGGAAGTTACTGTATATACTCGAGTATAAGCCGAGTTTTTCAGCACATTTTTTGTGCTGAAAAAAAACCCCTCAGCTTATACTCGAGTCAGATCCCCCCCCCCCACACACACACTTATTTTCAGGCGGATAGATTTCGTGTCTGAGCACTCTCACATGATGGTGGGACTTCCCCCCCAAAAAAAACAGTTAAATAAAGAAAAAACAATACATCCTCATGCAAGAACTTTTCTGCTTCCTATTACCCCCATGCTTACAAGTTGCAAAGGAAACACGGAAGCAGGGAAGTGGCTGCCCAGCTCCGGAGCTCCACACCATTTTTTTTTTTTTCAGAGGGAATCTCACTTGAGTATAAGCCGAGGGGGGTTTTTTCAGCACAAAAAATGTGCTGAAAAACTCGACTTATACTCGAGGCAATAAGTTTTCCCAGTTTTTTGTGGCAAAATTAGGTGCCTCGGCTTATATTCGGGTCGACTTATACTCGAGTATATACGGTAATACTTTGTGATGTTTCTGGGGTACCTTAGTTACCCACAGATACACCTGATCAGGAGAATGGCTTTCACCCAAACTAGCCTGTCACATTGCAGTGCAATGTTGAATTCTGGCTTAGTGTAATGTGTGAAATCTGCCACTGTAGCTTGATATCGAGGCTTTATCATTAACCAGGTCATTATGATATTCAAGGAACCACGTTTTAACTAATAACATTAATATTAATAACAAATTAATATGAGGGAGGCAGAAGCAGCAGCAGCAGCACCTGATAAAGCACATTCGTAGCTTTTGTGTTCCTTCTTTCTGATCCTGCGATATTAGTCCCACAACTGTTTGGTCAGTGGCTTTTTCTTTATCCGTGTTCCTTACTGTTCCTTGCACACACCAAAAAAATAAATCCCGAAAATCTGGAGTAGAAGAAAAAAAAAAACCACGAAGATTTTAATATCAAACAAGCAGTTGTACCCATCTTGTGATGCTTCCTGCAGTGCTTGGTCTTGACCTGCTGCAGAGGTTAGCAATTTTTGGTTTTGGTTTTCCTACGCAAGGCATGATTTCTAGGCGTGGCTCTCCAGCTACCCAAATCTTCGTCTTCTGTTTCCATCTCCAGATGAGGCTGATCAGCGTCAGTATGAAGACTGGCTTTTCCACACCCAGCAGCTTCTCCAGATGCAGCTAAAGGTGCTGGAGGAGCAAATCGGGGTGCACCGCAAGTCCCGCAAGGCCCTGTGTGCCAAGCAGCGGACAGCTAAAAAAGCCGGCCGTGAATTCCCGGAGGCTGATGCTGAAAAGCTGAAGCTAGTAACTGAGCAACAGAGCAAGATCCAAAAGCAGCTGGATCAGGTATGTTCCGCTATCAGGGCTGTCTATACACCCCATTCCTGATTTGACCAAGAAAGTGGCCCACGGGCCTATGTCTCTGTGCACACATGTACAACGTTGGCAGGCCCTAGGTTATTTATTCATTTATCATTTAGTTCACCCGGTAGCCCAGAGCTGTATGTGCGGTTTTACCTGTGGCTAAAAGTTCCTAAAAGATAATTGCCACCTATGGAAACAGAACCAAAGTGATGTAAGAATGGGCAAGATGGGCAGCACACAAATTTAATGAATAAAATAACAACTAATAACCTGTAAGAACAAGAGACGTGTTGTTTCCTTTGGAGTGAGAGACACTAATGGAGGAAGAGGAAGAGTTTGAACAAATGAAGATCAGTCGATCAGAATAGAGTTTGGAGGTCTCCTAGTCCAACCCCCTACTTAAGAGGGAGACCTTATACCATTTCAGACAAGTGGTTGTCCTGTCTTGTCTTAAAAGCCTCCAGTGATGGGAGCACACACAACTTCTGAAGGCAAGCCGTTCCGTTGGTTAATTGTTCTCGCTATTAGGAAGTTTCTCCCTCATTCCGGGTTCCAGATTGAGATGTCCCCTGAGAACAAGGAGGGAGGGAATTGCCTAATGAACTGGGGCAAGAGCAGGCGGAGACGGTATATTTTCAGTGGGGAGGTTTGGGTTCAGAATGACGTAAATCTCCCTCCGTGGCACTTCAGAGCAAAGAGAGGCGCCCTCTCCTGGGGAAGAGTAAAAGGAGGTAAGCCACAGAGTTCCTTCTGACGTTCTCTTTCGCACTCAACAGGTCCGGAAACAGCAGAAGGAACACACCAACCTCATGGCTGAGTACCGCAACAAGCAGCAGCAGCACCAGCAACAAACCTCCACGGTCATGGCCCTCAGCCCCTCCCAAAGCCCTCGTCTCATGAATAAGCTTCCCAGCCAGTTGCTTTCTACTCACGGCCTCCAGCAGGGGACACAAGGCCTGCCTGGTCAGGCAGGGGGCCTGCGCCTCCCTCAGGCTGCGCCCATGGCCGTGCAACAGGGCTTACCATTCATGAGCCAGCAGCAGTCCCCGTTGCCGCCACCATCCGGGGCCACTCCCGCCAGCAATTTCTTCCCTGGCAACCGCCTGTTACAGGAGAGGCAGCTGCAGCAGCATAGGCTGCAGCTGGCTCAGAAGCTGCAGCAGCAGAACTTCATGGGGCAAATGACAATGCAGCAGCAGCAGCAGCAGCAAGGCATGATGGGACAGCTGTCTGTGCAACAACAGCAGCAGCAGCAGCAGCTTCAGCTTCAGCAGCAAAGCCTGATGGGACAGGTATCCGTGCAGCAGCAGCAGCAGCAGCAACAACAACAACAAAGCACAATGGGCCAGTCTGGTTTGATGGTTCAGCCGCCGCCGCCACCCCCCACCCCGCAGCCAAATCAGAACCTGCTCCCTAAGCAACAAGGGCTGCTGAACAGTCAGCCAGGAGCTGTGATCCAGCAACTCTCTCCACAGCAACAACAACAGCAGCAGCAACAGCAGCAGCAGCAGCAAGTCATACTAGGGCACTCCATGCTGCAGCAGCATCAGGGTGTGTTAAGCCACCAGGCTGTCCAGAGGCCAATGCTGTTGACTCCGCAGCAACATCGGACCCTGGGTTGTCCTCAGCAGCTGGCCCAGCAGACTCAGGGGATGATGGGGCACCGGCTTCTTTTGTCTCCTCCTCCTCCTCAGCAGCAGCAGCAGCAGCAGCCACCCCCACCGCCACTAACCCCACACCCGGCAGGGCTGCTTGGCCAGCAGAGGTTGCTAGGCCAGCAGCAGCAGCAGCAGCAGCAGAATTCCCTTGCCCAGCACCAGGCCCTCCTCAGCCAGGGGCCAGGCACGCAGCCAGGACTGTTGTCCCAGGCCCCTCCACCAAGTGCCCTTAGCCAAGGGCAGGGCATAGCCCCCGAGCCTATCCAGCACTTTGCGCAGCAGGGGTCTCTGAACCAGCCGCTGCACTCAAGTCAGGGAATGCAGCCTGCCCTGCCAGCACAGCAGCAGCAGCAGCAGCAGCAGCAGGGCTTGGCTGTGAAGGAACAGCAGGGAGGGCCGGAAGGCGCCAGCGTCCTTCCCCAGGAGGGAGCAGTCCTGCAGCAGCAACAGCTTCGGCCCCAGTTAGGAGGCCAGGAGCTGGGAGGGCAGATGAATCCCCCTGACCAGCAAGGGATGCCCAGCCACGGAGGCCCTTTGCAAGAGCAGTCCTCTCAGCTGATGCTCCAGCAGCATGGGGAACCCCAGAAGCAGCCGGCCGATCTGGGCCAAGCACAGCAGCTTCACCTGGACTCTCAGAAGAAGAGCCTGCTGGGCCCTCTGCAGATGCAGATGCAGCAACAGCAGCCCAACAATAACCTGCAGCAGCAGCAGCAGCAAGGCAGCCATCTTCAGCAGCCCCTGCGGACTCACCCGACGATGGATGGTATCTTGCAGCAAGAGGTGTCTCCTCAGCAACCGCCACACCACCACCATCAGCACCGGGAGGCCCCTCAGCCTCCCCACTTGCTCAGCCAACAGATGGAGCAGCAAAGCCAGGGGCAGAACCCCTTGGCTCCACAGCAAAGGATTGTGGGCCAAAACATGGAACCACCTTCCAAAGGCTTACCGGGCCAACTTGCGCAACAACAACAGCAGCAGCAGCAGCAGCAGCAGCGCCTACAAAGCCCAGCTGGACCTTCCAAAACCCCTGGGTTGATAATGTCCTTGCAGCAGCAGCAGCAGCAGCAGCAGCAAAGCATGATGGTTCCACAGTCATCCCCCCAAGGCCAAAACTTCCTGGCCAGCCCTGTAATGGGTCAGATCCGGGCTCAGCTTCAGGGAGTCATCTCTAAAAATCCACAGCTGCGGAACCTCACGCCTCAGCAGCAGCAGCAGCTTCAGGCTCTGCTCATGCAGCGGCATCAGCAGAATTTGCTGCAGCAGAACCAAGCCTTGCGGCAAGGCAGCCCTTACCCGGGGCAGGCCCAGGTGTCATTGGACCAGGGCCGGCCAGCTGCTCCACAGCTTCCCCTCCCCAGCTCCATGGGACAGCAGATCCCAAGGCAGCCGTCCCTCGCTGTATTCCAGTTTCGTTCAGAACAGGGATTTGCTGCCTCCGTTGAGCACCAGAGGGTCCCGGTCAACCAGCAGGTGGCCACCAGTCCTCACCAGCAGGGGGCACCAAGGCTTCCGACTCCTCCGACTCCCTCTGTCCCCTTGAGCGTTGCTGGTGTGGCCCCTCTACCACCGCAGCAGCCCAGCCCTTCAGAGCCAAAGAGACCATCCCCATTGCTTCTGGCTAAAAGCCCTGAACAGCAGCCGGCTCCCGCCCAGAAACACCAGCCAACCACTCCCAGTCCCCTGCTCTCCCCTAACCCAGCGCTTTTCATTCCAAACACAAAGGAAACGGCTCTCGGCCCCGGGAGCCTCAGAAACTCAGTGTCCCCCACCAAAGTGCCCACGGAGCCAGCCGCGGTCAATGGGCAGACGAGGGAATTGGCTTCCTCAGTCATGGGAAAAGCTTTGCCCCAGTCAGGAGACCCTCCCCTTGTTTGTATCAAACAGGAACCCAGGGAAGAGGTAGCCCAGTGTGCACTGATGAGTGGTCCCCAGCCAGTCAAGCGGGAAGCAAACGGGGAGCCTGTCTCGCAAGCAGCCACTGTGGTGGCAGCTGTTGCCGCTGCCGCTGTTGCGGTGCCCACTAACAATAACAGCCTCAGCCGCACTGAAGCCAGCCATCTCTTGCTGCAGAAATTGCTCCGTGCCAAGAACGTCACGCTGGGGACTCAGCGCTCAGGTGATGTCAACGGGCACGTGGATGGCAAATTTGCTGGGACGGAGGGCCGATTGCAGATGGCGCCAGATGTTCGGGAGGTGAGCATAAAGGGAAAGGGAATAGCGGCGGCTGCAGTTCAGCTTTTTGAGCCCACCTACTTTGGAGATATCTCTAGGACTAATGAATAGCCGATTGGAAAACTATACCTGAAAGCCAGTCCCCAATCCTACCCAATGGCAGAGAAGGTTTTTTTGGCTTGTGGAATGGATTTCGCTAAGAATCGATAGAAGCAGCTTAGGAGACCTTTTTGGAGAAGAAATCATTTATAAAAGAAGAGAGAGGCATGGCATAGCCATCCTCAGCTTTTGGCGAGCATTGCTTCTCTGCCTCTGGCTAGTTTGGGCCAAGCTTTTATTATTGAGTGGTCAACAGTCACAGTTGGGGGAGGGATAATGTCACTAAAAGGGGCTGAGTCAGAATGTCCAGAGTACCCCCAAGTCACCCCAAAATAACCCAGAAGGAAGTTTCTCATTTTATTTACTTACTTATTTATACCCGGCCTTTATAGTTTTCACAAAGAATTTCAAAGCGGCAAACAGATCCAACGTATCTTCCTCCTCCCGTTTTCCCCATAGCAACAACTCTGTGAGACGCGTTGGGCTGAGGGGGGGGGGGGGAGTGTGGGATGGCTCAGTAGTATAATTGCTGCAAATTCTAGGTACTCCCATGAGGCTGCAGGTGACCTCCTTTGGCCTCTTTAACAGGCTTCAAATGTCTACAGAGATTCTCAGTCATCCAGGTCCTGGTTGTCCCGGGGGTGTTTTTCCAAAAGGCAACCAGACTTCCAAAACATTTTCCTTCCATTTTCAAGCTTCTTGGACGAGAAGCAAAACGTTTTCAAGGGGGGAAAAAAAAAGTCCAGGTGCCTTTTGGAAAAGCACCTTTGGGACAACATTGCCTTTCATTCAGGTTTTGAAACAACGTATTTCTGCGCCTTATACCGGTAGTCCTTGACTTACAGCAGTTCATTTAGTAACCGTTCAAAGTTACGATGGCACCGAAAGAAGTGACCCACGGCCATTTTTCAGTTATGACCTTTGCAGCATCCCCAGGGGGTCACGTGATCAAAATTCAGACGTTTGGCAACTGGTTCGTATTTACGACGCTTGCGGTGTCCCAGGGTCATGTGATCACCTTTTGCGACCTTCTGACAAGCAGAGTCAAGTGAGGAAGCCAGATTCACTTAACAGTCGGGTTACTCAGTTAACAACTGAGACAAGAAAGGTCGTAACAGAAATTTGGGACTCAATTGTGGTCGTAAATCGAGGACTACCTGTAATGCTAACTGATTTCTGCCCTTCCCCTGCTACAACCATTGGAATGAGGAGTCTAAAAGAGAGACCTACCTCCTTATTCCATTTTTTAAAAAAGTATCTTCCCTGAATCTGGTTGAACGTGCAGGTAAAAGGTAAGGTTAAAGGCTCCCCTTGCACATATGTGCTAGCTCTAGGGGGCGGTGCTCATTTCCATTACAAAGCCGAAGAGCCAGCACTGTCCAAAGACGTCTCCATGGTCATGTGGCCGGCATGACTAAATGCCGAAGGCGCACATGGAACACTGTTACCTTCCCACCAAAGTGGTCCCTATTTTTCTACTTGCATTTTTACATGCTTTCGAACTGCTAGGTTGGCCGAAGCTGGGACAAGTAACGGGAGCTTACTCCGTGATGTGGCGCTAGGGATTCAAACCGCTGAACTGCTGATCTTTCTGATCGACAAGCTCAGCGTCTTAGCCACTGAGCCACTGCGTCCCTTTTTGAATGTGCAGATTCCGTAGTAAATCAGCAAACTGAGATGAGAGGTTTGGAATAGCCACCTGCAAGCCGCTGAACACATGGAGAAGTAACATTTAAAACACGTTCTCTTCATCTGCAGTGTAAAATAGGGCTGCCCATAATTCTGTCCCTCCTGCTCGGTCGTCTTGGTACTTTTTGCTTGTGTCTCACTTAGCCCCTCTAGGGCAGGAGGGTTGAGTGGGTGAGCTTTGATAACTCCATAAAATGACTCCACCGTGAAGCAAGTTTGCTGAGGAGGGACCATTCAAAGTTATGCTTGCCTCTCTCCTCACTAGGATGTCCTCGCAGCAAAGAAACTCCCCCCACCGAAGCCAAAGCGATCCCAAAAAGCTGGGGAGCGACTTGTCAATTCCCGCAAGAAACTGCGCAAGGAGGATGGAGTGAAGTCCAACGAAGCCCTCATGAAACAACTGAAGCAGGTAGAATGCTTTTGGATTTGTCTGGCTGAAAGGCTGAGTCAAAAATAAAGTGTGTGTGTTGTGTGAAAGAGTCCACAACAGTCTTAACTAGATAAATAGGGCTTTTATTTTTCTGATCATGGTCATGTAGTTTTTTTTTCCTGCAAGTATTTGTGTCTTCATTAATATTTGAATACATTGAATATACAACACTGAACATTGGATTTCCCACGTTATTAACCCTGGGAATACATTAATTTGTAAAATTTAGGAATGGTATTGTGCCCTCCCCCCTTTTGGGGAAGGTATTCCACTGCACGGAATGGAGTTATTCTTCTAAACTCATGCACACCTCATATTTTTCCTCACATTTTTAATCCATTTTATGAATCTAGTGAAACATGTCAGTTATTTTCTGTCTTTTCATTTGGGATTGATTTTTGGTTGGTCAGAAAACAAAAATAAGTGGATTGATACAATTGAAGCCATTTTACAAATCATGTTTGTTTTTCATTGCAAACTCATCAATTACACCAACTATCTGAAGCTATTTTCCCTTATTATTTTATTTATTATTTTATTAAAACAAGAAAACAAGGTGGCCTAATGGATCTTGTGTTAGACTGCATGCAGTTTTTTTCAGCATAATGAGGGCTTGTACACACTTGTTCTCTCATGGTTTTAATCTGATTTTAGGAATAATCCCCTACTTTTTGAAATTTAACTTCTGAATGCTGATGATGATACATTACCATTTCATTCAAAGACATTTGATTGAAATAATACATTTAGCAATTCTCACCGAGAATGATCACAGAGGCGGTTTTAATCCATATTTTTACTTATATTATCTCTACTTTAGTCATTACAAAAGATGGGGGACTAATTCAGAAGAGAAAAATATTTTTAAAAAAACTTGTGAGGTATTTACTACACCAAACTAATAAAGAGTCTATTTTTTCTTTCAACAAGCATAATTGCTTGTATTCAGATTATTATTATTTCCTTACCATAACTGATTGCTGCAAAGAAATAATGGCAGTATCTCTTCAACCCAAGTGGCTTCCTTATAAAGGTAGACCTTGCTTTAACGGCTGCCCTTTTAGTGACCATTCAAAGTTATGATGACGCTGAAAAAGTAACTTTACAATCAGCCCTTGCATTTATGACCATTACAACATTCCTGAAGTCACATGCTGTTTGCTTGCTTCATAACCGTCTTCCAATAAGCAGAATCAGTGTAGAAGCCGGCAGTAAAATTTCAAGTCACGGTCATGTGATGTCTCACTTACTAACCTGTGGTGATTCACTTAACCTAATGAGAAGTGACTTAAGTCCATCACCGTCACATGATATTTGCTTAGTCTCTGCATCATTTAGTGACAGAGTTGTGGGTCCCAAATGGGGTCGCTTAAGCAAGGGCTACCTTAGATGGAAACTTTTCTTAAAGAATACTTAGCGTTCAGATGCATTCTGGTTAAATTATGGTAATTTAATTTTTTAAAGCAAATGATTATATGCTTCAACAATATTATAATAACATTAAATGTATATAATGAATGTACACGTATTTATTCTCATGGTATTATTGAATGGATAGGATATATAAGACATATGAAAAAGAAAAGGGCATCTGCAAGATGAGGAATGAAACAGGAAATGGAAGCTTCTATTCTTTCCATTTGTTATTCATTCCTCCCCAGATATTTTACTGCCCTTTTGACTTAAAATAAATCAATACACATTTTTCATTCCTTCCAGATTTTCTTTTCGTATAGATTTCTATAAGTGCGGTCCATAATTTTATATACTTTTTTTGAAGACGAAAAGACATGGTGTTATGTCTCAACCTTATTTTCAGAAGAACGTTCTTCAACAGGGCGCTCTCCTTTTCTGTCTGTTTGTGCAGATACGTACTAGCAAGTGACACAAGTTGTTTTGTTTCCAGATGAGCTATTGGTGCTCATTCATAACCTTGAATCTTCCCTATCTTAATAAAATAGATTTTGTATCCTTTTCTGGGTATATTAGGAGTTCAGAAGCAGCACAAAGAAGTCCTAATTCAACTGCATTAACGCCCGCTGTCTTTGAGAAAAACCTGGGCTGGTTGGGGTTGGTCTAATGTAGCTTCTTCTTCTTGCCTTTAGCAAAGAATCCTACCAGTGTGGGATACAGAGAAATAATATATTTTCAAAAATCATGCAGGAGCTATGTAATCTTCAAGATTTTCCCACTAAAGTAATGGGAGAATAGGCCTAGATAGAAGTTCATGATTAGACCTTTAGGGCCCGTGAACTCATACTCTTCCCTTTCATTTATATCAGAGGATTCCTCTTAATACGCTTCTGCAGGATGTGTCGGTATATGAAGCAGCCTTGGTCTGATTCATTTCTTTTCTCCTCAGGAACTCTCTTTGCTGCCTCTGATGGAACCGGTAATCACAGCCAATTTCAACCTCTTCCCCCCCTTTGGAAGCAGCCCGATCAATGGCAAGAGCCAGTTGAAAGGCACATTTGGCAATGCGGCCTTGGACAGCATTCCAGATTACTACTCCCAGCTGCTCACCAAAGTAAGGCCAGCCCTGTGGCATTTTATTATTTTTTAGCTGACTGAATATAGAAAAAGAAAGAGAGAGAGAGAAAAAGAAAACATTAAATTATAAGAAAGAGGGAGAATAAGCTGGGGGAGGGGGGAGAAGAACACTCATTTCACCCATATATCAATACGTTGCATGTTTCATGGAGACGGGACAAATAAAGCTATATGATAAAATGGATACAGAAGTTCAAAGGAGCAAGAGCAGTGGATCAATGGGAAGTTTCATGGGGTGGGGGAAATCGAAATTTACACCAAGCTATCATCTGAGGGAAAACTGGTGCAACACGTTCTACAGATGGTATATAATTCCACTAACAATTGCTAGGATGGATAAATCCTGTAACAATAAATGTTGGGAATGCCACCACACAGAGGGAAAGTTTTTAGGGTCTAGGACAACACACTGTGGCCAATTCGCCACCACAAAGTTGCCGCCAGACACTTCCACATGTCCATCTAGCTGCGGTGACAACTTTCCGTTGGTGGCCAGAGGAAGGGTTGGGTGGGCAGAATGTGTAGGGCCCAGTGTGTGAGTGAGCAGGTGGCCAGAGCATGTGGGTGTGTGGCAGGCGAGCGGGGGAGGAGAGCGCATGGGATGCAGCGGGCAAGCGAGCAGGAGGACAGGGCGCAAGGTACCGCAAGCAAGTGGGAGGGCAGAATGCACAGGCTGCCACGAGAGGATGGATTGCGTGTGAGAGTCAAACAGGCGAGTGAACGGGTGGGCAGAGCCACTGCACCAGAGTCCAGGTGGAAGAGGCCTGGGGATGGTAGAGGTGACGGCATCGGGGTGGGCGGTGGGGAAGTGGCAGCAGTCGGGGGTGGCAGGGGGGTATGTGTCCATTGTGAAACAACCATTCTGGGAAAGAAGAACCCTCACACTTTCTATCACAATAAATTAGCTTGTTCGATGCCACGGATGCTTTGTTTTCAACTTCTATGTTGGCAAGAAGTCGAGCTGCTGAAAAGACATGTTCTGAGCAATGCCTCCACTGCTACCCATTGGGCCCATTCTCTACACCCGCACACTCTATCCACCCGCTCACTCACCCGCATGTGATCCATCCTCTTACCGCATCCAGTGAGCTCTGCCTACCACTTGCTTGCCTGCCACAGCATCCTGTGATATCTACCCTCCTGCCCGGCTCTTCCTCCGGCTGCCCGTGGTGAGTTGTCTCTGTGGCAAGTTGGCCACATAGAGGTATCCTGTGGCAAGCTGGCAGAGGCGAGTTCGTCATAGTAAGCTGGCTGTGGTGAGCAGGCCGTTGGCAAGTTGTTCCATTCGAACATTTTCCATCTATATGTGGTGGTTGTGTGAAGAAAACCCAAAAGTACTGGAAAGAAGTAAACCAGAACAATCTGAATATAAAATTTAAATTAAACTACAAATATTTTATTAGATATGATCTCAGAGAATATAAATGAAATGTATCATAATGTATTAAGATATATGCTGATAGCAGCAAGAATCAATCTGGAGCAACATTGGAAAAGACTTTACTATCAACATAGGATTGGGAGACTAAAATTGAAGATTATGTGGCAATGGAGAAAAAAAATGACTGTCTTCATTTATAGCAGAAATTAACCAAATTTAAGCAGAAAGAGGTCTCATATACAGCATGGCAAGCTAAGAAACAGTATGAGATTTTTTTTTTAAAAAAGAACTGTTTAAATAATAATAGTAGCAACAAAATAATATCCAAAGTAAAATATACAGATATTTAAGTAGTAATTAATAGCATTTGCCATGTGCTGGCTCAGTAATTTGTTTTAACTATTTAAATTTATTTATTTTTATTTTTTACCCACAAGTACTTTTTACTGGATGATGTAAGATAGGCTCAGTGGCCCACCGATTTATACAGTAGGAAAGCCTTATTCTACGTTTTAATCTTCCTCTTCATCATCTCACCGCCCTGGCCCTTCTTAGCATTATTCCTCTTGACGCGGCCTGGTCGGCCTCCACCATAAGGTGAATGGAGGGAGAAATCAATGTGCTTTTGGGAATCTAGCTGGACAATGAAGGAAGGGATGTTCAACACTTGCTTCCTTACATGGATGTGTCTCTGGCGGATAAGAACACGAGCATGATGGATGGACTTAGCCAGGCCCAGTTTGGAGACGACGCTCCAGGAAATCCTCAATTTTCAGACCCAGGATGTAATCCATTTTCATTTTCCCTTCATCCAGCACCCCAATTTTGACCAAACGGTGCAGCAAGGCATTGCCTTCAAAAAGGCGCCGTTGATCTTTCTCATCTATAGTGAGCAGCTCTTGGGCAGCTTTGCGGATCTTGGCCAAAGTGAACTTCACTCGCCATACCTCACGCTTGTTCCGCAGCCCATATTCACCAATAAGTTTCACCAATAAATATTTAAATTTGTTTATTTATTTGTGTGTGTACACACAGTTAGCAAAACAATCTTTAATCTAAAAATGATTTAAAATAAAATAAAAATACAAACTAAAACTATAAACTAGTTCTGCCTCATAATTATGAACTTTCAAGAGGTGTTTAATCTGCCCTATAACACCAGATTCTTTCTGTTTGTCAATAAAGGAAAATTGGTAGTCCTTCAGATGTGTCACACTGAAGTCACTAGCATCTTTTTTTCATTGGCTACAGTTTTGTTCTTTCCTAAACTTCTAACGTGATCTTGGGAAGATCAAAGAAAAGAAAGGAGTACTGTAGCACTTTTGTTGTGCTATGCTTGAATACATCAGTGCAGAGAAGGCTTGCATGTGTTTCCATTCAGAGGTAAATGTAATACAAATTTAGTAGATTTTTTTTTCAAGGCAGGGATGTAGAGTGGTAGACCAGGCCGCCAGAGAACAGTTGTAGGCAAATCTCCATGACCACAAAATCACTCTTAACACTTCAGTCATGTTCTAAGGAGGTGTTCATATTTTTGCATTACTTATAACACAATTTGGGGGCAGCTCAAACGGTAAAAGGAAGAATGTAAATGCAGCATGTGATGGAGTAGCCTGTCCGATTTGTGCAGCCTTGGAAATGAAGGGGGAAAAAAAGCAGGCAGGGGACTGTGGTGGGTGTTGATTCCTGTGTTCTCTGTCTAGAACAACTTGAGCAACCCTCCAACACCACCTTCCTCACTGCCCCCCACACCCCCACCCTCTGTGCAGCAGAAGCTGGTGAATGGCGTCCTGTCTTCTGAGGAGCTGACCGGGCAGTTCAAAGAGCCAGAGCTACCCCATGAGCCTGGAGGACAGAAGGGTGAGAGCCGTTGCTGAGCATGGATGTTAAGGTTATGGCCTAAAACACTCAGGGAGGCACCTGAATGCTGCAGTGTGGTGGATATTCAGCACGTGTTCTGTTCTGTATCTGGTGGGATAACACTGGAAGCTTCTGATTTTAGTCTTCGTAAGTGGAGGAGACGAGGGAATTAAATAAATCGGTTCAGTAGAAAGCGCTGTGATTCAGAAGGCTTTATCTTAGCAGTGAAATACATTATAAGCAATGCAGCTGATCCAACTTATGACCATCATTGAGGCCAAAATTTCCCTTGCTAAGCAAGACATTAGTTAAATGGCCCATTTTACAAGTTTTCTTGCCACAGTGGTTAAGTGAATCATGACAATTGTTAAGTTAGTAACACGGTTGTTAAGTGAATCTGGCTTCCCCCATTAATTTTGCCTGCCGGAAGATTGCAAAAGGTGATCAGACAGTTCTGGGACATTGGAACTGTCATAAATACATGCCAATTGCCAGGCCTTTGAATTTTGATCACCTGACCATGGGAATGCTGCAATAGTCATAAATATGAAAACCGATCGTAAACAGGGGTGGGATTCTACCAGTTTGCACCTATTCGCTAGAACCGGTTGTTAACATTCTAAGCAGTTCGGAGAACCGGTTGTTAGAAGAAATTACTGGCCTAATCCTGTAAGGAAGGCAGGAAGGAAACATTGTGGTGTTGCTTACAGAAACTGCCTCTCCGTTAACCCTTATTACATTCTTGGCAGGACTAGACTTCCTGTCTCTGGAACATCTCTGGAGTTTTTTCCCCCTCCTTTGCTGGTACTTTGCTTGTGTGGAGTGACCATTCAAAGTTACAATGGCACTGAAAAAAGTGACTTATGACCATTTTTCACACTTATGACTGTTGCAGCATCCCCACAGTCATGAGAGGCCAGACAAGGAGATGCATGCCTCAATGTGAGTGATATTGAGTTGGCCACACCCAGCCAATAACATGACCACCAAACCATGTCCACCCAGTCACATGACCACCAAGCCATGCCCACCACCTAAGCCATGCCTACAGAACCAGTTGTTAAAAAATTTGAATCCCACTCCTGATCGTAAGCCACTTTTTTCAGTGCCCTTGTACCTTGAAATGGTCATTAAATGAATGGTTGTATGTCAAGGACTACCTGTAGAGCAAACATTTAAGGCAAAGGATCACATATAGAGAAGGCAAAGAGGAAGAGCTTTGAGGAGGTCTCTGGAAATTATTTTTTTTGTAAAATTTTTATTTAGGTTTTCACAAGACATAATACAAATAAAATATCTTTTTTTGAGAATAGCATGGTCCCGGGTTATCACTTCTCCATACAGACACAAACTCAATTTCATATTCATCTTTGTGTTCTATTCCATATCTTATTACTATTTTAACATTTTCTCAATAATTTTTCCCTTCCCTTAGTTTTCTCAACCTTGCTTTTAATTATCTCATTCCTTTCTAAATACAATTATATATATCTTTTTCTAAGTTTCAATATGTTTCTAATCATTACATTTATACTTTTGTCTGTCCTGTTTCAATTTCATATTTTCTTTTCTCATTAAACAAAATTTTCCCCTATAGTTACTGATTGGAGTATTACACATTTGTATCTTTTAATTTTTGTCCATTCAACTCTTATTTAAACTTCAATTTATGCCTTTACAATTGTAACATTCAATATAACACATAACTTCCAGTCGAATTCTGCTTGGTACACACTAAGTTCTTAAAGAGAAACGATATATATAAAACAATAATAAATAAAATACTTATTATATTCCAATTCAGCTCTATCATTAATGTTACTTATAATCTTTAACATCTTTAACATTTCTTTTCAATGGGATATCATACTTCCTTAGGAACACTTATAATATTTCCATAATTTTTTCATATTTCTTCCATATTCCTCTTCACTTAAATTTTTATAACTCATTAATAATAATTAAAATGTTCCCATCCTTTCCTAATTTCATTCTCTCATTCTCTTTATTTCATTTATTTATTAACAAACATTCCATTCCATTACAATTAGTATTTTATCTATCATTTTAATCCCACTTGTTGCATATTTTCTAAGTTCATTTCTATTTCTAATATAACAATACTATCTTATGTACCCTTGCAGAATCCGTCTTTCAACTACATTTTCACCCATTATCTCTATGTCGTCTAAATAGGCTTATACCTTTAATCCTTGTACATTTTCCCTGTTTCTCTATTTCCCATTTCTGTCCTTTATAACTTTTTTTCCTTTCCCTCTTCCCCTTCTTCTTCTCTCTCCCCTTTTTGACCCATTGTCTCTCTAATTCTAATTCTCTCTTCTGTAGTCCTCTCTTCTATTTCTTTCTAATGTTGTAATTATTTTTCAAACTATTCTTTTTTTTGGTTGTTTTCTCAGATCTTACATTTTTCATTCTCTTTCTCCCCCTTCCCCCGTCCCCCCCCATAGAATTACTTGGTCATTGAAGATGGCTTCTTCTTTGTCTCACCCTTCTTGTTCTACAGGCATTTCTTGTTGTTTCTCATAGTTCAAGATCTCCATTTCTAAAAATTGAAATATGAAGCCAAAAAAAGCCTCTTCCTTCTTGTGCATCTTCTTTCTGTTTTTTTAAGTTCCTTTTTCAATTCTTCCAAGAGTGGTACCATTTAAAAACTTTTAAACAACCACCTGATTGATTTTAGTCCTTTAGATCCAATAACCCGAAATCCAAAAATCATCAAGTAATCAAAATAATCCAAGCTGTTTCGTCTTGCTTCTTTTTTCCACTTTCTCTTCCTGGGGTTCTATTATCTTGTTACAAAGTTTCAGTTGGAATGTATCTTTTAGGAATCTTGTAAAAGTTTGACTGTTAATTCCTTTTACTTCAGGTGCTCTCCATTTTTCCAGATCATACCCTTTTTTTTTCTTTTTCTCTCCTTTCCTTCTTTTAAAATTTTTTGAAAATCCAGAAGTCTTTATTATCCCTTTGACATTTTATTTTCAGTTTAAATGCCTATTAATGTCAAAGTGGATTTTGTTGGTTTCTTCCTTAAATCTCTTAGTTGTTAATATGGGGAAGGAAAGAAAAAAAAACACCAAATCCTTTCCCTTCCCTCTCTCATTCGCTGCTTCAAAATCTTCTTTGGGATCAATGTTATTCTTTATGGTTCAAATTCCAGGGTACCTTATGTTGTTGCTTTTTCAGTTCCACCTGGTCAGCCAAAACTTTCTCTTTTTATCTTCCTCCTGTACATTCTTTTCCGGTTGAGTTCTTCTTTGAGGTGACCATTTCTGACCACCGCTGCAACCGCCTTCGGGAAAGGGAGCAATGGCCAGCAGCTCTCCTCAACCCTGCTGGCAGTTTCCCCCCTCTTCACCACCTCTACGGGGTGGCATAGCCCTGAAACCAGCCGGCTCGGGGCGTTCCAGCGGCGAGCACAAATCAAAATCACGCATGATTGCAGATTTCGGTCCGTCGCCGAAGAAGCTCAAACCGGAAGTATCTGGAAATGATTTTTGTATGTGTTAAGCTCTGAGAAAAGTGGCAAATAAGGAATATTTATAAATTGCTGTTACAAAACTTTTTATACGCAGTTTATTCCCATCTTCTGGGGATTCTTCACATTTTTATTTTTATTTTATAAGAAATTTTAAAAGGAAATATTAAAAATGATAAAGAGTGGCCAAGAGGAAAATAGGAAATGATTGCAGATTTCTGAAACATAAATGATGATGATGATGATTTAATCTCTGAAAAGGCCTTGTCCTTACTTCCCACTGACCTCTTCTTTGCCAAGAATTGGGGGGAATATATAGAAAGAAAAGTCTTCTGGTGTATATTAGTGCAGAACCACAGGCTGTGAATTCTCATGCTGTAGGCATGGTTAACGGTACTCCTGGAGCATCTGATATTTCATCTTTTCTTTCTTATTCCATGTATGCAGATGCTCCCCCTGTGGAAGTGAAAAGCTTAGATCTGCTTGCAGCTCTGCCTACCCCACCACACAACCAGACTGAGGACGTCAGGTGAGAATAAAAGTCTGATTGAGCAGAAACACAGAAGTCAAACTGAAAAAGAAAAGTTTTGCCATCTGAAATCTTCCCCATCTTGTTTTCCTTCAGATGTGTTGATCATTAATTCACACCATCCCCAACTAGTGTACCAAAGACCATACATCTGAGCGGGGCATGAAATCAAGGGATATTGTTTAGTTTACAGGAAGCAAATGAGATCTAGCGCATAATCTTTTGAAATTGGAAAATATGAAGCTTCCTTTGGGGAGCGTTAGCCTTCTTTGTCTTGGTGTAGTTGGAGTCCATTGCTAACTTACTTCATTTCATCCTATTCCCAAATTTATATCCTGTCCACCTCTTAACTCTGGAAATGGCAAGATAAGTTGGTATTCACCAGCACCTCCATAATGCCCCTAAATCACTTTCACAAAAACCAGGCGGGAGCGGAAGCATCCTAAATTGTATAACCATTCTCCAATATCTCTGCAGGATGGAGAGTGATGAGGAGAGTGATTGCCCTGACTCCATTGTCCCAGCGTCGTCTCCAGAGAGTGTCTTGGGAGAAGAGATACCACGCTTCCCATTGCTGATTGGAGCCAAGTCTGAAGTGGAGGAGTGCCCCATGTCCCCTGTCATCCCCATAATTCCAAAGGGCAGCATCCCAGGTTCGTGAAAAGTAATAACTTGTATGGAAGATAACCCATGAGCTAGAACCGTGGTTCTCAACCTGTGGTCTGCGAACCCCTGGGGGGCGGCGGTGTCACAGGAGGTCTGGGAAGGCTTGAAGAAATGTTATGATTTAACTCTTGAATTAAATCTTGGGGTTCTGTGGCCACAAAAGGTACTTAAAGGGGGTCTGTGGTGAAGACAGAGCTAGAATAATCTTTAATCCTTGTTGCATCTCTGTCTCCCAGTTGAGAAGTAGTCTCTAATACAAACTGTGTCAATCTAAAAAGATTCTAAATGTTATATATCTCAGCAATGACAACAACATACCAATGTCTGTAATGACCATAATAAACTGTTGCATTATACATTATACATATTGTTAAATGTAACAGTAACAATTCCAGTTTGGTATAAACTCTATTTAAGACCTCTCAAAATAGCCAGGTCTTCCATAGGTTGTGAAAGTGGGAGCCACCTGTGGGTGTAGACAATAAGATAATCTAGAGCAGGGGTCCCCAACCTCTCAGGATTCAGATTGGTACCAGTCTGTAGCCCATTGGGAACCGGGCTGCATAAGTGTCAGGTAAGTGTGCAACGCTTCATTTGTGCATGTGCGGGAGTTATGTTGAATGTGCAAAACCATCCCCTATCCCAGGGGTCAGCAACCCTCGGCTCTGGAGCCGCATGTGGCTCTTTCATCCCTCTGCTGAGGCTTCCTGTCCCTGGTTGGTAAAAGGAAAAAGGACACCACGCTAGGAGGAGACTATGGTGGTGGAACTGAACTTCCGGTCAGCAAAAGAAAAAGGACGCCGCACTAGGAGGAGACTCTATGAAGGGGGAACTGGACTTCGGGTCGGCAGAAGAAAAAGGACGCAGTGCTAGGAGGAGACTCTATGATGGGAGAATCGG
Source organism: Pseudonaja textilis (assembly GCF_049901715.1). Taxonomy (NCBI): domain Eukaryota; kingdom Metazoa; phylum Chordata; class Lepidosauria; order Squamata; family Elapidae; genus Pseudonaja; species Pseudonaja textilis. The sequence continues at coordinate 121,354,779 of NC_141991.1, read as the reverse complement.
CTCCAGAATTGAACAGGGAGCTTCTGGTTAGGACCTTTGTGGCTCTTTGAGTGTTTAAGGTTGCTGACTCCTGCCCTACCCACTGCTGCTGCTGCCGCTGGTCCATGGAGCCAGAAAGGTTGGGGACTGCTGTTCTAGAGGAGAGGCACTTCTGTGATCCTTCCCACAATGTCCCATTACAGATGGAGAACTTCAGCAGGCATTCTATGGTTGCTCAGATGGATAGGCAGAATCTATCTGGGAAAAATAGTATGTTAGAAGCCAGGTGGGTAAGGTATAATCAATGTTTTGAATTGCACTTAGAAGCATACTAGCAATCAGTGCAGCCCCTGTAGCAGTAATAGTGTTAAATGATAGGAATACAACAACTCCCTGGGCAGACAGAGCATGGCATCATATGCTAGTTGAGGTTTCTGGATTGTCTTTAAGGGCAGCCCCAAGTAAAGTATAATATATTAAGTGAATGTGGTCAGTTAATGAGGTCTCCTAGATGTTGAGTTCACCTTCTTGCTCATTGCTGTTATCCTCCACTTCATCTCTGGCCTTCTGCTCTGCATAATTTATAATCTCCCAGACTGACACTGTGAGCCCCACCCTCAGGAAAATGCTGGCACTTGTATCGGTTGATCTGTGACTTAAGTCTATTCAGATACACGATTCCAGGTTGAGGGCTGAATTACCGTAACCTTAGATAAGTGGTTTGAATTCCTGGAATACGACCTTGAGCGGCAATTCTCCCTTTGCTTTCCTTCCTTCAGTTTTCCCAGATTCCAAATCCTATGGGACTGTAGAGCCAGTGGGAAAGGAGACGCCCGGCACTTCCTGGGAGAGAGCCAAAGGGAGTGAGGTCTCTGTCATGCTCACCGTGTCTGCAGCTGCTGCCAAGGTATGAAGTGAGCACCGAAAATCATCTTTTGAGCCTTGGGAATTATAGTCCAAGATATTTGAAGGCCATGAGTTGGCAAGAGTTGCTGTATCTTAGGCATGATAAAGTCCTCATGAAGTGACTTATCTGCCTTGTTTGTCTCAGAGCCCTATCAACTATTCCTGAACCATGGTCAATTTTCCACATTTGGTAGAAATGCAAGAAGTCTCTAGTTTTGTTTTGTGCCATAGCCATCGCCTATTCTGACAGCTCCTCCTGAGTCGGAGAACATCTTTTATTGTTGCTACTTTTCTGGGTCTCATTACTAAACAGCTGTCAAGCACTTGGTAGGTGTCCTCCACATCGACAAGAATGTGCTGACATTCTTCTGTCACAAAATGGATACTTTAAACAAAAAATTTATTTGGTGATTAGGCTATGCTAAAGGGCTTGGGGAGGGGAGTGTTTCCATTTCTCAATCTGCCAAAAATGCTTTCCTGACCATTCCCATCGTCTTCTCCAGAACTTGAACGGTGTCATGGTGGCAGTGGCAGAGCTTTTGAGCATGAAGATTCCCAGTTCTTATGAAGTACTGTTTCCAGAGCGAAATGTAACCGGTGAACCCAGGAAAGGTGAAACTGATGCACAAAGTGAGTATTCTAGTCAAGATGGCCTCTTGGCAGTACATCTTTTTCTGTTGTTTTTTTTTCCGGTCTTGTCTTTTATCGGTCCCTGTTTCTCTATCCCAACTTTCTTAGGTAAAGAGAAGCCGGTTGTTTCAAAGGGCCCTGAAGGAGGACCAGAGTGGCTGAAACAGTTTGACGCCATGTTGCCTGGCTACAGTCTCAAGAATGAACTGGACATCTTAACTTTGCTCAAACAGGTAAAGGAGGAGCCAGGAGCTTTTTTAAAAAAAAATTTCCTTTGTTACTGAACTACTTGCAATAAGCTTATTTGGAAGAAAATTGTTCAAGTTTTTGGCGTAATTCTTCTTCCTTTTTCATGTAAGAATAGATTACAGATTATCACCAGAACTTTGTATTTTGTTACTATTTTGTTCAAATTAGAAAAAAAAAGATCTTGAAAGAAGATAATGATACTTTACAATAGAGCCACATCCCCCCCTTTCATCTTTTGCACCCTATTGAGAGAAGATGTTGAATACCTCGAATAGAGCTTGTGATCTTTCACAGACTTCGTTGCTTTCGTTGCTTTTATTTCCTGTCTGAGGACACCCCTGCTCTCCTCTCATGACATTCAGCCAGTTCCCCTAGACAGCCATCTCTCTTAACCAAACTCTGAAGAAGGAAAAAAGGGAATATCAAATTTCTGATAGCCAACTGCCTTTGGTGGTGATGGAATAGTGCTCATATTAAAACCAGATGTTGTGCTGGGAGGATGTCTACTACTATCAAGCAAATTGGCTGGTAGCCTTAGTTGCTTCTTCTTCAAAGAAGTTTGTGATAGAATCTCTAGCTAGAGTGGGAGGAAAAGTGAAAAAAACTATCAAGCTTGGAGTCCTTGCAGGGAAGGAAGGCACAGAGGCCAGACTCCAGGCCACCCCTCCCTTAGAATTCCTGAAGCCTTTATCTGATGGTTCCCAAGGGAGTGTAGTCAGTCTGGCAAGAGTCTTGTCAATGGTCAAGCAGAATAAAGAAGCAACTCTGATCAGCTGATAGAGGTGTTCCGGTTCTTAGTACCTGATAAGCTTCTTGTTTCCCCTCTTTAGGAGACTTCAGTTCCAGAAAAAGCTGCTCAACACTGCTACATCAACAACGTCGCCAATCTGGATGTCCGGCAACTTTTGATGCTTCCTGAAGAACCGTCTCCTCCCCTGTCCCCGTTTGCACCCTCTCCACCAAGCCCGCCCAAGGTTCCCGAGCCGCCGCCTGAGCCCGAAGCACCACCTGCGCCCGTGGCCTCCCCTCCGCCCTCATCTCCTAAAGAAGAAGCTCCTCAGTCTCCCCCTAAAGCCAAGCCTCGCTCCAGGCCCCTGGAAGAGAATGAGGAGAGCAAGCCAAGGCTAAAAAAGTGGAAAGGGGTGCGTTGGAAACGATTACGCTTCCTCATTACCATTCAGAAGGGTGGTACCAAGCGTGACGGGGAGAGGGAGATTGCGGAGTTCATCGAGCGCTTGGCGACCACTCTTCGGCCCGAGAAAGTGCCACATGATTTACGGAAGTGCTGCTTTTGCCACGAGGAAGGAGATGGGGCCACAGATGGGCCAGCCCGCCTCCTTAATCTTGATCTGGACTTGTGGGTGCACCTCAACTGTGCCCTCTGGTCCACGGAGGTTTACGAGACTCAGGGCGGGGCCCTCATTAACGTGGAAGTGGCGCTGCACCGGGGCCTGCTCACCAAATGCTCACTTTGCCAGAAGACCGGTGCCACTAACAGTTGCAACCGTATCCGCTGCCCCAACGTCTATCACTTTGCTTGTGCTATCCGTGCCAAGTGCATGTTCTTCAAGGACAAGACGATGCTGTGCCCCCTGCACAAGCTCAAGGGTCCCTGCGACCAGGAGCTCAGCACCTTCACTGTCTTCCGGCGGGTTTACATCGAGCGGGACGAGGTCAAGCAGATCGCCAGCATCATCCAGCGCGGGGAGCGCCTCCACATGTTCCGAGTGGGAGGCCTGGTCTTCCATGCCATAGGGCAGCTCTTGCCCCACCAGATGGCAGACTTTCACAGCGCCACGGCACTCTACCCTGTGGGCTACGAGGCCACCCGCATCTACTGGAGTTTGCGGACCAACAACCGGCGTTGCTGCTACCGTTGTACCATTTGCGAGAACAACGGCCGGCCCGAGTTTGTGGTTCAAGTGATGGAGCATGGTTTGGAGGATTTGGTCTTCACAGATTCCTCGCCACAGGGTAGAGATCAGTTTGGGCTCCGTTGTCATGAGTGTGCTGGTTGTGAGCTTTTGGAGTAAAGCTAGAATTCTTCCTCTAAGATCCCGAGGGTCTTAATATTGTGCTGGGTTGACGTGCGAAAATCCACTTCCTCTGTGCAGAATTAATTCTTTGAAAAGCACAGCAGCTGAAGGCGTATGTTAAGATCAGTCTGTTTTCTGACCCATTGAGCTTATTTCATATTTGAAAGTAGGAGGAAGTCTTTTGGACCCTGCACAGCTTAGCAGAGACCTCCAAAGATGTCCTCTTGGGTAGCCTGTAAAATTAATAACACTTTAAAATAGTTGCTAAATCGTGCTTGTCAGCCAGTCTTTAAAAGTGGCTTGGAGGTGGGCTGTTTTTCATGTTTTCGGTCTAAAAAGAGCATAGGGAGGAGGAGGGAGGTTAGTTTTTCAAGATCAGGAAGACAAGGGAATAATACATTGGCACATAGAGGTAGTTCAGACTAGAGCAGGGGTGTCAAACTCGCATGCATCACGTGCTGGCCACGCCCACCTCCGATTTAGCGAAGGGGGTGGGGAAAGTCGCAATATATCACATGACAATAATGTGACACCATGAGTTTGACACCCCTGGACTAGAGTGACCATTTCTTTGTAAAGTATCTATGGAAATAACAACCCATGCCATCCTCGTTTCTTTGGCCCAGGCCTGAGGCCTGTGTATACAGACCTTCAGCCTTCTGACAAGGGGATAAGCGCATGGCAAGCTCCCTGAAGGAACTTTTGGTGAGGGTGGCGGCAAGACTGAGGATTTACTGGGGCTGGAACAATACAGGTAGTCCTCAACGTACGACCACAATTGAGCCCAGAATTTCTGTTGCTAAGCAAACCAGCTGCTAAGTGAATTTTGCCCCATTTTACTTTCTTTTTTGCCTCCGTTGTTAAGTGGATCGCTGAAGTTGTGAAGTCAGTAACACGATTGTTAATTGAATCTGGCTTCCCCCACTGGCTTTGCTTGTCAGAACTTCGCAAAAGGAGATCACATGACCCTAAGACACTGCAGTAGTCGTCATAAATACATGCCGGTTGCAGAGTGTCGGAATTTTCATCCCATGACTAGGGGGATGCTACAACAGTTGTAAGGGTGAAATACGGACATAAGTCACGTTTTTTCAGTGGCGTTATAACTTTGAACGGTCACTAAAGGGGTTTTTGTGAGTCGAAGACTACATGTATTTGCTGATATGGGAGCAATCTTTTCCCCAAGCCTAAACAAGCAAACAAACAATCCCCACCCAAATTAAAAGAGAGGTAACTAGTGCTTATGCTTTTTCTTTCTCTCTTTACTCTTTCCTAATTGAGAAGGGAGGTCACTTCCCCACCAGAAGGACACATACTACCAGTTGAGAAGCATAGCTGTATATTCATACATATCAAACCGTTGTTCCCCTTTTAGGGTCGGTTCATTTCCCAGAGAACGGGTTTCCTTAAAAGTAAAACAGCTTTCACTCAATGTTCCAAAATTTTTGGTCTTCTTCATGTCAGTAAACAGTACCTATTCCATTTCTACAGTTAGAAGACACGGTATAAATTATACGAGCATCCAGGTAGTTCTTGTTTAATGACGGCTCACTCGTTCAAAATTACAACCGCACTATATGAACGGTACTAAATGACCAGTCCTCGAAGTTCTGGTTGTCCCAGCATCCCTGTAGTCATGTGATCAAATCTGGATGCCTAGCAACCGACTCCCCCCTTTCAACAGTTGCAACATCCAAGGGTTACATGATCACCATTTGTGACCTTCTATGCCCGCTTCCCATAAGCAAAGTCAACTGGGAAGCTGGAAGGGAAGGTTGCAAGTTGCTCTGGTAAATCGCATGCACTCTCCCTCACCTGGCAACAGCCAACCCACCTATGCTCCTGTTGTGCCTCGTTGGCATCTGCTCACACTCCCCCACCCATCTGCAGCCACTTACCTGCCTGTCAGCCTGCTTGAGAGTCACCTGGCACTCATTTAATGACTTGTCATCCTTGCTCAACAGCAGTCACAGGGAGTGCAGAAATTTCTGTAACTCAGTGATGAAGTCATTGTGCTTTACGGCTGCATCAACTTAGCAATGGAAATTCCAGTCCCAATTTACCATTTTTAACTGAAGGACTACCTGTACTCTTTATATCAGGTGGAGTGTTAATATTGAGGTACAGAAAATAGGTAATAAGTAGAACAAATTGTTTTGGTGGAACAAACGCAGGGTGGATGCCTCTCGGCATGGACATTATAAGACAAGTCTTTTGCCCAATTCTGCCCCTGTTGTCAGTCAGTTTTTAGGGAGCTGGTTGCATGTATCTACTTAGCAGTTATTGAATGCACGTTTGTGCCATCTCTAGGTATTGCATTTTTATGCCTGAATTCCTGAACATTGTCTGAAACTATAGATGATTGTGTATTTGGCCAAGCATTTTGAGATATTTGGAATCTGGTTTCTGATTCTCTCCCTCGGCAAATGTGTACTTCACTGTCTCAGATGAATGAACTTGTCTCGTCTTCAATTCTTCTTCCTTTTTCCTCTCTTGTAACAGCCGTCTGGAACCGCATCATCGAACCGGTGGCTATGATGCGCAAGGAAGCTGACATGCTGCGACTTTTCCCTGAGTATCTAAAGGGAGAAGAGCTCTTTGGCTTGACAGTGCATGCTGTTCTGCGCATCGCGGAGTCCGTATGTACCAAATGCAAGAAATAGGAACCCTGAATCAGGAAGTAAAACTGGTGCCAGCAGCCAAATCTTGACAGGAAATGATCTGATCCTAAGGGGCATCATTCAACTCTTTTATGACAAGCTCAAATCTAACAACTAAATCAGATTGAGGATATATCCTGCCTTCTGTGTGGGCAGACTGATGAATAGGGATGTTCCCATGACTGTCATGGACACTGGGAAATGCCAAGTTAACAACAATCTTGGCATGGATATTGACACACACACACACACACACACACACACACACACACACACAAAGACTACAACTACCACCTCTAGGATTTTCCTGGCCATTTTTCAGGAATGAAGCTGTGAAGTAGAGTAGGTGGTAGATTAGCAGCATCTAAAATTTATCTATGTGACCCATCACTAGATATAGGCCACTCAGATTCTAACCCTAAGAAAAAAGAACTAGCAAGACTGATAGTCTTGGTGGACCATAGTAACTCCTCATTCATAAGTCCTCCAGTCTCTATTGACAGAGAACTTGGTGGCAGAACGGACTAACTTTCTATTACAAGTCTACCAAGACACATGGTCTTATTTAGCAAGCATGCTTGGTATAGTGTAAAGCAGATCATATTAATTTTGAATAAACTATATGTTTCCTTGGCTTAGAGTAACAAACTGAAGATGCCTTAAACTTAAGTCCTATCCTTGTTCCCTTTTTCAGTGGGGCTCACTCAATTAATGTGTCATCTTGGTAATGTTGTATTTGTCACAAAAACTTACACTCTCTGTGAGATGCTCTCATTGCTGTGTATAGGTTGATCCACAGCTCATAAAAATTTTAATAAAAAGCCACAGTCCCAGAAATACAACCTACAGCATGCTTCCCAGTTGATGCTGATAAACTGATTAATGAGACCAGTTCTGGAAGTGAGGCTACTATCATATTGATATCCCCTTGAATGTTATGCTCTGGGAACAGATTTGCTTTAGTGGGCTCATGTGAGGGACTGGCTTACTCTCCATTCATACCGTGTTTTCTCCAGGAGCCCTGGCAAGATTGTTTTTCCATACTGACCACCCTGTGGGATAGATTAAGGTGACAGTGAGTCACAAATAGTTACCGAGTCAGCCACTCTAATTAAGGGTAGACTTGACTCTGGGTCTTCCTATGTCTTACTCAGCACCAGGAGGAAGGACTGTTCATGCAGTAGAAATATTGATGATGTAGTCCATTCAATTGTGTCCGATTCTCAGAGATTCTATGGATCAGCTCACTAGACATTTTCCAGTCTTAGTTGGCTTCCGCTTATTGTTTTATGTTTGGTTTTGATGGTGTCTAGTCACAATGGTGTCTTTTCTTGTTATCACTGACCATTCTGAGCTTTACTGCCTTTTAAGTGAAACTCCCCCCCCCCGCCCCGCCCCCAAATCTTCTTCTCTTCCCAGCTGCCTGGTGTAGAGAGCTGCCAGAATTACCTGTTTCGCTATGGACGTCATCCACTCATGGAGCTGCCACTCATGATCAATCCCACCGGTTGTGCTCGATCAGAACCCAAAATCCTTACACACTACAAACGGTGAGTGAACGGCATTTATGTTGCTCCATCTTCAGTGAAGAACCCGCGTTGAGATATCAAGTTGAGAGAGTAAAATGTATGCAGAAGATTCTGGGACAGAATTCTATTTGATAGGAAAGAGCATAGCCAGCCACTTTTGATTTAAAACAAGAGAGCTTCCTGTGCTGTTTTTGTGGCCCTATTGTAATGGCAAGAGGAGCCACTTGAGAAGCTTTGCAAAGCGAAGAATGAATCCGGTGTTTCTTACCTTTTCTTCCAAATCTGTGGTACAACCGCATCTAACATACCATGTTCGGGTCCAGTCACCACCTTTGAAAAGGGATGTAGTACAGCTATAAAAGAGGACAACCAAAATGTTTAAAGGAAGCAAAGATTTTCTTTATTAAAAAAAAAAAAGCTAAAACGTTGGGTCTGTTCAGGTTAGGAAGAGGTGACATACTGTGTACAAAGCCACGAATGATATATAGGAAAATTACAGGAATATATGTTTCTTTTGTTACAGTCAATATATTAATACCAATAGCCACCCAGTGAAACTTATTAGGAGATTTAGAGTAGGTGAAAGAGGGCAAGTAGTGCAAAATTAAGTTGTGGAATTCATTGGCCCAAGATGTGGTGAGTGACCTCTAACTTAGATCAGGGGTCCCCAATCCCTGGTCTGTGGATGGGCACCAGTCCACAAAATGCCAGAAAACGCTCAGCACAAACAAGCAAAGCCCCATCTGCGGGATGCAGGCAGCATGTGATATCACACCCTCTCCGGTCTGCGGGGAAAAAAATATTTCCATGGAACTGGTTGCTGGTGCCCAAAAGGTTGGGGGCAGTTGACTTGGATGATTTTATAAGGACTGGATAAAGTCATAATGTTTGAAGATTCGTCTTCCAGCTGTGTGACGCAAGGTAAGCAAATTCTAAATGGTTTTGTTAGGGTTAAGGGTTGAGTTGTTCTTTTAAACTATATACCTATTTTACAGTTTATGGTTTAAAGGTCTTTTTTTCCACCTGGAAACAGCAAAGAACTTTATCAATTAATTTCAGCAATTAGGATCCGAAGAAGCTAAGTTCTACATATCCAACACAGTCCCAATGATAGTTGCATCGCAAAATCTCTGTATTTTATCCTAAGTCTTCACTACTTTTACTGATGGGCTTCATATCATTTGTTTTTCTCCCCTCTCCCCCTATGTAATTTGAAGGCCCCACACTCTGAACAGCACCAGCATGTCCAAAGCTTACCAGAGTACATTTACAGGTGAAACAAACACACCCTATAGCAAGCAGTTTGTGCACTCCAAGTCCTCACAGTATCGCCGTCTCAAGACCGAATGGAAGAACAATGTGTACCTGGCCCGATCCCGCATCCAGGGGCTTGGGCTTTATGCTGCCAAGGATCTTGAGAAGCACACAATGGTTATTGAATACATTGGCACCATCATCCGGAACGAGGTTGCTAATAGGCGGGAGAAGATCTATGAGGAGCAGGTAAGGGGTGGAATAAGGACTCTGTACTGGAATATAGTTGTGCTAAGGAAATAGAAACATCCACTTCTAATTACAGGAAGGATGGGTGGCCTTCACTTGGGTAATAGGTCTTTGTAGACAAGTATTTCCTGTGGCAACGTTAAGACATGTGGACTTCAAGTCCCAGAATTCCCAATCCAGCATGGATGACTCAGGAATCCTGGGAGTTGGAAGTCAACACATCTTAAAGTTGCCAAGGTGGGGAAAACCCTGTTATAAAGGGTATTCTAGGCTAACATTTATAGTGAGAAAGTTACTTGGCTTAGTTATTGCTTATGAAGAGTCCTCCATCAGAATCAGATTCTGATTGGATATTTGGTATTTCTAGATCTCTGATTGCCACTGAACTTGGATGATTCTCTCCCTGATTTCTGTTCTGTCCTTTAATTGGGGAAGAATAGTTTACAATGAAGATGTATAAGTCATTATCACATGAGTGGCATCGGTCCATGCCATCAAAACCCTATATCATTCTGTAGATTCATTCTACAAAAAAGGAAGCAGCTGCAATTTTTTGTGCGTGCTATTTCTTCTGAAGCTTTTCTATATTCTTTCATTGCAACATTTGCAATTTTAAGCTAGGCAAAGTTTTGAAGTGGGTGCTAGCAGGCTTTTAGCTTACCCAGATTCTGTTTTGAAAGAACTCGTATTTTGCAGTGCACTGCTTTCTGAAGGTGAAGAAACCAGCTGGTTTCTGTCTGTTTACATTTCCATGTGGTTCTCTACCAAGTGTGTTTGAGTTTTTCCCATATTCATATGGTAAAAGTATACACAGATAGTCCTTGCTCACTGGTCATTCTTTCAGCAACCATTTGAAATTACGATGGTGCTGAAAAAGAACACTTAGAACCAGTCCTTGAAGGTCCAGTTGTCACAGCACCCATGCAATCACATACAGGTAGCCCTTGATTTACGAGCACAATTAAACCCCAATTTTTTTTGCTAACTTGTTAAGTGAATTTTGCCCCATTTTACAACTTTTCTTGCCACAATTGTCAAACGGCCAGTCCCAGGTGCTGCACCTACCTGGGTCTTGCAAACTACCTGGAACTAATTCAACGACCTACAGTCCTCGCTTAGTAATGGCAACGGGGAGTGCCGCTGCTAAGTGATGTAGTCACATGATATTGCAGATTATAACTGTGTTGCAACTGAAATTCTAGTCCCAGTTACCATTTGTAATCAAGAATTACCTGTATACATTGATGTTTCTTCAGCCAGCGGATGAATACATTTCAATCTAAATATTTTGGTGCTGGATGTGGATGAAGTCAGCTGATGTTAAGAGTTTTTCAAAAGAGAGCGATCTCATGCCTGTCCCCTAGCATTTGTACTACCAAAGCAGTTAATCTAAATTCAGCTGAAATTGATGGTAAATCTGCGAAGCATGAAGGAAACGTGAAACTTGCTGTATAATTTCTCTTTTCATGCTTTTCCAGAACCGAGGCATCTACATGTTCCGTATCAATAATGAGCATGTGATTGATGCCACCCTAACAGGAGGCCCTGCCAGGTGAGTGAATTTGAATTTATAAGTATCCGTTTACAAAATTAAAAATTATTAGCTTTGTCGATCCATTTAAAGGCTTCATTGATTTTAAACGGGAATAGTTTCTTTACTCCTCAAGTCCTCATTTGAAATACAGGGAAAGCAAATTAGGTAAAGTTAGGTAAACCCTTGCATGATTTTCCTTCTTCATCCCCTCCAAGGTACATTAATCATTCGTGTGCACCGAATTGTGTGGCTGAGGTTGTGACTTTTGACAAGGAAGACAAGATCATCATCATCTCAAGTCGCCGAATACCTAAAGGAGAGGAGGTGAATATTGCATTATTGTACACACAAAGACAGCCCAAAAATGAACTTGCAGGTAGTCCTTGATCTACGACAGCAACCGATTCAGTCAGCAATCCGTTCCCAGTTATGACAGCATTGAACAAATGGCAATCAAGTCACAAGTACAGCTGGTTGCCAGGCGCCTCACGAACACGTGATTGCAACCTTTCCTGCTGACTTCTTTAGAAGTCAGTGGAGATGCTGGCAGGGAAGTCACGTGTTCCTGGGGCAAGCCTCCCCCTTCTGCCATAGCCCTTCTGCACTCCTGCCACAACAGCTATTAACGCACCCCCAGGCACTCGCCCTGATTTGCGCTGCAACTCTCGTAGGCTGCTGTGAACCCTTTCCCTGACCCCTCATGCAACCCCTCACACCTCTTGGGCATCCCCTTGCATCCTCCCCGACCCAGGTGACATCTCTCACACCTTTGCACACCCTTCCTGACAATCCGACCCAAGCTGCACCCCTCATGCACCCCCTTGCATCCATGCTGTATTTTGCCTCACATCCTTGCACCTTCCCTGCCTATGCAACTCCTCTCAGGCACACCCTTGCACACACTCCCTGGCCCACTCCAACTCTTCCCCTTGTCTCTTGCATACCCTCCCCAACCTATGCGGTGCCTCTTGCACACTCTCCCTCACCTTTCCCTGCACCCCCACACCTCCCCCCACACACCCCTTCGTTCTCTCCCTCACCTGGCAACAACCAGTTACCGGTCAGTGGACTTGGCGCTTATGACTTCCAGCCGACTTCCCCACTGCCTCTGGAAGTTGCCTCATCAAACTATTGTGGGATTCAGTTAACAATGGCAACCAGGACTGCAGGGCTTGCCGTCACTAAGCGATACAGTTATGCTCTACAACTACATCATTTAGTGATGGAAATGCCTCTCTCAATTGCCATTGTAAGTTGAGGACTATCTATATGGTGCACAATTTCTCTTAAAATGTTACAAGGAAAATGCCTGACTGATAATAAAAGGTTAGATTTCATGTTGTAATACACTTTGAGCGTATTTACTTAGAATGTTGTATTTTATCTATTCTTGTTCAACTCAAGCTAGAACATACAGTGATCTCTCACTTATCTATTGACAAAACTGATCTGCTAAGCTTCAACCAATTTTCTACATTATGTTCCCTTACTATTATGCTTTGGAGAAAGTTTTCTGCCTTTCTCCTGTAATGAATCCATTGCTTTAAAATGGTAAGTGCCATATGTATCCTAAATGAAAAAGAGAGTACACATTAAAAAAAAAGTTACAGCTTATTTCATTTTGGTTTTAATGCTACACAAAGGCTTTACTTGGCTTGCCTATTCTGGACAATGGGGCTATGAATATCTCGTTTTTACGTGTTTGCATTTGTTCCTTTCCTTGTCTGTACCAATGCCTGACAGGTGTTTGTATACAGTCATATGAAAAAGAAAATACATCCGTTGAAATATTGGGATTTTTTTTCAACATCTTAGGTATTCCTTGAGTTACGACCATTCGTTCAGCAACTGTTCAAAGTTACGATCACACTGAACAAAACAAACTTAAGCCCAGTCCCTGAAGTTACAGCTGTTGCAGCACCCCAGGGGTCATGTGATCAAAATATGGTTGCTTGCCTGCCTTTACGACTGAGGGATGTTTCAACTCCCCCCGTCCTGCATAGCAGTACTTTGTGGGGGGCTGTTGGGGCTGAAGGAGAAGTCTTGGGTCTTCAGCAGCCTCAGCTGGCCACCCCTGACCCCCCCTGACCCCAGACCTCAGCCCCACTGCCCCCACCCCAAAGGAGGGGCCACCTCAGGCTCTGTGCCACGGCCAGCAGTCATGCTGCAAAGCCAATTCCCCCATTGTCTTCGCTTGGTGGTGGAAGCCAGCTAGGAAGGTTTATACATGGGGAATCACATTGTGATGACCCAGAGTGGGATACAAAATAAACACAGTCATAAAAACAGGTGAAGCCCCTTTTATTCCTTCTCTTTGCTTCAAAGCTCCAAATGACTGGAGACAAAAAACTCACCCGCAAGCATTTACGAAAAGGAGGAAATGCCGTTTAAACTAAAAATGCCTATACATTATAAAGAGTAAAAACAACACAAACCACACTGAAGCAATTAAGGGAACCAGGCAAGATAAGGGCTTGAAGACGTCCACAGATATCGTAACACACACTGAGAAGGACGCCAAACTCAGAGAGGAACGACAGACTAGAGATACTTCCACGCTTTGTTTCCAGCACTGGCCCATACGCATGTCCGTCCTTTTAACCAGTGCTCACAGCTGCAGCCCATGAAGAGGATCAAGGCCCTTTCCTCCCCCGTAGACCATGACATTCACAATCTCTCCCTTATCCTCTCCTCCCTGCATGCCCTAGGATGGAGAGGGGATGGGCCTGGGTCTTCCTCTGACTGCCGATCTGGCCTCTGCCCTTCCCCAGCCTCCTCCACAACCTCCGGAGCCACACTCCCACTCCCTGTTGGCTGTTCCTCCTCTCCCTAGGAATCAGTCTCCACCAGGGGCATGACACACATGACCCTGGGACAGTGTGCCTATCATAAGCACATGCTGGTTGCCAAGGACCTGAATTTTGATCATGCAACTGCAGGGACGCTACGATGGTCGTAAGTGTGACAAACAGCCTTAAGTTTTTTTTTTTCCCCAATGCCGTTGTAACTTTGAACGGTTCAAAGTTAACAACGGCACTGAAAAAAAAAAATGACCCGTGGCCGTTTTTTCACCCTTGCTGACCATAGCAGCATTTCCCGTGGCCACGTGATCAAAATTCATCCACTTGGCAACAGATTCATATTTATTATGCTGGTTGCAGGGTCCCGAGAGTCATGTGGTCCCATTTTACGACCTTCTGACAAGCAAAGTCAATGGGGGAAGCCAGATTCACTTAACAACCGGGTTACTAACTTAACAACTTGTAGCGATTGACCGAACAGCTGTGGCAAGAAAGTTGATCAGATAGAGCATAATTCCCTTTACATACGTTTCGCTTAGCAAGAGAAATGTTGGGCTCAGTTGTGGTCATTAAGTCGAGGGCCACCTGCATTGTAAGTGGTCCCAGAAAAAAAAGGGGGGGCCGAATTAAGCCTGAGTTACCCTGTTCTCGTTTCTTTCTCCTGCAGCTGACGTATGATTACCAGTTTGACTTTGAAGATGATCAGCACAAAATCCCGTGCCATTGTGGAGCCTGGAACTGCAGGAAGTGGATGAATTAGCCCCCAGGGGCTCTTTGACGAGGCAGAGGCCAACCTGATAGCCTGGCACAGGTGGTGCCCTCGGCTGGGCGAGAGAGGCCTTTCCTGCCAACTCTCCCAACCAGCCAGCATGGCCGAGAGTCACCCCAGGAAAGCATGATTGGAACCTGCCATCCCAACATGCTCGTGGGGTAGCCGGGACCCAGATTTAAAAAAAGGGGGCGATGTCAGCCTGCCCGCCCCTGCAAGCCAATACTGTTGGTGGTTTACATCGAGTTGGTTCTTTTGGCAGTTGGGTTCGGTTGCCTCCTCCTTCTTGACAAGGCAAACCGACTTTTCCCCCAACAAAAAGGCAGCCGCCGCTAGCAACTCCACCCGGGGTGGGGAAACGGATAAACTGGAACTCAGGGTTTTCTTTTTAGTATTTTTCTTTTTGCGGGCAAAATGGGGGATCCTTCTACCCCGGTGCACCTGTATATAATGGACTATCTGAACGATACTGCGGTGGGGTGGGGGAGAGAGCCCTGGGGCATATTCTGTCTAGTGGAGCTGGGAAAAGAGGGCTGCAGCACGGCTAGGGAAGAATTGGTAGGGTTCCCCCCCCCGCACCCCCTTTGTGTGTGTGCGCGTGTTGGACGCAAGAAGAATTTAAAAAAGAACCCCTAATCTCTATTGCTTGCTAATCTACCAAGGTAACAAGAGACTTCAAAGAGACTTGTTTTAGCTTGACAATCCACTTTCCAGAGCACCTCCCTCTGGATTTTCTTTACTTTTTGGGTGTTGGATTTAAACTTTGTGTGTGAGTGCGGGTGTACATACGTGTGCTTTTAGGAATCGGTCTGTTTCCGAGAGAAAGCAGGCGCTGCCTTGCAGGAATTGGAAACAGAACGTCCCCTGTCTCTAGCCCTGCCCCCTCCCGAAATCTTCCATGTGCGAGGAGCATCTGCACTTGAACCTACCTCATTTGAAGCGTTAGATTTTGGTGTCTTTTTTCCCCCCCTCTCCCCTCCCTCTCTCTAATGTGAGCCCCTCGCTGTGCCGCCCTTCTTTCTGAGTCCCCCGAACACGGAGAGCCACAGTTGCCCTGTCATCCATGGGAAATGATTTGGAGGGGAGGGGAGAAATGTCTTCTTCTGGACTTTGCCTCTTCTCCTCTTCTCTCTTCCTCCCCCCCGCAACCCCAGGTAGCCCTCAGTCTCCTGGACCTCTTTGGAGGCTGAACCGCAGAGCTCTGGGAATCCCCATCCATCAACAGAAGAGCCGGACGCACTGCAAAACGAGGTGGCTTGACTATGCCAAGGAGGAGAGAGAACTTCAGGTCACCTGAGACCACCCCCAGCAGAGCTGCTTGGTTGGTAGACCCAGGCCCGAGAGATCCTTTTGCCTGTGGGCCAGAAGAGGGAAATGCTCACTGAATTAAGAAGGCCGGGGCGAACTCTTTGACCGTGTCAGGTGGCGGAGAGCTGGTTCACAGTGAGACTCGTCCCCTCCGGTAAAGAAGCAGTCGGTTCCCTCTCTCCTCTTCCCCTGATCAACTTGCTGCTCTGAAGGCTCACCGTGTGGATGCGTGCGAGTGTGGATGTATAATTATGTCTGTGTATATAAACAGAGGAGATTGAGAGATGTGGGCACATTGCAGAGTTTGGGATTATTTATCTATTTATATAAATAAATAAATATATATAAATATATATATAAATATATAAATATATTGTGTATATATTTGAAATAGCATGGGGAGCAGAACACCCTGCCTGCAGGGTTCTTCTGGACTGCTGGGTGGATCTCTGCAGAACCTTCCCCGCCCTCCCCCTCCATTGGGTGGGATGGGAGCTTCGGGAGAGAGAATGAGAGAGAGAGAGAGAGATACACTTGTTTATTTGCAGAATTTTGGGTAGGAAGCATGTAAAGAGCTTGTTTCTATGCTTCCTATGTGTATACATATATATTTTCCTTTTTTAAAAATAAGAAAAAAAAATCAATTTATAACCAGTATCTAAAGAGCCATCTGCCCAGCAGCATCTCCCTCCCCCCTTATAGGGAAATTTCTTATTAACCGAAGGCAAACTATGGGCATTATACAGGTGAGACAGTCAGAAATGCGTTTTCACCATTTAAAATATGTGTTCTCCCTGCTGTTGAACGAAACTTTGGAAGACTGCTGTACCCTTGAACTGAAGTTGACGTGCAAGAGGAGCATAATGTCAGAGGGTCTTGATGGAGAAGGCTCTCTCGACTGACAATGTTATCATTCAGATTGTTTAACGCACAATTACACCACTTCCCTTCTCCGGTTTCTAAACACACACATCCTCCAATACGCCTATAAGAGTGGCATCTAACCGACCACAGTTCACAGATGATCAATCAGACAGTGCAGAGAGAACGTGTGCATAGTCGAAGTCAGAAGAAGGACAAGAGGGGGTTTTTAAAATCAGGGTTAGCATGCAAAAGTGTCTTTAAAAAAAAACAAAAACTTGTGGCAAGATGAGAACCATGTTCTTGAGTGCAAAGCTGCTTCTGCAAAACCAATCTATGACGGTTACAAAACAGTAGGAGGTAATGACAGATTATTAAAGTAATTAAAACTGTATATAAGATGACATTTGTGTAGAGAAGGGGGGAATTTTTATCATTTACAAAACCACTGGACGTTGTTTTAAAATAAAGGTTTGAGTTAAAGCCAGTATACATTTTTTGTCTCTTTGGATTTTGTTTTTGTGTGTCTTTCCATTAATTTGGAAGGAAGGCTGTAAAGATGTAAAAAAAAATAAATTTTAAAGAATTGCTACAAAGGTTTAAAAGCTTGAGAGAGATTTTAAAGATGATAAAATGACTGAATATAATAGATTGTCAAGATTTTTTGGGATGACGGTTAGAGTTTAAGATAATTCTGTAGATTTTAGCTGATGAAGAAAAAGACTATACGATTTTTAATTTTTATATAAACTATAACCTGGTCTTGAAGCTAAAAATTTTTTTAAAGTTCTCTGCCTGTATAACCGCATTTGACGCCTTGTCCCATACATCTGTTTACAGTTGCACATATTATATATATTAAGTTTTAACCCTTTTATGAACCCAAATAATCACTTTTTTAAAAATAAAGTGTGGACTTTGTGAGGAATAATATTTTGTGTTGGGGATTTTGTTACTTTGTGTGTGTGAGTTCTGTATAGAAAAGTTATCTTTCATAATGAAAGAACTGAAAAGAAAATAGACCTATTCCCTAAAAATCATAAATAAAATCAAAAATCAAACCCCATCCTTGCTCCTTCCTTGTTCTGTATTTGGTATAGTTTTAAAATAGATACAATTTGGGTTCAAAGATGAAAAAAATATATTCTCATGATTGCTTTTTTGAGGCTTTGTAAATTTGAGATTTTTTTCCTCAAAAATGCTAAATGACAAGTTTGATTTTCTATGCCTAATATGTGCTGGTGGAAAATAGACTCACATCTGATGTTAAATACAGGTAAGTTATTTTCTTGCTAGTTCTCTTTCAGTCAGGAGAGCACATCAAGAGCAGGCCTGATTTGCCAATAAACATATATTTGGAGCAATATCCGAGTTTGGTGGCCAGTCAGCGGACACTTCCTGTTATTTCCTACTATTTGGTGTAAAAAACAAACCAACCCTGGGATGGCCTAGTTGCCAGTTGAATGAGAGCCATCATGAATGGTTGAATGTTTAATTTTAGTTTAATTTCTCTGCTGGGCTGCCAATGCCTAATCATCTGTAACAATAATCACTGCTCGGTTAATTGACACTGCCCCTATTCCCTCTGTTGAAGCAAGAGTGCACAGAGTGCAGCAAGATTAGTAATACTTAATGCTTAAGGACAGTCAGGAAATTAATTTAAAATAGAAATGTCCTTCAACCTCACCATTATAGGGCCGCTGTTTTTGGTGATCACCTTTGAAATAGTTTTCTGCATTTCTAGCACTATTTTCTTGTACAAAATAGTTTTAGCACCACAAGTACTTTTTGGGTGAGGGAATTTAAGCTAGCTGTGCAAAGAGTTTGTTAGAGCCAGAATAATCAGACATACATGGATTAAGATTTGTGGGCTACTTGGTACTCTCTGAACTTGATTGTTTGCTTGCAGATGTTTAGTTATCCAACTAGGTACGTCTTTGGTGTTAGAAAGGGGAGAGGCTTGCTCTCTGTTTATAAACAGTAGCTTACCCTGTCAGTATTGGTCAGGCAGTGTTTTCTTCTTGGTGGTTCTTTGATTACACTATTGTTTCCTGCTTGATGGTTGTTGCTGCTTGGGTGGGGAAGGGAGCAAGGGATTGCAAGACTGGTTGGCAAACTGTCACAGAATATTGAAAATAAAAACCCCGGGTGCTGTAGCACTGAAGCAGGTAGCTACAAATTTCCCAAATTGATCCCTTGAGAATCTTGGGTTCTGGATTTTGAGCACATTCTGTAAGTTAGCCATTTGAGGTACCTTGCCTCAAAAACCGTTGCTCTGCAATGCACCATTTCACCCAGTTAAAGATCAGGATGAGAGTTTTAGTATATGACAGCAGAGTGACATTTGTCTTCTCGATAGAAGATTTCTGGTTTGAACTCAGTGGATTTTTTTTTTTAATATTCACTAAGCGTGATCTTTTTTCCAGTCCAAGTAGAAGTGCTTCACCTGAATGGGGCTCTTGGATATATCACTAAACCAATGACAGAACTAAGTTAAACACACCACAAATTTACTGAGGATACACTCCTGAATAGAAGTTAACTGCCTGCTGTTGATAGTCAGGATAGACATGGGGGCAGATACTGGTGGTAGTTCCCAAAGATCATTCAGGGGAGTCTGATGATTTATATAGAGGCAACTTTAATGGACAGGTTTCAAGTCTCTTTGACTTAGACCAGTTAAAGGCAACTAGGAGGAGTTACCCAGAGTTACCTGACTACTTAAAGCAGGGATTCCTAATGGTGGTTGGTTTTTTTGCCATCATACCTCCCTTTGTGTAATCTAAATGTACATCTGTATCCTACGGTCAACTTTCAGCAGGGCGAAATGGGATATCATTGGGAAAAACATTTTGAACAAAGGTAGCTCAAATGGGCAAATTTACAGAATGTATCCAAAATCTGGTACCTACAAGTCCTGAGAGTTGAAATTAGGCAAATTTTATAAAACATTTTTGTGACATGAAATTATCGTTAAAATGTATGACATAATGACGCAAAACTTTTCCTGTGCTGTTTGTGCTGTACAGTTCAACACGGGTTATTTTCAAGGCAAGATAACTTCTCTGAATGCATCTCAACTTTTTCCAGGGAAGAGAGTACATTAGCTCTGCCACTGTTGAAGGCATTGAGGAATCTGGTATGACAGCAATCCCCAACTTTTGCAGGTTCTTGGACTGGCAGTAGCAACGGCAGTTTGGGAGTAGGGATGATTTTGAATACGCGTCCGCACAAGTGAAGCTTTGCGTGCTCCCCTGCCACTTGTGTGGCCCGGTTCTCAACAAGCCACAGATGGTACCGGTCCAGACTCCTGTGGTAAGGAAATAGCTGTGAAATGAGGACCCAATAGAGCACAGTGCGTAGCACCTCCCAAAAAATCTGAACACCAAAATAAACATAAATGAACAATGGAAACAATACAACAAAGTTTGGGGAAAGATGGATTTATTGTAACAATGTACAACTAAAGGGTCCCTCACACTCCCCTGGATTCTATGGACACCTCCCCAGTAGAAAGACAATTCATCATTTGGGAAACCCCCACTTAAAGCTATTCATTATAACAATGGTTGTGTCGGAAAGAGACTGGAGTGGCTCTGACTGAAACAGGAAGTGACCAACATCTGGTTTTGTACTTAGCAAAACATCAGAGAATCCCATTGGGACATTGCAGAATGGGAGCACTATAGCTTTGGTATGCTTTAGCGAAGCTGGGCCACAGATTCCTGTAAGAAAACACCTGTCTGATCTTGATGAATATAAATCACCAGGACCTGACTGATTACATCCCAGAGTTCTAAAGGAGCTGACAGATGTCATCTCAGAACCATTGTACCACATGTTTCAAAAATCCTGGAGAACTACGTGAGGATGTGAGCTGATGTGGTTTCCATGTTCAAAAAAGGGGGGGGAAAGCCCCACAAAACTATAAACCAATTAGCCTAACATCCAGTAGTGTTGTGATGACCCGGGGCGTGGCACAAAGGCAACGCAGTCAAATAAGCAAAAAGACTCCCCTTATTATCTCCAACTTTGCACCCAATGTCCAGGTTACCTTTGGCTGGAGAAAATTTTTTCCAGGAACAGCCTTTAACTAGAGAAAATTCAGTCCAAAGCAAGGTACATACAAGCTGTTAACTAAAAATCCAAACAAACCAAGCTGCGGTAATTAACTTGACAGGGCAGGAGAAGGAATTTCAGACTTGAAAGCAGGGCAAAACTCACACAATTGGGAAGATGCCAGGAACATAGATAAGCCACAACAAGACCAGATAAATTCATGATTTGCTCCCAATAGCTTGCTACACGCAGCTTCCCTTTTTAAACACTGTTCCCAGCTGCAGCTAATGAAGGGAATCAGGGCCTTTTCCTCCCCCCATAAGCCACGCAACTCACATTGCTCCCTTCCTGCGTGCCCTAGGATGAAGAGGGGGTGGGCCTGGGTCTTCCTCTGAATTCCCTCTCCCTTGCTCTACCTCTCCCCTGTTCTGCCCAGCTGGACTTTGCCCTTCCTGTTTCTTCCACAGCCAAAATGAAATTCAACATACAGAAAAGTAAAGTCTTAGACTTAGGCAAGAAAAACCAAAAGTACATGTACAGATCAGGTGAAATCTGGCTTAATAGCAGTAACTGAGAGGGATCTTGGGAATCCTAGTAGACAATAAATTAAATGAGCCAGCAGTGTGCAGCAGCAGCCAAAAAAGCCAATGCAATCCTAAATTGCATTAACAGATTGAATCACGATCACGTGAGGTACTAACACCCCTCTATAAAGTCTTATGTTGAGATTGAGGATAATTTTTATAGCAATAACGTGAGGCAGGTGTGGTGAGGGATTCAACAAATTACAAACCATCAACCGACCAATGTCATCCCTGCTGAGGGGATGCTTCATTGGAAGAGAAACTGAATCATTTCTTTGCTTGCTTTGAAGTGGAGACATCAGAGACAGATAAAATACAACCACGAGCCAATTGTAGCCCCCACCTCATTGTGGAGGAACAGGAGGTGAGGAGCATTCTGAGGGCTGTGGACCCTAGAAAGGCTGCCGGTCCTTACGGTATCTCTGGCCGAGTGCTTAAAGACTGTGCTGATCAGTTGGCTGGAGTCTTTAGAAGAATCTTCAATCGGTCTTTATCCCAGTCCACTATTCCATCTTGTTTGAAGGCTTCTATCATTGTTCCGCTGCCAAAGAAGTTCCCCTCAATAACCTCAACGATTACAGACCAGTGTCACTCACTCCTATCATCATGAAGTGCTTTGAAAAAATTGGTCTGTTGGCACTTCATTTCTAGTCTTCCGCATACATTTGATAAAGACCAGTTTACATACAGAAAAAATAAATCTACAGAGGTCGTTATAGCCATCACTCTTCAAACTGCTCTGATTCATCTAGAACAGCCGGGGGGCTATGTGAGAATGCTTTTTGTGGATTTTAGTTCTGTGTTTAACACAATTCTTCCACATAGACTAGTGTCTAAATTTCTGGACCTTGGCCTTTCTAATTCAATCTGCCTTTGGATTATGGATTTCCTATCTGGCTGCTTCACTGTTATATAAATACAACAGTGGTGGGACTTATCTCTGGGGGGATGAGTCTGCCTACTGAGATGCTTTCGTGGTGTGGAGACAATAACTTGGTCCTCAACACCAATAAGACTAAGGAGCTTATAGTGGATTATAGAAGGAACAGATCAGACATCCAGGCCTTGCTTATCAATGGAGACCGAGTGGAGCAAGTGGCCAGTTTTAAGTTTCTGGGTGTTACCCTAAAAGAGGACCTGACCTGGGGTGCTCACATTGCAGCACTGGTCAAAAGGGCCCAGCAGAGATTATACTACCTGAGACTTCTCAGAAAACACCAACTGAATGAGAAACTGCTGGTGACCTTCTGCCTCTGCACCATAGAGAGCATTTTTACTTACTGCACCTCTGTATGGTTTGCCAATTGCACAGTGGCAGATAGGAAAGCACTCCAGAGGGTTAATGTCGTTGCCCAGAGGATCATTGGTTGCCTTCTCCCCTCTTTGGAAGAGCTTTATAGATCCTGTTGCCTTAAGAAAGTTCAAAACATTTTAAAAAATCCATCTCATCCTGGGAACCCTTTTTTTGAACTATTACCATCTGGCAGATGGTACAGAATAATAAAAACAAGGTCAAATAGGCTGAAAAACAGCTTCTATCCCAGGATAGTAGCTCTTTTGAATTCTGTATAGTGCAGTATTGGTGCGGTGTCGTGGGTTTCCAGTTCAATGTGTGAAGGATGTGTGTTTGTGTTTATTTTCATGGTCATGGTCATGATGTGC
Organism: Pseudonaja textilis; assembly: GCF_049901715.1. Classification (NCBI taxonomy): domain Eukaryota; kingdom Metazoa; phylum Chordata; class Lepidosauria; order Squamata; family Elapidae; genus Pseudonaja; species Pseudonaja textilis. The sequence continues at coordinate 121,331,709 of NC_141991.1, read as the reverse complement.
ACTGAAGATGGTATTTGATTTCATTGTACGAGGTGCAATGACAATAAAGTAAACTAAACTAAACTTAGTAAGGCCGCATCTAGAATACTGCATCCAGTTTTGGTCACCACTATAAAAAAGGTGTTGAGACTCTAGAAAGAGTGCAAATAAGAGCAACACAGATGATTAGGGGCCTGCAGGCTAAAACATATGAAGAATGGTTGCAAGAACTGGGCTTGGCTGGTCTAGTTGAGCAGGGGTTAGACTAGATAATCTATAAGGTACCTTCCAACTGTTATTCTGTATTCTGACTCAGAGAATTAATGCCCCTCATGGCTGAATGCATACCGAGATGTCTTGTTTCTCTGATTTGACAAGTTAGCTGAGATTAAAAACAGCAACACAAGGAGTCAAACACATTTTCTCTTTGGGTTTATATAAATAGCTGCTCTTATCAACTCTGAACAGCATACATTCCAACTATTATAAATTGGATTAAAAACATACAGTGCTAATTAGAGTAAAATAGCAATGATTACAATGCTTAAAATAGGACATAGTAAGATATAAACCAGAAATTAATTCAACCATCAAGCAAAAGATCATTTCTGTTGCTGGAGGGAACAGATTGTAACACTCCAGCCTCCAAGGCCTGTATCTTTTGAAAGTGTTCCTAAAATCCAGCTGGAAGGGAGCCATTTGGATATGCGGGCAAATACTGTTCCAAAATGGGGGAGCATCTAAAGAGACGTGTAATTGTTGCATGGGCATACTAAATGGGGAGAAATGTCTCCCCAAGCTCATCAAAATGCAAAATAGCCAATCCAGGAAGACAGAACAGGAACATTCTGCTTTTAAGATGGGCTGAGATGAAACAGGAAAGGGCAGCTTTATTCTGCCTTTTGCCTGCTTTCTCACATGAAGCAACTTTTCCAGAGGTGGCTCAAAGCAAGGCAGGCAGAAGCCTCCACAAAAATTTGGAGTTTTAAACCAGAAAAAAATACAGGGGCTAGTAGATTAGCTTTTATGGCAAATGATTTCAGCAGTGATGCTTTTGCTATGGTTAAGGTTGGTGTTAGGTTTTTATTCTATCTGTTCAGTATGTGTCTAGTCGAAGGAACACCAATTGAGATGATCATTTAAAAGTCATTATTGAATTTAATCCGGAAACTTTTTTATTAGGTATAATAACACAAAAATGCAATAAAACAGATAGATATATTATGTTACATATATTAACAGCTGCAAGGATTTCGTACGGACAACTATGGAAGGAAAAAAGGATTCCATCAGAAGGCATGGTTATTAAAAAAATAATAGATTGTATAGAGATGGACAGGCTAACGATGAAAGTAAAAGACAGAGAAGATTCAATTTATTATAGGGCCTGGGATGCCCGGTATGAGTGGTTTAGAAATAAAAAGAAAATAAAATGGCAATTAGGAAAAAAATGAATATGTAAATATACCATGGAGAAGATTGAGATGTAAGGATAAAAGATATTGATTTATAGTAAGAGTAAGATGTAATGGTAATGGAATAAGTAAATACATATACTGATAAATGTGAGGAAATGCAAAAGACGTCTTGATGTTGATAACAATGTATAAAGTTTTGTTTTATGTTTTTTTTAAAATTTGGAAAATTAATAAAAATTTTATTAAAAGTCATTATTTCCACTTTGGGTTTTCAACCCTGGTACAGTGAACTTCAACTGGCTGGGGAATTCCAGGAGTTGAGGTTCACATGTCTTAAGGCTACCCAGTTTGAGAGAGACCAATTTTCTAGATAACCCTATAAAAGCTGATCTAGTTTGGGAGGGTGCAAACATGCTTTACATGCTAATGTAATAGTAACACATCTAGTTCTTACTTAGACTTGTAACTACCTTGGATGCTTTTTTATTGGCCACTTCCACAGTTAATGGTAAGGAATGAGAGAGAATAAAGTATACAGTCCCTTGTGGATTTCTGAAGCAAATTTTAAACCACCATTTTAATATTTAGCACACACTTTGATCAGAAAAAAAATAGCTATAAAGCATGTTTGCTGATAACTATAAGCTTGTGTTTATTTTTTTACTTTTTAATGTTTATTGTAGTCAAAGAAAGCTGCAGAGAGGCCTGTTCTAGTTGCAAAATATGAAACGCTTCACGAATTTGCGTGTCATCCTTGTGCAGGGGCCATGCTAATCTTCTCTGTATCGTTCTAATTTTAGTATATGTGCTGCCGAAGTGAGCACATGCTTGTGTTTATTTGTTTTTGACTATCTTGCTCTTTTAAAGATGGCTATTTGAAATACCAGTAACCAGAGCACTCATCTTGTACTTCAAACATATTCCTTCGATGTAACATTGGATTGCTTTCATGGATGTGTGAAGAAACCTCATCAGAAATGAGATTCCTGTAGCCTGTAAACTGGTTAGAGATGTCTGCCCTATAAAAATAAGGACTTTTTTTCTAGTACTTTTTAAACAAACTGGGGAACTATGATAGAAACTAACAACAAATAAGGTTCATACACAGATTAAATGCCCATGTTTTTAGCTTTTTATGTTGACAACTTCATGGAGCTGATATAAGCAGGGTTGATAAAAGAACAAAAGCAGTACAGAACACTGACTAAATGTATAATTTAATTTGCATCTGCCAACTTCAATGTTGTGTTACATTGTCCTTTTATAACCAGAAAACCTACTTTAAAGGGGGAGGGAGTAGAGGGGCAGGGCAAAAGGGAGTACTCCATACCTTGCATTCAACCGGAATGAACAAAGTTATGCTAATACGTTCATACCACATGAGTATTTACAAAATATATTATCTGCACAGCTTAGAACCATAAGTATGAGACCTGACACAGCAGGCTAATTCACTTTCCTGAGTGGGAAAACTCTGGAAATTTATAACAGCACAACCACATTTGAAGAAAGACAAGGGATCCCAGTCCCCCACCACTAAGGACAAAAGCAGGAATTTTTTTACACAGGAGAGCTAGAGAACTCACGTTCGCATGGCCACTCAACTATTGTTTCATTCCTCCAGAGAATTCCACCCCTAGTATAGACTAGCCACAAGAAAAAATGGCTTAGATTTCCTTGCCAGAAATACCGAAGAATGCTCCATACAGCTCAGTCATTTGACCAGTGGCAACTCGGCCTGCCTCACCCAGCAAAACCTGGTTCCAGAGAGTCCGAGGTGATGCAACCACAGCTTTGCCCACACTTTCTTGGCAAAAGTTTTCCTTTGGAAGAATAACGTGTCAGCAGTGCCAAGATCCCTTCCACTTCAATACTGGTTGATACCGAAGAGACGGACCCCATGGAACAGGGGTAATTTGGGCAAGAGGACGCTTAGGAGTGAAGTGGTGTTGATTACGAAGTGCACAGGGTCATATTTTGTATAAAAGCTGGTTAAAATGTACCTGAAGGGTAAGAAATATACTCGATTAGTGACAGATGTGCGCTTGAGCCCCTTCAATAGCATTGAAATTCAAGTTGTACATGGCTGATAATCATTATGAGCTAAGGCTCCCAATTTCAAATGACTATGAAGACATTATATAACACATGGTACTAGGAGGCCCAATTCATACACATGCAAAATGTAAGAAATATTAATATTTAAAAGCCCTGGTGGTGCAGAGGTTAGAATGCAGTACTGCAGGCAAATTCTGCCCACAGCCTGGAGTTCGATCCTGACAAGACTCGAAGTTGACTCAGCCTTCCATCCTTCCGAGACTGATAAACTGAGAAGCCAGATTGTTGGGGGCAATATGCTGACATTGCAATCCACTCAGAGGGCTAAAGCACTGTGAAGCGGTATATAAGTCTAAGTGCTATTGCTATTATTGATTAAAAAATAATTAAAGTAATAAAACAATTAAATCAATTATAGCAGCAATTTTAATAGCAAGGCTGACCTGAGCAATACCCAACACTTACAGGATGATTGGGGAAATGCTTAAGAATTTGCGGGAGGATGTCCATTGTGTGCCATAGTCTATCTGCTCCCAATGTGTGAGTAAGCGATCCTTGCCCTGGTCAGGCGTTTCAAAGGGAGTCCCTTTCACTGTATGGAGAAACCAATACATCACCTGGAAGGAGCAAAAAAAAAAAAAAAAAAGAAGTAACAATCTCTTTCTTTCTTTCTTTCTTTCTTTCTTTCTTTCTTTCTTTCTTTCTTTCTTTCTTTCTTTCTTTTTCTCTCTCCCTCCCTCTCTCTCTCCCTTCCTCCCTCGCACTTTTCAGTAAATGTGTAAAATCACCTAGGGCAGGACAATTTTGAAAAAAAAAAATCCTAAATAAATTGTACAGTGAATGAAATCGCAGTGGGATTGTAATATGGGCATTGGCGGTATAGGAAGCTCCCAAGTTTAAAAGCTGTATCTTTGTATCCTAAATGCTTGGAACATGGCCAATAAATTGGTCAGGAATCAAGAGTTTTGACTTACCAGGTTATGGATAACATTAGTTAGAGTCCAGACCACAGGGACACTGAAGAAGGGAATGCTAAGAAAGATGATATGGAGCACAGCCACAGAAATGATGTAAGCTAACCAAATGCCTCGGCTGTTCATCACTCGCGTGTTGGGATTCATCTCACTGTGGGCTACTCCAACATTCATGCTGTTAAGAAAAATACATAGGTGTGTATATGTATAGACACCCAGATACTGGTATTGGTGTGTGAACGCACATCAGAAAACCTAGAACAGGCCCTCTTTAGGCTTGGTAGCTTGGGGTGTGGAAGAACAAACCTGAGCTCTATGGAGTCAAATCAAAATACTGCTCAGAATCACTCAGTTAATCCTTGCACATCCCCTAATTTCCTCATAAAAATGGGGGTAAGGATAGCTATTAAAATACTTGTACACTAGTTGACAGTAATCTTTACAATGCTCTTTTCCCACAAAAAAGGCAAGCATCTAAAATTGAACCAGAACCTTCACATCACCAGATCAGACCATAATAGTGGATATCATCAGGATCATCATACCTTATCCCAGGGGTCTCCAACCATGGCAACTTTATGACTTGTGGACCTCAACTCCCAGAATTCCATGGCTGTCTAGAGAATTCTGGCAACTGAACTCCACAGGTCTTAAAAGTTGCCAAAGTTAAGACACCCCTGCTTTATTCCATGCTGTAAGATGAACTTATCCAGGAGCTTCTTGTAGATGTAAAACAGGAATGGAACACTGTTGGCTAGATCAGTGCCCCCCCATCCTTTTGGGCACCATGGACTGATTCCACAGAGTGTTTTTTCCATGGACTGGAGGGGCATAGTTTTGCATGCTGCCTGCATCTCGTGGATGGGGCTTCACATGTTTGTGTGGCCTGGGTTCTGGCATGATGCAGCCCGGTGCTGCTCCATGGACTCGGGGTTGGGAACCCCGGCCTAGATGTCTCCCCACTATCAACTTCAACTGGAACAAGCCTAGAGGAGGGAGTCACTTGCTTTTATTATCAGAGCCATAACTGCCAGGCATAACAAAGCAAACAGTGACAAAACATCTAACTGTGATGACTTCATTATTGTTTCCCCAGCACAACTGTTTTCTTTTTAAAGATACTGTGGCATTTTTCATTGATTGGATATGAACAGCAGGATTTTTTAATGGACTATTTTAATGGATATAAACAGCTGTGGAAGAAAGAATATAAAGCATTGCCAGATAGCACAAACAGTCTGAGGTTGAGAAACTCCAGAGCTTCTTGCAATGGAACATTCACTAGCACTGATGTTACCTAGTTAGGCTAATGAAACATCTGCAAGAGAACGAACACGCTCAGAGAGCACCAAGGACCTCTCACATTCATGGATCTCAGCCTTCCTCAATCGGAGGTTAGGGCAACACCTTCTGGTCAGCAGGCTCTGTAGTAGCTCCATCTCATCTGAAGGGCTGGAAGTTGGGAAAGGAGAAGATATTCTACACCGCTCAGGTGTCTTGTTATTTTAGAAAGGGCACTGAAAACCTCCTTCACTGTGCAGAAGACCTGGATGTAGAATAAAGTGGAGGGCATTCTCGCTCCCCCTTCAGTCCCCAACCCCTGGTCCGTGTCATGCCAGCAATCCAGGCCACGCAAACAAGCAAAGCTCCATCCGTAAGATGCAAGCAGCATGCAAAACCAAGCCCACTCCAGTCTATGGTGAAATCTCTCTCCATGAAATTGATACCTGGTGCCCAAAAGGGTTTTTGGGGTGGAAGGTGAGGGGGAAGGGCTGATCTATGCCACAGTCTCCTGCTCCACATCTACAAGAGGCTGCTGGATGAGGTCATCCTTACAGCATGGACTAAAGCCGGGGTGTCCAACCTTGGCAACTTCCATTGCCTGAATTCCCCAGGCAGCCATAGAATTCTGGGAGTTGAGGTCCACCAGTCATCAAGTTGTCAGGGTTGGAGACACCCCCAACTCCCCCGGGATAAGGTACGACAGCAATTGCACTTCGACTTAGATACCGCTTGAAGGTGCTTTCCAGCCCCTCTCTCAGCGGTTCCTGGTGGCGATATCGAGCTTTGTATGCCCACTATGGGCTGACTTGGTGGTGTGATGTGAAGGCTCTGGTTCAACTTGAGATGTTTGCCTTTTGTGTGGGAAAAGAACACTGTAAAAGATGAACTGTCAACTAGTGCAGGCGTCCCCAACCGCTCAAACCTCACCCACACTCTTCCGTCCGTGGATCGGCATCGGTCCGCCGCGTGCCAGCAACCGGGCCACGCAAACAAGCGAAGCCCCATCCGTGGGATGCAAGGAGCACGTGAAACCATGCCCCCTCCGAGCCGCGGAGAAACCTCTATCCGCGGAATCGGTCCCCTGTACTCAAAAGGTTGGGGGCGGGAGGAGAGTTTCGCTGCGCCTGAAGGATCCTTTTTCTTCTCTTCTCCCCCGTTCTCTCGTCGTCCCCCCCGGTTCTACTCCGGCCCTCATCAGCTGCCTACCTGCCACCTTCCGCGACGGCTCCCGCCGCTACAACAAGAAGAAAATCCCCGCGGCAGCCTCCTTTTCCACCGTCTGATACGAGGCGGCAGGTTTCTTCCACGTCTCCTGTCTCCACTTCCTCCTCGCCAGTCAGCAGCCGCTCCGGCCGGCCGCTTCTTTCCTGTTGGTGGTTTCCTTTCCGCCCCTCTTTTCACCCTCCATCCGGTTCCTCACCCGCCAACCAATGGCGAGGGCCGACATTCGGAAGGGCAGGGTTCGAGTGAGAGCGCGGCTTCGGATTGGGCCAGGCGTTCGGCGAGGGTTCTCGGGGGCGTCGTGGGGTGGGGGCTGTTATTGTGAGCGGGGAGTTAGATTGTTGAGGGAGGCGAAGCTAAGATGGCGGCGGAGACGGTGGAGCTGCACAAGTTGAAGGTATGGAGGCTGCCTTGGGCGGAGGAGCGCGTCTTTCGTTTGCTCTGGGGAAGCGGCGCTCGGCCTTCTCCTCCCTCTCGACCGTAGGAAGAAGCTGCCTTCCTGTTTGGGTGGGTGGGTTAGCGGGCGGGCTTCTTTGTCAGCCTTTTCGAGAGCGCGGGAAAGAGATGATGGGATTCTCCTCACGTCGGCACGTCTGGAGTCTTGTCTCCCAGCCCGGACTGAATTCTTCTTGGCCGGTGGCCTTTCCCTTCCAGCGTGGTTCTTCTCTTTCCTTTTCAGAGAACAGCGCCCCTGTTTTCAACCTTTGCTTTCGGGAACTGTAAACCGCTTTGCAAGCGTGCTACGTGTTGCTTTTTGTCATCCTTTTCCCCCCTCTTTTTTTTGCGACTTTGCTCCAGGAGGCATTGAACAAGTAACGCTTTTTGGGATACAGTATGGGAAAATCGGAGGTTGCCTACTTGTCGGGCAGCTTGTTAAGCATGAACGTCATTAATGTATCGTTACCACGATCTAATACTTTTAAAATGATGGGTCCTAGTTGAGGTTCTTCATTGAACAGTCTTAATGATTTTTGAAGAAATTCTTCAGTTTTCTTGGTTTCAGACTCACACTGATGCTTTTCTTTCAAGGTCATCTTGATGTAAACATTGGAGAGTCCTCCTTAAACGACAGTGTCTACCTGCAGGAGTGTCAACTCTACAGGTAGACCAGATGAGGAAAACGGCTTCACAGGAAAATTAAAGCTATACTTTATTGAGATAGGCTATAGTAACATAATATTGCCTATTTCTTTGAAGGTCATGTCTTTCACTTGTTAAAAGGAGAATGATTCGGCTTCATTTTAAGAGCTTTGCTTTAATTTTTATATGTCTGTAGGAAATCACATGTTTGATTAAGGTTAAATCTTTTCTACTTTTAACAGCTTGCGGAGTTGAAACAAGAGTGTTTAGCCCGAGGATTGGAGGCAAAAGGAAACAAACAAGATCTCATCAATAGACTCCAGACATATCTAGAGCAGCATGGTAGGTTCCTTGCTATTCTTTGGTAAGATCTTCCTTGGTTGAAGTGTACGGTATGTTAATTTGTAGCATATGTAATCAGATATTCTGTAGAATAGGACAAGAAATGTTAATGTATTTACTTCTAGTGGAGGTATCACAGGCCTACATCCACTCTTAATTCTTTTTTTCTTAACTCCAGAATAGAAGTAATATAGTGTCATGAAGAAAGGCATGATGAGAGAAAGATGATGGTGACAGCTGCATTCTTAAGAATTAAGCTCATTAGAGATTGCTTGCTAGTATGATTAGAGTCTATGACAAATGTTTATTTTTCAGTAGGAAGAAAATTTTCTTTATAGCTTAATCTTGGGGTCTCCAGTCTAGTGCCTTTGACAGATCTCTTCATGTTTAGTTTACTTTACTTTATTGTCATTGCACCTCGTACAATGAAATTAAATACCATCTTCATTGTATATTATGACTGAAAATAAACACAACCACACATCCTTCACATTCTATACATTGAATTGAAACCCCTAATATTGCATTAATATTGCACTATACAGTAGAATTCAATAGAGTTACTGCCCTGGGATAGAAGCTGTTTTTCAGCCTATTTGTCCTTGTTTTTATTATCCTGTACCATCTGCCAGATGGTAATAGTTAAAAAAAGGCTGCCCAGGATGAGATGGATCTTTGAGAATGTTTTGAACTTTCTTAAGGCAGCAGGAGCTATAAAGCTCTTCCAAAGAGGGGAGAGGGCAACCAATTATCTTCTGGGCAATGACAGCCCTCTGGAGCAGCGGTCACCAACCTTTTGGACCTCAGGGATCACTAAACTCATAATTTTAAATCCCGCGGACCACAAATATGAATTTTTACTGACAGTGGCTAGCTGACATTTTTCCAGGGTCTCTGCAGAAAGCAGCAAAAACCCTGGGAAAATCCCCCAAAAAAGTCTGCAGGAAAATTCCCCACCCTGTTTTCCTACTGATTGACCATTCTTTATTTGGGATCGTAGGATATCTTCTCCAGCTCCATTCTCAGGGGGAGGAGAATGGCTTCATGCAAGGAAAGCAGCAGAAGTCTTTCTTTCTCTCCCCAAACTCCGCCAAAAATGAGTCTTCACGAAACTTTTTGCTGCAGCGCAGCCTCTTGGAGCAGGATGCTTTGCAGGGTCCCAAAGACTCATTTCTGGTGGAGTTTGGGAGAGAGAAAGAAAGACTTTTGCTCCTTTCCTTGCGTGCAGCCAAAAGCAGAAGAAGAAAAAAGCGGAAAGAAGCAGCCCAGTGGCCAGGCAAGGCGTGTTGGGTGAGTGGGCAAGTTTCCCCCCTCACTACTTTGTGTTGTTCGCAATGCAAGCGACGCAAGCCTTGTGTTCTTGCAGGCCATGTGGGTGGTGCAGCCTTGTGTTCCTGCATAGCCTGGATTAATTGCTTTGGGGTCACATTTCTCTGCAGACCACCAAAACTTTCTCGCAGACCACCAGTGATCCCCAGCCTTTGGTGACCACTGCTCTGGAGTGCTGTCCTATCTGACACTGTGCAATTGGCAAATCATACAGCGGTGTAGTAAGTTAAGATACCCTCTATGGTACAGTGATAGAAGATCACCAGCAGTTTTTCATTCAGTTGTTTTATGAGAAGCCTCGGCAGAGATTATATTACCTGCGACTTCTCAGAAAACAATATCTGAATGAAAAACTGCTGGTGACCTTCTACCGCTGCACCACAGAGAGTATCTTAACTTACTGCACACTCTGATATCCTCAGAGTTCTATGTTCTACCTGATATTTTTACTAATGTCATTGACTGCACTATCATGGCAGCTTTTTATAATTTGGATAGGTTTTCTAGCTGCTGTAGTGCCCAAGTATTGGTTTAATATTAATGTCTATGGAGATTCTCAGCCATCCATGTAATGGTTATCCCAAAGGTGCTTTTTCAAGTGGCAACTGGGCTTGTTTTTCTTTGAAGACATTTTGCTTCTCATCCAAGAGTTGTTGAGGCCACTTGGAGGCTTATCTGTGCTTCTCTGAAATTTCTTTTAAAATCTGATTTGAAAGTAGGCTCAAAGAGACCATCCGTGTCAAAATTGAACAGCCCTCTCTCAACAGAGAGGGAAGGATACGACATCATCTATCTCCAGTCTATAACATAATCCTTTCAGCAGTTCCAAGAATGTTCCACACCCGTTTGCACTATTTAGGTGACCCTGGCAAAGATAAACCTCCAAGTAGCATCAACTACTCTAAAGAATGCAAGAGAACAGCTGTCTGCAAGGAATATAAATCCTTCCGTCCTAAATTTGACCTTTAAGAATTGGAAACTAAAGGTGAAGTGAAGAAAAATAAATGAACATTTATCCAGGAAAGATAAAAGTGATTTTTTGTGTTTGTGTATGTATGTGTAGGGCAGATAATTTTTGAATTTTTCAAAAGAGAACTGAGCAAGTTAATGTGTATTCTAGTTATTGGCAAAAAAAAAAAGAGGCTGGATTCAGGTATCTGCCCATGGAAAATTTATCTGTGTAATATGTATTCTTAATTGTGGGTAATGGGTAGACCGATCTAGGAAATTACAGCCTGGATAGTTTAACAACTGGTCTAAGAAAATTGATCAAACAAAATTGCCAAGCATATTTAATAATACATGTTCTTGAAGAAAGAAGCAATACGATTGCTGCATGAAAAAAATGGCTTAATTCAAAAGATATGGTGGGCTGACTCTGAATGTGTCATTTAATTGAAACAGTATGTAGATTAATATAAAATCTATATTAATTTAAAATTCTTTATTTGGTAAACGGTATGTATTTTTAAGTAGCATTAATGCAATTCAAAATCATACTACATTTTTCCATTCAGCCAGAACACAGATCAGTAAACCTTTGCAGGTCTGTAAAGCAAAGCAAAGCAAAGCAAAGCAAAGCTGAAGTAAGATCACAAGAACAGTTACTGTTTCTGTTAGTAACTATTTCACTGAACAACTGTTGCCAGTCCCAATTAAAGTCACTAAACGAGGATTACCTGTATCTTTGTTATTACAGATTTATACAACAATAATACTTTATTGACTAGCCATTAGGTCATATTAGAATACAAAATACAAAACACAGATCAGTAATAAGACCATATGTTAGAAAATAGAGTAAAAGACATAAGTAAAAGAAAATGCAAATAATTCCTGTGTCATCCCCCTAATCTCAGAATAGTTAAAATAAACATGGAGGATATACTCATAATATATATACATATATACTCACAATAGTTGTTGAAGAACAAGTTTCCCCATCTTATCACATTGCAACATCATAAAATTAAGGTTTTTGAAAAAATATAACAAATTCTTCAACTGGACAAATCTGAATGCTGAGATCAATCTTGGGGCGACATAAATGTGACTCCAATGTGGCTGCTATCTATTATCATTGAATTTATAGAATTTATTATCTTTTTTGTGGTTGTAAACTAGACACTAACCTCAAAGGAGATATCTAATATTGGATTGATCTTTAGAGGAGAAATCATGGAGGAGCTGAAATTTTATTTTGCCAAGCTGACAAAAAATTCTGGCCAACTCTGACACTGATTTGTCTCCATTAAAATGTTGCCAAATAAAAACAAATATCCCTCCTTTTACGGTCTCCAATGCTGGCATCTGAGATTTAGGAATAATTGTATTTTCTTATAATTTGCATAAAATGTAATTGAATCATTTGTGTTCTAAAAGTAAGCATTAGTAAAACGACTGAATGAAGAACATGCTAGCTAAAAAAACCTTCTATACATGTATTTGTATATTTTAAACAATATACCAAATATGTTTCTGCTGTTATAGATGGGTTGCAAAATAGGTTTGGGTCATGTATAATGGGACTTTTTGATCTAATATATCTAGATTCATATATGACACCAAGGTATAACTTAATATGATTTGGCCTAGTTCCCTTTCTCACAGTAGAAGCCACAGAATATCTAAGCATCAAACCAGTTTTGGCTTGTTCAAACTAAAATTGAAAACTAATCAAATAGACTTGCTCTTAACTAAAAAATATAGGAATGTGGTGGCTCACATGGTTGGGACACAGGGCTGACAATTGGCAGGCTCGTGTTGAAGACCTTGTTGCTGCCCCATGATAGGGTGAGCTCCTGTCACTCGCTCCTGTGGGGAACTGCAAATAGATAGAGGGGTACTACATCAATGGGCAACTTAACAGGGACATGAAAGGAGCCCCCAAACCAGGCATCCCTTGGGCAATGGTGATGTTGCTGGCTAGTCCTTTCAACCCAGAAGCGCCTTGGTACTTCTGACATGAGTGAGCGAGCTAAATTATAGATTACCTTCCCAGATATAAAGAAAATATGCCCTTGAATTCAAGAAGACTATGGATACAATTGTATTGGTTTTTTTGCAACATTGTCATTTGCTGCTGCATTGTTTTGAAATGTTTTTGACTTTCCAATGTAGCCTACAGCCTCAATATTCCCTTCGGTACTGCAGTTTTCATCCAAGCACTATTTAGCTTCCAGGGTCAATCAGATAGGAAAACCATTTATGCACAGATAATTGACATTAAAAAAGCAGACCTTGCATCTGTGGGAAAACTCTAGGATGATGATGATGAATTGACATTAAAAAGATGACTTCTAGCTTTTATTATTTATTTATAACTGCTTTCATTTTAAACTTTCATTTTTAAAAATGTCAAAGCCACTCCATTGCATAATACATGTAAGAAAATGTAGAAGTAGCATGTTGTACAGTCAACACAATAAATCAGCTATCAGTGCAATTGTTGACATGTTAGATGGGAATTGAAAAGGGAGTATTGGCCAAAATACTTTTATTTAATGATAGAAGCCCTAAACTGTACAGGCCTTCCTATGTGTACAGTGTATAAATTAGTATTCCAGTTCAATTTACTACTTCTACTTTGAGGTGTTTTGGATAACTCTAAAAAGACAAATATGTTAAAACTGAAAAAATATATTTTAAGTAGAGACAGAATAGTATTTAAACATCTAGGGCAGACCACGGACTGGTACTGGTCTGTGGTCTATTAGGAACCAGACTGTGCAAGTGACAAGTAAGCAAGTGATGTTCCATCTGCATATGCACAGGATTTAGATTGAGCATGAAATCATTCCCCCTTCCCCTGCCCCAGGTCTGTAGAAAAATTGTGATCCATAAAACCAGTCCCTCATGCTAGAAAGGTTAGGGGCAACAGATCTAGGTTTCAATATGTCTTTGGTTTATAATAAAAATATTTTAATTAATAACTTCATTTTCCCCTGAATTATTTAGCCGAGGAAGAGGCAAATGAAGAAGACGTTTTGGGAGAAGAAACAGAGGTAAATCTATGTCATACTATCATAGCATCAATTCTTTAATCATATAACAGTGGATTGATTTGTGTAGGAATATGCTGTAAATGCTATATAATTTGTGTTAGCAGAATTCCTGTTCAGCAAGAATTTTTAATTTTTAATTTTGTTTCATTAAGGAGATCAATTTGCCTTCCATTTCTTTCATACCTGAAAAGCTTAATTAAGTGTTCTTCATATTATCTTTGAGTGAAGTAAACTTAGCCTGCAAATAACTTAGAAATATTTTTATAACAAGTATTTAGAGGTTCATTGTAAACCTCTGTGTTGTTTCCAGTACTAGTTTTAGATTAGTATTAATTATTTTAAAAATGTCTATGATACTGTCCAATAACAGTTTGGATACATACTATCTATTGGATCTGCTGAGCCCTCGACATTGATTTTGAAAATTTGAATAATATTCCAGATTCCTCTTGGTCATTTGGGTCTGAAAAGGTCAATTTTCATGTTTGTTGCCATGTATTTTGAGAATCAGGAAAGTCTGCAGAGCAGTCTGGCTACCAGCAGGATAGTATCCTCCCCTCAGTGTGACTGCAGGGTGTCATATCAAACTAGATTGTGCCCAGCTCTAATTGGAGGGCATATACCAGTCCAGTATCTGATTTATTTATTTTTAATATAAATGATGCTGTGCTTCAGTGGTTAGATGGCCTAGAGTAGACATTGGTATTCGAACAAAGGTCATTTTAACTTTTATATTTGATTGTATTTACTAATTTAGGTGAAATGTATATTGCTATTAATGTATATTGCTAGGCTGTGTATGATATGTTATACACTAAATAATAATATTTTTAAACGATGCAATTTTATCAGTGTTTTGTTATTTTTATAAATGTGTTAGGAATCATAACAAAATAACAAAGCATTATAATTCATGTAGCCTAGCCATTTCTAGTCTATATGGATTATAATAGGAAAAAAAATCTATTTATGATAATCAGAACAGTACTGTTTATATTGTCATGTTTAGTGTATCTGATTATTTGTCAGTACAATAAAAGATTCCTTTGTGCTCAGAAACAGAATAGTTTATGTACAGGTGAAACTCAAAAAATTAGACTATCGTGCAAAAGTTCATTTATTTCAGTAATGCAACTTAAAATGTGAAACTAATATATGAGATAGACTCATTACATGCAAAGCAAGATAGTTCAAGCCGTGATTTGTCGTAATTGTGATGATTATGGCTTACAGTTACAGTTCATGAAAACCCCAAATCCACAATCTCAGAAAATTAGAATATTACATGCAATCAATAAAACAAGGATTGTACATAGAACAATATCGGACCTCTGAAAGTTATAAGCATGCATATGTACTCAGTACTTGGTTTGGGTCCCTTTTGCAGCAATTACTGCCTCAATGTGGCGTGGCATGGAAGCTATCAGCCTGTGGCACTGCCAGGATGCTTCAATAACGGCCTTCAGCTCTTCTGCATTGTTCGGTCTCATGTCTCTCACCTTTCTCTTGACAATGCCCCATAGATTCTCTATGGGGTTCAGGTCAGGCAAGTGTGCTGGCCAATCAAGCACAGTAATCCCATGGTCATTGAACCAGGTTTTGGTGCTTTTGGCAGTGTGGGCAGGTGCCAAGTCCTGCATCCCCATAAAGCTCATCTGCGGAAGGAAGCATGAAGTGCTCCAAAATCTCCTGGTAGTCAGCTGCGTTGACCCTGGACTTAATGAAGCACAGTGGACCAACACCAGCAGATGACATGGTTCCCCAAATCAACACAGACTGTAAACTTCACACTGGACTTCAAGCATCTTGCAGTGTGTGCCTCTCCATTCTTCCTCCAGACTCTGGGTCCTTGGTTTCCAAATGAGATGCAAAAGTTGCTCTCATCAGAAAAGACGACCACTGAGCAACAGACCAGTTCTTTTTTCTTTAGCCCAGGTAAGATGCTTCTGACATTGTTTGTTGTTCAGGAGCGGCTTGACAAGAGGAATATGACATTTGAAGCCCATGTCCAGGATCCATCTGTGTGTGGTGGCTCTTGATGCACTGACTCCAACCTCAGTCCACTCCTTGTGAAAGTCCCCAACACTTTTGAATGGCCTTTTCCTGACAATCCTCTCCAGGCTGCAGGCATCCCTGCTGCTTGTGTACCTTTTTCTTCCACATTTTTCCCTTCCACATTACTTTCTATTAATGTGCTTTGATACAGCACTTTAGGAACATCCAACTTCTTTTGCAATTACCTTTTGAGGCTTTCCCTCCTTATGGAAGGTGTCAGTGGTGGTTTTCTGCACAACTGTCAGGTCAGCAGTCTTTCCCATGATTGTGATTCCTACTGAACCAGACTGAGAGACCATTTAAAGGCTCAGGGACCCTTTGCAGGTATCATGGCTTAATTAGCTGATTAAAGTGGGACACTTTAAGCCTAGAATATTGAATCTTTTCACAATATTCTAATTTTCTGAGATTATGGATTTGGGGTTTTCATGAGCTGTAAGCCATAATTATCTCAATTATGACACATCACGGCTTGAACTATCTTGCTTTGCATGTAATGCGTCTATCTCATATATTAGTTTCACCTTTTAAGTTGCATTACTGAAATAAATGAACTTTTGCACGATAGTCTAATTTTTTGAGTTTCACTTGTATCTTCAATTACTATAGTGGGGAAAATATGTTTTTTTTCTTCAAATATTTGAAAACACAGTTTAAGCTGTTTCCAGTCTGCTTTGAAAATTGATTTAGGTGTAGCTATTAACTTGCAATTTCCATATTACTAGCTTAAATAAGTTTTGGTTTTATGTAAAATCTTTGTGACAACTATTAGAAAGGGCTCTAAAAGTATTGAGGAATAATGATCAGCTAAAATGGAAGTAACATTTTTTATTTATAAATATTATAGATCTTTGTTATAGATAAGATTCCTAGATTACTTATTTTGCTTGTGCAAAATATAGAAATTTACTTTTTGTTATATATAACCAGACATTTTTAAAAAATCAACTTAAAGTAATCCATAAAAATATAACATGTTTTTAGGGTCTCATTTTCCAAAGTCAGCATCAATCAAAAAACTCTTAGGAAAGAATAAAAGGGAGAAAACATTTTATAACAGGGCTGATTGAACAGAATTGGATCAATCCATCTATCCCCTGCTACTTTTTTTCTATGGCTGGCATAGAAATCAAATGTTGCAATGATTTTTTTTAATAAGCTGGCACATTGCCTGAATTAAATTCTTAAATACCTTTGACTAGCAAGAAATCTGCTAAAGATATAAAAGCATAATTTTCCCAAAAATATCAAAAAGTTATAGAAGTCAAACTTCGTAAATTCACATAAAAGTAGTTATATTGGGGCATGAGTGGAAAAATTAACACTATATTGAACTGTAATTTTATATGGTCATCCCAAGTTTTTAAAAATAATCAGATAAGTTCTGACCTTTATGCTTCATTAGAGCTGTGGTGGCACAGTGATTAGAATGTAATATTGCAGGCTAACTCTGCTCATTACCAAGAGTTACTAGCTCAAGCCTTCTATCCTTCCGAGGTCAGTAAAATGAAGACCCAGATTGTTGAGGGCAATATGCAGATATCATAAACCATCCAGAGAATGCTGTAAGGCACTGTAAAACAGTGCATTCAGAAAGTATTCTGACCCCTTCACTTTTGTCAATTTTGTTATGCTGCAGTCTGATTTTACAGTTGGTGAAATTCACTCTTTTTTTCTGATTAATCTATACTCAGTATGCCATAATGACAAAGTGAAAACAGAAGACTAGAAATGTCTGTAAATGTATTAAAAAGAAAAACTGAAATATCACATTGGCATAAGTATTTAGACCCATTTGAAATTTAGCTCCAGTACCTCCCATTTCTTTTGATTGTTGCTGACATGTTTTCTACATCTTCATTGAAGTCCACCTGTGGTAAATAAAATTGTTTGGACATGATTTGAAAAGACATACACTGCTCTATAGAAGGCCTCACAGTTGGCAATGCATACTGTAGCAGAGCTAAAGACATGGGCTCAAAGGAACTGCCTGCAGAGCTCAGAGACAGGATTATTTCAAGGCACAGACCTGGGGAAGGCTGCAATAAAATTTCTGTTGCACTGAAGTTCCTAAGAGCACAGTGGCCTCTATCATTCTCCAATGGAAGAAATTTGGCACAACCAGGACTCTTCCAAGAGCTGGTCGCTCAATCAAACTGAGCAATTGGGGGAGAAGGGCCTTAAGAAGAGAGGTGACCAAGACTCCAGTGGTCACTGACTGAGATCCAAAGTGTTCCAGAAAAACAGCCATCACTGCAGTCCTCCACTGATCCGCGCTTTATGGCAGAGTGGCTAGATGAAAGCAAAACACATGAAAGCTTGTTTGGAGTTTACAGAAAAGCACCTGAAGGGCTCTCGGACTGTGAGGAACGAGATTCTTTGGTCTGATGAAACCAAGATTGAACTGTAGGGACTCAGTTCGAAACATTATGTCTGGAGGAAACCAGGCACCACATATCTCCTGCCCAATACCATCCCAACAGTGAAGCGTGGTGGCAGAATCATGCTTTGGGGATGTTTTTCAGCAGCAGGGACTGGGAGACTGGTCAGGGTTGAGGGAAAGCTGAATGGTACAAAAGCAAAGTACAAAGATATCCAGCGCTCAGGACCTCAGGCTAAGCTGAAGGATCATTTTCCAGCATGACGCTGATCCTAAGCACATAGCCAAGACAACACAGGAGTGGCTTAGGGACAACTCTGTGAATGTCCTTGAGTGGTCCAACCAGAGCCCTGACTTGAATCTTACTGAACATCTCTCGAGGGACCAGAAAATGTTGTTCACTGACAGTCACCATCCAACCTGACTGAGCTCGAGAGGAGTTACAAGGAAGAATGGCAGAAA
The DNA here is from genome assembly GCF_049901715.1 of Pseudonaja textilis. Lineage (NCBI taxonomy): Eukaryota > Metazoa > Chordata > Lepidosauria > Squamata > Elapidae > Pseudonaja > Pseudonaja textilis. Next base: position 121,313,123 of record NC_141991.1, on the reverse strand, counting down.
ATCCCCCAATCCAAATGTGCAAAGCTTGTCGCGTCATACCCAAAAAGACTTGAAGCTGTAATTGCTTCCAAAGGTGCTTCAACAAAGTACTGAGTGAAGGGTCTGAATACTTATGCCAATGTGATATTTCAGTTTTTTCTTTTTAATAAATTTACAGAAAAAAATTCTAAAATTCTGTTTTCACTTTGTCATTATGGCGTATTGAGTGTAGATAAATGAGGAAAAAATTAATTTCAAGAACTGTAGAATCAAGCTGCAGCATAGCAAAATTGACAAGTGAAGGGGGACTGAATGCTTTCTGAATGCACTGTAAGTCTAAATACTATTGCTAGGGCTATTGCATTTTTTCTTGATGACAGTTATTTTTGCTTTGAATGTGACTCGAAAAGCACCAAATTTGGCTCTTCAGTTCAATGAAGAAAATAGTAATAGTATTGTGATTCTATAGCATGAATGTATATATTCTTACATATTTCTTCAAATTATCCCCAGCTTTTCATTGCTGGTGTGTTCTCTCTTATGTTCTCCTACAAGAAAACTATGTATTTTACCTCAAGTTGGAAGCCATTCTGAGTCTTAAATGCAGGAATTATATTTCCAGAAATGGATAATACAGATGTATTTATCTTCCTTAAAGTCTTTCAGAAGAACATTGGTGCAGCTGAATGTCACTCTAGTTAAGAATAATTTTTAGGGCCCTGTCCGCACTCCACTCTCAAATGCTATCCAGTAGACGGAATTACAATACAGATTAAATACTGGGCATGGTGCCCCCAAAAAAAAAAAATAAAAAAAAATCTGTTAAATATTTCCAACCTCAAACTTGCAGGCTTGTCTTTTGACCAGTTGTGGTTGTGGATCGTTTCATAGGTGAAATTCTATGAATGTTTACTTTCACTCATAATTTTCTCATTAATGTTTACTTCAGTAAGGCCTATATGTAAGATTGGGCTGGAACTGTTTGTGCAGCCTATATATTCTGCTTTGTACATTCGCTCTCTAACTTTTAATATTTACATTGCAGGAAGAAGAACAGAAGCCTTTAGACAATCCCATTAAAGAGGAAATGACTACAGAGACCTCTCCTGAAATGTAATTTTACTTCAGAATATATATATTGGCCAAGTATCACTCATTTATGTACATTTTCAGAATTTATTTGCAATTTGTTTATTGCAACTCTCAATAAGCAAGTGGATTATTAATCTGGATTAGGAAGGATTAGTGATGGATTACATTTGAAATAGTGTGACATTTTGGAAATCTCAAGTGTGAGTACAAAGAAGCTAAATATAATTGACCTGAATAAAAAGCCAAATTTAATGAATCTTATTTAAAATAAGTATAGTCCAGAATTCTGTAATTTAACATCCAGTCCTCATGACTCTTTTGTACTTAAAACAGATTTACCTAATATCTAAGTTTGTAACACTGCATGTATTTTACCTTTGATTTTTAAAGAAATTAACATTCTTTTCCGAAGCATTTGGAATTGTGTTCTAGATAAAGGTCATTTATATCAAGTATATAACCAAAGCTGTTACAGTCCATTCTCCTTCCTTGAATGACATTGCCTTATTTTTCTGCATATACACTAAGTTTCCCTTTAGATAAAGATTTCAAATTTAGTTCTATCAAAACAAAGCTATTAGAAGTTACCCCTGTATTAACAAAGACAAAGCAAAGATACACAGTTTAGCTTGCAGTGCCCATTCTCATTGCACATCAAGGAACAGGCAAGTTGTAAAAGCAAATAGGGCCACCTGTGTCAACGACATGCTTTAAAAGCTAAAAGAGAGAGAACCAAATTGCCCATTTGGCCTTACTGCCATTCGTCAGCTGAACATTTGAAGTAAAACACAGGGTACTCCTGTGGCCCAGTCAAGCAAGCAGGCATTCAGATTGTGCTAAAAGAGGTCAAGGAGGGTGAACTTGTAGCTCGTCATGAAATTATCATGTATGACACATACTGAAAATTATGTTTAAGGTAGATAAACAATAGGCTTACTTGTGATTTTGTCATTTACTTGCTTTCCAAGCTTAGATTTTGACAGATAAAATAATTCTTGTAAAATAGTTTGGGTTATCTGAGAAGTTAAATTTTAATCCAGTTGTTTATGGGGCAATTTTGTACTACTCTTCAGACTAAAAGACTTTCAGATACATTAGGGGGAAAATATTTTTTAAATGCATTAAGAATACTAACTAAAACACAAATATGTAACACAAAAGTGATATGTTACAACACTAAAATAAGTATTTTAGTCTATTACACTTTCACACCATTTTTAGGTAAACAAGCTTTATATATATTGAAAGAATCTGCCTGTGTGTTTTACTTAAAAGCAAGGTAATAGTATATTTCCTTTTAAATTGTTACATTTATATAGCTACCTATCTCACTTCCATGTCTATTGGCATTTTACAAAATTAGCAAAACAGGATTTAGACCGTCAAAAATCTAATTCTTTCCAAATATAAATTTGGTAGCCTAGAATCCTACATGGATTTGCTCTTAGGTGTAATATAGCTGCATTTATAGTGCAATGCAATCAAATGCTGCAGTGAAACTGCCATATTCATTTTCTGTAACAGCATCAGATCTGTTATTTCTTGGTGACTGTGATTAAACCATTGTTTGTTCCAAAAAAATGGTTCTAAAACAAAATATGTTTGATTAAATCATAGCTAAACATTTAGTACAGTACCAGCTTGTTGACAGCAGGGGGTGCCATTTCTCTATATCTATTGCAGGTTGCAAACAGTGCTTGCAGGGACAACAAATCCCTGGTTCCTGTTTTGAATTGCTTCCTGTGAAAAAGTCATTAAACCATTACTACCCTTCAGGGCATAAAATAGAAAAACTGTCCAGGAATCTTGAACAAAAGCCATCCATTTATCTAAATGGGAGACCTTAATGAGTCAGGTTATGACCCACTGTTTTATGGGAGCTGTTTGGAGGAGGAGGATGCCGTTTCATTTAGCCTGGGAACTTCCGAACTTTGTGTCTTCCACTTTTGTTTTTTTTTCCAAATCTCAACCTTGTTTTTAGAGCATAAACTTCCAAGCACACCTACTCCATTATATTTTTGTTCAAGCGGTTAACTAGCTTCCATTGAACATTGTTAAAGAAATGTATATTTGATATGGAGATAGACCAAGCTAAAAGTCAGCCATAGCTATTTCATGAACTATAACTCGTTTGTTAATATAGAGTCATAAAAGGATAAAATTCTCAGGAGATGTAACATAGGTATTAGCTCTCTGGCTTGGATTGACTCCTTAGCATAAGTGATCTTTTCCCTTGTTTTGTTTTTGTATGGGTAATTATATGCTAAATGAAATCTCATTTATCTTCATATAGAAGGCATTCAAATATTTTAATATTCAGAAGTTCAAATGACAGTCCAGTTTACATTGACTTGTAGGAGAGAGAGAATGTGAATTTAAATAACTGTGGTTCAGGCAGATGGATTCTCTTATGTCTTTTGTCAGCTGTCTTCTTCACCAGTGTGCTGTTTTCCATGCTTTTGAGTTAAATAACATCTGTTTTCCTCAGAGTTGAAAATAATTTTATTTCTTTCAGTGTGGTCAGATAGCAGAACTAAATTAACTAACATACAAAAGCTATCACCATATAATTAAATGAAGAGTTACAATCAAGCCTCACATTCTTTGCTCATACACTTTGTTAAAGGAAACCTGGAATTCATGTGTTAAGTCAAAGCTTGCTTTTGTTAAAATAATATAGCTGTCTTCAAATTACTTTTTGTGCTAAGTTGCTTTTATTCCCAAGACTCTTATTGCCTTATAGAGTATGTTATTTCTCATGTCCATATCATTCTTTCATCTATCTCTTGGTTAGACATGAAAACTAAGAAAAATTAGTTTAGCATAAAGTCTAATTTTAATAACCTTTTTGAATTAGCATAAGGTTGCCTTCAAAATACGTTTCTACATATATTTTACCCATTTTACTAAATCTTTATCATCCTATGCACAGTGGTTAGAATGCAGTACTGCAAGCTGCTTTTGCTGCCTGCCAGCTGCTTGCAATTTGACAGTTCAAATCTCACCAGGCTCAAGGTTGACTCAGCCTTCCATCCTTCCAAGGTGGGTAAAATGAGAAGCCAGAATTGTTGGGGGCAATATGCTGACTCTAAACCGCCTAGAGAGGGCTGTAAAGCACTATAAATCGGTATATAAGTCTAAGTACTATTGCTATTATAGTAATATTTTAATTTGTAAAGCATAACATGATTGAGGTTGATATTTTTATAAATGATCCTCAAGTAAGGTTTAGGGAACAATTGTTCCAAGATAGAGTTTAAAGGGTTCTGGGGTTTTGCAGAGTAAATTGTTTATAAATAGAAATTTCTTTGAATGTTGTGTACTTACTCAAGATTTATAGGGAAACCTAGTAATGCTTTTGCAGGAATTTAACCACACAGAAGAGGCAACATGTAGAACCATTAAGTTGTAAGTGATGCTTTTAAGTAAATAGAATTCAGGCAAATAAGAACATTAAATGGAGTCCCTATGCTAGTTGATAAAAAGCTGTTGTGTAATAGATATACATCCAGCACCATGGATAGCACCAAGTGAAATTTATTATCTGAAATTCTCCCTTGCTCCAACAATGAGGATGTTGTCTCAGCAACAAGCTAAAGGTAGCCCAATCTATAATGTGGACAGTTCTTCATTCTCTGGAGAAGCCCAGTTAAAAGATCTTCGGCTGTTACTGTAGTTGTAGAATTAAACATTATTTGAGGGTTTATTCTCTGGATTCAGATACTGGTGGCAGGGCAGCTTCTCTGACTGGAAGAGACTTCATTTAAGATTGTCTTTCCTCTGAGAGTACAATTTCATCATTAGATTTTTCTGCAACATCTTGAAAGGGATATTTTTAAGAGCATGATAATGATACAACAGTGCTGCTTTTATAATTGTGGAGTCAAAAAACGGACTATTTTCAAAATATCTATGGTAATCCATAGATCCATATATTCTTATTTCTCAATGTACCAAAGCAGGGACTGGGAATTGTACCAGCTCTAAAATTAGTGGGGGTTTTTCATTTTATTATCAGAGAAAAATTAGGATAAATAGTTGTAGGAAGGTAAGATTACCAACAAAATATCTTTGGTGACAGCTGATTATACTTAGGCTTCAAAAGCTCATGATATATTTGTAACGCCTATGGTAACCTTTCTCAACTTGATATGGTTGAGAATGTTTGGACTTGCAGTTCTTATGTATCTTGCTTGCATCATGTTGGTGAAGTTTTAGCTATGAGAAATACAGTCGCATAGTAATAGTACTTATATACCACTCCACAGTGCTTTACAGCCCTCTCTGAGTGGTTTACAGAGTCAGCATATTGCCCCCAACAGTCTGGGTCCTCATTTTATCAACCTTGGAAGGGTGGAAGGCTGAGTCAGCCTTGAACCAGTCAGAATCAAACTCCTGATGTGTGGACAGTTATCCTGCCATATTGCATTCTAACTACCACACCACAATGCCACATAGCTTGAAGTATGAGCATATTGTGTTCCATAATAGCTGCAAGCAGGAAATAGCCCTGACTTAGTAACAGAACAAACATGGGATTTTACACATTCTAAAGTGAGGGCCTTTCAGTGTCCATGGCTTGCATTGCATCTCAAACCAGTAAGCCCCCATTATTCAGTAATATATTTTTATGTCCACCAAACTGTTTATGAAAGGCAATATCTTGTGTTCTGATCAATCTTTTTTGCTTTTATTTAGAAGTGCAGAAAAAAAAGTGGTGAAAATTACCTCAGAAATTCCTCAAATGGAGGTAAGTTGCCTTCTTGCAGTTTACGGATACAGCATCCAAATATGGGAAATGTTTTCTGCCCAAACCATAATTTTGTCAATCAGCAGAGGTTTAGCTAATATTTTAGAATGTAACAGACTTATGATTTTTAATTTTCTAGCATGTTGCTTATCTTGTATCAGGTTTCCCTGAAAATATGACCTGCCCCGAAAGTAAGTCCTAGCTTGATTTTTTTACATGTGCGCCGGATATAAGCCCTATCCCCAAAATAAGACCTTGCCCATGCCAGGGTGCATGGGGTGGGATGAAGCACATGGGTAAAAATTAAGCTAAGGGGGAATGGGGGTGTGGAGTTGCCCTACTTCCCAGGCCTTGCACACCCCAACGTTTTGCCTTGCAGACCCACTTCTGCAGATGCTTGCCACCACTCGCATGCGTCATCCCTGGGCTCCGTTTCACCGTCTGATCGATCCAGAGCTCTGTTATCGGTTGCAGAGGCCTTTCTTTAAGGCCTCTGACAACAAAACAGAGGTGAGAGAGACACGTGCGAGCGGCTTCAGAAGAAGTGGGCCGGCAGGGGGCTCCTGCTAGGTGGGGCTGTCAGTAATGCTGCTGTGAGATGAGTTAGTAATTAGACATCCCGGCAAATAAGACCTGGTGCCTTTTTTGCTGGTTAAAAGAAAATACAAGACCAGGTCTTATTTTTTGGAAAACACAGCAATATTAAGTTGAAAATAGTTCACATATTGGCTTCCAGTATGAATCATAACTGACTGAAGATGTATCCACCAATGTGAAGAATAAAAGACCTGTGGGTAGACTAGTCCTTCAAATCTCTTGAGAAGGAGAGATTGAAAGATTGCCCATTGGTTCTCTAATTGGTAGCTCCACACAAAGACACCCTAAAACAATGGTCTCCTGTGGGCTTAAGTGCCAAAAGCTAGGAGACATGACCTCTGCTATCAGCAGTGGCAGGGCCTTTCATAAGGACATTAAGCAAACTTAACTCACTTTCTAATCACATTTGGAAATGTTCAGTTTAACCATTTATGGATATTGGAGAGCTTCAAAATGGCAACTTAATTTGAGACCTGGCAACTTTTAAATGGAGACTTGGCAAATTGACAAAAAGCAAAAAAAGCAAGGGGGGGTGATTTAAGAAAGTTTTAAATGGATTAGGAGACCAGAGAAATTTAGTATAATGTATGCATATAAAATGACTGAAATGAATCTAGTTAGGAACCAAGTCTTGATGAAGTTTACAAATGGATACAAAAGGGATCTAAAGCAAAGGTGTCTTCAAACTTGGCAAGTTTAAGACTTGTGGACTTCAACTCCCAGAAATCCTGAGCTAACATGACTAGAGGAGGAATTCTGGGAGTTGAAGACTATAAGTCTTAAAGTTGTCAAGTTTGAAGACCCCTATCTAAAGGATTGGGCAGAAAAGAATTAAAATGGCTAAGCTGACTATAAGATTTCTGTATTTTAAGAGGTTTTTTTAAACATCTACTGAAATATTAATAACCAATATCTCAGAAAGAATATATATTTCAATGAATTAGCTTTCAGAAGATGAGGAGAAAAACTTTTACTGACACAGACATTGTAGAGTTTCAAGGCATGGAAGATTACAACATTGACATTACCAAAGTGGGAATACAAAAGACAAATCAAGGAAAAGGATCTGGACATGGAACAGCTTTGACAAGAAATCCCAGACAGTGTTTTTTTATGGGGTTTGCCAAGTAAGCTGGTAAAAGCTTTGAGAATTCTTAAATGTCAAAGTGATGAAAGATAAAATCCTGTGATGCCACAATAATGATTTAAAAGTCAAGATTGTGCAGAGCAAAAAGAAGGAATATAAAGTTGAACTACTTGTGCAGGGATAAATTATTTGTTTGATATTTCTTATAACTCCTAATGGCCTTTAGTGGACTGGGATTGAAAATTGATTTTGGGGTTGTATATAAGGTAGGCTATGGAGAGAAGCGTTTATTTGAAACTTTAAAAGAGGGTGAATACGCGAGATAAAAGAATCACCATACAACTCACATAACAAGAAACAATGGCTTTCTATTTTCTTTGAATGAGCTTTGTTGTTCTAACATTCTTTTTTGTTTGATGCTGTGCAATCACATTCTTGCTAATTCTTATGTAAACAATCTCACTTTTAATTTTTAAAGAATACATACATTTTCTTTTAAAAGTGCTTTGTGCCTGATTTCAAATAGTCTCTATGCTGATTAAGCTACAGCTTGCTTTGTGTAGATAGGACAGAAAGAACATTAGTCATTTTCTAATCATGCTAAGGCTGCTTTTGTGTCTTTTTATCATCCTTTTGTGATTGGGGTGTATAATATAGTATGCTGCATGCATAGCATTGAAACTTTGATCCAAGAATGAAGTACTCCTGTGTCAGTTTGTTGAAAGAAAATGTTCCTGTTTTTCACAGTAATTGATAAGCTGTTGCTGGCATGCAGATATTTTGTACTATAAAAAGTTGAGTCTTCAAAAGACTCTGTTGATAGAAGTATTGTTGAAGAGAGTGAAACAAGTGCTAGTATAGTGCTTTGAGGGCAATAATTAACTGCCCATACTGATTGATTTTGCTTGTGCAGCAAGTTCTCCTACCTTGATTATGTGGTATATTTAAACCAACAAAAAGTTTTTCTGACTGTTAATTTTTATTTGTTTATTAGTTTTGTATCTCTTCTTTCCCTCAGAAACTCAAGGCAGGGAGTATAGCAGTGAGGGAGGAAACTGTGGTGAACGCTTCTTTATGTAAGGAGGAGATGCTGCAGTCTTTGAAAAAGGTACTGCTGCGCTCCTTACTTTAAGCAGTCAGTCCTGCGTTCTGTCATTTTAAACCATTTCCAACTTACCCCTTTTGGGGTAGAAGTTGATGGGATATCACCTATAAAAGACTTTGGAAGACATAAATTTTCACCTTTTCTGTCCAAGGTGCTGCTTTTAACCTGAGAAGATCTATATGGCTTGGAGCCTGATTATTTTTAGGACTATTTATCTGAAGAGAGATCTACCTATCCAAAGCATCCTGAAAATTCCTACCTCCTGTAATATACCTCCTGGTCAGCAGACCTATTGAGGCCCAGGCTTTCGGCTATTGCTGCTTAGTGCCAGTTTAGTCAATAATAAAGTGCTCTTTATCTGTGATCTTATCAGGAATGACCATGCCAATCTGACATGCATTAGCAAGACCTGGCTGGAAAGGAAAGGAAAGAGGAAAGGAACGGTGGTGGAGGAGGAGGTGATTGCACTGTAGCTCCAGGGGATCCTGAATTATCTGGACCTCTTCCAGTCAGGTTTCAAACCCAGATACAGAATGCAAACAGCATTAGTAGCACCTTTGGATGACCTCTGGCAGGAGCAGGATGGAGGTAATACATCCACCCTGGCTGTCCTTGACCTTTCAGTGGCCTTTGATACCATTGACTAAAGATATCCTTTTTGTTTGACTCCAGGAGGTAGGGGTTGGTGACAAAATTTTACACTGGATCATTTCCCTCCTGGACCAGCCCCAGTCAGTGTTGATAGAGAACAAGAGGTCCAGCCCACAGCCTCTGCTTTGTGGGATACCACAAGATTTGGTATTATCTCCCTTCTTGTTTAACATCTACACGAAGCTTCTAAGTTAAATCACCTTTTGCAATGGGGTGAGGTACCATCGGTATGCAGATGATACCCAGATGTAGATCTCCATTTCAGGTGAAGTAAGCAATGCTATGGACGTCCTTTCTCAGTGCTTGGAGGCTGTGGAGGCCTGGATGGGGGACAACAGGTTTCAATGTAATCCTGGGAAGACAGAGTAGCTATGGGTAGGTGGATCCTCTGCAGTTTGGGGTTTACCATCTTTGGTCTTTGATGTGGTAATATTGATCCATAATCTGGGGGAGTCCTCCTGGATCCACAACTTCTGCTTAAGGAGCAGGTGGCAGTTGTGGCCTTTGCTCAACTTTGGCTTGTGCACCAGTTACTTCCCTTTCTGGATTGATAAGCTCTCCTTTCAGTCAGAATTATATTTTGAAAGGGCAAGCCTCACCCATCCTGGCAAAACTTCCAATTTGCTTCTTGCCTTTTATCCACTAGTGTTGTCTTTCTTGCTGTAAACATGTAGGAGATGAATTGGACCAAGCCTGGAATTTTCTGCAGTCATTCACAATTTAATTACTTTTAGTATCTAAACCCAGATAGGTGTGGCGGTACCATAGTTGAATAAAATTCATCCTTTCAGAAATATATATATAAATAGTACATCCTCTATTACTGCTTCTAATACATCTTGTTTTCCAAAATTAAGAATAGCCAAGACAGCACTAGTAATGAAAGTTTGAAATGTTAAAAAAATGCACTAAATAAGCAACAAAATTAAATGCATTTCTGTGTTGGCTATGTTAGATGGTTGTATTTTATTTTTAATCTTAGAGAATGCAGAAGCGGGCAGAGAGATTCAATGTTCCTGTGAGCTTGGAAAGTAAGAAAGCTGCACGAGCAGCTCGGTAAGTGTATTTCATTATTATTGTTCTTTCCATCTGTTTAGTCATATAAATAAAAGTGTATATTGGGTGCATCTTCTATTACCCTCTTAATTGGGGCAACTTCATCTAAGAACTTCTGGAACTTGAATTGTGGGCAACTATTATATTGAAGGGATGCTTGTGTAATATTGAAACCTCATAAATAACATTTTGCTTTCCAATGAACAACATTTGAAATTATTAGTTCTAAGGAGCCTAAGCCTATAGTGTCTGTTTTTTCTGGGCTCTTAATTCCAGTTACTGATTACTGGCCATGTGATCTGGGAATGATGACAATTTGAGCCAGAGTTTCACATCTAATTAAGAAATGGGTTTATTAATTAAATAAAAATCAAACACGAGATGGGATGTCCAGGACAGTATTACGGAAGATGTCGATGAGACAAACAGGTATTTCTTTTATTGCTTATTCAGTGCAGGAAGCTTTCCAGAAAAATGCCAAATTACTTTAAAATGTTAATTTCTAACAAATGTAAAAGTATTCCTAAATTACTAAAATAATTTTTTGTGAATTCTATGCTTTGATCTGTGCTGTTATCAGTGCCAAAGATGAAAGATTGCAACAAGTTAACATTGAATCAAATATTTAGTATTGAAAGTTTACATTATTCTGTCACTACCTGATAGGATAGCATGCATTACATATCTTAAATGTCCTGGATTTTGAGATGTACAAAGAATTTTAAGGATCCTGTCTTTAAAATAGAATGAAAAAGCAAGATAGGATTCTCTTTTAAGTATACTGTAGGCTGTTCATTCAGTTGGTAGTAGTACAGTATTTTAAATGGTAAAGATGAAACCTGGATTCACTGTTTCTTGCTCTTCTGATCAAGACTAGTTTTATATGCCAGGAAGGGCTTTGCTCTATTTTCAAATTATTCACAGTTCTGCTATTCAGACTAGTCTATTGCCTGTGTGGTTTCAAACTTAGATATTACAGCTGCTAATAGGACTATTTCCTTCTCCATAGGTTTGGTATGCCTACAGTTTCAAATAAAGGTATGTGATTATGCAATTTAAAATATATATTATTATGGTTGGTTGCCAATTAGCCATATGTTTAAACTGGAATTGGCATCGAGTCTTTCCCAAGAACCTGGGATAGGCAGATGTTGTTTGATAGCATTCAAGATATAGTTGCAGGATAGAAGGTGTTCCAAGTAAAGTTGCCTTCTGCAATTGACTGATGGTGATTTTGTCAATGCCAATGGTGTTCAAGTGGTGCTCCAAATTTTTATTATTATGGTTCATTGCACAGTCAGCCAGATGTTCAAATTGGATTTGGCATTTTTATCCACCTATTCAGTCCTTCCCAAGGACCCAGGGTAGGCAGATGTTATTTGCTGGTGTTAAAAGTTTCTTTGCAGGATAAAAGCTGTTCTGAGTATAAAGCTGACTTTTGCAATTGACTGATGGTGATTTTGTCATTATTATGGTTTGTCACAGTCAACCAGATGTTTAGACTGGATTTGGCATTTTTATCTACCCACCCAGTCTTTCCAAAAGACATGGTGTAAAAGGCAAATGTTGTTTGATGGTGTTAAAGGTATCTTCATAGGATGAAAGCTATTCCAAGTAAAGCTGCCTCTTGCTTGACGGTGATTTTGTCTTTGCTGATAGTGTTGATGTGCTCCAGATATTTTGGGATTTCACCCAAGGTATCCATTACAGTTGGTACCATCTTTGCTTTTTTGTGCCTCAATCATTCTTCTATTTGCAGGTCTTTGTATTTTGTAACTTTCTATCATTCTTTTTATTCTATTGTGCTGTCTACAGGTACTGCCACACCCACTATCTGGACTTTTTTGTCTTTCTTATCTACAGTTGTTAAATGGGGGAGGGGGGGTATGTGGCAGGTCCTTGTCTGAATTTTAAAGTCCCAGAACACTTCAGCATCTTCATTTTCTATCACTTTGTCTATTTTGTGGTCTCACCAATTCTTCTTTGCAGGCAAATGTTATTTCTTGCAGATATTCCAGTGCACGCCATTGCTGCTATTTGTAGTTCCAGCATCTTACTTTTGAGAAGAACTAATAAAAAGTATCGCAAAATTGGGATAGTTTCCACATAGTTATTTTAGTGACTACTTCAGATGGATAGTTTGTGGGGCATTGAAAAACTGACAGAGCCAATTTATCTGCCCATACTAATCTAAGATACCTACCTGCCTTGGGAAGGTAGTATATTAACATATTGCAAGTGGCTCTACTTAATTCCTACAGAGATGAAAAGACTTAGTAATTGTAGCTGATCACTCCCTGAATGAAAAAGTACTCTAATTCTTTGCTAAAAGGTATATAGCCACTCTGCATCTAAAAAGTGGATACTTCTCAAGATTTTCAAAAGGTGAGCTTGCTCTCAAAATCATCCCCAGGAATAAAACAAATTTGATTGTTAACAAAAACAGTCCCTAACCCCACCCCATGCTAATGGAAAGGTCTATGGCTTTCTGTGGACTCTTCCTAACTATGGAATAGTTGGCATCATGCCTTTTTAGAAGAGCCGTGTCACTAGATTCCACCTAGTATTAAAGTCACCAGCTCATAATTATTGACTCAGGAAATTGGGAGATTGAATTAGTGAGCCAGATTTTATAAAAAGTCTTAGCCATTATTACACTGAGCATTAAAACCTTTTGCTGGAAAGTACACCTTTTATTGTAGTGGTTAAGGAATCAGGCTAGAAACAGGGCCAAGCGGGGGAATGGAACCATGAGTTCTAGTCTCATCTTTGGCTCAAAGCCTTTCTCTCAGCCCTAGGAAGGAGGCAATGGAAAAGAGTCGCTGAAAACTCCTACCAATAAAATTGCAGGGACTTGCCCAGGCAGTCTCCAATAATTGACTTGATTGAATGGAAGAAAAATTAAAGACATTTAGCAATGTTAATTTTATGAGGATTACTGTAGCTAGTTCCACATGGAGAAAGACAGATCATATTTGTATATGGAATGAATCTGATAATGTTAAGTTGCCCTAAGGAGTGGTTGCCTTTCAAACCTAGGCTGGCTGGTAGGGAAAAGGAAGAGAAACTTGTATGATCTAAGGGGATTGAAGTATTAATATTGAGTTCTAGCAAAACCAGGGTTGAACATTCAATATATCAACATTATTAAATAAAAGTGATAGATTCTGATTTACTTAAGTAAATGAAAGGAGGCACTTTGGATTCAGTAATTTTTTTTTAAAAAAAATTTCTTTCAGGTCTGAACACAGAAAGTAAGACACCAGTAAGTAGCTGCTTTGTTTCCTTATATAGTTGGCATAGTTTTAAATGATACTTCTTTAAAGCAACTTGACATAGACAAGGGGTGTCAAACTCACGTCGTCACAGTGGCATCACATGATGTATTGGGACTTTTCCCCCCTTTGCTAAACCAGGCATGAGTGTGGCCAGCACATGACGCATCCGGCCTGTCGGCCGGGAGTTAGACAGCACTGACATAGATTTTAATATTTATTAACTCAATCTGATAATCAAATCTGTTGGGACTTAATATAACATTGTCCTCAACTGTAGCACTATTTTAGGTGCCTCTGCAACTTTCTGGTTTTGTTTATATGTCTAAAAAGCTGTTGCTCAAATAATTATTTTCTCTCAGTATTCACCTGATTTCACCTGTTTTAAACTATTGTCTTATTAATATCCTCTAAAACCATAATCAAACTATGGACCTTGTCTTGTTTTGTCTTGTCTTAGTTGCAGGATATATATTTTGGCATGTCATACATTTTTTTAACACTTCCTTCTTCATTACCCAAAAGTCTTATTTTTGTATTTTTTCTAAATATCCCTCCTTACCTCCTGATTTTAAACATCTCCTTCCTTCAAAGATCAGTTCTGCAAAGCATTTGTCTTAATCCCTTAGTGTTCCTTTCCAATCAAAATAAATATAAAATGTGTCCATACAGTATTCATCTCTGTTAAACCTTGTCTCCTTTATTGTCAGAATGTAGAATGTAAGTTCCTTGGATAGAAACATTCAGCAAACAAACGTGACTCTTCCCATGTTACATTTTGCTAAAGTTACTTTATAAAATGTCATGTACATGACTATTATCAATACAGCAGAAAAGTATTCAGTGATATCTATGGTCCATTATTATCAGTGGATCATTTGGTTTATACCTTACCTTTCATCCTCAAGGCTAAGTTTAGATTAAGCCCTCTTCTGATTTTTTTTTCCTCAACCTCTGTTGAAATAGTATGGCTGAGAGATAATACTGCTCCAAAGTTAGCAAGTAAGGTGAAAATTGACTTGAAGCTAGGTCTCCCCAGTCCTAACATAATATCTTTAACCATTGTGTCACACTTCCTGGCTAGATGTGAACTAAAGCAAGCATAGAGTTTTACACTGAAAGTAGTCAATTGCTTTAGGTGATCCTTAAAAAAGAAGCAGCACAAATATATTATACCTGTCTTCAAAGGTATCTGCAGGATTTCAGCAGTGAGTAATGTGAAACTTTTGAGTCCTTTCCCCCATCTTGGCAATTTTCCAAGAAGACTACAAGTGTATATATTGCTGCTCACACTCCTAAGAGCCATGGTGGTGCAGTGATTAGAATGCCATACTGCAGGCTACTTCTGCTGACTGGAGGCTGCCACTAGTTTGACAATTCGATTCTTATGGGCTCAAGGTTGACTTAGCCTTCCATCCTCCTGAGATTAGTAAAATGAGGATCCAGATTGTTGGGGGCAATATGCTGACTCTGTAAAACTGCTTAGTGAGGATTGTAAAGCACTGTGAAGCTGTATATAAGTCTAAGTGCTATTGCTAAACCTTGCAGCTACTTCAGAGATCAATCCTAGCAATAATATACTGTCTTTCCATTAGTATTATGCTAATAGAAAAGGATGAACTAACTTAGTAGCAAAAATTTGTTTTAGAGTGAAGGCTTCTTTTTTCTATATATCATTAAGATTAATTGGAGCCTATAATATTGGAATATGTTGAAGATATTTTCATCTGCTTATAGTTTAGTTGTTTCTATGTTAAGGAGCTTGATTGGTAAATACATAAAGAGTGCTAGACAGAGTATTGAGTTGAAAATAGTGGTTTCCACTTTTCCCATCCATGCATTATTGAAAACAAAAATAATTGGTACCGATTGATCTGCTAAAATAATATCTGAAAGTTTTCTCAGAAGTGATTTGCAATAAGCTACTGGTTCTGTGGATGCCATTTTCTTTTAATTCCATAATATGTTCAAAGTTTATTGCAGTTTCAGTACAGAAAGTAATGTTTTATTGTGTTTCAACAAATTTATCCATACTGGTATAATTTCAGCATTTATAATTTTGAAATCTTTAAATTTATATAAATATGCCCGTTTTCTATTGCTTTTCTAGGTAAATATGGACAAATTAAAGGAAAGAGCTCAAAGATTTGGTTTGAATGTTTCCACAATCTCCAGAAAGGTAAGATTTTAGGATAAGCTTTATATATAAAAAATGAGTATTTGAACTTTTAAAAAATGTCAACAATACATAAACTTGACATTTTTCTGATATGTATTCTGCTAGATCCACCAAGTTTCAAATTACAGATTTTAAAGGATTCACATTGATGATAAATAACAATATTCATCATTGATTAAGAATACTTAGCTATTTTAGCATGTATTTTGACTGTCATGTGGGTACATCCTTTCAGATAAGATAACTAAAATATTTTTCTATGGTTTAATCTTTTTCTTAGGAAAGCAAATCTGCAAATCCAGGTTTCTTTTCTCATCAAGGTGATAATCTTATGTGCCTCTTCAAATTAATTCAGAGTTTGAATTAAGTAGAAAAGTTAAGACATCAAGGAGAAGCCTAGGCTAGAAATCTTTTCTTTGTTTTCTAATTTTCCTTGTGGAAGGTTTTTTTATTGTTTTTTTGTTTTATAGAATATTTAGTGATATAAGCCCTTTCTTTATGTTGCCCAAACTTAAGTTTTGCCCCTTATCAAGAATAAACATTGATAAGATTCCTTCTTCCACTAGAAAAGTTCCCAAAATTGAATGTGAAGACTTTGAATTCATAAATATAAATATTGATTTTAATATTAAATATTAATTATTTTATGTTATAAATTTATAAATTTATAAATATTAATATTAAAAATATTTAAACATAAAAATAACAATATATAGAACAACATGTTCTTCAAGAAGTCCAGAAGAAGGTATGGCTGTGATTTAGCTGTGATTTCCCCCTAACCTTTAGCAAATGAACTGTTCCGTCCCTCTTGGGATGCATGGAACGTTTAATGCATTCCATTCTGTAGGAAGGCACTGAACCTGGCACCAGGGAATTCAACCATGTAGAAAATAACTGGAGGTGGAGGCCACTTTCCTTCCCATCCTTTTCTTGGAGGGGGTAGGGGTGAAATTGTGCAAGTGCATTAAAGCTAGAATATGTGGAGAGACAGGTCAGAGTGAGAGGCTGTTCAAATGTCATTAACCTTGTCACCAGGGGTGCACATTTTTCAGGAAAAATATATGCTTTGTCAGTATTTATGGGCAGGTTTCCTCTAAGTACAATCGTGTAGGTGAGACATTATATCAATTCTAAGGTTTCTTTAAGAGCTCCCCACAATTTAATCTTCCTAGAATTCAGTCAAACATAAGCATTGTTTAATTTCTGTTCTTATGTGTGTAGCTATTACATTAGCAAATTACTAACATGGTGAAAATACCAACAAGAGAATGACATGTTTGAGGGTTAAAAAAAATCAATTATGAAATGCATACATTTTTTAAACTATGTTTTATCTTTGTGATTGGCCTTGCATATATCAAGCAATAATTTCAGCCATTAGAACAATGATCAAAGACTTAATTTCTTTGTTCTACTGTTAAGTAGAATCCAGCTGCTTAGAAGTAGATTTCCTTTTTCTGAAGAGCATGCTCATGAATTTTATTGAGGAATATTATTGCTTGCTTCAATTAGCCTCTCATATAGAGTTGCCCACCTGGGTGTTCTTTATAGCTTTTCATCGCAGAATAGCCTGGTTGCATGGATCTTTGCAGATTTTTAATGCCATGCATTGCAGCAAAATCTTTACTGTAAACCAATGTCTCTCAGGAGCCACATTTCATTTCCTATTCAAATTGGTTTTGAAAAAGAAGGGGGGGGAGGAGGGAACATAGCCAAAGGCAATTTTAAACCTGCTGGGACTGGGGGAGTAAACTTAGATTGGAGTGAACCAGCTCTTCACCTAATCTGTAGCTTTGAATTTATTGCTAGTATAGATTCTATTAAGTTAAAAAAAAATCTTCTTCCTAAAAGATAACATTCATCCTCTTACAGTAAATTGTTACCGTTTGGTATAATAGAAGCAGGTGCTTATTTGTGTTTTTGTCAGGACGGAGCCATCAAATAAAATTTTAAAATAAATCAGGAAAGCATTTTTCTTTCCTGAACTAATCATACCGCTTCTCCTCTGTACTCGCATGGGAGGCCTCCTTTTAAAATTTACCCTCTGACCCAAGGCTGCTGTCCCTTGATTTCAGGGAGTTACACTTAAACTGCTCCCTTCCTTCCCTTGTAAATTTCCCCCAGTGTAGCAGCTGCTCTCAATACCACTCAACCCCTTGCTTCCCACTGGACGAGCTGATGGCTTGCAGGCTTCTGTGCTGTAAGAGGGCTACATTGTAACACAAAATCACATTCTCAGAGAGCTTGGTTGTTTTTTGTTGTTGTTTTTTGCATAAAACAACTTTGTAGATCAGTAGTTCCTCACCTTTTTGAAAGAATCGCCCCCTTGAGCCATTGAGGAAGTTATTGGCCCCCTCCCCCAACATAACCTCTCAATCACAACACAGTTGTAACATTTAATATAATACATACAGTCTAATTTATGTAGTATTGGATTATTTGTTCTTCTTGTGGTCTGAAATATTCTCAACAATTTTCTCCAACATTATAATTAAGAAGGATTCATATATCTTTGTTCAGCCTTTCTGAAGGCACAATTTTATTTATTCATTTATTTATTACTACCCATCTCACTATCCAAATCAACCCTGGCCTGCTTTCAATACAGTAAAAACAGAAATATAAAACATTAACATTAACAATATTTAGATAGAACTATGAACCAAGTACACTAATTAAATTCCACCAGCCACATCCAGGGTAAAGTGCCCCCTCATAGCCCCAAGCCAATTGGAAGAGCCAGGATTTGAGGCCCTTTCCGAAGGCCAAGAGGGTGGGGGTGGATCTCACCTCCAGCAGCAAGACGTTCCAAAGTTTGGAGGCGATGAAAGTAAAGGCTGTTCTCTTAGAACCTGCCAACTGAAATTCCTTGACTGATTGGGTCTGCACAGGCCCCTTTTGCAATAGGGAATGGCGTGGACCAATCCTATTGAGATGAGACAGAATCTGGTTCCATGACATGAGGACTTTAAAGATGATTACCAGCACCTTGAATTGGATCAAGAGCAAACCGGCAACCAGTGCAGCTTGTCTAATAACAGTATTTATATGCTCAACCCTAGGGCCTTCTAGAACGGTCTGTCTAGAACTGGTGGCCATGAATTCCTGAGCTATTTTGAAGTGATCCCCAGGGATAGCAGGTTGAAGTCCCCCAGACCTTAAGCCTGGGGAACTCCACCACCAACCCTGGGCTGGCCTCCCAACAGTTCCGCAACACGGAGGCTAATATAGTAGCAACAGTCCTGACTGATCCTGCAAAGCCAGTTTCAGAAACAGTGTCTTACAACTAAAAACATGGAGAACATTGCCCCTGAAGGTTAAGAGGTTTCGGGATGACCACTGCTACCCCCACTCCCTTGCCCTGAGGTCTTTGGCTAGTGAGAGGGGAGCTCTCCCCTCTGGTGTCAGACAGATCTTGGTGATGCACATCAGATTGGTTTGCTTCTTCCCAATAAGGTCACAAATAAGGAGTGCCTAATTATTGACCAACCCAACATTCAGCAGCAGCAGCTGAAGATCCAGGCCTCCGTGGGTTTACTGCCCAGAGTCTAGGCATGAATTCAGAAGGCCAAGAAAACACTACCAATATTAAACATTGGATGCTTCTTCCCCTGTAATAGCCTTCCCTCGGTTTCCCTTCTAAATTTCCCCATGTCCACCACTACTCAGATATGTTGCCCTGCTCTAAACCTCACCACATGGGTCCTCCCTCTCCAAGCTTAGCCTTCCTTCCCTATGAGCCAAGAACTCTGCTATCCCCCCAGCCTTCCACACTCATCCAAACTCTTGGTGGGGGAGGGCTGTCCCTTGATACTTAACTGTCAGCTCTCAGCACCAGCAGAGGTGCCCATTTCCCCCAGCCCCCACCCACAATGCTCTCCTCCCCCAAAGCTGGTCTCCCACCAGTCAGCTGAGAGAGGTCACATATATTCACCCTCTGCCTAATCTCACTTGGAGTGGAAGGTGGGGAAACTTCCAAAACCAGCACACAGCCCTCTTTAAATTGCCACCTAGGGGCTGGTTCCCCAAGTGCCTTGGGGAGCCCATCACTCTCATGCCACCAGAACTCAACTAATTTTTTCAGATAGAAATGCTTAAACTAAGGGAATGATGGTTTTGAAAATAAAAATCATTGTATTCCTTGTACTGTCTCAGCATTTTAATAATTTGTCTACCTGTATTTCAGACTTTGTCCTAAATAGAAATCATCTCTACTTCATTGCTATAGTATTATCTCTGTGATGTTTTGAGCCTATGAAAATAAAGCTTGTTAGTTCACCACCTATTTGCATTATATCAACACAATCTTGGGGTAGCATTAATAGTAAGCAGTAGATGAGCTTTAGCACTCACTTTCAACAAGACTATCTTTAAGTCTTCCTCCTTTACCACCATCACAGCATATCTGAGATCCTTGTTTCATCCACCAGTTTTAATTTCAATTTCTTCTAGTCCAACATTTGTGATGAAAAAAAATCTGAAGGTAATAAAGTAAATTGACAGTTATACTTTGGTGTTCCCCTTTCCCAATTTTGAACCATTTAATAGCTATATGTTTTGGTCTGTGGCTTCTTGGTAATCATACTGTTCTGACTAAGGCTTCCTGAGACAGTAACAATCACACCCTTAGTCCCCAGAAATCCTCTTTTTATTTCAATGGCTGTGAATTATATGCATTCACAACCCATAATGAGTCCCAAACAGTTTGTGATTAGTCCCAGCAGAAGTCTGCCACAGTATTTTCAGGATAAGGCAGATAAGCACCCACCTTTGAAATGCTGCCAACAACTAAATTGCCATTTAGCTGTAGAAGGCCAAACGGAGCACAAAGTCAACATGGAGCTTCAGAGTTTAAATCGATCAGAACAAAGTAAGTTTCTTCCTGCAAAGGTTCATGTCCCTTTGCTCCTCCTTTATGTCTTATGGGAGGGGCCAATCATCTCCAAGCCTTACTCCCTAGTCGCCCCTTTTGTCTTAACTGTTCTTACTTTCTGACAGCTCTGCGCAAGCGCGCACTGGGAACAGGTTCCCCCTGTTCCTCTGCCTCGCTGATGTCAGATTCTGGAGGCTCCAGAGTCAGCACATACTGTACCTCTCAGATGGCCCTGGCTCCATCTCTGTGTCAGATGCAGATCCTTCGTCCAAGCCCTCCCCAGACTCCAGGACCTCTCCGCTGTCCGACTCTGCTGCCAACTCTGCAGGCTGCTGACGGACCACAAGACATACATATTTTTAAGACATTTCAGTGATAAAAGCATTTTGACTTTAGCATTTTCAATTTTGGATACCACATATGCTCCATAAAAATACATTTAAATGTCTTAACATTTTGAATTTTCTACTTGACTTTTCAATATAAAATGTGAATGTTAGTTAATATATCTCTATATCTAGTGTAGTGATTGTCCTGTTACTGTTTTTTCCTCTCCCTACCCCCACTGTTTTGAAATGATGTCATCATGCTCCAAGTTTGGTTACCATGAATTTAGGCCTGTTGATTTTAGAATAATGAGAACTGACAAGATGAATAATAGTGCTGGCAGTCATGGCCATTTCAATACAGGGTTGCTGAAAGCAAGGCCACCACCTCCCCCATGCTGTTAGCTGTTCTGAAAAAAAAGTTTAATGGTCTGCAGCTCTGTGCTGTTGATGTACAGATAGCATGCAGGTCTGAATATCTCATATATCTGTTAAGGTGTATTTTAAGTTAGATTATTGAAAAATACATATATCTTTGCTTTCAGTAATAGGTTCATTTATATTTTATCTTTAGTTTTTAAGGCCATTTGATTTTTAATTATGTCAACTTAATTGAAAATAGCTTTTAGCACTTGAAAATTATACTTTTTATATTTTTATATATAACCTGCTGGAGAAAGCTTAGGCTGTAATAAAGTAGTTCTAAATGGGCAGATCAAAATCCACAAAATCCTCTGCATCTCATTATCTTGTGCTATTTCTCCCTTTCCCTCCACCTTAGAGTTCCTCCTCATTTTTTGCCTATTTCTTTAGTGTGTGTGTGTGTGTGTGTGTGTGTGTGTGTGTGTGTTTGTATTAGCATTAGATCCTACTATGCTCTGTAGCATATTAGGCAACAAGGGTTCCCCAACATTTTCGGTTTTGGGCAACTCCTTCAGCATCTTCCCATGTGGTATTTTGAATCTTTTAAGTCTTCCTTGAACATTCTTCGCCATGTATTTCGAAGGCATTTGATATCTGTGGGGCCATTTCATTGCCATCTTAGGGATTCGATCGTTCTCCATAGGGAAAATATGACCTGTAAGTTGGAGTCTTTTGCATGCAACAATGTTACGTAGTTTCAGGAGAAACTCTTTAGGAGGACTTCTTTGTTAGTAGCATGGTCAAAATAGCAACCCTAGGATTTGGTTAAAGCATTTGTTGCAAGACATCATGTCTTTTGCTAATACCTGCTGACGCCTTCCACTGACACAGTGGCTGTCAGAATCACTATAGGGGTGTGGGTATGTATCCACCCAACTCAAAACATTGTGACCCTGGGCAGCATACAAACACAAATAAAATAAATAAGAAGTACTTACAATTTTTAAAAGTGAATCAATGAAGTGGTAATCAGAGACTAAAATTTGTTATATCCTATAAATAGCAATTCTACTTATCCTGACCCAACTGACCTTGCTTTGATCTAAGTTTCAGGTTGTCTCTACTCCTTACCACATTTCTATAGTGATTCAAAAAATCAACAGTTTTTTTCACACATCAAACATTTTAATATAGTTTTCTGCCTTCATACATACATATTTTTTATATTTATTCTATTAGTTACTTTAATCTATTTTTGTTTCAGCTCAAAACTGTGTGTATAGCACTCCCTTTTTTCCCGTAAAGGATAAACATTATGTTGTCAGAAAATCTAAACATATTAAATATAGATAATTCTTGTTTATCAATCACAATAGGGATCAGCAACTCAGTCATTAAATGGTCACTAAGTGAAATAGCTATTGGGCTTACAAGTTTATTCTACCTATCCTTTAATTCACAAACTTGTGAAGGTCGTAAATGTGAGGATTGGTTGTAAAGTTACTTTTTCATCACTGTCTTAATTGTAAACAGTCACTAAACAAAACAGTCACTAACAAGAAGTAGCTGTAGTCTCTAGTATACTTTTATAATATTGGATCCCAATAAGAAAGCAAATAAAAATTCCAATTGTTTTGAAGAAACTCCAAGTTCCTTTAGCCTGATGTATAAAATTGGATACTTATATTGCTATGCATAATGTATGTGAATGAAGTCAGATTATCACTTCCAAGGGTCATAGCAATAGGGACATCAACCTGAACTGATTAAAGTACCATCATAATTAGTGACGCCACTTGTCCTATCAAATGCAATGTTGGATCCTGGAGTACTTCCCAATTGTCTACATGGATTCAAGAAAAGGCAGGCTTCTTCAGAACAAGATGATGATCGCCATTCAGCGCTACCCTGACATTTTAGAAATACATTACATTGCATCATGCGCTGTCTAATGTTCACTGCAAATGTTTTGGGTTTTCAGACAGCAATATAGCTCATTTGCATTTAAAAGAATATATACATACTGTATTTTTCAGAAACATTTCCTGTAGCCATTAAAGGGCTTTCTGTTTTTGTTTTTAGGAGTTTTTTCCCCCTCATTCCATCTTTAAGTATTCTTCTGTCTTTATTAGAATATTCTTAATTTCCTTTCATGTATGATACTGTAAATTTAAGATCCACTCACAGATCTTTAAATATATCCAAGTCTGGGGATATTTAAGGTCATTTCAGATTATTTTGTTTCCTTGTAAGTACTTCATGGTTGATTTAAAAGTAGGTTTTGGATCATCTTGTTAAAGTATTCAACTTCTTTTCATTTGGTTTGTATATTAAACAGCTAGGGGACCATCACATTTATTTGTTTTTCTTCATGTTTAATGTCGAACCATTCAGTAAGCACTCTATTTTTATCACTCCACTTTCATCAATTATTATATCATATTATTGCAAGCTTCACCTTTGTATTTGCATGAAGCTTTTTAGAGTTCAAGCCTATTCATATTATAATCTGCTTTCCCTAAATCAACAAGCATATAATAGCAATAGCACTTATATACTGCTTCATACTGCTTTACAGCCCTCTCTAAGCAGTTTACAGAGTCAGGTTATTGCCTCTAACAATTTGGATCCTCGTTTTACCAACCTTGAAATGTTGGAAGGGTGAGTCAACCTTGAGCCTGTCAGTATCAAACTCCTGGCAGCGGGCAGAGTTCTTCCTTACATTCAAATTTCCCAGTGATCTGCCGAAAAGCGGAAAGTTTATATGTACATCCAGCATAAACGTGTACTATGCATCCTAAATTTTGCTTATTCTTGCTTCTTTCAACCAGAATTTTGGTGAACTCCAAAATTGAAGCTGTAGTTTCAATAAAACATTTCTCTGTAGTTTAGGTATTGCTTCTTGTTATCTTTCCATTTGCATAGAGAACAAAAATGCATTATTTCAGTTGTCAGGAAAAGATGCAGTCTTCACAAATAGGTTAAACGCGTTACACAATTACTAAACATTAATTTATTGGATATAATGTTTACATTTCAGTTTTACTTTTTGACATATCATTTTCATGCAGATCTCTAATATATTCCTTCCAGTATTCCCTCACTGCAGTTTCATCCCAATTCTTTTTAATGTATTTAGTTTTAATTCCAGTCCTCGACTTACAAAAATTCATTTAATGATTATTCAAGGTTACAGTGGCACTGAAAAAAGCCACATGACCATTTTTCGCACTTATAACTGTTGAAGCATCCCTCGTGGACACTTGATCAGAATTCAGGCTTGGCAACTGACTCATAATAATGATGGTTGCACTGTCCCAGGGATCATGTGATCACCTTTTTGCAACCTTCTGATAAGCAACGTTAATGGGGAAGCCAGATTCACTTAACAAATTGTTACTAATTTAACAACTGCAATGATTCACTTAACAACCGAGGCAAGAAAGGTCGTAAAATAGGGCAAAACTCACTAAGCAAATATCTCACTTAACAGAAATTTTGGTCTCAGTTGTGGCCATATGTCAAGGGCTACCTGTATTTTTTTGTTTAGCTTTTTCTACCTTATTTTATACTTATCAAAATGATTTTGCATTTTCTATTTATCCTTCAATCTTAACTGTTTCTTGTATTTTTCTCACATCCTCACCTTGGGCAGCAATCATTCTCTTATACGCTTTGATTCTTCATCTACAGCCACTTTCAGTTTGGCACTATGCCAAGCACCCTTTCTGCTACTTCCTGTTAACATAGTTCTCCACACTTGTGTCAGTAATAGTTTTTTTTTCATTCTCTTCAAAGCAGCTGTCACATCTTCATTCCTTAATGTCTACTTTCCTTTCATTCTGTTGGAAGAGTTATCTGCATAAGACATCTTTAACAAAACTTGTATTTCCTGTTATTCTATTTTCATTCTTGCTTTTTTCACTTTGTTTCTACATTTTTTTCTTCTAAGATCCAGTGTTGACACTATCACAAAATTACATGTCTGGATTCAAAACTTTTCATTATCCAGCCTATTTTTTTCTTTTTATGACTCATTAACATCCAGACTATTATGTGTGCAAAAATGGACAGACTCTGAAATACCCACCACAGAGTAATGGCTTGTGAAGATGACAAAGCTAGCAGAGATGCTAAAATTAAACTGTTTGATTAGAGAAAGATCAACAGCTACATTTATTAGTGACTGGAAACCACTTATGGACTTCTTGTTGGAAAAAAGTAAAATTAAAATGAACCTGTAATTTATGGATATGAAGTTTCCTTTATTTTATTTCCTACTTTTATTTTCTTTCTTTTTTATTCTTTTCTATGCTTCTTTGTCTTCTTTATTTTCTCATTCTGTTTACTTTGTTAAAAATTATTTAGTAAAAGTTGCCAAAAATGCATTATCCTTATAACTAATCCTCTCCCTTGTTCCTCGTGAAGAAATAGATCAGTCATGGTTTTAATCTTATGTTTATTACTTTGCTGTGTCTTTGTATGAACAGACTTATTCTTGAAACATATATACAGAACAGGCCTTTGAGCAAATAATCATCAGTCAGCATTCTCATTTATCTGACGTTTCCCCCTTATATTCTTTTCATTTCATTCATTTTCACATAATCATTAGAATAGCTTTTTATCATGCGTTAGATCATAATATACAATTATTAATAGCCTATCAATTCCCAATTTCATTCATTCTTCCTTATATACTTCCCCTTTTCTTAGTTTCACAAGCATACAGTTTACTTGATTTCATGACACTTGTTCATTTGTGCTTTTAACAATTTAATAGTTTTTCATATGCTGTGATATATTGATTTGCACCCATAAGTATTGATTTCTGCTGCTTATCATGTCTGTAGTCAAGCAAGTCTTTTTAGTAAGATTATGGGTGGTAGGCTACATTACTAGCCTATCAGCCCTTGTTACATCAATGCTATGTTCAGCATTCTCTACTAACAGTGGCAATAATACCTGCCTGTTTGGACACATTTTGACCAATAGGCGACAAGCAGAGTCAAAGCACACTTCTACTCAAGCATGCTTTCATTCCTGCAGTCTAGCATCCCTAATTTAGAACCACCTTGCAAGCCAGCATGTCAACATAAAATAGTTCATGAATTTGAATAAAAAGTGAGATAAAGTAGATATATAAGGCAGTATTAAATAGTCCCATTCGGAACAAATATAGTCCTGTTGCAAGTACCAGTTTACATGGGAAAAAAAACCTTGTGCTTTTTTCAGTAGGAAATAGGGTAAAGGAAAACTTTAGGGTTGTACACAAAATGTATAAATCTTTTGTTCCAGATTTGAAACAGAACACCTCCATTTTATTTTTATTTTTTGTTTTAAATATGATTTTACATTCTGTAAGCCGCCTTGAGTCGCCATGGGCGAATAGGCGGCAATATAAATCAAATAAATGAATAAATTTGTTGATTATATTCTAGAGAAACAAAACACATATTCAACTATAGAGGCTAATAGGAATTTTTTGAAAAGCCACTTGTTTTCTCATTTTTCATCATAGGGCAACTATAATAGCTTATGCTAAGTACTAACAACTATATAAACTACATGCATTACTCTCTGGCTAAGAGGATGTTTAAAACATTAAGTCTGTAGCAAAGAATAGAAGCAACAATTGGCTGCACATTTTGCAACTGGCCCACTTTGCGTATATCAGCTGAACTGAGTGAGGCAAAGAAACAATAACAATGGATTTACTTTAATAATATGTTCCATAACAAGCTTAATAACCTAAATACATTTTTCCCAATTGTTTGAGTCTTTTTGCAAAACTAAACAATTAGATTTTCCTGTCCATATCCTGAAAGTTCAGTCTCATAGCAAAACTGTATTATATACATATACAGTGCATACTTATGCGTCCTGCCTTAAAGGAACAATGCATACAACATTACATCACAATGCACAAACTAAATCTGATAAAAATGATTGCTAGGTATTGAGAAATTATTTTTTGAAATCCCCATTTACTTTTTAAAATGATACCTAGGTTTGCTATTCATATAGAATGGGGTGTTTATTCTGTGCCACTTACTTTCTGATGCCTGGTTTGCATGTGCTTTCTGACAGACTCTTTGTGACTTATATAAATACAAGGTTCATTCAGATTCACAGAGCTATAATGGTCTGTGAATATAATTGGTATGTTAGTTCTAATTGGCTTAGATGTTATAGTTGTTGGTATATGAATACTTTCCTATATAATTTCTTTCTAAATTGTCATTGAAAATGTAAAAAATACATAATTGTTAATTCTTTAATTATTTTATTTAATATCAAATTGATCCTGGTAAGATACTCGAGAATAACACACACACACACACATACATACACACACACACACACAAATTTTTACTTGAGATAAAACATATCTAATGCTGAAGATAATTTTCAAAGCATTTTTTCCAGATTTTGGAAAGAGTGAAAAATAATGTCTCAAAATAGCATACTCTTCGTAATATCTGTAGCAAGTTTTAATGTTCTGCCTTTACTAAATCTGTAGTATAGGCACTACTAATATTTGTGAGAAGAATTAAATGTAAGAATAGTTAAAACATATTTGTTTCATTGATTTTTGTGCTTTCTAGCTTTCTTTTTCTCATAGATTGAATGTTTGTCATACTTCAGTGTTTAGGATTAAAATTACTATTAATGTTAAGTGTATATCATTGGCTGCACTTACATTACATGATGTTTTAAAAATAACAATAGGAGTGTTCCAGAGGGTCAGCAGGGTTCCTGATCTTTGCTTTCTACACAGTGTCATTTGAAAAGGATTTTGAGTCCACAATCTTAGGGAAAAGTGGAAGGGTTGCTTAAAGCAAAGACAATGGCAAGGGGTACTCTTCGACTTTACTTTGTCCAGTCATCTGGTTCTTCATTTATCCGTGCTGGGAAACAACTCACCTTTTGTCTGTAACACAAATCCATCTTTTTCTTCAACCCACCCCCATCCTTTGCCTTCTATTATAATTCAATCAATGATGTCATTATGTGTGCCATTCTGGGAACTGTTGAACCACATGGCTGCTGGAATTTGGAGGAGCAGCTAAAAGAAAAGAGAGAGCTGTGTGCTCTCTCTCTTGAGCTCTCTCTCTGTCCTCAAGAGATTATTCTGATTTTAACCAGAAAAACAAAAGTCAACCCCAAACTAATCTAAAGTAAAAAGAATAGAGTAGTTGTATATGAGATCAACTTCATTATTTTTCTTTAGAATGAATAAGCCTGTGAAGCCAATTCAACCCACAATCATTTTTCAAGAATTATTAGTGCTTTATCTGGCTTAACAAAAAAAGTCGCTATTGTAATTATTTTTGTATTTTCTTTTATTTCCTTTTATTTTTATAGTTTTGCTTATTTTCTTTGCTTATTACTTTCTGTACATTTTGTTTGATAAAATATTTGTCCAGTATTGCTAGAGAAAAGGTGCTTTGTTTATATAAAACAAGATCTTTAGATTTTGAATTATAACTAGTATTCCTGTGATATTTGGTGAGAATTCCTTCAATGTGTTGGTAACAATCAAGCAATCTCCTCTGTCATGTAACTAAAACTGCTCCAAAGAATTTCCTTGGTTACCTGAACTACAGGGAGGAATGGTGAGGTTGCACTTAGTGATGGCTTTTATTTTAGATTCTTTAAAAAATACTTAATACTTAAAGGTAAGCTACCTGTTGTAAACATATTTTAAAGGAACTAATTCAGAGCCTGTAAAATTATAAGGAATAAAATGCCTTGTAAAATAATACCATCCAGATTTTGATAGGACATGCTTTTAGAAATGAAAATAAGCAAAACTAAAGGAAATTAAGATGGGATAAGCAGAAGCATATAGATGGATTTGATTTTTCCCATTTGTTTACTGTAGATCCGTGATGGTGAACCTGTGGCATGCGTGCCACAAGTGGCACACAGAGCCATTTGTGCAGGCACATGAGCCCCAGTCAAACTTACCTGCACTGTGTGTGTGCGCACCTCCCAGCTGGTTTTCGGCCTGTTTGAGGCCTTTTTCGCCCTCCCAGAGGCTCGAGGAAAGCCTCTGCAGCCTTTGGAGGCCAAAAAATGGGCTGGTTTTGGCACTACTGGTATTTCCGGAAAGACTGCAGAGGCTTCCCTCGAGCCCCCGGGAGGGCGAAAACGGCCTCCCCCGGGCTCCAGAGGCCCTCCGAAGGCTGAAAACAGGCACTTCTGGTATTTCCAGAAGGCCCATTTTTCAGCCTCCCGAGGCTGCAGAGGTTTCCCTTGGGCCCCCAGGAGGGTGAAAAAGGCCTCAAATAGACCGAAAATCAGCTGTGAGATGTGCTCATGCGCAGTGCAGGTAAGGGTGGGTTGTGCACACATGCGCAGGGGGGCAGGGCACATTGTGGGTGCTGGCGCGTGCACGCTTTCGGCACGCCACAACAAAAAGGTTCATTATCATTGCTGTAGATCATTGGAAATCTTGTTCCCTATTTCTGACTTGACATTACTTAATATTGAAAGTTTGAAGTTGAGATGTCAAGTTGCTCTAAAGGTAATCTATATTTGATGTTTTATGTGCATGTGATCATTTCCCATTGTTGCAAATATAGCATCCTGATTAATTCACTACATATTAAAAGAAGAAAAAAATCTCTAAAAAAGATTTATATAGCTGTCCCTTTTACATATCATAATGCTGAAAAGATAAAACTATTAATAAAACAATTTTAAATCATAAAAACAACTTTAAAAAATCCTGATGCCCCTTTAGTGGGAAAAGGCAAGTCTCAGAGGCTTTTTCAGGGACCAGGAGATTAGAGGCCTGCCAGACCTCAGGGGGAAGGATGTTTCAAAGGACAGGAGCTGCTATCATGAAGTCACTCTGCCTAATCCCTTTAAATGGCAACATATTTTATAAATGTTTGCGTATGTTTGCCACTGAATCTTAGAATAATCTCATAGAGTTCCTATGAAGGTATCAAGAGATTCTGAATGAACGAAGAACACCAAAGTTGGGGCTCAGTGAATTTATTTCATAAAGTAATCCAACATGAAGTGTACCAGTTTGAAAAAAGAAAAGAACTTCTAAATGTCTCTGTAAGTCATTGATGACTATTAACCGGGAGAAAATTATAAAGTCATTTCTAAGGTCCTGGGGCTCCCAGACAGAGACATAGTAAACCTTCAAATCACTCCAAGAGTGCTGCCTAAAACATCCAGGAAGTCACAAGGAATCCAGAATAATACCCAGGAATCTGCAGAACTCTGTTACTTTGGCTCAAGTAGTTCATACCTCCACCAGCAGAAAGGCACTTGGTTAGAGTAGGATTTTTGGGAAGGAAAAAGGTAGACACTATTGTTTATGAAACCAGCTGCAGGAGACACTTGTTCCTCTCTTTGCTCCTGATCCTGATTGCTTCCTTGGTGCGTTGAGAACTTCTGGGAGAAAAAGCAGAACTGACATGTGGAATCTTGGTGGAGGAAGACCAGAAAGAAATATTACAAGTAGTCCTTTATTTACAACCTGTTGCTTAGTGACCATTCAGAGTTATGTTGGACCTCACCCCTTCCCAAAAAGTACTTATGATCCAGATTTGAAGTTCAGATGGCTGCTGCTGCCCCTGATTGTCATATGGTCACATTTTGAGAGCTGACAGCCCGCCTTTACTTCCCTTTTCAGCATCCTGTAGTCACATGACTGTGATTTACAGTCCAGCATTTACTTCCAGTTCCAGTTCCTGGGGAAAAAAACCCCCACCCATTGTAGATAATGGGTTATTTTAGCAACTGCAGCATTTGCTTAACGGCCACTGCAAAAAAGAAGTCGTACAATTGGGCATGGTCACATGATGGCCAGCACAAGTTAGGACAGTAATTCTGGGCTCAGTTATTCTAAAAACCAAAGACTACCTGTATCTGAACCCTTTTCAGTTGAGATTCAGACATAGTCATGAGATGGAAATTGCAATGGCTGCACTTGCACTGATTGATCATGTTTGTATATCCCTTCTGGACTTCTTATCTCTTATCTGCCTTTGTATCAAAGGCAGATAAGAGATAACAAGTCCAGAAGGGATGTACAAATATCTAGATTCTGTGATATCTTTCAGGATTGTTTGTTTGGGTTGGGGTCACTATACTCCATTGATTCCAGTCCTTCCTCAGTGGACGGCTCCAGTCAGTGACTGTAGATGCAAGTTGGTGGTTTCTAACAAGTAGAATATCTGAGGTTTGGTTCTCTTTCTCCTTCTTTTAATTCTTTCATGAAACCACTGGGGAGATCATTTATTGTTGCAGGATTCAAAATCATTAATATGCTGAAGATACCCAAATCTTTATATATTTTGTAATTATCTTTGAACATTGCCAAGAGATGCTTGATGGTAGTAATTAGAAATCTAATAAATATTAATGATTATCTTAGTATTCCCAAAAATGTAGATAATTTCTGATTTCTGGAGGAATGTGGACAGAAGACTCTAAAATAAATGTGAAAATAGAATCAAAATAAAGTTTAGTGTTATGGTTAAGGTACTGTAATAGAAACGGGGGGAGCATAAATTCTAGTTCTCAGATATAAAAGCTACCTTAGTGACTTAGGTCAGTCACTCTCTCTTAGACCAATCCACTTTACAATACTTTTTGTTGTAGAAGAAATAGGAATTGGAAGTATTATACATCCACCTCGAGTTGTACAAAATAAAGGTGGATATCAGTCCAATAAAAAATAACGAAATGTTTTGAGCTATATCAGAATAGCTAAACACTGCATTCTACAGTAAGACCTTTATATCAGCTATGAAGCACAAAAGTAGTAGTGTTCCACTGGGGATGATTTGTTATCCATAATGTTACTGAAAAACCATCATTAAGGAAGCACGCAGTTTAGTTTAATTTACTTTATTGTCATTGCACCTCATACAACGAAATCAAACACCATCTTTTGTTTTGTTTCATGGAATTCTGGAGGAGAATATCAAACTATTTGTTCTTAGAATTGCTGAAATGCAGGTGGATCACACAGTGAGATTATGACCCCAAGTATGAAACCAAATCCACAAGAGAATGTTTTGAAATAGCCAAATCCTAGATCTAAAGGCTATTGAAATATTGCAATAGAACCTGAAACAAGCAGTTTATACAATAACATGTTTGGTTGTCATAATAATAGCTAAAAATGATGCAGCCAATTATTAAATCTAGTGGGGGGGGGCTATTGTTCATACTACACATTGCTGATGGATGACTTTGTTTAAGAACTAAAAGGAACAAGCATGTAACATTAGTGTTATATTGTCTTATCTTTTTCTGATCAGTAGAACCTGCATGAAGCTCTGACAAAAGTTTGAGAGCAAAAGTTTATAAAATTTAAGAAATCTGAGGTGTATTTGTTTTGTTTTTTTACTTAGAAGTAAATGCTGCTGTTTCAGTGGACTGATTTTCCAGTTAATAGGACATAATGTTAAATTTGTTGGTTTGGGAAGAATGTATTCCAAAAAGCAAGAAAAGTATGCAGCTAGGATGTTAAATGAGAGTTTGGGAATAATATAACCTTTTTTAAAATTGTTCAGGAGAATATTGGATTGTATTTTATCAGCAGTGTATTGGCATCCAGGACTCTTAAAAGCCAAAATAGGCCTAGCTGGTTTATTTTTTGAAAACTAATTGATTTGCAAGTCTTCTTGAGAAATTAATTTTATTTTTTACAGGTTTTCTATCATATGAGAATATATTTCTTAGATATCATTGGCTGATCTAAGAAAACTAAAAATTGAAAGTTAATATTTCAATAGGAAATTTCCAGGAATTTTAAAAAAACTTGAAAAGGCAAGATGAGGTGGTTCGTATATTATTGCCATGAGGATAATGTGGATGTATTCATGCTATTGCCAGAAGTCAGGCTCAGGGAAGAACATTTTTATTTAGGTTCACTATGCTAGTAAAGATTACATATCAGGTTATAGCCGTGCAAAACTTTGAAGGGATGTTTCTCATATATGAAGCTACAGATCTGGCACACCCTCAAAGGGTTAGGCTTCTCCAAGTGAAATGGCCAGGTTGCTGTGACTTGCTCATTTTCTTGCAAACTAGCTCGAGTGTTTGTTTGGCTTTACCAAATCCTGTGGGATTGCTTGTAGTTGCCCTGAAGATGGCTATCCCTGAACAACTTCAGTGTGCATTGATAGTCTTCAAGCCTGGAAGACTTTGATAAAACGCTCAGGCAAGGTGTGTTGAAGCCAATCAACCTAGGTTGGGTGACATTGCCATGTACACAGAGTTCCCTGTGTACACATATACAGAGTCTGCTGGAGCTGCCTTTGCATATGACATGCATCATCCAGGCTGTAAGGACTCTTCCCCACCCTCCCCCAGCATTGGCCAAAGCATTTTGAGCCCACCAAAATAATTTCATTGAGGTGAATTGGGTGGACTCTCCCCTTTTGTGAATTAAACACATCTACACAGCCTGAATGGCTTTGTTCAAATGAATGTAATTTATTTCTCACTAATCTCTTACAATCTAGTCTCACTGGTTTCTTCTCTTTCTCTCTACTATTTTTTCATGCTTTTTCTAAATTAATAACTTTGTTTTCTTTTGGATTTTTTGGCAATGGAAAAAATCATGAAAACATAAGCTTAAATTTCTCTACCACATTAATGCTAAAAGCATCAAAGTGGGACCAAGAAATTAGGCAGCTCAAAATCAAAATTAGAATAAAGATTGAAAGTTCTAGTTTTATGTTGCATTTTGCACACATCAATTTTTGTGTAATATATTTAGTAGTGAAAGTTAAATGTAACACTTTCATTCTTGTAATAAAGGTAATTTGAAATATTAATCGAGATTTTATAATAGCTTCTTAATTTGTTAATTTCTCAAAAGTAAAAGATTGAAAACGTAAAATAAGAACATAAATGATACACATTTAACTGTACAAAACTAATCAAAGTTCTTTATGGCCATTTTTCTATTCTATTCTATCTCAAAATCAAAGCCTATTTAAAAGGTTATCTGGTATTTTTGTCAACAGCCACCTCAATGACATACTCATTTTTTAAAAAAAATTGTATCAGATATAATTGAAAAAAGACAACCGACTGAGAAGAATAAACAATATGCCACAACAGTTGTCAAACAATGCTTTCTTTACATTATAACTCCTGGCTGCATGATTTTTGATAACTGTGATTTTTATGACAAAACACTATATAGCTAGGACATCTGGAATGAAATAATTCGATAGCACAATTTTACATCTCAGTTGACCAATGCTTCTAATTTATAGGATCATTAACAGGTCCTCCCTCTATTGTCTCAATCAATCAATTCAATGGGATCAAGATAAAAGATGTGATGTGCATTTAAACTGAATCTCAGCATGTATTGACTACATGCAGGAAAGTTCAATTCTACATGTAATTTCTTTTGCTATGTCATGGTATTTTTGTATTGCATGACCCGTGATCCTGAAAAAGAAGACAGGTATTCAAGGAGTTATTGACAGGTGCTGTGCAGCATCCCCCCCACATGCCCCCAAAAAATTTTTCCTATTTGAATTTGAAGTTCTGCTCACCTTCAATATATCAATCCTATGACTATATGACCTGATCCTTTCTCTAATTACATCCTCAAATGTAAGACCAATAGTAATGGATATATACTAGCCCTGCAAAACATGTACAATCCTTATAAACTAACACACTTCACTTATTCATCTTTTCTGCACTGATGATGTTGCTTAGTCTGGTAATGAAATGTTTGCAACCTGCATATCTAAATCAGGCACTTTTTAACAGCAGAACATGGAAGTCGTAAGTATAACATATTTTCAAAAACATGGACTAATATTTGTCATGGTTACCCTGATCTGTACTAATATCTTTGGCAAATTAAATAACTGTGACAAAATTGAGTTCTTACCAAATAGAATATATTTTTAATTTTAAAATATTCCAAATACTATAAAAAGGCTTTGTTGTGCTTTCACCTGCACCTGAGATATATCTCTTTCACTGTTCCACATGGCATTCCTTATATATGTTTCATCCTCTGATGTCTAGGTCAAAGAATGCTTTTCAACTGCAGAATTAAACACTGGGAGTTGCAGGTGTGCTCTTAACACATGGCTGTGACTTTTTTTGTGCCTCACTCCCCTGCTGATCCTGTTTGGAGCAAGCATAAACTTTTATCTGTGAAGGCCTTGGTATTTTGACACAGAGAGCTTTCAGAACTGCTGACTCTCAGAACTTTGCCCTTTTACAAATCCAACACCTCAGACAATTTTGATCTTTTAAGCTTTCTGTTTTTCTTGGCTTATATTTTTGTCCTAAGTAGAGGGAGTTTAGGAAATAAAAGAAGGAATAATGAAGGTAATATTCATAATATTCAACTTCCTGTTTGAATAAATTCTTAATTTATATAACGCAATGATGAAATGTATTTGTGATTTAAGAGATCTGAATATTTTGTTGTACAATTACGTATCAAATTCTTGTACAGCAAACGTAGGTTGTACAATCATTTGTATACTACATAGATATATCTTTGTCCAACAAGCATTCAAAATTCTTAGGTTTAGTGAATAGGGCCGACATAGCAAATAAAGATGCTCTTTCAAATTGAGGTGGAATTGAATATTAATTATAGTGTCTTACCATCTTGAATTATGTAAGCAAATACTTTAATATTTCACATTTTAAAATCAAACTGTGATGTAAACTTGTCAGTTGTCTGCATAGAAACAAAGCCATGAGCTTCCTTAACACGGTTCCTAAATACAGCTTCATTTCCAAATATCTTTGAGTCCCAGAAAAGTTTATTTCAATGTAGATTCTTGTTCAGATACATAGAATTCTTGGTGAAACATACCTTATGAAAGAATAGAAATAACTGTGTAGTATTTTACTTTCTCCTGGTCTTTAAATTAAGAGCTTTGTTTGACTGATCCTAAAAGAGGAAAGGTAGTCACATATGGGCATTTCGTGGAACATAGTAGATATATCATAATAGCTTCTTGATTTTGCCTGTCCCATTGTTCATAGTGTATGTGCAGTGTGTAGTTCTTCATGAATATTTTGCAAAAGTATTCTACAACTAATTTCTGTCACTCCGGTTCCACCTACATATTTACCATTGACTATTGTTCATATAGCTGGTGCACATATACACAAAATAGTGTCCACTAGGGAAAAGAGCAAGAACATATATATATGTTGGGATGAATTTCAAAAAGATGGTGGGTGACAGCTGTGAATCTGAGGATTAGAGTGTTTTGAAGAACAAAACTATCAGTTGCTGTCATTCACCCTCCGGATATGAAATTGGAAGCCAGCTACTCGTGAGTGTTTCATAACCTTTACCTTTTGGAGGTCAAGGCCATGCCATCATTAATCTACCATCGCCTGAAAGCCTGGAGGCTCTGCTTTTCATCCTATCATCCGTCATGCTGCAGTGGAGATAGAGGAGTAGTGGCCAGAAGGGTTCATTTTTATATATATGCCCTCCCATTGGCCTGTAAAATTCAATTCTTAATAATGTCTTGTAGTTTTTTAAAGGGCACTTGAAAAAATTCATGGGCTGGAGCTCTCTCTCTCTCTCTCTCTTTTTTTTTTGCATTACCTATATTGCATATATTTACAGATTACACAACTGATATGTTGAAGTTGATTTTGTACTCTTGATTTGATACCAACTTATTATGGGGAAGAGCAAAATTTATCTCAGTGCTAACTAGAGTTTATTACTAAGAAATTACTAAGAAAGTGAATTTTTAAATCTGAATTTCTAAATCTTAATCTTTTGAATAGAGAGGAAATAATGTTGAGAGAGTAGAAATAATTCTGTATGATTTTACTACTGTATGATTATTTTACTATATACTACCTTGTCATCATAAAGTTGGGCAGCCTTATAAATTTCTATAAGAAATAATTCAGAATAACAAGCTATGCCAAACATTTATAAATTCTTACTGTTTATTTTTATGTTAACATTTAGAATAATACTTACATGGGGAGAGTGAGCTAATTTTACTATTATTTCTTTCAGTAGGCCTAACCTTAATTGAAAGGATGCTTTATCATTTGGATAGCTAAACTGAGAATCTGAATTGTGCAATTTATGACAAATAATTTTCCTAAATAACTATTAAATTTCTGTGTTTGGTAATTCTCTGTGCTGTAAGAACTGGAATTAGAACTCATCAAATTTGCAGGCAATACCAAGCTAGCAGGATTAGCCAACATTCCAGATTCCAGAAGATAGGCTTAAGACAAGGGTCTTCAAACTTGGCAAGTTTAAGACTAGTGGACTTCAACTCTCAGAATTCCTGAGCTAGCAGGACTGGAGGAGGAATTTTGGGAGTTGAAGTCCACAAGTCTTAAAACTGCCAAGTTTAAAGACCCCCTGGCTTAAGATACAGAAGGATCTTGACAGACTTGAACATTGGGCACTATCTAACAAAATGAAATTCAATGATGAAGAAAGTAAGGTTCTACATTTAGGCAAGAAAAACAAAATGCACAGGTAAAGTATATGTGGTACCTTGCTCAATAGTAATAACTGAGGGATCTTGGAGTCCTAGTGGACAATCACTTAAATATGAGCCAGCAGTGTGCTGCAGCTGCCAAAAAAGCCAATGCAGTTCTAGGCTGCATAAACAGAGGGTAGGAATCAAGATCACGTGAAGTATTAATACCACTTTATAATGCCTTGGTAAGGCCATGTTTGAAATACTGCATCCAGTTTTGGTCACCACAATGTAAAAAAAAAAAGATGTTCAAACTCTAGAAAGAGTGCAGAGAAGAGCAACAAACATGATTAGAGGACTGGAGGTTAAAAGGTATAAATAAATGTTGCTGGAACTGGATATGTCTAGTCTGATGAAAAGAAGGACTAGGGGTGACATGAGAGCAGTGTGCCAATATCTCAGGGGCTTCCACAAAGAAGAGGGAGTCAATCTATTCTCCAAAGCACCTGAGGTAGGACAAGAAGCAATGGGTGGAAACTAATCAAGGAGAGAAGCAACGTAGAACCAAGGAGAAATTTCCTGACAGAACAATTAATCAGTGGAATAACTTGCCTCCAGAAGTTGTAAATGGTCCAACACTGGAAGTTTTAAAGAAGAGATTGGATAACCATTTGTCTGAAGTAGTGCAGAGTTTCCTTCCTAAGCAGGGGGTTGGACTAGAAGACCTTCCAACTCTGTTATTCTATTCTATTCTATTTATTCAAGAATATTAATTTCATGTTTATATTGATTAAAACTGACTTTTTTTATGATGCCAAGTCAGTGTTCAAATCAAATCTTTATTATGATTAAGGACCAGTATAGAAGTCAGCATTGATACCTGGTGACTTCCTGGACCAGTTCCTGCAGTATTTTTTCTTGGCAAGATTTTTGAAGTGGTTTACCATTCCTGCTGAGAAAGAATGACTGTCCCAAGGTCACCCAGCCGGCTTTCTCCCTAAGAAAGGCAGGACTAGAACTCCTGGTCTCCCATTTTCCAAGCTAATGTATAACATCAAACACTGCTAGATTAAAAAAAAAACTCTTAAGATTTACATAAATTCTATGGAAGATGAATAATATTGTTACAGTTCCTGAATTCTCAAGGTTGATGAAAGCAACACTTTTATTACCCATCAACGCTAGGATATAGCTTTCCAGTGAGAAAAACACAGAATACAAGTGGGTAGCATCCTTTTTTCATTATATCATATTAACTAAAATAGATTGAGTATTTTAAATACATCACAGAGTCCTTTGAGCAGAAAAGGCACAATGTGAATTTAGCATGACTTGCTGGATTGTTAATGATATAGTATTTACATTCTCAATAACAAGAGAAACAAAAATTTTAAAACTATTATCACAGCATAAGGTGGGCATATATGATTTCTAAACTAAATCCTCAGCATACTAACCTGATCCTCAGATCAGAATTTTAAAAGTTCTTCAACTTTGTGTGTGTGACTGTGTGTGGGGTGGGGGATACACTTAAAGGGAAAAACTGATACTTGGGCCTTAGAAGATCTAAGTCCCTATTTTGCTTGTTAAACCCCACTCTAGAATTGTTGGGGGGGGGTGAAATCAGCCAATGTTGGATTAAAATAAAGTAGGTTCATTAAGACATTCATTCCAACCATATATTCTCCCAAATTATCACAACATTTTAGTTATAGCAATTTCAGGACTTCTTTGAAAGATGCAAATGTGTTGGATGGAGGCCACAACCGATTTGAAGCCAGTACAGGTGACAGAACAAGTCTCATTTGATTACTAGTCTTTGTTAGCTACCAAACTGTATTTAGAATACTGCAAAGTTGTGTATAACTGATGTCTTCTAGCAACTGGGGCCTCCTTTGATTTCATTGATAATGATGCATTTGAGAGCACTCCCCAATATTCTGACTCTTCCTGCTAGATACTATTCATCTAGGCAGTCAATTCACTATCATGTCAGCGTTTCAAGGTAGACAAGATATAAAACAAAGAAGCAGCACAGACTCCAGCAATGTTTATAAAATGAAATACTGTTGTAGAATAAGATAACAGATCTTAAAAGCCATTCAGAAATCTCTAGCCATCATATACCAAATAAAATCAAGATGGAGTTATTTGAAGTTTTTAAAAATCGTGTCCCACCTTTCTCAACTAGTTTGATTTGATTTGAGTAGAATATTGCTCTCTGTTTTTAATCTCTTACTTTGGTGTTGGCTGCTGGGAAGAATACATTGGGTTTTTTTTTTTACCCCTTCTTAAGCTTTTTCATTGCTTCCTTTGAATGATGTATAAATATAGTTTATCCCGATGTGTCTGTTGATGACCAATTTGACTACCAAGTTTCCATAAATTCTGTAGCATTTGGCTTAGTCTAGGATGCTTAATCTAGGATGCTCTAGTATGGTTGACTCTATTCATGTGTTGCAAAATTAAGAATTTCCACCATGTCTTCTGATTGCTAGTTGGTACCTTGTGTGACTTGTTTTTTCTTGGTTAGGTTGTTTAGTTTTCTCTTGATCAGGCCGTCTACTTTCTGTATTAAGTGGGTGTTTACTGTAGGTTTCTTTGTCTTCTTGTAATTCTATGCCGCATTTGTATATATTATATGATCTGTCCACAATAACTGTGATTTGCCTTGTGTCTGCTGAAGGATAATGATGGTTTGGTCCTTCTTTAGGCTTTTGAATAGCCAACACCCAGATGAACAGAATTAACACCAGACAAGCAATCCATAAAATAATACAGTACTCAAATCAAGGAACAAACCAGAGAGTAAACCACACCCCAACCAACTCTGGCAGGGCAAGCTTATTGTATATAAACAGGAAGCAAGCAAACACAGCCACACCAGCACTGATGATGTTATGTAGTCAGGTAATGAAACATACACAAGCAAATAATCAAGCTCAGAAAACATCAAAGGTGCCACAATTACAATCTTATAAAGAAACCAAATTCCAAGTTATGCATAGATAATTCAGGAACTGTTCATTATTTTGGTTGTGTCTGTTCTATAGTTAAGTCAGTTATGTGTATTTTAAGTACTTGCCTTGTAGAACTCAGAGAATAAATTATAATTATCAAAGATCATTTGAAATGTAAACCACCTACAAATAACTTTTGAAATGGAAGGCCTCCCAGGTGGTTAATGATTTATATATTAAAGCAGCAGCCTCCAACCTTTCTGACTTTGGGTGGCGGGGAACAGTAGGAGATGGTTCTGTGGACGCAAATTGAACCATGTGTGCTAACCCACCACTTAATGGCTTGGTTCTGAATGGGTCAGGGTCCAAAAGTTGGCTGTGGCCCAGGATTTGGGGACTTCTGTATTAAAGTACAAAACACAACTTTCCTCTGGATTACTAATTCCCCATCTATCCCCTCGTCCAAATCATTGATGAAGATGTTGAAGAGTACTGGGCCTAAAACAGAGCCTTGGGTTATCCCATTGCATACTTCCCTTCATGTTGATGCATTTCCATTGAGGACTATACATTGAGTCTGGTTGGTCAGCCAGTTACGAATCTATCTGGTGGTGATGCTGTTTAACTCACATTTTTCTCTTTTATCAAGTAGTAGGTTATGGTCTACTTTATCAGATGCCTTACTGAGGTCCAGGTAAATTATATCAACAGCATTACTCTGGCCCACTTTGTCAAAGAATGCAATAAGATTAGTCTGGCATGATCTGTTTTTGACATGTTGGCTTTTGGTTATTACTTTGTTTGCTTCTAGGTGTTCGCTGATTCACTGCTTGATTATCTTTTCAAGAATCTTCCCTGGTATTGAGGTCAGACTGATAGGTCTGTAATTTCCTGGATCTATTTTTTCCCTCTTTTGAAGATGGTAAAATGGTTAGGGAAAATGATTAGGGACGTGCAACATTTCAGTTCTGATTGGGCAGCAGTGCTGCAGAACACATGGGAGCACTAGTGCAAACTTTGGTCTATTATTAC
Source organism: Pseudonaja textilis (assembly GCF_049901715.1). Classification (NCBI taxonomy): domain Eukaryota; kingdom Metazoa; phylum Chordata; class Lepidosauria; order Squamata; family Elapidae; genus Pseudonaja; species Pseudonaja textilis. Next base: position 121,271,344 of record NC_141991.1, on the reverse strand, counting down.
CCTACTTCTACTCTTCTAGCACTGATGATGTTGCCTTGTTTGGTAATGAGAGGTCTGCAAGACAACAACCAGAGAGAGAGCAGAGAATACCAAGGACCCCACAGTTATCCTGAGCTATAAATACTCTTCTATAGTTATTAAACAGTTGTGTTTGTTTCCAAGATCATGTAGCAACTCACACACACACACACACACACACACACACACACACACACACACCCCAATAACAACAACAACATCTTGGAGACATGTGGCAACTTTAATGAGTTGGAGGCTGTACTGCATTTGTGTCCCCCTCTGTTCTGAAACTTTTCTTCCCAATTGAATCCAAAACATTTTACAGCTTTCTTATATTAGCCTTCTCTGTCATTCAAAGTGCTTATGTTCTTTTGCAGATTCTTAAATATGCATACAAGGCTGTCTGAGTGTTTTCTTTGTGTTATTAGTACAACTCAGTAATGGGTTTCCTAGTTAATTTACTATTGTTTAAAATATATTTTGATCATACCCTACCTCACCCCCCAAAAACCAACAATATCAGCTCTTCCTGCTGACTTGTATGGTAAACTCTGCAGATTGAGAAGATGAAAAAAAGCAAAATTTGGGCACCAGTACTTGAAATTATGTTGAATAATTTCAGCAGAAGTAATGAAATGGCACTATTTTTCATCCCTCCTCCTGTTGCCTAATGGAATTGCCATTGCTTGTTAAAAATGATGGATGAACCAAAGGCAGTAGGTCTTTCAGCAGAGTTGATGGAATGATTCTGCTTCATCTGTTTTGCTTCTCTGCAGTCATAACCTAATAGCTTACAGAGAGCCAGTTTGGAGTAGTGGCCAGGCAACTAACTGTGAGTTCTAAGCCTCCTTTAGGCATAAAAGCCAACTGGATAATAGGGGTCAATCATTCACCCTCAAGCCAACCCACCTCACAAGGTTGTTCTGTGAAAAATAGGAGACAAGCATTACAGGTAGTCCATTTGTTCAGTGCCTGCTTGAAATTGTGTTAGTGTTGATGAAGGGACTAATGACCCATGCCTGAAATTATGGCTGTTATGGTTTCCCCATAATCATGTGATGATGATTTGGGCTCTTGGCAACAAATGCACACTTACTGGCAAAGTAGGAATTGGTTAGGATTTGAAACCCAAGCTCTAGAAGAAGATGGCAGCTTCTGTGTTGTCCTGATAATGGTCGTAAGGTTCAGAACAGCAGATTCCACTTGGATGCTAGGAAAAACTTTCTAAGGCATGATAATCGTAGCAGAGAAACAAGAGTCATGGAATAAACTATTATCTAGGAAATTGTATAGTTGAAGGAAGAGATCCTTGGCTGCTGAAATCCCATATCTGTCTCACATTTCATTATTAGGTTTCCATCAACTTTCAAGAATACTTACTTTTCCCAGAAAATATTTTTAAATAAAGAGGCTAAAGGTTGATTAATATACTTTATAATGCCAGTTGCCATACATATAATGCAAATGTGCAGCTTTTCTAACACATTGATTTTTTTAAAATAAAATGATGGAATAGCCTGGAGACTCTATGAATGCTAGGCTCTATGCCATATTTCGGGTTTCAGATTCCTATTAGAATAAATAGAATTGTTCTTCAAAGGTTTCTGCATGAACAGTACAAGAAGAAAACATGAATATCACAAGCTTCAAGAAATGTATCTATCATTTCAGAAGAAAGGTCAGCTTCCACCCCCACTTCTCAGGCACAAATAACCACGTGCACATTCAAGCGTGCCCCAGGCCTATGGCAAAGCTTGATAGATGCTGAGATAGAAGTGTTTTGGTAGAGGTAATTTTCCTCAGATGGGTTTCAGCACCCCATGAATCAAAACCTGTCAGTGAGGAGCTAAGGATGGAGTGAAGTTTATTGTAACATGTTTGCATCTGACACTAGTATGTAGGGGGTCAAGTGAGGGAGATCATTAGAACCATGTTGATTTAGTGGGATTGTTACGCACTTTCCCTTCAGGCAGTGAGTGGGGATGGGGTAATTATAAGGAGTCACTAGAAAAATAAATAAAAAGCTCTCTATAGCCCCTTCTGTGCCCCATTATATATGTTCATTCATTTAAAGTTGTGGTTTGGCTATTTTTTTTTCTTAAATGTTCTTTCGGCTTTAGCAATACAGACATGGTTACCATCATTGACCTAAACAATGTGGTTTGGGAAAGATTAATGCTTCAATACTGTATTGAAATATATGTAAATTACATGTTTAGTTTTGATAAGCATTTCCATGACATTATGCATATTTTCCTTGTAGAGTTGGAAATAACAGAAAACTGCGTGTGGGTGGGTTGGTTATACCTGCAGATTAATCTTTGTGGCGGAAATATATTTTATATTCAATATTTTAATGGCAGTACATATACAGTAGCTTTCTAAAATAAATAAAAAAGATGCTATATTTCACTTTTTATATTCATTTACAAGCAAACAGAAGTATGCTATATAAAACATCGCTTAGGAATGCCATTAAATACAGGCAGTGCATTTCCCCCTCCTTTGTTTCCTCTTTTTCCCTTTATTTTAAAGTACCATATGTCTTTGTTAACTTAAGTTATCAAATAGAAGAAGAAAACCCTTTAAGCAGGAAATATTGAAGTTAGATTTGTAGGTAAAGTAACAAGAACTTTGTCTGCATAAAACAGAGCTGCACAACCTGAGACCAAGAGTTGTATGCTTCTTCAACGGGTTCCGCAATTGAGAGATTAATTTTATTAGCCATATTTATTTTTAAAATAGGTTGAAATGTAAATCAAAAGAAACCAAATTTTGGGTTTTTCCTCCCCAATAAACTTACTAGTTTTCAGAATGATCTCCCTGCCCCCACATACCTCCCAACAATCTGTGTTTCCTGACTCAGAAGAAATCCTTTGGGATACATTGTCTAGCATAATGAAACCAAATGTACATCTTTTTGCCTTATCTTAAAATTAAAATAAGCAGTTTCTATTGTTTGGGCGGTTAGTTTTCTTTTAAGTCTAAATATAAAATATTTCATTATAATAGTTTGGCATTCTTAGCCAAACTATTATAGGTCCCAAAATATTCTATGTCATATCTAGAAAGGCTAGCCTAGAGATCTGTCTGCGTGGTCACTAAGCATTGATGCTGACTTGACAGCACATAGTCAAATCAATTAATCTATGAAAGTTAAATATTAAGGGTATGTACACAACAGAAAATACATTTTCCTTTAAACCTGGAACAAATAACTTCACTCTGGAATTTCAGCTAACCCCAGAGTATTTTGATAGTTCCTGGTTTGGGCCAGAACAAAATCTGCAGGGGTTTTGTAGGACAAGTAAGGCAAGACTGGTGTTTCACATATATCTTTCCCATTGTTTTCCACTTGGATTTTTCCTTTCTCTTTTAATTGCTATCAGTATTCTTGAATTCAAACACAACCTATCCAGTTGACTTCCAGCCACTTCCTTTCTCTACCTTCATCTAGCTGTTCCTGTTCCTCTTGATTTCAAGTATGGCACATCTAACCTATATAGATATCACTTTCCAGCAGCTTTATTTCCCTTATTTCCCCTTGGTTGCTATTACTATTGAATTCAAGAGTGGTATATCCAATCTATTTCTCTCCCCACCTTTCCATCTACTACATTTGCCTAGTTCTACTTCAGTACTGCTGCTAGCCTTGCTTACTTCCCATTGTTCCCCAACTCTAAAGCATTTGTGCCTAGAAGATATTTGTTTCAGTTCTGTGCCTGGACCGCATATGCATAATATTTCAATCCAGATTTGGATCTCCCCCTCACTATTTAATAATTTTTCTAAGATTGGAAAATAAAATCTGATGAAGATGTTGATACAGAGTTAGGCAGGAGCCATTCCAAAGATACAAGTGTATAGAAAGAATTTATAACTGTTCATATTCACTGTTGATATAGTCTGAAGCTCATAAGAAACTACTAGATTTTAATTTAAAATTTCAGTTGTTATTATTGCTGTGACTGATTAAGATGTTCTAGTTAACAAAGTTGAGCTTAATTGCTATAGTGTTATTTAAGGAAATGTCAACATAACAAAGACAATGCTGACTCTTGTTCATGATGTAATCAGCACAACTTTGATGACAAAAGTGGCATAATATATCAGTGGTGTGAGTGAGTTTATGAACGAAAAAGTTTGTTTTGCATTTGTATAAATAAAGCCAGTTGTCATTGCTTGGATGATTAAGTTTAATCAGAGAAGTTATTTGCATAGATGAAATATGAAACAAAGCAAGCTTTATATAGTCACCATAATCCTGATACTTCCTCAATGTTTAGTGATTTAGTGAAGACCTGGCTCTGTTGATTAAGGAGCCACTCTGTGAAATAGGCAGTCATATAAGTTTGATCAATAATAAATACATAAAATTGTAATATAACCTAGCCAGTGACAAAGTTCAGATTCCATTTGTCAAGGTCCTTAATGGATCCGGGAAGTTTTGCATTCAAGTGAGATTAATGATCCAGGCAAATAAAATTAAGTATTTTATGTAGTTACATTTCCATTTCCATTTTCATCCTTTTCTTTACTCTGCTTACTTCTGAGCCCCTCTTTACTAAATTATCAAATACGTCAAATAGGGAAGAGAGAAGATTAAAAATACACTGTATGAACTGGTGAGCAGAATTAGAGAAGGAAAGCAAAGTAATTGGACAATCTTGTAGAGCTGAAAATAGCATAAGAGAATTTATATGGCAAATGGATGACATAGAAGCTCTTAAAGGTTAATAAATGGCCTTGATTATTACTGTTAGGCCAAAGCCTCAAGCATGGTTAAAGGTTAAAAGAATAAAAAGCTCCAGGCTTACAGGAAAATCAGCTAAAGAAATCCAAAGAACCCACACCAAGTAGCATTTATTTGCTCACTCAGAGTGGAAAATAATTGAAACAGAATTTATGAAGGCAAGTTAAGTGCCATACAAGTCATCAAATGCAAATGCTTTCATTAATGGTAGCAAATGGATTACATTAAAAATATGACCTGCTCAGAAATAAATTTCAGGTGCACTATTTCTCTCATTTCTCTCATTATTACTTTCATCTGCTAAAAATCATAATGATTAGATTTTGTTCAGTAATTTCTAAAGTTCTGCAAGTTTTATTTGTACTGAAATAAAAAAAAAATACATCCTTTATTTTAGGGAGGGTTTTTTTCTGTAGTTCAAAATATTATAAAAAAAACAATCTTAAAATGCACATTATACTGTCCATTGCTATATATAATTCCTGATCTTTAACGAAGTCCTATAATTCCTTTATCCTGAAAAGAAAATGATACGCTTTTAGCTTAAGTTCTTAATTTTAGAGTAAAGAAAGTCTATATTTTTAAAATTATTAGTTCATAGGTCAAACTATTATCAACTTCTTCAGTTTAATAGGTGAGTAGTTTGGTCCTGCTGTTGCCTGTGGGTTAAAAGAAGGACAATAATATTAGATACGTGTGACATTCATTTCAATTTCTTTTCTTTTTTTCTTTTTTTCTTTTTTTAAAATGCCTTGCTACTGCAAAGAGCTAGGCAAGAGGAATTCAGAAAGATGACATACTGTACCTGTGTCCTACTAGCATTATATTGCACATCATTGTCTGTTTCCAGTAGCAGCTGCCATTTTAATTGATTCCGGATTTAACGTTAAGTTTTTAATTACTAGAAAGACAATCAAAGAAGAAGGAACTTGATTATTCAGCAACTCTGGCTGTTTCTGTGATCAGCTTCTTATAATTATATATTGTCTATATTGAGAATTATGTCTGTTCAATGCATGCAGTAATAGGTAGTTGTGAATATTTTTCTACCAATTCTTTGAGACTCCAGGTAGCAAAATAAGATGATAGGAATTAAAATTATTCTCTTGGCCTACATTCCAATATGTTACTCTCTTTCTATATAGACCGAAGATGATGAAAAACTGAAAAAAAGAAAGGAGAGGTTTGGCATTGTTACAAGTTCAGCTGGAGCAGGAACTACAGAAGACACAGAGGTAACATTTTTTATAACGTCTTGGGCTCTGAGACTTTCTGTAATTGAAATAATGTCAGGCACTCCACAAGATGGCACTGTGTGACTTTTATGCTTTTCTTTGCCCAGTCCCCATAGTCCCATTCAATTGTTGTATACTAGCTTAGATATAAATCATTTTATATTATGTCAGATTTTTTTTCTTTTTTCTCTTTAAAGATATTTTCAGATTGTTGCTCTGTGATAGGTTGGATAATTTTTGAAAAACAATAGTTGGACTTTTCTGTCATTAAATTATACAATAGATATAAAACTTGGAATTAGTTTAGTTTTATCTTGTATGTCTACCCTTCTGAGTTGTCCAGTATCATCCAGTTATCAACATAGTTGATTTCAAATTAGGGGTTGTAGATCCAGACTAATTTTTTAAATCTATTATAGAACTTTAAAAGTCTTTTTAAATGTGGGATGTATGTGTATCATGTGGTATGCATGCAACATTATTTTATTGTCTCTTCTTCCTCTGTTAGAAAAACAGTGCTGTTGCTTTAATCTTTTTGTAACTTCTTGATGACAGGCATCTGCCATTATGTTATCAGACCTATGATTCCGTCCCAATTTGATCTTTCTATTCCAAATATGCAGGGTTGTTGTTGTTTGGGTTCAGCAACTTTGTTTTTAAATTGATTACACTATTAAGATGTAATCTCAACCACAAGTAGTCCTCTTGCTAAAGTCTAATTTCACTTACAGAAGGGAACGATGTTTGGATATTGGATTGGACTGTGAGTGAGGAAGTATGTTTTCATTGGCATCTTCTGTGGGGTGCCTTTTGTTTTCCCTAGATGCAACGCTAGCATTGCTTCACAAAATGAAGTAGCAGCTGTAGAATGATCTGCCTGTTCAGTTGGAGTGAAAGGGGTGGTTGGTCTGAGGGATTCCATGCGTTTCCATTTGGACACTTAGTGAGTGTGCCTGAAACAAAAAGCTCTTTTTGTAGTAGTGTATATACTAAATGCACCTTTTCCTTGGAGATTCTTCATTAGGACTTCTGTTGCCCCCTAAGCTATTTATTGTGGTAAAAATTAAGTTTTATATGCCCCTGGTATATTGACTTAGAGGCATATCTCAAAGATGCATGAATGTATTCAATGCATTTGACTGTGTCCTACTCGCCTTCTCTGTGAATAGAAGAGTGTTAACCCTTTGGCCTTTTACATTTCTCACCTCCTATTGCCTAGAAGGCTTTCTAAGCCTGTAAATTGGTAATTGTTCCAAGTAGAACTTTCTCATATAAGCCAGCAGGATGAAGCAACTAACAGGTCACTGTATCTCATGCTTTATAGCTTAATTTCTGACTGTAGTTGGATGCCCCATTGCAATAGGAGTGCCTCTTGTGAAACCTGATATGAAAGATGCTTTCTTAGAGGTATACTGTTACACTCCTTATAGACTTTCTGCTTTTCTTTATGCTAAAACCCATACTCAGAGTTGCCATTCCCTTTGGTTTTGACTTTTTTTAATTCATCTTTTAATTCCTATTTACAGGCAAAGAAGAGAAAAAGAGCAGAACGTTTTGGCCTTGTCTGACGATCTTCCTCTTAGTATTTACTTGTTCAGGGTGTATGTTTTAAACATTCTTCATCTCTAAGGAAGAATACAGTTTCTCCCTCACACACGTCTTGACTTTGTATTTCAAAGCTAGCTATTGAGTTGTTTGCACCCTACCCCACACTCTTTCAGACCGGAAAAGTACAGAATAAAAGTATTCTGTTTATGTATGTTGTAATCAATTTGGATCTAGTGGTAATTTTTTTTAGCCATTTGTATCCAAAGTACACATTGCTGCTTCTTTTTGGAGTAGAGGCAGCTGTGCAAAGGGATTCCCCAACTAATAAGAATTGTCACCTTCAGCTCCATTTAAACTTAATCAGTAATAAATAAAGTTGTTTGAGCACTCCTTGTATTTTTAGGCATTCATTGCCTAGGTATTTCTAATTTTCTATTAATTTTAGCTAAGAAATATTTTTTCTTTCATTTATAAATTCCAATCATAAAGTCAATCAGTTTCTTCTTCAGTTAGTATTAAGTTTAGATTTTACTAAAAAGTAAAACATTTTCTCCTTGGAGTTATATGTTTACTAAATATTGAAGCTGATGAAGTTATGGAATCTTAAGATGGATCTTGCATTATCCTTCGCTAAAATAGAACTACTTTTTACGTATTGTTCAATTATATTATATGAGTGGCCCACGGAATAGAACAAATTGCATCCCAATGTACAGGTAGTAAAATTGTCATGTTCTTAGCTAGACAGCATCCTGCAGTAATATTTTAGAACTATGCCTCAAAACTTTTAAAATTCGTCATGAATACAGAATTTCCTCCGTTAAAAATAGTATCAAAAAGTTATAAAAAACAATAGGTATAAAACTATTACAAAATATTATATTCATGTTCAGCTTTTTTAAAAACAGCTTTAAATTCGCAGATGATTTTCAAATATAGTGTTCTATGTTTCTCTCTGAACTGAATGTACTTTAAATATCTGACACTTGTTGTTTCAATTTATTAAAGACAACTACTTGGAGAAAACTTCTTGCCTTTTACATTACTACATCCTATTTCCTCATAGACAAATTATTCATAGCAGCTATAGAAATTGAATGCAAGTGTAGGTGAGCAAGAATACATTTTTAGGCGATTTCATCTTTATCTAAATGTATATCAATCTCATTTTTTAACTAAGAATAGACTAAACAAATATTAATTTTTATTGCAGATCTTTATCATCCTTTATAGAAAGAAGTTGTTAGAACATTCTGTATTTTAAAAACAATCTTAATGATTTATCAGAGGTTTTATACTGTTACTGATTGACTTTTGCCTTGAATGGTAATCAGTTTGGTCTCTTTGGGATTTTTTTTACCCTAGTTTTTTTTTAAAAAAAACCATAATTTTCCCCCTATATCTCATAGTTAATTCCTTTTGTCCAAGCACAGATTAAACTATATATATAAAAATAACTTGAAGATTCTTCTTATTCTGAATTCATGCTTCATTTGTATTCTGAAATTAGTCTGTTTGACAGTATGCTTATGTTTTTCATTATTTAAGCCTTCTTTGAGCAACAGTCCAATGATTTATTTGCTATTTAGTATTAGCTAAATGTGTGTTATATATCCTAAAAATGTTGTTTATTTTTTGTGTGTTTTAATTTCATAACATTAAATTTTATTAATTACTTTTTTACAATTGGGTTACTTCCTTTGAAATGTTTTGTAGGTTGTGCTGAAACCAGTACAACATTTCATTTTTGATTTCATAATAAAACTGCTTAAGGAAATACATTCCCCGCTTCTTTGATGCAACAGAATTTGCTTTTTTGTTGTTGTTTATACCTGCTGTCATATATAACAGCTATAAAAGATGCATGTACTTGTTGTGTCTGGTTCTCATTAAGAGAACCCCTGTTTTTGTTGGATCAGAATATCCCCCTAGTTACTATAATTAGTTCCCTACATTTCTGTTTTAAAAAAAAAAACAGGCTTTATAATTGCATAATTGTTCTCCTAATTATGGAGCCGATTTTGTCACCAAATGAGGGAAGTGTGACTCTTAAAGTGTACAGTGGTATGAGGAAGTCAATCTGCATTGAAGGATTGGGTATCTTCTTGATCAAATACAGTAGTTTAAAAGAAATAGATGAGAGCACAGGGAATCATCCTGCTGTATGGATCTTTGGCTCTTTTGCTTTATCTTGTGCCTCTTACCTGACCTTGACTGATCCTAGAACCTAAATATGTTTGGTTCAAAATGAAAGACCGTCTGGGCATTTCAGGGCTGCAGACTAGACTAGAAGTTGAAAAAGTATTGTGGAAGTAGCAGACCATTTCCATGATACTGAGAAGAAAACTGCAAGCATATTGGTGAACCAATTTAGTGCAGTGATTGTGATGCTGGACTAGAAAGCAGAAGACCAGGTGTTCCAGCCCTCCCTTAGGCATAAATACAATAGTGAGTGTGGTTATCAGAATCAAGTTTGATTCAAGGATATCTTCACCTTTATATTCAATAGTGCATAATTATTATAGCATGAACTGTTTTTTCTATTGCTTCTTAAAAAATAAACTCCAAAAGTGCATTTATCTTCCTTAAAAAATTTTCAACTTTGCACATAAAAACTGGAATCCAGAGCAACTGCACTCCCCGCCCCCCCCCTTTTTTTCCTGATCAATTAATTCAAAAGGGGGACTTCTGGTTCTGTTAACAACCATAATGTGCATCAAAATTGCCACTCGAACTATAAATGCTTTAAGAATAGGTTATATTCATTTTACATGTTAATATCTGAGGCAGTTAGATGAAAAGAGCAGTTAAATATTATTGGGAGGACACAACGCATTCTGTAATAATAGTGATCACTGTTCTAGTTTTTCCCACTACCTAGCCACTGGTTTCTTCAAATGGTTTATATTTGGAATATTGCTACTTTAGCTTTAAATGGACTTTAATGAATTTAGTCTTTGTAGTTCATTGATGGATTTTCAGATTAGAAAATATAAATCCTGATTGAGAAATAATCAAATTAAACACTACCTTCCTGCAATACCGGATTACCAGTGGATTTCTTGAATGCTATCAGAATAAATTCTGATAACTCTCTCTACAATTGGGAGATTCATTTATGGTGACATGATCTCCTTTACATACATACATTTCATTTTTACCTAGTAGTTCAGATTTAATTAATACTATTTAATACTATGGAGTCAGAAGAATTTTTGCTTTCCTTTTCTATTACAGGATATTTATTTTTATTTATTTATTAAACGTATTTGCATACAATATAATTTTTGTTCCTTCCCTTCTATCATATCGAAGCAAACGATTATGGATACTCATGATCTCATTTTTTAAAGAAGAGAATAGGGGTCAGTGACAGGGGTATCTGAAAAGATAAATTGCAGACATTGTCAAATCAGAATGCCTTTGCAATTCATGGCAAGTTTCTCTTGGTAAGGATAAATCTACATGGCTAGATTCAGAACGATGTATGGTCAAGTGTTTGTTACGGTTGGGTATTTGTTTTCTTTATTATAAGTAAATTTTCATCTTACCACGACTGCATTTCTGTGTTTAAAATAAAATGTGTTGCTTAATGAAATTACCTATTTTGGCAGTAGTGCTATTATAGTAAACTCCAGTTCTATGTACTCGAAGTCTGTTCTGATTCTGTTAATTATAGTTCATAAAGGAATGATCTTTCAGAGCTCTTTCTTGCCTTCTGTACTACTTCTGCATTGGGGGAAAAATTATTAAAAAATGCTATCTTGTAAAGGGTGAGGATTATTCCATTCTTTAGCAGAAAAAAAGGAGGGGATCAATCTAATCAAACTGTGTTTAAAACACTACCTAATTTATTTTTCCTCTCTAAGCTGGGGGCCGCTCGTGACTAATTTGAGCTGAATAGAGAGATAAAAAAAGCAGTAGGCATACAATGAGCTGCAGAAAGTGTGGGAAAAGTAGGAAAAGAAAGGGATGTCCAAGACTTGCAGTGTGAGAGCTACGGAAGGGTATGTAGCACCCACGTTCAGCATGAAGTCACTTTTCAAAAATAGACACTAGGACTCTAAATGCAATAGGTCCGGACTATAGGTCAGAAAGGAGAATGATTGTAATTTGTCTTTCATAACAAAATACAAACATATGTTCTTCTTAATTGCAATGTTATATCTCTCCCCCCCCCCCCACCTCTTACCAATCCAGCTTTTGGTGGATGGGTTTGAAATGAACAAAAGAGAAAGGCATCTTAGATGCGTGCCAGGAAGGAGTTGGTTAAAAAGAAATATATTTCATTTGCCCCTACCCTTTTGCTGTTTACTGAGTTCTACACAATTTTATTTCTAGAAATAGGCAAAGAAGTGACTTCATACCCAAAATTCCGAACATTTGAAATTCAACTTAGTCCCTTCCCTTCTACCTTGGAAAGAACTAAAAGTTAATTTTATAGGTATATAACATAATATTAAGATCGCATGTAAAAACTACCTTTCCTCTCTTTAGGGGGAGAATATTTTGAAAAGCATGATAGGAAAAACACAACAATGATCAAGAACTATAGTGCAGAATTGTGGCATTAGTGCTAACAGATTTTAGAGAATGCAGCTCATTACACTGCACATTGTCCTAGGGCCATGATGGTGAACCTATGGCACACCAGCCATTGCCCATTGCTCTTTTGGGTGTGCTGGTCTTTGCATGCGTGGGAGTGGCAGAAACTGGACAGCAGCTCCCCGGCACACACGTGCACACTGGCCAGCTAGTCTTTGTGTGTGTATGCACACTGGTCAGATGGTTTTCATGTGCATGTTAGAAACCGGAAGACCAGGCTGGTGTGCATGCATGTGCCGGAGAGCTGGTCTTCCGGTTTCTGGTACATGCATGCATGTTTCGGCACTCGGTGCCTTTTTGGCATGTGATCACTCCTGTTTTGGCACTCGGCACCCTAGGGCAAGGAAGTGAGATTTGCCTTTAAGCCTGCAATGATAAATATGTGTATTGGAGAATGAGTCACATAGGACATAATTTATTTTTCCTGACAATACATACCCAGGATTATGTTGTATGTAACATGTTGATTCCACTGCAGAAGGAACTCAATTTTAACAATATAATTTAATTGGCATACTTGGCGTTCAAACGATTTTTTAGAAAAATATTCACAAGATGATTTCAGGACTGATTTTAACACTGAAACTACATTGGTTACTTTGATCTTGCATAGAGGATTGACAGAAATGTTTGATATTTTTAGGGACATGTATTTCATTTACTCTTAATCAGATTGCATTAAACAGGTATAAGTCTAGGAACATTTTTATTCAGCTGTATCAATGGAAACATGATATAAATATCTGTACAGTATTGTTCTGTGGTCTTGATGTTGTTATTCAAGTTTAAATAACTGTGAACTGTGTACTTGTATAGAGGTTACTTTCAAATATTTTACAATTCCTGCTATTTCAAAAATGTAAGTGCAAATTCATTTACTATAGGCCTGAGGATGTTGACAAGTTACAATTCCTAGTAGTCTATAATATTAGTGGTGACATATTTATGTAAAACATTTATATATAATCACCCATCTTTTGTCAAACTACACAGTTCCCAACCAACAATTAAAACAATGTCAATAATAATATAATACAGATATATATATTGAAACTATAAACATTGAAAAAATAACCCTGCCCTAAGTTAAGCTTCTAACATGAAGTTCTTCATTAAATCCTTTTGTCCGCTTTATCCTATTCCAGCCAGATCTTCAGAGCTTTTTGACCCAGGAAGGCAGAGCCTGCCAAACTTCAAGGGGACAGATGTTCCATAGGGCAGAGACTGCCATGGAAAAGACGTGCTTTCTAGATCCCATAAGATGGCAGTATTTAAAGGAAGAGACTAGGAGCATGCCCACCATAACTGACTTAGTGGGTAGATGTCTTTAGGGAGACATGGTCCCACAGAGTGCTCTGTGCCAGATAGGGCTTTTCACCTTGAAAAGTTGGTAGCTTGCAACTTTTCTCTCATATGCTGTACATATGCTGAGAGTTGCATAGAAAAATCTGTTAAGAATTTTTTTTAGCAGGGTGTGTGGGGAACACCAATTGATGAAGTTATATCTCACCAGTTTTAGTCTGCTGTTATACTGGCTGGTTTCCAAGCAGGATTCAAAACATGGGCCTTTTAATGAAACTTTGGTTTGTTGATGATGTGAAGAAATGTCAGCTTCCATATCAGTGTTTATATTACCATCAGAAACCCTCCTCCACATATCCTTGTCAAAGTAAGGAAATTTTCACCTGGAGTTGGATTTTTTTTCCTCCAAGGAGACTTATGTGCCATGTACTTACTTGCATCTTTTTTCAGCAAAAAATCGTCATCTTCTAGGGTTTTGCTTGTTAAAGTTGTAATTCAGCAGTTCAACTGTTTTTAACTTGGCTGTGTAATATCTGATCACAAAACTTTGCAGGTTTATTAGATGGCTCAGAAATGCCTTAACAAATAAATGAGAATTATAAATAATTAAGTAGATTGTGTCTGGTTTTTACATAAAGCAAATGAGAGTTTTTGTAATAAAATATTGCAAAATTTGATAAACATTGTGATTCACCCAGAATATACTTTTAATATTCATTGGCTTCTGTTGTTCCTTGCCCCAGCTCAAGAAGATGCATGGCCTGGGAAGCTCTGCATGATATGGAATTTGAGTCTTCATTTTTCAACATATGTAAATAACTTTAAATCACCAATAGAGTCCTTTTACCAAGTGTCTTTGTCTGTCAGAAATTTGAACAACAGTTACAGAAATGGGGGCATTCTCCATTTAAAATTCAATCAAACAAGGTCTTCCTCTCCTTAATTCTTGCTTCAGGGCTGGTAAGGGGGCACTTTGGGGCAATTTCCCAACCAAAGTGAAGCTCCTGCAGATCCAAGAAGGATTCTGAGGATTGAACATCAAAACTATTTCTTTGCTCTCCCAAAAAAAGCGCTTATAATTAGGAGGACTCTGTGATCTTCCTATTCCTAGGTGTTTGCTCTCAGGAATATTGCATTAATTATTCCAAGGTATTTAAAATAATTCAGGTTTCAAGTAAAATCTCACTTTGGAGCTAAGAGAAAGTATATGAGATTTTATTACAATTCCCTGAACAATTCTTAAACTTTTGCTGTGTTTACCATATTGTGGTAAAGAATCTTCATAATTGCCATTCATGCATATGATAATATTTGTATTAAAATCTAATGTCACTGAAATTCAGTCACTTTTAGTTTAGTTCCAACATTACTTATTAGTCATGGAAATGTGGCTCCTGACTTGATGGTCAGTGGTTAAATACACAGAAAAACCTGCACAAACCAGATTTAGAAAGATTTTTTCAAGCTACTTTTCTCTAGATGGAAATTCTCTAGATGCAAACACGTTTATATGATTCTTAGCATGCACCTCTGTTTAGGTGAAACTTCCAGACATTGCAATAAGCCAGAACTACAGGAAATTATAACTAAATTATGAAAGATCATCTTGCTGAAATATGGAACTTAGTTGGTCCTGTTTGCTCTTCCCAAAGACAACAGCAATAAACTTAGTTCCCACCCTGGTTTTTTGTACAAACTGGAAACCTGCTTGTTTCTGTGCTAATAAAATAGAGTTATAAGCCACGAATAAATTCACAAATATAGCTTTAGTCACTGCGTCTGGTTTTCTGGTATAGCTGAATGCAACTTCTTTTTTCTCTCGAAGTATTTTCAGTTTTCCCCTTTATTGAGTATTCTGCCTGCCTCCTGAGACTCTTCCTATTAATTATTCTAGAAGGTGTGTTTCATCTAGGTATTTGATTTAATCTAAAAGGTTTTTATAATGCTCGAAAGAGTTTTAACTTGAGTTGTTTTCTTTTGTTTGGGGCTTTGACTGCACTTATCGTACCTTGTGTGCCGTTCTTCCATTTCTTTATTATCTTCATAGTGAAAGCCACTAGGACATCTATAATCATCCCCCTACCCACCCACCACCCTCAGTATTTTCATTAACGTCTAATATCTTGAAGTCTTAAGATTTAACTTTTTTAATTGCTAAACTCTGGATTTCATTCTGTCACCTCTCAGTTTTAATTTTGACTTTGTGCTTTTTTGGTATCTTTCTTACTGAGGTTCTACCTACTTCTGGGGTTTGTTTCAGTTTTCTCTGAACACCTGTTTGTTCTGAATATGCAAAGTTCTGCTCAACAATTCTTGGCTCCTTTGGGAAGAAAGAGTGGCATAAAAATAAAATAATGAATAATAAACCATGTCTGCAGAGTAGCAGTGTTTTACCCTGAAATGTAAATTAAGTGATTTCTTCTTTCTGTTTTTTTTTTCTCATTTACTCACATAATTAATCACTGCTTCAGAATGAATTAAGCCCTGGATCAGATTATTTAGTTAAATTTGAGTATCTCCAGTTTCAAAAAAAGTATTCTGCCGCTGTAGCTGCTTGAATCAAGAAGGTAGTCTATTCTTTGCACCAGTGATCAGATGAAATTCACCCCCTGGACGTGAGTTCTTCAGTAAAAGACTTGTTAAAAAGGGTTGATTGTTGAATGAGAAGAGATTCACAAAGCAAAAAGTAATTAGCTATTCTGGAACACTAGCAATTTTTAAGTTGTGTTTGTTTATTATCCTTTTTATGGTCTGAACTAGTAACTAAAGAAAAACCCATAGATGCTAGTTTGTAGTGTCTAGTTTATGTTACTAAATAAGGGATAGCTGCAGGAAATTTTATTTATTATATTTATATACTACCCATTTCACTATTAAGCGACTCTTAACAAAACAGAAGCAAGGTTGATATAATGTAAATATGGACTTTCAAGAGAAGTAGCTTCTGGGGTCATTAATTCACATTTTTATATTAATGAATCTCTCAATTTGCCATAAGTATGTAACTCAGTTAATAGCCAGATAAATATTCATAAGAGAGGAGAAATGATGCTGTCTTGTCTTATTCCTTCTAATTAAAAGAATGCTATGCTACTTCTGTAACCATGGATAATAAATATATGATAAATGTGTTAGTAAACTATGTGTGAATCATGCAATTAATTACATATGCATGTTTTTCTATTTTGTTATTCAATTTTTTTAAAGATTACAGTAAGAAAAATCTTAGAAAACATTGAGAGAATATGTCTTAAACACCATTTTATGAGAACTGATTTTAAGTGTGTGTGATTATGTATGAGTGTGTGTGTGTGTGTGTGTGTGTGTGTGTGTGATAGCTTTTGACATAATTTTGTAGCTAAGTGCAATGATTTGTCAGTCATCTTTCAACTTCCTCAGATGGATCTGCCCAGGCAATTCATAATAATCTCAACAGATTGCAGCCTTTTTTTATTGAAGCAGTCAAAAGAATTATATAAACGCATAATATCTCATCAGCAAGATATCCTAGGATAGATTATTGAGCTCGAAGAATTGTTACGTGAGTTTTGCCCCATTTTACAATCTTTCTTGCCACAGTTGTTAGGTGAAACACTGTAGTTAAGTTAATAACATGGTTACTAAAGTGAATCTGGCTTCCCTGTTGACTTTTCTTGCCAGAAGGTTGCAAAGGGGGATCTCATGACCCTGGGATACAGCAACCATCATAAATATGAGTCAGTTACCAAGCGTCTTAATTTTGATCATGTGACCATGGGGATGCTGTAACAGTTGTAACTCTGGAAAATAGTCCTGTCACTTTTTTCAGTGCCATTGTAATAGTCATTAAATGAATTGTTATAAGTCAAGGACCAACTGTATAGTATTTCTTGCTGATATTCATTTGTGCATTCACAGTTCCGTTTACCTTAATATGCTACACAGATTCATTTTGTTGAACCTTGTCACTTTGATAACATACACAACCCAGCATTCTCAACATGCCTGTTGCCTTTTTATGAGGGCACCATAAAACAACATTCCATGATCTAGTTTCCTGTAGCACATCTGGCCAATTATAAATCTTAGCTTTTACAATTCGGGACAGCAAAACAAATGAAATAATTTGAGGTGGGCTTGAGAGTCCCTTTCAGGACAATATTGACTTGGTATAATTGGCAACCTTTTTTGCAATATAGGTATCACTCAATATATAATTGCTTTATCAATGCTGTGGTCAGTCCAAAGCATTATATTTTTGCCTGAAAGTTGCAGGGATAGAATAAAAGTAAAAGGAGAAAAAAAATTAGTGGAGCAAACAAGATGGATGGATAGGCTACAGTCTTGAATCATGTCTTTCCATTATGTATATGCCTGTGATTAATTACAAAGAGAGAGAATTAATAGATATACAATAGTGCCCCTGTATTAGCCAAGGTCAGCTGAAACAAATTGAGAGTATTTTGGGAATGATGTGAATTTCTAATCTTTTAAAAGTATATTTTAAGCATTTTTGGTTGTTCACAGTGTTTTCCCATTTTTAATTAATACTAAATACCTTTCAATTTGCATTATATTGATACTTGAGGTGCCTATTTATTATTTCAAGCTGTAAGTATGAGTTTTCTTGCCCTCCTAAATCTTTTTCTTCAGAAGTAGACGAATTCTACAGAAGTAATTGAACTATGGATTAAATTAATAACATCTACTTTTGTGTGTGCTCTGTTACCTCTCTGTACAACTCTGGACTTAATTATTCTTGGGCTCACTTATGAATTTCCCATCTAAATACCTTATTACAATAATTACTTTTTAAGATGGTAAGAAATTAAAATGAGACTAATGTTTTAATGTATATGTTGTGGCCATTTCTGTTTCTAAATATCCATCCATCCATCCTCCCCCCCCCCAAAAAAAAAAACTGCTTAAAAAGAAAAGAATGAAATTACAGTGGGAAAGAATTACATAAAAATAGTCAATTCAGTGGAAAGATTTTGAAATTTTCTTACAACATGATTACAATTTAATCATATGCAACTCAATACCTTTGTTATATTATTTTCACTTCTCAAGAAGTATGATTGGATAGTTTCAGATGGTTTTGAGATTAAGAGCATCCAGTAACAGTAATTTATATTCCAGCACATATTTTTCCTTCCTCGCAACAGAGCTGAGGCCTTAAGTTACACATTGAAATAAACATGCCAATCTTTTCATTAACATTGGAAACTCAAAACCAAGAACATCACGTTATATTCTTCTCAAGATTCCAAACTTGACACATTAAAGGAAGAAAATGTTTTTGCTATATATATTTATTGTACAAAAAAATCTATAAAAGGACAAAGAAATTGGAACAGAAGCAATGATTATGATATACTTAACAGACTAGAGCCAGTTACAGAACAAATTTAGTTTATACAACATTAAAGAGAAATAGCCAAGGCAGTATTTTTTCCTCTAGTTTTTTTTCTAATATGTGTATGAAAGAAGAGTTGTTAAAGTTACCGGTTCTGATTCCATCTTTTCATAAATGAGTGCCATCTCCATTTAATTCCTATGAGAAGAATTAGCATATTCCTGCTCATAAGCCATTTTTTGAACTGAATAATAGTTGGGAACTTTTTCCGGCTAAACCGGAAAATTGTTTTTCTAGTATAACTAACATTTGTCATATTAATTTCATAATGTCATTGTTTTAACTGAAATCAACAGGAATTTTATGCATTTCATAAATGCAATGAAGTCATTTAAGAAATAGATTTTCAACAGTGACAATAAGATGGAATTATGAAAAATGTAACTTAAAAATATCAGCAAGAGGTTAACAAGACTGTGGTGCTTTTTTAAAGTATAAATTGGTATTAAATCACATAATCCTTCTTATGCCTTTAGCGTTCCTTTCATTTGCAAATTCTTTAAAACTTTAAACATATCACTTAAAACTCGCAAGACCGATGAATGAGAAGCCTTCTTCTTTTAATGAGACACATAGGTAAACCAATGTAACTTAAAATTACACCAGAGTTGGTGAAGTCTGCAAAGGGTTTCAGGTGTCCTAAGTACTAGATGTATATTGAAATATTTTTTTTAAAAAAGTATAATTGCAAAGAAGGAAAGGGGTGCATTTTTTTTACTCCTGATTTCCTAATAACTTAGGAGCAGTTAGTTATTGTAAACGTTAGCTTTAGCCCTTTCTTCCAGACTAATGATTTCATAGAGTCTTCTCTCTCATCCATGACAACTCAGCAGAAGCAAAGCCTAGCTGGACATTAACTGACTATTCCTTTAATTATTTAGGGTTTTTAGAAAGATGTAATAGTATGGTTTACCTAAATACAATCTGTGGCGAACTAAAATATATCCTATTAAAGTTGGATTTAGTGGTAAAAAAACACTTGTGTGACTTGGAAGTTAGGTAAAACATATGATTGTTATATTTGCAGAACTACATAGTAAATTTCCTTCCTCAGAAAGGGAGCTACATCGAAATTCATACATACTAGTCCTCGCACACTGTCTTTACAAAAAGAGAAAATACTGACATAAAAGTATCTTTTCAGCTCTAGGGTGTATCATAAAAGGGGAAATCCCTCCTATCCTCTTAAAATTTTTCTTTAACCTTCCATAGTGCAAATGGTACCTTAGCCCAAAGCAGTCTCTCAATACAGAAATTTTTACAGTGAACATTCAACATTTTTAAGTCCAGGCGCTTTGCTTCACTCCTGCAAAGTCTCTGAGGCTTCCATATGTTCTGATGGGACTGCCTATATTACTTCCAAAGTGAACCAGCATCCAGTATGTAGAAAAAGGCAGCAGGTCAGGGTGATGGTGAAGAGGTGTGAATGAATTCACTGATCAAGTACAACAGTCCCTGTTGAATAATGTCCGCCATGGTCCAAAACCATCTTGCGCCTTTTCCCAACAAAACTTACTATATGGCACCATAACATGCTTTTGTAGAACCAGTTTTCCCTTGGAATCTCAGTTCTCCCTAGTTGGCAGCCTCTCCTGTTTAAGACAACCAATAAGCTTCTGCCTAGAAAGGTTAAAATGACAGTTATGTTTTTCTCAGGTGCTGGGCTGGAGTGAAAAGCTCTGAACTCTTTTTTTAATATATTTTTTTTAATATTTAAATTTTATTTTTGATGTTCAAGTGCTGTGTTTGGTCATGTCATCAAAACAAACAAACATAAACACAATCTTAACCAGTGAATGGCCTTTTGGTCATGTGATTAAAATGAACAAAACTTAGCCCATTTTATCATCTTCAGTCTCATTTCTTCAGCTCACACATGCAGGCACATTATGCATCCACTCACACACATACTTATTCTCACACAACCTATGACATTTATGGACACTAATATAAACAAAGTAAATAATAATATACTTGCAGGACTGATATTTACAAGCACACCTCCAGAAATAATTATGCCTGTCTGCCTTTTGTGAGCCAGATTACCCAAAGCAAAATATCCCATTGGAAAAACCTATTAATAGCAGATAAAGTTGGATCTTATCTTTCTAGTTTAGCACCATTGGGCAGTAGAAGAAGCAGGGAATCAAACCACCCAAATCCCAGAAAGAAAGCATCCATAATTCAGGAAAGACTTACCCAGCTATTCAGACTGTTATATTTAATGTGGCCGGTAAATGTTAGTCAGCATTGAATAGAAAATTACGATCTTTCAGATACAGAGTTCTTTTTATACAATAGTATGGGCTGTATCATTGTTGCCTAAGGCTATACACCTAAACACACTTATTGCATGTAAGTGCCACTGAAATAACATGGTTTGTATCTAAGTAAACATTTATAGGATCAATTTGCATGTCTCAAAAGAATCCCAAATGGCTTTGGACCTTTGCGCCAGTAGGGAACTATTACTAAAGAGACAGTAACTAATTGTACTAATAGATGGACAAAAGGGCAAATCATATTTGCTCCACTATGATGTGTATCTGTGTGTGTAAAATTCAAGTAAACTATTCTCTCTTCATCATGATGCACATAAGAGGTTGAAGTGGCTCAAAGCAATGCTACCTATAAGACAAAGCAAAGTCTTTGTTTTCAGTGCTTACAGTATCTTAACGGTCCCCTCTGATTAGGAGAATGTAAAGTTTGGGTATTTAATAAGCTATTTAGAATTATATCAGTCCAAGTAACTAGCTTCAAAAGATGGGCTTAAGAATGTAATTCAGTTCTTTCAGGTATTTTTTTTAATTGTTGTAGCAGAATACATTCATCCTCTTTCCCCTGCACTCCCAACAAAATAGGGCAGAACTTTTTCTTGATTGGACATTGGAAAATAATCATTTGTAAATCCTACTGTTAGAGGTCCAGTTTGATCATCACTATCTCAGTTTTCACAGGGCTGGGGTGTGTATGTATGTGTGTGTGTCTTCTATCCTTGCAACTTAGCAAAGCTACCAACAAGAAATTACAGGTATTAAAAAATAGCCTCTCATGCATTTCTGCTCTCTGTGTTTCTAGCAAGGAAGGACTTGTGTGTACTAAAGAATATGGCATTGTACCATATCTCTTCTTGAAGGAGTTAAGAATCTGATAACTATAGCCACAATTCAGTGCCTTCTCTGAATCAACAAATATTTTATTTTTTTAAATGTATTTATTAAATTGTTTGCCACCCATGTCCCTACGAGATATGGAGAGGTGGTTAAGGAAGGAGCATTTTGTTGGGCTTCTTGCTGAGATGTTCTTTGTCCTGGTGAATGATTGAAGCTAAGGCCTAGTAGATTATGTACACTGAGAGCATTTGCACCAAGACAAATTCCTCGTGTGTCCAATCACACTTGGCCATTAAAGAATTCTATTCTATATTAGATAGTAAGAAAAGTTACTACAATAGGAAGAATTTCTCTTAAGCAAATGTTATAGAGGTAGATTAATGAATTTCCTATCTCAGATAAATTTACATGTTGCTATTCCCATGATTCCATTATTGTTAAATTCCTTGTCTAGCATTTTAGTTTCATTTCCTGAAGAACTCCAGCATTCCTACTAATTTTTAAATGAAACTTCTCATAGCCCTATCCTTTTATTCCGCTTTTAGAGAATAACTTTAAGGCCAATGGTTTTATAGCTGGGTATTATTAATCACAGATCCATTCCTCCTATACGCGTCATATGCTTATTTTCCAACTGTAGAAAGACCTACTTAAATCCATGGTCAGGAAATACTATCTGCACTCTTTCAAACTTCAGCCAGGAAATGTGAAATCTCGAATGTTGTTTTCATGGATTCAAAATGAAAGATTGTATGTGCTATGTGCCCTGTCTGTAAAATATCAAAAGGCACCTTTTGTGAATGACAGTGCTGATAAAATATTAGAGGAAAATTGTTTGACTGAATAAAGTTTTGGAAGTCATTCATTTTTCATTTCTACATCAGATTTTCTAGACTTTTAGAGAGTGTGTTAATATGTGCACAAAAACACAAACATATTTAAAAACAGCAATTTTGGAGTGGGTAGTTGTGAGGAAGTTTTTTGTGTAACATATATTTGCAATCACTGCTAGAAAATTAAGAATATAATTTTTAAGGAAAAAAGTTGTGCATGGAGATATATATGTATGTATGTATGTATGTATGTATGTATATGTATATGTATATATGGATGGATTATTGCTTAGTAAAGAAAAGTAATTTCTGTTCTGTTGTTAATTCTTTACGGAGTACTATAGCTACTTGAATTACAAGCTATGCAACATGTACCTTGTTCCATTCAGAGAGAAAGCAGTACAGTATCTCTTAATATGCCATGTTTATTAAGAAAAGCCCTCTCACATTTTCTCTGAATTACCTGTTTCAATGCCAAGTCCAATAAGAGATGAAAGGTAAACTATGTGTTGCAAAACAAGAAGCTAAAATAAAGAGAATTTTACATGTTCGCAGGTTTGTTAGTTAAGTATGTCTTGCTATTTGTTGATATAAATTCCCAGAGCAATATAACACTTCAGAGGAGGGTGGAAATACCAGTTATTTTCAGATTTTTTTTTCATTCACAAAGATTGAAAAAAATGATAAGACAGGAATTGAAGAATAAATCAGTGATAGTATTCTACATTATTAAATAGCGAACACTCAGAATTCATATTCAGAAAAATACTGAGACAAATAATAAAGATTGCTAGGATCCAATTTTTTTGGACAGATCTCACATTTCAAGATTTATGTACATTTTTCCCTTTGTCTAAAATGTTAAAACTGTCGTATATATGTCATTCACACTGCTTGTAATCCAAATGTGGCAATTTGGCAGCACATTACAAAGGAAACTATTTAATTTGTTTCTCAAGAAGACTCTAAATCTTTGTATGGGCCTGATAAAGGACAAGAATGCAGACTAAACAATGACCAATGCAGGTAACAAATACTGAGATAAAAGATAACCCCCCCACCCCAACCAAACCCTATTAGCCATATTTTTAAAAAGATTCTAAGCTATTGAAAAATTAAGTATTCCAGCTATAAATGCCCTCATAGGCTACTAGTTACAGAACTGTTGTTCTCTGTGTGTTTAAAACTCTCCATTTCTGCGATTAATAAGTTAGGTTAACTTAGCGAGCGTTAAGAAGCTGAGAAGGCATGCTTGATGAGTGCTTTGAAAAAGAGCAAAGCGCTTCAGTCTATAAGTGCTAGAGGAGGAAAAGCAGTACAGCTCAGAAAGGGCCAGGAGAGTTTGTTCTCTGTGCCACCTTGGGTAAGCGACTGTTCCCTTCTTTTAAGATTTAGGATTTAACCCACGAGAAGTGCTAAGATTCTGCTCAACTTGAGCAGTGTTGAACTCCCTATCAATAGAATAGAGGTGGGAGTCTGTTTGGGGGGGGACGACAGAATTTCACCTTATATATCCTCAACCAAAAATCCATCCATGCCTTCTTTGCTGCTTTAGTATTTTGCAACTTTCAAGAGAGAAATCAAAGCTGTATGAGTTTGCCTACAAAAGAACCAAAGTTGTCATCTATATAGAAATCTATCTGAGTGCCGAGATCCTCAACTTAATATACAATAAGTGCTAGAACTAGAAAAATAATCTTTCTTCCTGACAATCTCGGTTGACTCTTCTTCCCCATTTATTAATACCCATCTTATCCAAAACTAGTACTTTTGTGGAAGGGACTTCAGAAAAATTCAAAGGGCATATTTTAGCTGTTTGATTACAATATAACAGCTGTTGTGTTGGCAAGCAAGTTGGTTGGCTCAAAATTGTCTATGCTGAAAATCTTGACTAAATTCTTGGCGCCAGACCTGCCAGACTCCCCTCCGGTCCATCACCTCAGCACTTGGGTTCCAGACCTATGACAGGCATTTCTGAAGGGTTGCATCATACAACACAGCAGCTCCCTAGACAGCCCAAGCCGAAAGTAGAGAAACAAGCCCTAAAGCAGCAGGAACAGTTGAACTCTGGAGAAACAGGGATCCTGACTTCATACTGTCAGGAAAATAGCAAAAGGGAAATCAAGACGCCACAATGGTATGAGCAGTCTAAGTCCCAGTGTTTTTCCAGTTTGATGCCGTAAGACTAAAGGCCTATTTAATTCTCACTTGCCTGTCACATATTTCCTTTTTCAGTTAAAGTAATTACAAAGTCTTCATTCCAATTTCATTGCACAAATATTATGAAAACTGCAACAGCAAAGTCTCACATTAATATAATCCTTACTTTGACCTCACAAATAGAAAGGAATTGGTCTACATTCCAAATGTGACAATGAATTAGGAGAGGGAAAGCTGATTCATTGCAAAGTTGCTTTTCATTGTTTTGCCTAATTTTTTACTTCTACTTAAGAAAAGAAAGTGATCCTTCCAAAAAATACAAAGTCTGTTAGATATGCCATCTCATCTGCCAAAGTGCTTCAGTCTTTGAAAATAATATTTTGGTGGTTCATTCATAATTTGACTACTGATAACCACAATTGGAAAAAATGGATTTTTCCTTTGCCAAACTTGTTAAACTTTTGTTTCTTGCGCAAATAGAGAATCAGCAGGGAGTGACTGGACACAGGTCATTGTCAAACAGCAATCCATTTTGTTTTCTAGTTCACATGCTGGATTACAACCTCTAATAATGGATCACTTATTTGTGGTCCAGGTTGCAACATTCCCAGTTGCCTGAAAAAAACCACCTTTGAATACTTTGACTCCATGATTATCACTAACGTAAATAATAATTAGTGTCTTAATAATGTTTAACCTTTACCTCCCCTTTACCTTTGATTCTGAGAATAATGAGATGTAATTAATCCTAATAGTAGGAAACAGCAAGTGCTAACATCTAGATGCAATTTGTTATCTTGGTCCCATTCAATTGTCTTGCTAGAGATTCTGACAAAAAGTTTCTATCTTGTGTCTGGAATCCTATCAGAGTTATTCAAACTTGAAGATGACGATTACTGTATTCTTGCTATATGGCTAATGCTTTGTCACTTGAAGGATAATCATCTTCTGTCTACTTTCAACAAACTCTTGAAAGCAGAACAGCAACACTTCCGTTAAATTAACTCAATATATGGCATCAACTTCAATAGAATTCTATTTGGAAAGCATTCCCTGTTAATTTAATTCTCTAATGTTACCTGGATTTTGCTGCTTTAGAAAGAATCGGAGGGTATTATTTGGTTAGGTGAAGGAAAGTCATACTACAGCGTCAAAGAAAGCTGGAAATTAAATCTCTATATAAGTGCATTTAAAATTAATTTAAAAAGGATTAAAATGTTAGGAGAGGGGGGGAAGAACAGTACAGAGCAACACATCCTATCATTCAAGGATTTTGATATGTCAATATTAGCCAGTGGAAAAAACGATTGTACATAACCAGAGTAACTGGATGGATCTAGTTGAGTCCTACAAATGATAAAGAAAGATTACTAATTCTATCATATATACATACATATATATGATTTTTTTTTTCCATTGGAATATAAAGCAAAAGCGACACAGAAAAAATATTCTATTGCCAGGAATAAATAAATAAATTTTCTATCTTAACTTCATCCTGCCTGGAAAGATTGTTCTGTAAGTAAAATTCTTTCTCCTCACATGAACCCTTTCTGTGGTACTTTTTTACACTATCTCAAAGGTGGGTTGAGGATGGAAATATGCAATTTAAATTCATTGAATTAGTTTCTCAATTTCCTAAAAAAAAAAAAAAAAAGCAGCTGAAGAATACTGACTTTTGGAGAAAGGTTGCTCAGGTTATATATGAAGACATTGAAAAGGAAAGAGTTGAATGTGAATACAAGGCAGCTAAAATTAACAGTTTATCCTCCATTTAGATAATTCCTCCATAACACCCCCCCCTCCCCATCTATGCCCCCATTTCATTTTTTTTTTCTTGCTATCATGCAGCTCGCAAAAGCATTCCAAATAATTCCAGTTTTCATTTCTTTGGAGCCTCCCGTTTCTTTAGGGATTCAGTCTCTCAAAAGGCAGGCAGGTTCAGCAATCCTCAACTTGTAAAATCATTCCTTCCCTCCCACCCACCTCCCCCAAATCCAGGGTGGCACGTATCCCTCATGCTGGCAGATTTCATTCATCTTCATCATATAAAATATTCATTTTAACACCTGCCCCCCTTTCCCCGTGCTTATTTCTATAACTTCATACAGCATTTTATTCCACATCACAACCTAAGGAAGCTTTCATTCTTGGGTTGAACAGCTTCTCTTTTTTTTCCTGATGGACTTTTCTCTTTATCACCACTTTCGCATCTCAGATCAAGAGAGAAAAGGTTGGGGTGGGGGGAGGGTTGTTGGGAAGAGAGAATACCAGCAAAAGTAAAGCTTGAGAAGTGTTGGGTCAAACAAAGAGTTTGAAGAGTAGAGAAGAATGCTTGTTTCAGATCTGACTCAGGAATGGAAGTATCGATCCAAGACAACTCATCCGCTCTTCATTAATGTGTGATGTCTGTTTTGATTATTGCACAGCTCATGTTGTCACTTCAGAGATTTTCGATACAATTCTGTTTGTTTTTGTTCTTTTCCCACAATTACTTTCTCTTCCAAAGTGTTTTAAAATGCTAATGAATGGATTCATCAATGTCAGGGTGCATCGTTGTCGAAAGCAAGAATCCGGCCGGGGTGGGGGAGGGAAACAGGAAAAAGAATAGAACAGAATAGGCTGGGAGTTTAAGAGCATCCACACCTGTCAACCACCATGCCAGGGATTTTGCCATAGATTATCTGCTGTTTGTCATTGAAATACAGCATGTTGATGGGAGACATCTTGGTGGGTGTACAGCATGGCCCTGCTGAGCCCCGGGGATTGGCTTGCTGCACCAAGTGGGTATGGGGATATTTCTGCATGAACATATATTCACACTGGCCTGAACAATAGTTGGCTTTGTACCGCTTTGGAGCAATTATCCAATCCCAGCCGAAGGCTTCAAAGTCAACAGTCAGGGGGTAACGGCAGCAGCGGGACTCTGTTGAGTGCTCATCACAGTCTAAGCCTAGATTCCTTCGGGACCGTTTGTTGTTCTCCAGTACACGCAGTTCCATGAATGGGTGCTGCAAATGACATACAAAAAGAGAAATCACAGAGATAGGCATTTAAGTAGAATAACTATTGGCTCCGTGATGAGATAACAGTTTCTAGCTGTGGAAAACAGCCTGTGACAAGAGTTTTGATGGGTATCAATCACACACACATCTATGCATAATCCGTCCGCAAGTTTAATCTATGGAACTTTAGCTATCGCTTTGTATCTCTTAAGTGAACTAATGCTATGAATATAGATTTACCTCCGCACACTTACCAAACCCAATACAATCTCTTGACCATCTTTCCAAGGTAGCCCACAGAAGTTGGAGTAATTTATTCAGTTATTTATTCAGTTTATAATAACAGTCCTGAGGTTTGCTCCTTTAAAAAAAAAAACCCCACTCCAGCCTGAGGATGAAATATGCCTTAAGCAAATGTAGGTCTACTATGAAAAAAAATTCCATGAAAAGGTGAAATATTGATCCATCAGTTGCTTCTAGGAAAAAAAGTATTCAGGCTAAAAGATCAGTTTGTACATAATGAACGAATAGTACTTTGAAAGAGAATTTTTTAAAATATATTTTATGTTATATTTTTTATTATATGTGGATTAGTTAAACTGTAAGAATTATTAGGTAATTATAATTAAAGGAGTAGATTCCAAGGAAATAATTCAGAATGAGAGAGATAATAAAAAAACATTCAAATAGGAAAGTTAAGATGAAACTCATATAAGTAATTTGCTAAATGTTTTTTGAAAGAAATAATTTGATGAATTATAAGATTAAATTAAATCATGAAATAATGCATAATACTATACTTTCTGTATAAAAAGAGCTTATTCTAATAAACTACTACTTTAAAACATATCCTGCTAAATTCTGGATTCCTAAGAAGGATATTTCATTGTTAGGTCTCTAATTAACACAAACTGAAATTACTTTCTCATTTTTCTATGTAAATAATATTAAACGGATATAAACTTATCTTAATTCTATATTTGAAAGCAATAATTATTGTGTCTAAATTCATGCCTGTGGCTGTAATAAGAATGTTGCGAGAATACTGATTGTGTTATTATCAAGCTGAATACTGATTGTATTATTATCAAGCAAAAGTCACCATTGTGCAACCAGCACAATGACTTTGCAATGCCATGACTGACATGTAAACAGCTTCTCTGAGTAGTAGCACTGCAGTCCCCAACTGACCATAGAAGTAGCAGGAACTCCGTCCTTAAGTCCTAGCCCTGACAATAGCACAAGCCTACTGCTAAGTTGAAACAGATAAAAGGAAAATACTTCCCATTCTCCAACCAGTGCATTTCACTGCATTTGATTATTACATGATACAATGATAGTATTGATTCTGAAAGGCAGAGCTCCCAAGGGAACACCCCCAACATGTTAAAACTAGGCCAGAGCTATATCATGGTTGTCAGCCCTTCAAGGTAGTCCAGACAGGAAACCATAACCATGAATCCTAACAGTACCTTTATCATAAGGTTACAGTAATGGACTCTTGCAAGTCTGAAATAACTTCTCCCTTCCCTTGCCTTTACTTTCCAAAGAAAGGGAGAGTCCCTTCCGAGACGCTTTCTCCACCCACATCCCACCTTTGGACTCAGATTTTGTTTATCAAATTATTGTCTAGGCTGCAGCTCTTTCTCCTGTGCTCCAAGGTTATTCTCACAGCTCATTGCAATGGCTGGAGAATGTTAACAGATATGAACTCAGCGGGCAATCAAAATATGTCACGGGCCTCTGGCTCCATTTTTAGAGCTAGGATCAAGAAAGAAGAGGATAGATAGCAAGTGTTCTCATTTACCCACCAGGCCTTCAGCACCAGGCCCAAGAGAAGTCACAGCCAGATCATTGCCATTGGGATCAAAAGCGTTGATCTCAATACCCCAGTTGTTCTGAGGCTGCTTGAACCAGTTCTGGAGCACATGCTTGAAATCAATGCTCTGCCAGTGGCCAATGCGTGAATTCAGGTCAATCTTGAGCGAGCGGATACGGATGTGTCGGCTCCCATCCTCTGTCACCGGCTTAAGACGCAGGATCTGTAGATAAACTGTGGATGTGTGTTGAACAGGCCTTAGGTACACCCAGAGCTGTGCCTTTACTACCTTGGTGAACATAATTTTGGGGCTGAAGTTGAAGAAACAACAATGTGGATTGCCTTCGATCTGTACCACTGGGTCCGCTGGCAGAGAAAGACAAAAAGAGAAACAGTGAACAGACCTTCTTCATACCCCCAGTTTCCCACACTCCTAATATGTTTCTGTCAAAGGTGCAATTACTGTAATGCCATTATGATTATCATATAAAGATCAGAGCTATTGCATAATAACTCTTAGCGGATAAATGTTTATTTTATGTAAATAAAAGTCATTAAGAAACCATTTACTGCATATCCAAATCATTTATTCCATATCCATGTTCTAAATGATGTAATATAGAAATAAAGAGGACACTGGTGAATTAGTAACCATTAAATTGGACTAGGTGTTCCATCACTGAAAGATGGAATCAAAAGGGGTAGAGCTAGAAAAATCAAAAATAATTATATTGTGTAGGATAAAATAAAATTGTAAAGATAAAAATTTTAAAAATTACATCTAGAGTTTTAGACATTAAAGTGATTATGCTGACTATTAAATTCACTGGTGAATTCACTGGTGCCAATGTAGTGTGTAATATGTATATACCATGATATAAGATCATACACCAGAGTTATATACATGTTGCACAGAATATCACGTACATATGGAAACGTATGACTAGGTTTTTTTCCTAATTACTTGTATAAGGATTATTCTTATATTATTCATGTTGTCTTGTATTCTTGTATGGACTGCACCAGTAGAGGCTAAACTAATTTCATTGTATACATGATGTACAATGACAATAAAGGCTTTGAACTTTGAACTAAATTCAATGCCCAGATCTGAATTCACAGAAAAGTGAATGGAAATCAAGATCCAAATCCATTTACGTATTATCCGTTCAAAATTAAACTAATTGAGTGTTTGAGTGAAATTTTCCAGATAGCATAGTATCTGGTTTTATAGGTTATCAGATAATTTGGGTGTATGGTATAAATAATGCCTAATCTTATATACGCTATATAAAAATAAAAAAAGCAGGATAGAATATGTAATAGGCAGGAAATAATAATAACAGATCTTTGGGAAGGACACAACAGGTGGATAAAATGCCAAATCTGGTCTAACCACCTGGCTGACTGTGTGACCAACCATAATAATAATAATAACCACTTATTTTCCTTGGTAGATAAGAGTCTGACAACATTGCTGCGTGGATAAAGGGCATGATCCTTGGGAAGGACTCAACAGATTAATAAAAATGCCAAATCCAGTCTGAATATCTGGCTAACTCTGTGATGAACCATAATAATCCCGAAAGAACTGGAGCACCACTTGAACACTATCGGCAAAATTCATCATCAGTCAATTGCAAAAGGTGGCTTTACTCTGAATTGTTTACATCCTGCAATGATACCTCTAACACTACCAAACATCAACATCTGCATATCCCAGGTCTTTGGGGAGGATTCAGTAAGTGGATAAAAAATGCCAAATCCAGTCTCAACATCGGGCTGACTATGCAACGAACAATAATAATCCTAATTTGGACCTAAACACCTTAATTTTACAAAACATACCCTGCTTGGAACTGCCAATAATAATAACCTGCCAATAATAATAATAATAATTTTTAGATCCTTGATTGGGTCTTGAATTATTAGATTTTTACCATCTTTGATGTGAATCTAATTGGAGATTAATCATATCATCATTATCATCTGTGATCAGCCATAACAGCAATAACAGACGGATTACAGAAAATGGGATAATGAAGTAATAAGAATGGTGTATTTGAATACCTGCAAGAAATATTACTTGTCTGAAAGCCAAAATTGATGGGGCCACAAAATAGACAAAGTAATAGAACACCAAGAAATTAAAGTGTCCTTGGATTTCAGAATTCAAACAGTCCATTTGTCACACACAACACCCTACAATTATTGATAAGAAAGACAAAAAAAGTTACCTTAAATGCCATGGAGAAGGGACAATGTAATGGTATGTAAAGCATATGTTTTATTTAGAAGCAAGTCCCCTGAGTTCAATGGGGTATTCTAGGTATATGTGCATAGGCTTGCAATGGTAATTCATAATGAATGCAGTAGCAATGCGTTGGGACAGGAAGCAGGAATAAATGAAGCTATTATCTGATTTCAATATAGAGCTCACCAAAAATGTGCTGGTAGAAGAGCTTTAAAAGAACTAAATATAGCTAGAAGATAGCCAAGCCTCTCTAAAGAATTTTGAGGAGTTTGCCAAAAGGATTTTTTAAAAAAAAAAATCAAGTCAATTAAATCTGTTATTCTCTTTGTAAGCATACACTCCTTTCAACAACCATTGTATTATTCTCCAGAGGGAATCCATCATGAACCCTCAAGATGATAATACAGGTAGACCTTGACTTAACAATTCATTTAGTAACTGTTCAAAAGTTACAACAGCATTGAAAAAAGTGACTTATGACCATTTTTTATACTTGTGATCTTTGCAACATCCCCATGGTCATCTGATCAAAATTTGGATGCTTGCAATGATTCATATTTATGATGGTTGCAATGTCCTAGAATCACCTTTTGCAACCTTTCGACAAGCAAAGTCAATGGGAAAGCCTAATTCACTTAACAAATGTGGCAAGAAAGGTTGTAAAGTGGGCCAAGACTCCCTTAACAAATGCCTCACTTAGCAACATAAATTTCAGGTTCAATTCTGGTCATAAGTTGAGGACTATCTGTATTGTATTGTTTAAATTAGAGAGTTTTAGCTCTTCTCTAATTTTTTGTAGTCGTAATGTTTTATCAAATTATATCACAATAAGCTTTTTATCTTTTTGTTGCTAAAACATGATAAATTGTTATCTTTTCTCAACAATATGAACTCACAGCTGCTGGTACTTTAGCTGGTTCTTGCCCTCATATACACTAAGTTCTTCCCAAGAATCCAGGATGCCATAATCTGTCCACGTAGTGTGTGTGTGTGTGTGTGTGTGTGTGTGTGTGTGTGTGGATCGAAGTGGTGTGGCCTTTTACAACTGACATGGAAATTTCTAAGTGCCATTGAATATCTTTTGGTGAAACACCTACTGTGCTGACTGAGACCACCACAGTTGGTTTATGCCATAATCTTTCAGTTTTAAGATCTTGGTATTTTCTGATCTTTTCCAGGTCTTTGTCTTTTATTCTACTATCCTCTGGTATTGCCACGTCAATTATCCACACTTTCTTCTTTCAAGCCACATCATATCTGCTGTGTTATGAGCCAAGACTTTATCAGTCTGTTGTTGCAGTTCGTCGCAAAGTCGGCCAGTTGTTCAGACGGGATTTGACATTTTTGTCCACCTCTTGAGTTATTATGATTCATCACACAGCCAGATGTGTGTAGACTGGGTTTGACATTTTTATCCACTTACTGAGTCCTTCCCAAGGATCTGGGATAGGCAAATGTTGTTGTTTAATGGTATTAAAGGTATCATCTCCAGGATGTAAGCTGTTCCAAGTTATAATTGACTGATAGGGATTTTGTCAATGCTGATGGTGTTCAAGTGGTGCTCCAGTTGTTTTGGGATTACACCCAAGCTGCTGTTGGTACTATCTTTGTTTGCTTTTTCCACAGTTGTTCTATTTCTATTTGCAAGAATTTGTGATTTTCTCCTATTCTTTCTCTCCTCTTCTGCTGCCTCTATGTACTGCCACATCCACTATTTAGACTTTTTTG
The DNA here is from genome assembly GCF_049901715.1 of Pseudonaja textilis. Lineage (NCBI taxonomy): Eukaryota > Metazoa > Chordata > Lepidosauria > Squamata > Elapidae > Pseudonaja > Pseudonaja textilis. The sequence continues at coordinate 121,237,573 of NC_141991.1, read as the reverse complement.
TCTTTCTTATCTACAGTTGTTAAGTTTGGTGTGGTACTTGGTTCGAATTCTAAAGTCCCAGAACAATTTACCTTCTTCATTTTCTGTTACTTTGTCTATTTTGTGTCCCCATCAGTTCCTGCTTGCAAACAAGTAGTATTTTTTTGAAAATATTCTAATGTACCATTCTTTCTCCTTTGTCATACTCTTGTTTGTAGACTCTCTGTGCAATCTTCTTGCAGGAACAGACTGATGTAGAGCTCTGAATGCACTATTGCCTCTTGAATAAAGTCAGCTTAACAGCTACACAGCAATGCCGCTTAGCCCTATACATTAGCACAGTGAATAATAGCACTTATAAAAGAAACTGTAACAGACTGAAAAATATTGTGACAAAGGGCACTGGTTCTTCTAAGATAAAATCATAAAATCATATTCAGAACCCAGTTAATTTAATACAGTTGAAATAGTCCATTGCTTAGCCAGTAGAGTAGAAGATAGGTCTTCTTGAAAGGCTGAAGTTAATTCCACTATTCTTCCTGAGATCATAACCCTTTTTTAAGTGCAGCCTGCTTCCACTAAATAAAATATTTGACCATCATTGTGCAGCTTCAGAATGATGTAGAGCCAGATTTTTCTATACCAAAAGCATGAAATAACTCCTTAAATATCTGAGCACATGGCTACTTCTAAACCTAAATGGGTATTTCCTTCCTCATCCCCTGCCCCAGCAGAGAAACCTTTTTCAGCCCCCAACCCATCCCCACCCTCGACAAATAGTTTTAATGCTAGAGATTAAACTGAATTAGCAGTAGACTTTCCCTCTTTGATTAATCTCAAGCTTCTTCTCCTAATCAACATTAAACTTGAATTTGGGAGCAGAATTTCTCCCCATTTTAGCTTCCGTCGTGCAGCTAAAAGAACCAGTGGCACAAATATCCTTGTTGAACAATGATCAAAATTTACGACATCATTCATTACATTGATATTAATTCTGTAATATTAAAATAGTAATATTCTACATATTAATTCTACAATATTAAAATAGTAATATCCAACATACTAATCATAATATTTACTTATCTCTTTTAACATATCTTCTTTATTTTATTTCCCTGTTTCTAACTTCCATTTTTGTTAGCCATTGATAAAATAGATCCCATATCATATATTATTCAAGTTGCTCTTTCTCCCGAATTGCCAATGTTAATCTGTTCATTTCTGCACATTCTAATGTATTGCTAATTACATTCTGGTAGATATCTCTTCACTCATCCAACTTTGTGCAAATACAGTTCTAGCAGTAGTTAATATATGAATATCTAAATACGCATTTTCCTTACTATATTTTTCAGGTAGAATCCCCAATAGAAATATTTCTGATCTTAAATCAATATGCTATTTTATCATTTTTTTCCAACCATATATGTATTTTTGCTCAGTATGTTTTTGTTTTTGGGCAAGTCCACCACATATGATAATATGACCCAGGCAGGGGTGGGCTTCAAATAATTTAACAACCAATTCTCTCCCCGGTTGCTGGGGGGGCATGGCCATGGTGGGCGTGGACTAGTTGGCCCCCTGCACCGCCCTGGGAGTGAAAATGGGCCACGGGGGCTTTCCTCGAGGAAAGATCTCTCTGGAGCATTTCCAGAACTTCCAGGAGGCCCATTTTTTGCCCTCCACATGGGCCCTGCACTTACCTGCGATCCAAAATGGGCCACGGGGGGACTCCTGTGAGGGGAGGGGCAGGGTAGGCGGGGCCAGCCAGGGGTGGAATTTGCCAGTTCGCTGAAATGGCCATAAGATTAAAAACCGATTCACCCGAACCAGTGCAAACTGGTAGCAGCCCACTCCTGGACCCAGGTATGGTGGCACTTCCAGCATTTAGCCGATTTATCTTTAAACATCTTTGCCAACTGAAGATGGAATTATCATATTAAAATTTTTAAAAAAAATAAACAGTAAATAAACTGACTATCATAAACCCAGTGAGAAGGACAACAGATTCCTGGCCTCTCTCCTTTACTGAGAAAATTGATTTAGCTGGGAGAAATATCAAAATGCTGCAAGAGCCAAGGGAGATCATAAGGATTAATAAACTGAAGCAAAAGTCAAAAACAGATGTAGCAGTATTGAGATTAGGAAAAACATTGTTTCCAAAAACATAAAATAGTCTATAAGAAATATTTTTAGAGGCTTAGAGTAAAAAATTGATTTCATCCCAGCTTGGATAGAAATTTCAGATTGAACCTGGATTTTGCTCAATAACTAGCCAGCCAAAAGCTGGGCACTCAGAGGTTAGATGGTTTTCCATAATTAGTATTATGAACTTTGTTACAATGAAGAAGCAAGACAATGGATTGTTTAGAAAACAAGGAGTTAACTTTCTCCTAACAGTCCTCAGTTGGGATTGAAATGTCTGTCTGTCACTAAGTAATGCAGTTGTTAAGTGAATCACATCTAATTTTATGAGCTTTTTGCCATGGCAGTTAAGCAAATCACTGCAGTTGTTAAGCAATTCATGTGGTTGTTAAGCGGATCTGGTTTCCCCCATTGGTTTTGCTTCTTGGAAGTCTCCTGGGAAAATTCCAAATTATCATCATGTGACCCAGGGACACTGCAGCTATCATTAATACATACAAGTTCCCAAATTTTGATCACATGACTGCAGGGACACAACAGTTAAAATTGCAAGGACTGGTTATAAGTCTTTTTTTTTTCCAGCCATTAAATGAATGGTTGTGAGTCAAGGACTAACTGTAACTCTATTCTCTAAAACAGGATTGGTGGCAGCAGGGGGTATGAAAATAGGAAGCCCCCAGCTGCCACCCTCCACCCTAGTTCCTCACTGCCACCCCAATGGGCTCTGTGCTCTGCCCAGCTTCTTGCACGCCCACCTGCCCAGCTCTGCCTCTGGCCACCAGTGGAGAGGTGACCGTGGAGAGGTGCCCTGTGGTGAGTTGGCAGAGGCGACTTGATGATGGCGAGCTGATATCAATGATCCGGCCACGGTGAGCTGGCCAAGGCAAGTCGTCCCATTTCAGGGGGAATTGGTTTCAACTCAAAAGCAAAAAGATTGGGGACAATCAATCTGAAACCCAGAAATTCTGTGTGGTTTGGGATTCTGGCCGAGACGAAATCTGGAGGGAACTTACAAAAGCAGTCAGGACAAGACGGGTATACCTCTCTCTTCTTTGTCCACATGCCTTATACACCGCCAATGCCTTTCTTTTCTTATCTCCTCTTAGTAATGTGCCACTGCCTCTGATGGCCTCTGATGGCCCCGTTGTTCTCTATATTCTCCATTCTGAAATCCTCTGCTTGGAATGCATCATTGTGGGATTGCTTCCATGTCAAATATGCTTATTATAAAGAGCTTTAGATTACTTCAGTCAAAAGAAAATCCAAGCATTTTTTAGTCTAGAAACAGACAGCCCAGTGCTGGCTGTCTCGTGCATGGAACCTTTTGTACATCCTTCAAGGGGAGACCAATAAAATTTTGGAAATGTGCTGTGAAATATCCCTGTATTGTCTGCTGGCAATAAACTATTAACCCTACGGAGGTCTTGGCTGACCTATAGAATCCAGAGGCAGTCCCCCAATGACTGCTGCTAGGCACTCTCTTCTTCCTTCACAAAGCCAGAGCAGTGGAAAACGAACAGTGACAAAGCTGGAGGACGCACTGCAACTTGAACACAAGTAGAAAAAAAAAAAGATGAATCCGATGAACGTAGACTGGATGGCAAAGGAGATAATAACAAGTGTTTCTCTGCCTTTCAGTCTGGCTTGCAGGGCTGATTCCAACTGCAGCCCTATTACCCTTGACAGTGTTTGATGTTATTGGATAAATTCTCTTCCTGCAGCCCTGGAGACTCTTCTCTGTCACAGTACCAGTCTTTTCTGTCAAACCCTATCCAAAATGCGGCGAAGGGAGATCTCTGTTCAACATCTAACTTGTTAAAATGAATTATAGGGCCCCAGCTTCTTATTTATGCTATGGGTTTATATAAACCTCTGGAAAAGGTCATCCAGAGTTATGAAACAAGGTGTCTCTGGCATGCTGCTTGCTACTATACTCTATCGCTCTTGCCCCTTGGCTTCAAGCAACAACAAACGTTTTCTGGGTTCAGCAATGATCTGGATCAAAATGAACCAAATGAAGCTAAATCGAAACAGGATAGAGATGATAGCCATTTTGTATAGGATAAAAGCAGGGGTGGGATTCTACCGGTTCTGTCCTCCTCTGTAGAAGCGGTTGCTCTGAAGAGCAGCAGACAGAGAGCATACATAGAATCAGTTCTGTGTTTTCTGCTCTTTTGGGCCACCCACCCACCCACCCAGGCTCTTACCTGACCTTTATTTCCCGCTTTCTCAACCGCAGCTGCTTTGCACAACACAGCTGCGGTTGAAAAAGCAGGAAAAAGGTGCCTTTTCAACTGCTGCGCACCCGCGCACAGCACTGCTCAGCTGTCCAGGCAGCTGGCTGACAACAATATACACGTGTGCGCAGCAAAACGTAAAATCCCTGGATAAAAGCACCAAGCTAGTATTCAGAAAACCCCAAATTTTTATTCCTGTGAGTAGCTGTTGTAGGAGCCGCAGTACACTGCTTTGCCCGGGGCCCATAGTGCTGTTAAGACAGCCCTGGTGACCATGCTAATTTTAAGTTGACAATATTGCTACAATCATTAAGTAAATCACCCTAGATTGTTATGCATGTTGTCATATTAACTGCAATTTGGTCTTACTGCTGGCTTCTCCATTGACTACTTGTCAGAAGCCGGCTTTGAAACTTGTAAATTGTGATCATGTGATACTATGGCTGTTGTAAGTTTAAGGACTGGTTTTAAAACCACTCTTTCAGTGACGTTGTAAGTTCAGTCACTAAACAGCAGTCATTAACTGAGGGCTACCTGTATCAACACAGGTTTAACTCTTAAAAATCTCTAAAATTAGATGAGAATCCCTGAAAATCAGCTTCAACACAGAATTTGTGTACCATATCACTGAAGAAACTTACCCATATCTGTCTATTAACTCATACCTCATTACATTATGAATCCTATAATTTTACAATGTCTCATATATGTAATTTGGGGGGGAAAAACCCTGATTAATCATTAGTGCTGATTTAGATAAAATTATTTTTATTTAATTATTAAATTTATATGCCACCCATCTCACTATCAACGACTCTACAACAAAGACAACTCTACTGAAAAATGAATCAAGTATAAAGTATATATTAAATAGTCATTGCTTTCCATGCTGTCCTGTCCTTTCTCCAAGACTGCCTGTTCTCAACATTTTAAGGTAGATTTTAAAATAACTGGATGTTATTTGTCGATTTGGAAACAAAAGACAATATTGTAACTACTTGATATAGAGGATATTCTTGGAACAATCTGCTGCATGCTTCTATATATCATCAAATACACAGTTTAATCTTTTTCTCCGTTTGAATGTCTCCTTTAGCATGGTATTGAAATGCATTAAAAGCATGAGAGGCTTCTTCGCATAACTTTAAAAATATTAACAAAACTTTAATTACTGTCACTTCTTGGTCTGTGATCTATTTAGCAGTACAGTAGTCACTTCTCCTTAGGTGGTCTGGATTGTTCTGATTGAACCCAATCTATTGCTAATCCATGTCACATTTTAAATTTCTTCTGCTATATATTTATGTATTGCAGCCATAAATACAGACCACCTATAAAGGCAGTCTTTACTAGACTCTAATGAAGTTCTCTTTACTGGAGAAGCAATTTTCACTATAAATCCAAGCAAACTTTACTAGAGAAGCAGAATAAATAAAACAAACCATGCAAACATTAAAAGCCCTTTTAAGAATAGCGTAATGCATTCTCTGCGAAACAAACTGAGGGAGGAATCCTCTCATCCAAAGCCCAGCCATGATGGTTATCATCACTGCAGAGAGATCCCAAGATAGATGCCTCGTGTATAAGCCAAACTGGGAAAAATCAGAGGAGGAAACCTTGAGGACCAGATGCTCCAGACAGGAGATTCTCCACATTCTCTTGGCATAGCACAAATGACCAGGAAGAATGGAGAATCATTTCTATCAAGGCAGATGCACAGACAAGAAGAACAACTGGGATTGAATCTTCTTGTTATACAAATAGGCTGAGTGTGAGAAGGAGGCACTTCTTCCCTCCCTCCCAATATCAGCTAGCAACACCCAGTGGACAAGCTCCTTACCTTCCTCCTCTATTCACAGACATCTGGGTTACATTCAGTTAGGAGGGCCCCCTTGCCCCTGCCTGGTGCACCCCGCTCAGCTTAATCACCCCCAGCTGCATGTGCCATGAACCGCAAGGCCTGCTAACACACCAAGGTCATGACACCAGCCAGCCGCCTCTCCCGGTACAGCCAGCTAGGAGCAAAGGCCTCTGCTAACGAATGCCCAAGGCAATTTGCTGTGCACAAGTCCCAAATTAATGCTGTGTTCCCCTGAGAATTTCTCCCTGTCAGTTTCTGCCAGATCTTAAAGTGACAGAAAACCTTTCCTCCTTTTCTCTCTCTCTCTCTCTCCCCTGCCTCCATGCTTTAGGCCTAGCTATTTGAAATACACCAGATAGTTAAAAGACATTGCTGTGGCAAGAGGCTTGGAGACTAAAAGTTAGAAGATCCATTGAAGCCTTGAAAATAAACAATTGCTAACTCGTTCCATCTAAGTGCCCTAAACACCTACATGAGGCTCCTTATTTGTTACGTTGAAGTCTCCAAGGAAAAAAAGACTGTGGGCACCATGGAGTAACATCCGTATTGAACATTAACCAGCGCTCTCTTACTGCCAATCATCTATTCTCAATGGTATTGAATTTGTCCCCCATCTCCCCCAGGCGCTGTCCATGGTTCTGGGCCATGCCCCTGGCTATTTCCCCATTTGTTACTAAAAGAGGGAGGGAGAGAATGATAGCATAATGGAGGTCTAGGGTCGTGCTGTCAGCGGGTAATACAAGTTGTAGTTCTGCACATCCAGAATTCATCAGAATGGGGAACGCTGGAATACAGATAACCATTTTGAAACCCTGGAAATGTAGTTCCTGGTGAAAGATATTTTCAGAATGTGAATCTAGGCTTGATTTTTCTTTAACTAGGTCTTTATCACATGGATACCTAGCAACATGAAAACATGGAGGATTTTAATTTACTTCTCCATACATTTTAGGGTGACTCAATGAATTCAGGAGTGAATTTGGCGACCAAATTGTAGACCTGCAAGATTTACGTAGCATGTACTTCATGATTCCTATATTAAGGGAAGCTGGATTGGAAGATGTGTGGTTTTAAAACTGGAAGAAGAAGCACCAATAATCTATACTATGGTCATGACACTAATCTCGATAGCCAAAAATACAAAGTATCTGCAAGTTCTAGTAGATAAAAGTTAGGGGGCACAGTGAGAAAAATGGCACTACAATATAAAGAAGACCAAACTAATGACAACAGGCAGAACAACCAATCTTACAACTAGCAATGAAGGTGGTGGGTAATTTCTGCCTTTTAGGATCAACCATCAACAGCAAAGGAACAAGCAGTCAAGAAATGCCATATGTCACAGACTAGCTCTTGGTAGAGCAGCTATGAAGGCCTTGGAAAATGCTGGGAAAAGTGAAAGGAAAGAGAAGAAGAGGATGACTAGCGGAAGATGGATAGTTAACAATGGCGATGACTGCACCATTGAAAGACCTGAAAGACCAGGTTAGGGATAGATCGTCATGGAGAAAATCTTATCTATGTGGTCGCTACGAGTCAAAAACAATTTGTGGCACATAATGCCATGACTCAACTATACTAAACAGTTCAAAGATTTAGAATCTTAGTCATAGCACTATTTATAAAGAGAATTTAGCTTTTATATATTCCACATAAGAGTCTTAAAATTTCTATGGTACATAGATACAAGCTTCATGAAGTTTCCTTAGAAAGGTTTATCATGGCAGGTGCAACAATAGGAGATATTCAGAGAGTGAAAACCTTTAACCATCTCTACCAGTTGCTGAATGCCTTCTTATACTTCTTACTGCAGAAGCAAATCAACTAGAAATAGAGAGCTGGCTTTGCACCTCTGTCTGAGAAATCCTGTTCTCTTCTGACTTTGCTTAAGGACACCTGAATCTATCCAGCTTTTCTGAGTGTTTAACAGAGAAAGTGAATGTCCACATGTCCCAAAATAAGCAAAAGCAAATATGGTACATTCCAATGTTTTGAAAACTATCTCCTATTAACCCCAGAAAGGATGATAATGTGGGTGCTGTAATCCAAAACATCTAGAGCAGGAGTGTCGAACTCAAGGCCGGCTGGCTGGATCCGGCTCACTGAATGCTTAGACCTGATGCACGGGGCTGCCCTGGAAACAGCAAAGGACCAACCTTTGGTGCCTCTGCTAGCGAAAATGGAGCTTGGGAGGGCTGTGTGTGACCCTTCTGAGCTCCGTTTTCGCTGGCAGAGGGTTGCAGGAGGCCATTGTGGCCAAAAACAGAGCTTACAAGCCTGTTTTTGCTGGCAGAGTGCTCCAGGCACCACAGATGCCCCCAACCCGAGAGACTTCAAGCTGGTCACACCCACCCTGGCCACACCCACCTCGGCCCCTGGAGGTCAATCACAACCCTAATGCGGTCCTCTATGAAATCGAGTTTGACACCCTTGAACTAGAGGGTGCCAAATTGCCTACTCCTGTGCTAATAAATCCACATAAGTGAGAAGCAGCACATATTGGAATATTTGTTTTATATTCTCCATCTACCTGGAGAAGGCCTTCTTAGCAGATCTTAAAGTAAGCAGATTCATTCAGGAAGAGTTAATTATTGGAGGACCAGATTACACCATGCATTTCAGTGAATATGGCTGGACATGTTCCTTTCTATCTTGGCCCTTTTGTTTCCTTTCCAAACATGCACATGCACAATATACTTGGAAGACATATCATACTTGGAGAGAATATTTATATACTAAACTTGGATATAAGTATCTTTGCAAAGAGTTTCCAGTCCATAAATCCTACTTTCCTTATAATTAGTGTTATCAATTCTAGCATTCATCTGCATTCATAAAAAACAATCCCACTTCTTTGCAATAGATAGATGAGACTTTTTTGCTGGACTTTAGATCTAATCATTTTCTATGATTCCATCTTTATAGAATTTAAACCTTTTTGGCAGATATATAGATGGTCAATTATGTATATGTTCCTTTGATTAAAGCTCCAGTGGTAATCTAATATTCTCTCTCTCTCTCTCTCTCTCTCTCTCTCTCTCTCTCTCCTCCCTCCCTCCCTCTCTCCCTCCCTCTCCCTCTCTCTCTCTCCTTCTCTCCCCCTCTCTCTCCATTTGGAACTGTGTGGGAAGCTCTGTTCATAGGCACTCATATTTAATATTTTTTGTCTTCATACGGGCTAAATACATATGTTCTGGATTTCCCAAGAAGATGACAAGATGGCTTCTAGTCCTCGTGATGCCTGCTGTTAAAAACAATCAGATTCTCCCAAATCTATTACCTGGGGAATCAGCATGTAATTTATTACAGAAATAGGCTGTAGTATTTTACACAAAATACTAAACTACAACCCAAATTACATTTTAGCTTTCATATGCTCCATAAGCCAGTCCATCTAGTTATTTTATGGTTCATTGTTGTGCAACTTCAGAAATTAGATTGAGTGAACTTGAATTGACTATGAGTGTGCCATGAAAGCCAAGTGACAGAATATTCGTTGGGCTATAACTAATTTAACATGCTAATTTATCTGTGCCCTCCAGTGTGCTATGCAGTTCTACTAGTCAGTACTCAGGTGGGAGAAGGATAAAATTGTACCAGAGTAAATGTGAGCTTAATTAACCTCCCCTGGTCAGCTGTGTCTATCAAAATCTTTGTTAACCTTTGGGGAGTACCTAATCCTCAACTCATTAATCCTTAAAGCAGGGCTGTCAAACTCCCGGCCCATGGGCTGGATGGCTCATGTGACGCCCACGCCCTGTTTAGCAAAGAGGGGGAAAGTCCCGGTACGTCACTTGACGCTGATGTGATGACATGAGTTTGACACCCCTGCCTTAAAGGAAAGATGTGGTACTATAGATTGGCTAAAGACATAAAGTATCCCATTATGGAATTTACAATCCCCAGCCTCTTATTTTGTAGCCCACAGACTGTTCCCACAAAAGTTCATATGCCACTGAACTTTGGTGATACAATTTTATTTATTGTTTGGCTTCATGGAGACACACTTTGGTGTATTAAACTGAAAATATCTGATCCCATACCCTTCCCCACCTGTAACGTAGCTAGACTTCCAGACGTGGCTATTGTGATTTTTGTGGCATGATAATGGTGATTATGCTCTCCCAGTATAAAAGTGTTGCCCTGCTTATTTTATCAAATTAGTGTTGTTTACAAACAACAGTAATAACAACTTCAATTACTAACTAAGTGCTACTCGTAATATTGCATCGGAGACCCCCTTCACCGCCTCACGTTGAATATGCCAAGTTGTACCCATAGTTAAAGAATAAACTACTCCCTATATGTTTTTCCCAAAGAGATATATTGATGATATCACATACCTTGGCATAATTATTTCCATGCTACGGTTGGAATTACATTTCAGTTAAGGTACTCCATGAAAGCTCTATATGATGCATCTCTTTGGGGGGATGGAATGTACTATATATTTTCACAACGAAAGGGAAAGTATAATTAGCCCCAAATTGCAACTGCAGAGATATATTGGAAATACTATCTGGGCATAAATGGCTGATCATTACTAGGGATATGTTGTACGTACTTTGAAAACATCAGCATGACATTTTACTCCTATCCGTTTTGGAGATATTTCATTGCTTGTTAAAAATTGAAGTCTCATTTTTTCTAACACTTCACCATTCTTTCTATTAATATACTGTAATCAACATTGATAGCCTGATATTTCAGTCTCTTGATTCCTGGCCTCATACTTTTGAACAAAGTGTCAGCCTTGAAATTACCCCAATCCAGAAAACAATAATGCCTGCAAACAACTTGGTTTAAATCTACTCCTTGCAGTCGGAATGCTGGGCTGAGAGTAGCATTTGGTGGATTTCACACTGTCACACACATATACACACACCCTGAAAAAAACCTCCAAGATACTTCATTAACTTCCCTTCTCCACCTCCAGTGCTCAAACGAAAGGTCAGCAGGGGTCATGGCTAGCCAATAAATGGTTTAGAACCCAATTATCCTTTCCCAGTTTCTTGTCTATCAGTGGGAGAAATGTATGCTTTAGATTAAAAGGTGGGTGGTGGGGAGAGAACAGGACAGAAGGACTGAGAAGGGACCCAGAAAGTTTTATGGCCCCATTGCCTATAAAACCTTCTCTTCCTTCTGTTCAGGAACCATAAAAACACTGGCACACACAATTGCTTCGTGAAAGAATGTAAGCAGCAAAAATCATAATTGTCATCCAGAGAAAGGGAGATGAAGAAGAATGTCCAGGATTCCAGGGGATGAAACCTAAGAGTTGAGTGGATGAGCTCCAGCCAATCGGCGAGCCTGGGGCAAAGGGAACTTTTCCACATGGCTAATTAAAATCAGATTGGATTATTCTTGTCAGTGTTTGCATGCTGACTTTTTATTTTTTTTTATTTTTTATTTTTAGTTGGGAGGAGGAGAAGCAAGTTGTTAAGGAGAGAGAGATAGTTGCAGCAAGGAGGGGCAGCAAACGTTTAACACAGAAAAAAGTCTCAGCGTGTCACCGATTTTATGGGCAGTAAAATTTCAAAGCAATCCAAATCTATTAATGCTAGAGAAAGAAATTTCTCAATGAGCTGTAGAATTGGCCAGGAGGGAAGTCCTTTTCCCTATTGCAATTCCTCATACTTGTGCCCCCCCCCCCACCTTTTCACCCAACACCCCTTCCTTCCGCTCGGCCTTCACACACTCCAGACCATACGCTGTCACTCCTCTTTACATGGCTGCTTGCTAAACTGAGCCTTTGGAATCATTGGTTCATCCGAAGGGCATCAGAAGGGAAAGCTAAGCTTAGGATTATGAAATGGGTGCGATTCACACAATGCGGTGAGTATTCCTGATATACATTCTTTCTAGTCTCCTACTGTTGGTACATTTGAGGGAAGAAACAGGCACAATAAGCCTGCAAAATACTATTGTTCAAATTCCATTGTGTTATGTTTTGTTTATTTGTTTGTTAAATGTATCGACCGCCCATCTTACCACAAGGTAACGAATAGTTTTATTTCTAAAGAACAGCTATTCACCTTTTTCAAAATGATGTATTGGTGCAGTGGAAGAATGACATTTACTCATCTTTTATCTTAAACTTCAGATTCTTGGATCCACTAATTTTAAACTCCCATCTCATGACTATTGTCTGTATGATCAGAATAGAGGTCTCTTCTCATCAAATTATTCCATGTACATTAAATAACTTATTTCTAAATCACTGTACATTTTGTTTCTAAAGCTGCTTTACTGTGAATTGCCATTTTTTTCTCCTTCTACAGAGCCAGATTTTTTTTTTTAGCCATGCCAAGTGCTGACTTGATTTCAAGTCCAGCAGTTCAGTGTGAATCACCCCTCCTGAGGACTTTTAATGGCTTTCAGTTCTTTGATTTCCTTAACTTCCTCAGCAGTATTCTGGAGGAAGTTTGACATAACAGCCAAGTCCAATGTGGATAACTGATCCACTATTTTAGATTCATTTGATCAGTATTAGGTCCTTTCTCTTTCTCTCCCCCTCCCTCCCTCCCTCCCTCCCCCTCTCTCTCTCCCCCTCCCTCCCTCTCCCTCTTGAAACTGAAGGTTCAAAGAACTTCAAATTGAGGGTTCAATGAAATGAACATATCTTTTGATTCACAGCTTCCTTCACCCTACTTTTTACTGCTCTCCCTCTGATTAGAACTATTGCTTGTTAGATCTGGCTTTGTTTTCTGTAGAGATTGAAGATCACAATAGGAAATCCAGAAGAAAGAAGATTCACATTTCATTCTGGAAAAACGATCTAACTGCTCAGAAGTCCTTCTGAGCTCCTGCTGGGTTTCTTGTCATGAAAAAGCTGTTGCAAATGAAGCAGGAAAAGATTATATCTCTCTCTAGAGTTGGGTAACTGAGGCATTTATTCAATTTACTAGTACTGAAAAACAAACTCAATTACTTTGAGCCCCAGTTAACAAGTGAGTGATAACTGAAGACTTTGAGTGACATCCAATTTGATGATGCTAACCAGTCCTGAACATTTGTCTCAGTACACAGATAGTCCATTGCAGAGTTTTTACAAGGTGGCACTGTGCCTCCTATGCCACCTGTGCGGGAGGCTTTTGTGCCCAATTCCAGGGCAGTATTTACCTCAGTCATGCAATAGAAGTATGTATTGGAAAAAAGTGTTTGGCACTAAAAAGGGATTCATTGGCATGAAGTATGCTTGTAAAAGAATAAGAGAGTGTAATATAGTGATACTGGTATATATGGGCAGTACTTAGAAATGTATTTTTAAAAAGATGTTCCAAAACATTTTCATCATATGGCTTCTAATTTTCTCAATGAAGTAGCCTAATAATTCCTAATCTCGTGGTATTATTTTTGTTGTTGGAATTAATGAATAGCGAAACAACTTCATGATACAATTTTATGATCTCTAAAGACCAATATAAATAAATATGAAACATAAGGTTAAATGCAGTTTAGATTTCAAACATTTCATTGGCTGTGCTAATATTTGGGGAATTTGACTTGACCAGAAACACATGTTGTTAATAAAAATCTAGCAATTTTTATAACAATTATCTACACTTAATTATCTATAAATTCTTTGGAGAATAAAGATGGGATATGTTGTCCCCTTTAAGCAACTGGTGTTCAAAAAAAGGGTATTGACAGGCTGGATAGATTAGATTAGATTAGATTAGATTAGATTAGATTAGATTAGATTAGATTAGATTAGATTAGATTAGATTAGATGCAAAGAAGCATTCTTTTCTCAGCAAGAGTGATTTAATATCATCTAATCCTGAAAAAGTAAAGTTAGCAGTAATGGTGCTGAAGTGGTGTCAAGTCATATAAGAATTAATATTTTCATGTAAAGAAAATTAATAAAATATAATACTTGCTATAATTTGCTTTATGTAAATTTTAGAATGAGCCAGTAAGTGGTAATATTTAAAGCTATGATTAGATTAAAGTGACTTTTTTTCAACTAAGAATAAGGGATTTGACAAAGTATAAAACATCCAACTGCCTAAGGACTGGATTAGATTCATTTTCTTCAGGATAGATAATATTGCAGACAAGTTCTTTACCCAAAATAATCAAAACCTATTGTCATTAAGCTTGATTGTTAACAGGTAACTCTACTCCACATAAAAGACTTTTATTGTAAACTGCATTGAGGACTTTTTTAAAGTAAGTGGTGTGAAACTAAAAGAAATAAATAAAACATGAGGAGGAGGCAGGAACCATTTTTTCTCTCCCAAGCTCATTGTATCTCTGCAATAAGATGGGGTCTTGTAGACCCCAGCCTTACCCTATAATAACAAATAAATATATCGTAAGAGGCACTTCTCTTATTTTGCTCTTTCCATTGAAGTAGTATGCAGTCATTATCTGTCTTTGATAAGATAGGAATTATATTCCTTAATACAGATACCATTTCTATCCAGCTAGGCTGTTCCAGAAAATAAAAAATTATATTCATTTATAATAGTAACAGTTAAACAGGCTGCTATTCCAATGATACACACTCAAATCCTCATTCAGTTTTGAATTTTAAAATACCATTAAAATGCTTAGATAGAGTAATAATTATGAAAGAAATTGCAAGATTCACTCATATTTTCAACTCTGCCTACTTTCAGTACAATGCAATCGTGCACGCTTTCGTGTAATGCTTTAATTCCAAACAGTAAAATAGACAATTCCCTCAATCAATAATGAAGAACCTACAACTCTAAATTTTGCTGAAAAATTACCTCAGGAATACAAGCCAACTAGGGCCCATAATGAAATATGCTTAAAGATACAGTTCAGCAATATTAGAGGGTTGTGGCATGTGTTCCTCAAACAAGATGAATATGGATAAGGAGTTTTTCAGATATTCCCTTATGTTTGACAGTACCCTTCATCTATCTAACCATTCCAGTTCAGAGTTTATCAATAGATTGATTTTTGCAAATGACCTAAGCACCTGTCTCATAATGACTTCACTGATAATATATTAGCCTGAATATCTGACCCATATTATACTAACAACTCTCCAATTCTCTAATTCTTACCAGTTTTTTTAAAAAATACCGGTAGTTCCTCCAGTTTTCTAATCCTTATAATATTATGCGAATTCTTAAGGAGTATTTATTTGCAAGGTCGTTTTTGCTGTGATATATCAGGTGATACTTTAAAATTCTATCATTATTCTAGAAATCAGAGATCAAGAGTATATTCGTCAATATATTAGGACACATTCAGTGGACTTCATATTCTAACCAAATAACATATGAAAAGAACAAAATTGGAAGGGACCTTGGAGGTCTTCTAGTCCAACCCTCTGCTGAAGCAGGAGACCCTACATCATTCCAGATAAGTGACTGTTCAGTGATGAAGCACCCACCACTTCTGAAGGCAAGCCGTTCCACAGGTTAATTGTTCTCACTGTTGGGAATTTTCTGCTTAGTTCTGGGTTGCTTCTCTCCTTGATTAGTTTCCATCCATTGCTTCTTGTCCTGCCTTCAGGTGCTTTGGAAAATAGGTAGATGTGCACACACACCTGCCTCTTTGTGGCAGCCCCCTTAAAATACATCTCATCTCATTGCAATTACAGAATGACTCCAGTGCCCCTTATTCTCAGCCTTGAGATTTAAGTTATACCCTGTTGTAAATGATAATGAAAGAGACAGTTCCATGTAGTGGTTAAGGCTAGAAACTGGGAGACCATATTCTAATCCCACCATAGACCCAAAGGTCAACCAGTTATGCCATAAGCCCAAAGCCAACTGGTTGACCTTTGAGCCAATCCCTCTCTCTCAGCCCTAGGAAGCAGGCAAAAGCAACCCATTTCCAAAAATCCTTGCCAAGAGAACAGTAGGGATTAGTCCAGGCAGTTGCCTGGAGTCAACCCTGACTTGAAGGCACCCCCCAGGAAAAAAAAAAGATAATGGAGGGATAAGAAGCTTCTATCCTTCAGGTGTTGCTGAATTATAATTGCTAGGATCCCACAACATTAGACTTTCTGGCTACAGCAACAGTATTTGAGAAGTCACAGTTTCCTACCCTATAGGAAAAGACAGTGCCTATAGACAGACAGTGAATGTAAAGAAATTTTCTATCCTATTATTTATTTCTTTAATGTCCAAAATTGATTGTTTGTCTAAGAAATTGTTTGACTCAGAAAAGCTTATATAAGTTATCTTACACAAGTATGAATGGCAAAATGGTAGAACAAGCACTTTAAAGGATGCTGCTTTTGCAATTTGAGGCACCAATAAGGCTAACACATGTAGCTCAAAGGGAAGAGGGTCTGTGCCATGGGTATCAAACTTGCTGCATCGCATTGCCATCGTGACATTTCACATTTTTCCCCTTTGCGGAGCTGCCTGTGCGTGATGCATCTGGCCTGCCACGGGCTACCAGCTTAACACCCCTGGTCTATGTTAACTGCTTTCTGCATGGCAAATAAATGGCTCTCATCTCCACTTAATTTTATAATATGAATATAACATATAGAATAGAATATAATTATAATAGAATATAACATACCATTCTTGTCCAAGCATACTGCTGCTATCCAGCATTCTTTAACTGAATATTGTACCAGCTGTTCTGAATTTTGTAAAACTAGTTGAAGTGCTATAGAAAACTGCAAGAAAAGTTATTTTGAATTGTTCCTCCTTGGTGGCAGTATCTGCATTCCTCTGATGGAAAGCTTCCCTAAAAGTTGGAGCTGCAGAGGTCTCTAGCTGAAGGGAGCATGCCTAAAAAGTGACTAGGAAATGAAGGTGAATGTGTGAATGACACCTAAGTATTCATGGAGGGAAGTTTGCTTGATTTGCAGGCATCAGATGTATGTATGTGAGCTTAGCCCTAGAGAGATTTGTTTGCACAATAGAGTTTCAGTGACTCTTGTCTCATGTTTGAATATAAGGATTATGAACCACAGAGGTTATTCCCTGAAGTCAAAGCTAGCAAAGAAGGCAGAAAAGCTGCAGATTCATAATGCAGAACTGTAATTAGTCAGCATTTGCTCTTCATTTCAGGCTCCAGTACACCTTTTTCCCCTGAAGGATACTGCGAGATTTCACTTGTTTAAAAAGAATGTTCTTGCTGTATTGCACGAAGCCTAAACTGGCACATACACCATATTAACATTATGTGTTTTATTAGATATTGGCTTAGTGTGTTGCAGGAACCAGATTGTCTATCTTACCATGTTTGATAACTCAACCCCTGTGAAAATTGTACACAAATAAACCACACATTGTTCTTTATTTGTAGTGGCCAGCCAAATATATAATTCAAAGTATTTATCCCTAAATATGAAGTTATCATTTACTGGCTGAGCATGCAGAGTTGTGTTAGACTGCTGTCATTGAGCTAGAAGAAAATTAAAAGGGCCTTTATGCTGGAATTGCAGTACCCACTGAGCAAGCTAAAGTCTTGAGGGAGGAATCATTTTGAGATTTATCGTGGTGAGAGAGAGGGGGAGCATACGCATCCTCCTCCCCAGGATAAATCTCAAAATGACCCCTCCCCCCCCCCAAGACATATCTTGTCCATCAGGCAGCAAGAAAAGTGCTCCTACAATCCCCTATCAATTGTACAATTGTACAACTGTCACAGAAATTAGGGGATCGATTTTTTGTCTTTTTTTTCACTCCCGCTACTTGCCATTTATTAAATTGCCCTTTATGCTTTTCAGAGAGCAGAACTCTCAAGGAAACAACCGTAACAGCAGCAGCCCTGCTAGAGGAGCCTGAAACTAACAGGTATCTGGCAATGCCAGTTCCAACCGCTGCAACTCCTGAAAATATACCTCAGTAACTTCAGGGTCCCCATAGGATCAATATTGCATAAGGACTTCCACTCTCAGGCCACTCGCAAGCAAACCAGCCAAGGGAAGGGTGGCAAGAAAGAAAGATTGCATCGCACACAGGCCTGTCGCTCCCCAGCCATTCTTGCTTGCTTGTTTTCTCAAAGCTCTAGGAAACATTTACTTTTAACTGGGCTTTTTTTTTTCACAAACGGAAAAAAATGCCATTCAATGTGAGGTTATAATAAACGGGAGAAGTACAAAGGGCCGTGGATTTTGGCAGACCTGGAAAGAGAACAAGGAGGGAGCCTGATGAGGAGGGAGGCAGCTGGATATTGCAAACGCTCTGCTGGCTGGGCAAACTTCTGAGTGTTTGCAGCTGGCGAAAGGCACTCACAAAAGGGATTATGCCTTAACTTGGCAGGGGGAGAGAAAGGAGCCACCCTCTCCAGCGGGGAGAAATGCTGTTTCCCCTTTCTGTTTGCAAGAGAGCCATGACTGGCAGAGGCCTTTCAGAATCATGACACCTTTCGGCAACTGTGCTCTGGAGCAGAACCTCTCCGTGACCTTTCTTAGGTTTATTTGGTTTGGGCAAGAAGTACTTTTCACACAACACTAATCTACGCACTGACATCCTGCGCCCCCCCCCGTCCCCGTCCCCGTCCCCTCCCCTTCACTCTACCTCCACAGACACACACTTTAAGCTCCAAACCCACAGAACAGTAGGGCCAAAAGCTCTCAACAGGGATGAGTTTGCACAATACGTTCCTGTTGCCAAACTGGAGGCAGCCACTTTCTGCACAAAGCAGAAAGCTTTTCTCTTCTAGCGCATCTGCTGGGTGAAGAACTTTGCACAACTTAGGGGAAAGCATTAGGTTTCTGCAATCTTCTTTCTCTCCCCTAACCTACCCACCCACCCACCCCCAACAACACAGAAAGCCAGGAGGAACATTTTGAGGAACAGAGGCCTTTCATTCAAACTCAACCTTTCCGATCTGACCCCGCCTGGCATTTGCTCTCTAGCACGCGGGGGCGGGTTAAGCATTAAACTAACCTGACAGTGAAATCAGTCCTTCAAAAATACTCAAAGAAAGCCGGCCGAGGCGGAGATGGAGGGCACTTAGTGCGGATGCCTTCTTCACACCTGGTCAGCTCTCGCTCTCGCTCTCTTCCCCCACCACCCGGGAACAACCCAGCCATCTGCAGCAAAGAAGCCCACCCATTCCCTTTGATTTGGAGGTCCCTGGCGACGCCAGCGCTGCTGCTGCTGCTGCTGCTCTGGGAGCGGTTTCTGCCGAGCTGCAATAAACAATAAACCCCAAGACTCGCAGAGGCGAAGCGGCTGGCTGGCCGGCTGCTGGCTCTCCTGCTCCTCCCTCCCCCAAGCCCGCGGCGGCGAAAGTTGCGCTTGGCCGCTGCAGGCAGCCCGGCTCCTGCTTCCTTTAACAAAGAAGCCCCGGCTTACTTTCTTGAGCCATGCTGATGACAGTCTCGGTGGTGGCGTGGTACTCGTCCTCCTCCAGGTAGTCGTCGTGCTGGAAGGAGTCCCCCTGGAAGTCGTGCAAGTCCAGGATCTGCTGCAGCGGCGGGGCTTTGGGCAGCAGCTGGTTCACCACCTCGCGGGTGATGTTGGGCGCCTCTTTGAGCCTCAGCTTGCTGAGGATCTGCGACTTGATGCTCTCCAGCCTCATCTCTTTGCTGTGCTTGCGCCAAAGACACACGGGGCAGCTCTGGTCCTCGGCTTCTGTCACCAAGGGGACGCCCTCCGTGGGCGCCTTCTCGCCGGGCTCGCCCGCGCAGAACTCCAGGGAGAGGACCAGGAAGCCCCAGAAGACGGTCGACATGGGCACCGGCATGTCTGGCGCTTCTCCGCTCGCTCCCCAGCCAAGCAAGCCCCGCTCCTTTCTCTCGCGGAGCACAATCGCTCTGGCTCGGCCTCGGGATGATGGGCTGCAGCTGCTGGGTGCTTGGGGGGTGGTGCCGCCGCCGCCGCCGCCGCCGCCGCTAAGTTCTTTGGGGTTGGAGATGGGGGGGGCGACTTGCTGGTTGGGGGAAGGAGAGGAGGGGGGGGAAGAAAGAAGGACTCTCCTTTTATATCCCAACTGAACTGTGTCGTAAAAAGCCTTGATTGGCTGCGGAGGCAACAAAAGAGCTCTCGGCAAAAGGGCTGTCACCGGCAGGGGAAAGCGAGCGGACTTCTCCGCGCTCTGCTCGGGTCAGGGCGAAGCACTCCGACCGCGCTCGCCTCTCCCGGGTGTCAAACCTTTTAAAGGCTGGCAGCGCTCTTTGAAGCGGGGAGGGGAGGGGGCGCCCAGATGGGGGGGGGAGGAGGGGAGCGTGCGGAGGAGGCATCTGACAGCCCCTTAAAGAAACAAAGTCCCCTTTTTCCTTCCCCCCCACGCCCCACCCCGCGCGCTACCTTCCCGCGGCAGGCGGGAGCGGGGTGGCTTTCGGCCCCGGGCCCCGAGGGGAGGAGGCGCTCGTAACAATACGCGGGGAGGGACGGTTCAGGCACTCGGGCGAAGCGGTGGCCGGGCGAACGGCGAGGAGGGGGTGGGATGGCGAGGGAGAAGCGTCCGCTGCTACCCTCGACCTCGTCCCGCCTCGGGGGCTGCCCCACCTGGCGCTCCCCCGAGCCCCTCCGGGCTTCTGCACTTCTGAGGCGGCCAAGCGCCGCTTTGCCTCAGCGCAGAGTTTGCCTCAGCGTCCCTCCCCTTCTCTCTCTCCTCTCTCTCTCTCTCCTCTCTCTGGGCCATTTGACAGTTTCTAAGTGCCCGTGCCGTCTAATTCCCCGATCGATTCGACCGTTTCTAGCTCGCTCCTTTTCTCTCCGGGTCCTGGTGGCTTTGACAGTCCTGAAGGGCTCCTCCCCGCTCCCGCCCGGGAAGACACGCGCGCCGCAGCGAAGACCGAGCTGAGCCGAGGAGAGAGCGAGGGAGCCCTCGCCCGCCCGCCCGCCTGCCTTTCGCCCGCCTTTCGCCCGAAGCTGGCCTGGCGGGCGGGCTGCTGTCACTCTCCGCTGCTCTCGGGCGGGCAGGAGCTGCGACTACCCCGCTCCCGCGGCCGCCCCTCTCCCCTGCCCAGCACCCGAGCGGTTGGGGAGGGTGCCCGGCGTGGGGGCTCAAACCCGGAGCCCAGCCACGTGCGGCCGTGTTTCTTTTTTTCTTCTTTTTGCCGTCGGAGAGCTGAGGGGCGGCCGGCTCGGGTACCGCTCAGCCGAAGGAGGCGTGCAGGCCAAGCGCAGCACCTTCAGCCCTGGCGCCCGCGGGACTCGTGGCGGGAACCCGAGCGAGCTTGCTCTCGCCCTCTCTCCGCCGGCCCCGGAGCGGAAGCGGGCGAGGGAGCGGGCCAGGTGAGGCGCCAATGGAGCAGCCGGGCGATGGGGCCGAGCAGGGGCAGCCGGAGCCAGAAGAAAGGCGGCTCCTGGATCTGCGATGCTCCGTCCGAGGCAGGAGCGCCGTTTTCAACCTGCCAGCAGAGCTTCGATTTCACTTACGCTAAAGTTCAGTCGAGTGCATGAAGCCCCGCCAAGTAGGATCTCCTCCTGCCTTGCCCAAGTGGCGTCTCTGCTTTGATGGGCTCTGTAAAAAAAAACCCTCAAAATATTTGAATGTGATCCTCGGGAGAAGTATGTTGATTTGTAATTTCTAGGCTCCGAAGTAATATAAATGTAAATTAGTGTGCTCTTTTCCCGCATCGGTATAAAAGGAAGGAGCATAGGACATCTTAGTTTCCTGAAATAGTCAATAGCCTAAGTTTGGGAGAAGTACCCCTACCCCCACTCCAACCTCCCAAATTCTTTGGACCCGAACTCTTTGAAGTCCCAACTGACAGGGACAGTGACCTGGCATTACATAGGTGATCTATCACTCTAAAGAGCACCAAGCTGCTTATCTCGTGTTATTATAGTGCCCACCAGGATCGCTATAAACCTAGGCAAAGGAGCACTGTAAGAAAAACACACGTTTCAAACAGTATTTGTCTTCAGCCATTCGGTGTATGTATGTCATAGGATTATATGATCTTAGAGTACATGTTCATTACTTATTTAATTTAAGAGATCTAAGCAGATTTCTCTCTTCAGAGTAGGATGGTACAGAAGAACAATCCCTTGTGCTGCTGCCTAAAAGTTCAGATCAGTCCACGGCCTGGAGTCTCCAGGTGGGGCTAGAAAAAAAGCCATGATCTGAAACGTTGGCACGCTGCTCCCTCTTGCTGCCATCCCCAACCTTAGCCTGGCATTTCCATCCATTGGGTCCTTTACTTCTTAACATTCCTGAGTAGCAAAAGCACATACAGTAAAAGGACATCCTGAGAAAAGAAAGTCTCATTTATCACACAGAGTTGCTTAGTAAGAAGCCTGGCCCTTTCTCCACACAATGAGTGGGGATGGAGTGGGGAGTAAGGGTAGACACCCTCCTGAAGAAAATATGTACAGTCATGCACCCAGTAAGGTAGACAGACAGACATAACTTCTTTTTCTTGATAACCATCATCATCTTCAAGTCAGAGGATCCATGAGTACGAGCATGTGAGGCTGGTTTTACTTCTGCATTTCTTCATGCCTAATCTTGGCTAAGCCTATCAACTGAGTGGGCTTTATCATCAAGCATAAGGCTCAATATTTCCTTTTTACACATAAAACTTCCCTTTTTACACATAAAACTTTAAGACATGTAAAGAAAACAAACATAGATAAGCCACTATTCAGACACACAGAATTACGACTGTGTAAAAAAAAATGTTCCAGTTCATCAGATAAATATTTCTGGAAAGAAATTTAGAAATGTTCTACTACAAGCTTTTACATATGAAAACAGTATTATTAAAGTGCTTCCTTTAAACAAGCCACCAGTATTTTCCCCTCTTGCTTTCACTGATGTTATGTACTGATGAGCCTTATTAATGTGTGTTCATATTGCTCAGGCATAGGTCAGCTTTGAGAGTTTCATGCTAATTTCAATTTGCCAATGCTGGCTTTTAAGCTTTTGTCATGATCTCTTAGACTAATTTTAATCAGTACTTATAAAACCATATCTTTCAAAGATCCTAGAGCACTGGGGAACTACCAAGAGGACTGAAAAAGAGCTGATATGGTTCTAATCTTCAAAAAAGGAAAAACAATGGATCCAGGAAACTATAGACCAGGGGTCCCCAAACTTGGCAATTTTAAAACTTGTGGACTTCAACTCCCAGAATTCTTGGAGTTGAAGTCCAAAAGTCTTAAAATTTGCCAAGTTTGGAAACCTCTGCTATAGACCAATGTCTGGCATCAATACCTGGCTGGAAGATCCTGGGAAAGATTATCAAGCAACAGATTTGCAAACACCTAGAAGCGAGTGAAATTATAATCAGAAGCCAACGTGGGTTTGTCAAAAATAGATCATGCCAAACAAATTTTATTTCATTCTTTGACAAAGTGACTAAATTAGTGAACCAGCGAAATGCTGTGGCAATTGTATGCTTGGACTTGGTAAGGCCACAGCATACAATTGCCTACTTCTTAGTAATATAGAAAAATGTAGAATAGATAGCCTCAACACCACATGGATACAAAACTGGCTGATAACCACACTCAAGGTGTAGTCCTCAATGGAACTACATCTACAGGGAGGGAAGCATGTAGGGCAGTGGCCCCCAACCTTTTTTGAACCAAGGACCGGTTTCACGATTATTTATTCTTCCACGGACCGGTACCTGAGTAACGCGAGACTCCACCACCATCGGGGCAGCTCTTCGTTCGAAGCTGCCCCCCCACTTTGACGAAACTAAAGCGCGAGCACCCAAACACCGCTTTCCAACTGAAAACCCAGAAGCACTTTCTAACCGAAAACCCGGAAGCAACCGAAAACCCGGAAGCGCCGTCGAAACAAGATGGCGGTGCCCAAGCTTTGCGGCCCAGTAAAAAATGATCCACAGACAGGTACCGGTCCAGGGACCAGTGGTTGGGGACCTCTGATGTAGGGGGTATCTCAGTACTCTTAACATCTTCAAAAATGATTTAGATGAGGGGATAGAAGGGAAATTCATCAAATTTGCAGAGGACATCAAGCTGTGGGGAACACCCAACATTTTAGAACGTGGGTGTCAAACCTGATCACATCACAGACTGGATTGTGATGTATTGTGATGTTTTTTGCCTTTGTGGAGCAGGGGTTGGCATGGCCTTTGCATGACATATCCAGCCTGAATAAGTGTAGGCAAGAAAAACCAAACGCACAGGTATAGAATAGATGATACCTGGCTCAACAGCAGTAACTGGGAGAGGGAGCTAGAATCCTAATGGACAATCAGCAGTGTGCTACAGCTACCAAAAAAGCCAAGGCAGTCCTGGGCTGCATCAACAGAAGGATAACATGAAGACCACATGAAGTATTAGTACTGCTTTATCCTGCACCGGTAAAAACACACTTGGAATACTGTATTCAACTTTGGTTGCCGAAATACAAAAATAGATGTTGAGATTCTAGAAAGAGTGCAGAGAAGAACAACACAGATGTCTCCTGCTTCCTTGCATAAAGACGGAATCAATCAAAGTTTAGTCCAGCCTCCTTTCCACTGCGCATGCCCAGTTTTTGATGAAGGCTGATGATTGACTTGGAGAGTTCTTTGGCGCTCGTTCTTGACCGTTCTGAGCTCGGGACTAACTAAGGGTGGGATTTGGATTCTCCTCCCATACAACTAGAAGATATGTTTCAGGTAAGCCCAACGCTCTTTCTCAGTTGTGTAGGCTAAAACATGTTAAACAGCTGCAGGGATTGGATATGTCTACTCTAGCAAAGAGAAGAATGAGGGTGACATGATGGCAGTCTTCCAACATTTGAGGGGCTGCCATAGAGAGGACGGGGTCAACTGATCATCCAAAAGCACCTGAAGACAGGACAGGAAGTAACAGTTGGAAACTTGCCAAAGAATGAGCCAACCTACACCTAAGGAGAAATTTCCTGGCATTGAGAATAACTAATGAGTAGAACATCTTGCCTCCAGAATTAAGAAGAGATTGGAAAGTCATTTGTACAGAATGTTATAGGGAATGTGTGTCAAACTCAAGGCCTGTGGGCTGGATAAGGCCTGGAGGGTGCTTATATCTGGCCCATGGGGCTGCCCTGAAAACAGCAAAGGACTAGCCCGCAGTGCCTCTGCCAGGGAAAACAGAACTCAGGAGACTCCCAGGTTCCGTTTTCAGCTGCGATGGCCTCCTGCATCCCTCTGCTTGCACAAACAGAACTCGGGGGGCACATACACCCCTCCCTGAGCTCTGTTTGTGCTGGCAGAGGGATGCAGGAGGCTGTCATGGCCAAAAACGGAGTTCGGGAGCCCATTTTTGCTGGCAGAGCTCTTGGGCCACCACAGACACCCCCAACACAAGTGATATCAAGGTGGCCACACCCACCCCAGCCAACCCCAGCCCCCAAGGTCAAACACAACCTTGATGCGGCCCTCAATGAAATCGAGGTACAGGATCTCCTGTTGGAACAGGGGACTAGACTAGAACATCTTCAAGGTCCCTTCCAACTCTATTATTCTGTTGATACTTTTAAGCTATTTTTTCTTTTTAAAAGCTACTTTGGATACTTCATATTATAGAATGGTATGAATCTAAGGCAAACTACATGAAAGTGGACAGCTCATCTAAATTGACTAGATGCATTTGGTGATATAAATGCATTGAAGACCATTAATAGTCCACAAGCATAGTTGGACTGTAGATCATAGTGAATAACTATGTCAATCCTAATGTATTTACATTGTCTTTGGTTTAACAAGCTATGTGTGCCAAACAATGCTGGTTGCAAATCATGGTTAATAATTCTGAACAATATATAAATACAATCAAGTGGTTTATCAGCAAATCATAGTTTAAAACAATGCTGCTGTTATCAGTGATGGTTCTTAGCCTGGGCTAGTTCCTGCTAGTGTTCTTGGCCACATTTTTGAAAGTATTTTCCCATTGCCCTTCTTCCTAGGACTAAGAGTATGACTGGTCCAAAGTCACCCAACTGGTATAAGCAGGACTCCTAGTTTAGCACCTTTATCCACTACAACAAACTGTCTCTCAAAACAGTGTATGGAATCTGTCAATAAATAAATAAATCTGGAATAAACTCTAAGAACGGGGAATAAGATGTCACACAATCTGCTTATACATTGGCTTTCATCCAGTCAAAAGGGAGTGAAGAGCTAGTTCACAGAGTATGACCATCAGTTTATCACTACTGTGAGATGAGGGAAAATTGACCTGCAGTCGTTGATATGAACTTTATCAGGTTAGATAAAAGACTTCAATTGCCTTACGATCCACATATTACACTAAGAGATGCTATATGAGCAGATGACACGTTTGCCCGTATGAACCCTGAAATTCCAGCAACCTGGAATCCAGCAACTTGGAATTAAGGAGAAACTTCCTGACAATAAGGACAATTAACCAGTGGAACAGCTTGCCTTCAGAAATCGTGGGCGCTCCATCACTGGAGGTTTTTAAGAAGAAACTGGACAGTCACTAGTCTGAGATTGTATAGATTCTCCTGCTTGAGCAGAGGGCTGGACTAGAAGACCTCCAAGGTCCTGTCCTATCCTATCCTATCCCAAAATAACACAGAATAACGTTGCTTTGCAATAATGATCAGAAGTAAAGAAATCTTGTACACTGGAAGTGTCTACCTAAGCATTCAAATAGATCTTTGCCAAATAGGTCACATCAACCATTAAGAGCAGGGTTGTCAAATTCAAGGTCTGGGCCCTGGATCCAGCCCGTAGGGTGCTTAGATCTTAGAACAGTGAAGGAGTGACCCACAGTGCCTCTGCTTGTGAAAATGGAGCTTGAGCTCCGTTTTTGCTGGCAGAGGGTTGCAGGAGGCCATTGCAGCTGAAAATGAAGCTTGGGAGACTGTTTTCGCTGGCAGAGCACTTGGGCCATCACAGGCGCCTCTGACATAAGTGACATCGAGCTAGCCACGCCCACCCTGGCCATGCCCCCCCGGCCCCCCCAAAGTCAAACACAATGCTGATGTGGCCCTCAATGAAATTCAGTTTGACACTCCTAATCAAGAGGGTCTACATTACCAGTTTCTCTGTTATTGGGCAGGTCAGAAGTAGATAGCTGGATGACGTTATGTAGGGTTCAGATCCTCTACTTGGAATTGAACCCTTGGACCACTGTACTCTAGATGAGTCTAGAGTACTTTAATTTTTGGAGCTATGCAGATGCTGGTGATGAGCAGTATTGCAAGAAGGAAGATATAGATTCTATCAAATAGTATATACAGTAAAGTCCGCTTAACCTGTCAAAGCAGAGAAATACAGATGTTACATTTTGTATTGTCCTGTATATATGAAGTTTTACCTCACCTACACACACACACACACACACACACACACATGTATATGTATATATATATATCTCCTGTGGTATTTTCAGTTACATTGGCCACCAGGAGGCACCACATTACCGGTTTCATCCATATTAGGAATTGTCAAATGCGGGGGAGCCAGATGTTATTTGGGTTCAAATAGGGGTTATCTCTCTGCAGTGATTTGCTTGCTTGAATCATTTTCTGTTACCCGCAATATGGCTTCCCTTTCTCTAAGACAGCTCTTTGTTGTCTTTGGCCTATCATGAGATTCTGTTTTAAAATTAGACAAATGGCCTTTCCTTCTCATGCTAATTAGATTAGTTTTCCCCATCCTCCCCCAGGTACTTCTTCTTAAGGGGCTGCCATATAATCTTCAGAGTGAGGCAGGATGTAAGCTACTGAAGTTATAAGATGGATAGGTAGGAACTTAGCTACACGGAGAGGAAGTGTAGCTTGTTTGCTGTTTTGCTTTGTTAAATCAAAAGCTAATTATAATAATGTATTATTATATATACACTGATTTTTAAACTGTATTGAAACAGGAACTCCAGCTTCAATCCCAGCTGTGATATTCTTGTTCTCTCTTTCCTCATATATATAAAGTATTCTTTTATCTTTGGCTTGCCCTGTTAAATGGCTAATAGTCTCCTGATCAAAAGATGCAAGAAAATGTTTTTTTTTTCCACACAGTTAAAATGATTGGATTCCCTACCAAAAATCTGTGATGGCAAAAACTTAGCTTCTTGGATCCAAAACCTCCATGTTTGGAAGGAGATGAAAAGTGAGGGGAAAGCTCTATTCCTCCTGTCCCATTATAGGAAGATGTTGGGTTTATAGGCGTCTTTGGCCTAATTAAACCATGCTGTCCTTCTAAAAAATTTGGCTATTAAGAATACTGGGCAGGAGAGTGAAACAGTGTTCGGCTTAGCCAGGAAAGCCAACTGGGTGACTTTGGGCCAAACACTCTCTCTCAGGCCAACCCACAGGGTTGTTGTTGTAGGGAAAATAGGAAGAAGAATTGTGTCAAATACGTTTGCTGCCTTGAGTTACTTTTAAAAATAATAAAGGTAAAATATAAATAAATCAATAAAAATTAAAACCATTTTAAAATAGCAAACCTGTCGATTTTAAAAATTTATTCCATCTTGATTTTTTAATCTTCCATACTTTAGTTAAAGCACAAAAAACATATCAGCAAAAGAAGAAAAGCTAACTGACTTATCATTTACCTCCCTCGTGTTTTTTTTCTGTGTCATATCAGCATTCCCTTCCCAACCAAATGCTCTCCAAATGGTTTGATCTTCTAAAGCCTGTCGGTTCTGAGGAAATGGGCAGGGCCCTTTGCGATTTCAGCTCCACAATTGTGCTCTTGACCCCGGCCCCCCTAGTTGGTTAAAACAACCAGGGAGGGGGCCGTTTAGCAAAAGTCAACATCTTTTTACAGGGCTGGGAGATGTCAGCACCCTTATAAGGGATATCGGCCTGCTCTTTCCTCAAGAGGCCCATGCTGGCTCCACTATTCCTGGACAACTCTCATCCTATATCTAACCTCACCCTTGTAGGGAAGGAAGTGGGAAGGCAGCAGTGACAACAAAGGGCCCTGGCAGAAACTGGGCCTATGGCAGCCAGGTTTCAGGCCTGAACAGGGGACTGGAATCGCATTGGTTACCTTCATGCGTGACCTTTGATGAGACCTCTATGGAATGAGCACCCACATTCCTCTCCTGCTGGGTCTCTCAGCAGCCTTGGATATCTCTGCTTCAGGATCAGCACTGGCTACCGGCAAGTTTTCAGGTGCAATCCCAAGGGCTGGTTATCGAATAGCCTTTAAAGCCCTCTAAAGCTCAACCACATACGCTGGTGAAATTCTGCCTATCCTGTTTGAAGGAACAGAGAATGCCCATTGAAGGTTTCCATCAATCAAGATGCAAGCAGAACTGAAAATAGGCATTGTCTTAGCAGCTCACTTCTCCCAGAGCTGTATGACCCCCAAGTAAAAACCCTCATTCTCGCAACCTTCTGGAACTTTGTGAAAATTAGTCTCAAAGGCTTTGTCATTTGACTCTCTCTCACTCTCTCTTTCTCTCTCTCTCTCTCTTGATTGAAACTTATATATTGATTACTACTGACATATATAAAATTTATATAAAAGAAGAATTAACAAAAGCAGATTAAATCAATATGTTCACTCATAAAAACAGCCTATAAAAGGGAGAACTATTTTATAACAAATTGTGGTAAAAGAAATGAGGGATAAAATGCTTTTATAGATGCAATTTTATGGGAAATCCTCATACTGTCTAGATTTCTGTCTACACTCTTGCCTTCTTAATGTCTCCCTTCCAGGAACTATATAAGGATGTTATTAGCACCGGTTAGATTTTATTTCATTGCAAAGAACACAGACTACTATGGCAGCACAAACGAAAGCTGCCTGGTGAACTTGTGAAATCAAGCTAATCCCAACTTGGGCATTTTGGTAGATGATCATTGCAAGCAGATGAAATGTTTACTAGTAGTACTGGTAATAGATTGTGGCCGCCTGAACTGGAAGTCCAATTCCAAATTTGGGAAATAGTACAAAAATAGTATAAAGCAGGAGGGAATTCCTGGTCTGACATAATCCTGTCAGGCCCTAAAATGTAGCAACCCGCTTTTGAAACCCCTGAGCTCTTAGCCTGAGTGCCAAAATGGTTGTTACAGCACTAATTCATCTTATACTGGGACATCTCACTCTTCAGTCCAGGAATCTGTTCTGTGGCTGTTATTCTTGACTTACTGCTGTAGGAAAGAATTTTGTGAGTTTTAACAAAAAGACGTTGGGGCCATAGGAAAGCTTCTCCTTATCCATCTCCAGAGCTGCTCTATGACAGGAGTGAGCAACCTTTTTTTAGATCGAGAGCCTGCAGACACCCTTCTCCAAACTGGGTTGGATCAGCATAAAAAAAATGATTTCAGGCTCAGAATTGTTTGAAAACCGGGAAGAATTTAATGATGTTTGTCTTCTGTTGTATTAAAATTTCTGTTTGGTAGGAACTGTTGGGAGGGTCTGCATCCAGGGGTTGTGAGGCTGTGAATTGGCTTGGGGCTTCAAACTGTGAGTTTTTAGTACTCCCTGGTAAGGATGGCGAGCATCAGAGAAAGTGCTGCTGCCAAGTGTTTTTCATATGCTATTAGTTTAGGAAAGGAGTATATTGGGAATGAATCGTTATTTTTTAAGGGCAGATAGGTTGGTGCTGGCAGAAAGAGTAGAAGGTGGTGTAAAATTGCCAACTTTGACATGAAAGCAATTAATCTGATGGTTCCAGGCCTATGATGAGAGATTTTATATCACCAAACACTTCTGAATATTAATAACCATATAATGTCCATCCCTGTCTTATAATTTTGTGCTTTTGTTTGATTATTTATTTTACAGGGTAGGTTACCAAATCCACATCCTTTACAGGAGTTTATAATCTCAGCAATAAGAGCTATTAAGAGTAATATAATAAAAATAGTACTAAAGATAATTAAGAACTGAAAACATTTAACTTCTAAAGCACAGAAAAAAAAATACATGTAGTCCTTGACTTACAGCTGGTCAGAGTTACAATGGGCCCTGAAAAAGCTATATCATATATCATATAATAACAGAGTTGGAAGGGACCTTGGAGGTCATGTAGTCCAACCCCCTGCTCGAGCATGAGAGTCCATTCCAAATTTATGACTTGGATTTGAAGTTCTGACAGATGCTCCTCCCACCATAATCATGTGACCGCATTTGGGCACTCAGCAATCAGCCTGGATTTACTAACGTTGGCAACATCACGTTGGCAACATGATCATGATTTACAATGGTTTTGCCAGAAACCGGTGATTACTTTTGATTTCCAGCAAAAAAAAGCCCCAAAGGGAACAATGGGTTTGCTTAATGACTAGTGTTTGCTGAACAACCTCAGCATTCACTTTACAACTGTGGTGTTTGCAAAAAAGTTTGTAGCATCGGGGGGGGTCAGTTATGTGGGGACTGCCTAACAAATATCACTGCGTGATATTTAGTCATAAGTCAAGAACTTCTTGTATAATCTTTTTCCCCTTCCTGAAAAGGAAGCCATGCAACAAGGTGGCAACTACTGTAATTACAAAAGTTGGACCTGGTTCCTTGCTCTTATTTTTCTTCACACCAAAGTTACACTAGTAAAATCACACCACTCTACATATATATTCTACCAAATACAGAAATATTGGAAAGTATTACTGTCAGACACTGTAAGGAAATTAGCATACTAACACGGATTAATATGAGATTTGAGCAGCCCTCTTTCCCACCTTTTCTTTTTAATTAGTGTGTGCTTTCCATTTTTGTTTTAGAAAGACAGTTTGATTTTATTTATCCCCTGTGAGATTGATCTATCTCATCACAAATGAGGAGAGGCTGGTTTTCCTATCGATGTGTCTTAAAACTACAGGAGCAAGGATGGACTATAGGAGACTAACACTTTTTAATCATTCCACTCTTTTACTTGCTCACAAGATGCACAGCTTGTGGGAGCTCAACTTCTCTCACATATTAGGGTAAAGATCCCAGATAAGGGGAAAGACCCTAGAAGACAGACCAAAGGTAGGAGATAGAACTAGCAGGTGTAGACTCCTGAGGTTTCTGAGAGGAGAGGTTGAGATGAGAGGTTGACTTCCAATCTTTCCACTACTGGTCCTGTTGTGTTTCTGCTTTGTGGTACAAATGGGATAGGGGTACTTGGTTTTTTCCCCCTAAATTAAAAAAAAAAATCCCTGTAAAGAACATTGCTATTTTGTGCCTGACCCATAGGTAGAAATCTAGCTTGGGGTGGATAGATGGCAATACCTACCATAATTTTGTCCCCTTCTTTTTCTTAAATTCCTTTAAGCAGAGACATGAAGTAACTTACATAGAAGTTATTTTTAGTTTGCTCGAGACTTGATAGGACAGTTAAGTTAAAGGCAGGAAGCAGAATGTATGCTTTCGAGAAGAAAATCACAGAATAAGAGAGTTGAAAGGGATCTTGGAGGTCTTCTAGTCCAACCCTCTGCTCAAACAGGAGACAGTATATCATTTCAGACAACTGGTGTCCAATCTCTTCTTAAAAACTTCCACTGATTCAGCACCCACAACTTCTGGAGGCAAGCCATTCCACTGATTAATTGTTCTAATTATCAGGAAATTTTTCTTTATTTCTAGTTGGTTCTCTCCTTGATTAGTTTCAATCCGTTGCTTCTTGTTCAGCCTTCAGATGAGGTAGTTGCTTCCCCAGCCAATATTGCCTCACTCATAACTATGAATATTCGTTCTCTTTCTAGCTCTGTATAGTTAGTTATATGTGAACCCTTCCATGATTGTGTATCTCACAGGCACATCTAAAAAACATAGGGTGATCCAGGAGTGGGATTCTACCAGTTCGCACCTATTCACTAGAACCG
The DNA here is from genome assembly GCF_049901715.1 of Pseudonaja textilis. Classification (NCBI taxonomy): domain Eukaryota; kingdom Metazoa; phylum Chordata; class Lepidosauria; order Squamata; family Elapidae; genus Pseudonaja; species Pseudonaja textilis. The sequence continues at coordinate 121,204,765 of NC_141991.1, read as the reverse complement.
GTTGTTAACATTTTAAGCAGTTCGGAGAACTGGTTGTTAGAAGAAATTACTGGCCTAATCCTGTAAGGAAGGCAGGAAGGAAACATTCTGGTGTTGCTTTCAGAAACTGCCTCTCCATTAACCCTTATTACATTCTTGGCAGGACTAGACTTCCTGTCTCAGGAACGTCTCTGGAGTTTTTTTCCCCTCCTTTGCTGGTACTTTGCTTGTGTGGAGTGACCATGCAAAGTTACAATGGCACAGAAAAAAGTGTCTTATGACCATTTTTCACACTTACGACTGTTGCAGCATCCCCACAGTCATGAGAGGCCAGGCGAGGAGATGCGTGCCTCGATGTGAGTGACAATGAGTTGGCCACACCCAGCCAATAACATGACCACCAAGCCACGTCCACCCAGTCACATGACCATCAAGCCATGCCCACCACCCAAGCCCTACCCACAGAACTGGTTGTTAAAAAAACTGAATCCCACCCCTGGGGTGATCTCATGCCAGCTTGGAACCCTCCAGTCATCTTTAAAAGAGGGAATCATGTTACATTAGCCCAAACCCTTAACAGGCCGTCCTCAACTTACGACCACAATTGAGCCTAATTTTTTGCTGTTGTGAGAAATTTGTCAAGTAAGTTTTGCCCCATTTTACAACCTTTCTTTCCACAGTTGTTAAGTGAACCCCTGTAGTTAAGTCACGTGGTTGTTAAGTGAATCTGGCTTCCCCATTGACTTTGCTTGACAGAAGGTCACAAAAGGAGATCACGTGACCCCGGGACACGGCAAGCGTCATAAATATGAACCAGTTGCCAAGCACCCGAATTTCGAACATGTGACCCATGGGAGATGCTGCAACGGTCGTGAGGGTGAAAAACGGTCATCAGTCACTTTTTTCAGTGCCGTTGCAACTTTGTATGATCACTAAATGGACTGTTGTAAGTTGAGGACTTCCTATGCTGGATGCAAGTGCTTATAGAAAAAAAAGAACTGATGAGTATAGCACCATAATAAAACAGTAATAAAACAAATTTTAGCAGAGAGTTCAGGTTTGCTAACCGGAAAGGAGAATGCACTTGGTCCCCTGCATGCCATAACTAAGTGTCAGTCAAGGGACAGAGAACAGAGATACTCAGTGATACCAGTCAAAGGAACATGAGAATGAGAGAAAAAATAATATTAGTTAAGCAGTTAAAGAGAACATTTGAATCCTACACAGTGCTGACTCCTGCCACAAAGCTAGATCCTGGAAATGGAGAGCAGTAAAATAATCCCTTGGTATCTGGCTAGAGAAAAATAAACACACACACAGAAGGGGGGAGGGAGAGTGGGAGAGGGAGAAGGAGGGAGGGAGAAGGAAAAGAAAAGAAAGGAAGGAAAGGAGAAAGGAAAGCTAACTTAAACTTTCCAATCTAAACAAGAGTCCTTCTATTAATACACAGACACAAGTGTTCATAAGGAGGCTTCTTGCCCCAGTGAGGATGTAGGAGTGGTGAAGAGATGCCCTGTCTTCCAATTAGTTAGAATATAGGTGATCTTTCAGTTACTGAAGTATCTGTATTCTTTATTTATTTTTATAATGCCTTTATTATTTGTATAAATAACTCAAGGCAGCAAACATAGATCATACTCTTTCATCTTCCTATTTTCCCCACAACAACAGCCGTGTGAGGTTGTTGGGCTGAAAAAGAGTGACTGGCCCAAAGTCACCCACCTGGCTTAGAGAAACTAGAGTTCACAATCTCCTAGTTTCTAGCCTAGAACCTTAACCACTAGACCAAAGTGGAGATGAATTTCAAATGAATGTAATTATGCACATCTTGAACTAAAATGTTATTCAGAGAATAATGTGGTGGCAACAAATAACAGTTCTGTCTCGTTCTGGTATTGGGAACCAATTGGAGCAATGGCTTGAAGGACTTCAATGCTTGAAGGACTGCATCTTCCTCAAAGATAACAAAGACAGACATTCCTATCCAACTCATGATTAGCATGAAATATCCAATGGTGAAGCTGAGAGGCAACATTTATGCATGAAACTCTCCCAAATGTGTACCATTTTGTGCAAATTTCTAATCTAAGATTACAGCTGTATAGGATTCCCCAGGAACAAAGGGCTGGAAACATTTGGCTGGAAATCCGGCAGGGCCTGAGAAGAAGTCAATCTCTAGATAGCACTCCATAAACCGATTTGAGATGAGGCTAAAGCTAAACGCCATTATGGAGGATCAGTCTCAAAAGAAGACTGCATCTCAGTGTCTTTGCTAGCAAAATGTTCTTGAATGTCTCATGACATTCAACCAATTTCCATAAATCATTCATATTGTGCCAAGCTCGTCTCCTGCAAAGACTATGTTTGAGTGAAGGCATTATCATAGAAAGGATCCTATCTTTATAGATGAAATATATGTGTAAATGAATAATATCTCCACAGTATAATATGGAGAAACGCCTTCTCTGCCATTTTCTTTTTTAAAAAATATATTTTTATTAATTTTCTTTTGTTACATCATAAAACATTCCTTTTGAACCCATTCAGATCAGGGTGAGCTTGCATTTGTCTACCAAGGGCCACATCTGCTGGGGTTTATGAAGTTTGCAGTTGATGGAATTTTGGTTGAAATGAAAAGCTACATTCATTCCATCTCAGCCCCTTCCCCTTTTTATGACCCCCTTCTCCCTTTTCCAGGCTTGTGGAAAAGCCTGATAGTTCTTAGCTACTTTAAGGAACTTGAACACATGGAACTCTATGCAAAATGGAGTTTCCCAATTGTTTTAAGGGGCAACCTTATGTCCCACATGCACACAGAGTAGTAAGTCAGGTGTGCCTTTCTAAGGTAAGACCTTTGCTGAAGCTGACTGAAGAAACTTTTGAGTGCCGGAATGATTTGAATCTATGAATGACCTACAATGAGAGAAAGGGGGAGGGAGGGAGAGGGAGGGGGGGGAGGGAGGGAGACAGAGAGAGAGAGAGAGACCTAAGTTTTATATAGTTCTGATGACAAGTTGGCTATCCTTAACATAAGCTGATGATGGCAACCGCATTTCAAAATTTTTGGATAATCTTGTTGTTTATCCACTTATATGAGGTTTAATTAAATCAAGTTAATCACCTATAGAAGTGTTAGTGAATAACTTAGAACTCTGCACCTGTGAAACAGCTTCTCATTTAAAACTTACATGATCATCGTTAACCATCTTGCTTTAACATACTAGAGCTAAGCAGTTCTGATCCAGTTTCAATCACATTCTTAGTATGGCTCAAACAATATCATCTATAAAATATAAAACTTACATAACTGGAGGCATTTTGCTAAAATGATTGGCTGAAGTGTTCCAGGCATTGGTGCATAATGTTATGGTGATATTTAATTGTTGTTTTTGTTCAACTGTTCATAGATAAGCATTGTTATTACTTACCATATCTAGTAAGATAGTCATGGAATAACTGGGAATATGTAACACCTCCATGGGGTGCTTGCCCGAGACCAGAGGACATACAGGAGCATGGGTAAAACTTTGGGGAGGAATCAGAGGATCCCTCCTCCCAAAACAATGCCACCCCTGCCCTGGCCTCCAGAGAGAGCCAGTTCAAGAGAATAACAAGAGCCAAGAAAGTTTCATTGAAGGTTCCAAAGAAGGGATCTATCAATCAAACAGGGAATAGGATCCGGTAGCATTTGAACTATGCACAAGGGTCAAAAGGACACTCATAGCAATGTTCAGGGAACCCCAAGGTATGCACAAGTAGGGAAAAAAAGGGGGATTAAGAAACAATTACTGGGGACCGAGCACATTCCTGGCACACCAAGTGAGAACATAAAGAACTAAAAGACAGTGAGGGCGGAGCTGGCGGAGCTGGCTCTCAGACCTTGGAGGTCTGAGATCGCTGCCGATATCTTTGCTCCTGGATGGTCCAAATGGATCTAAACCATCCTGAAGAGACGGTGAATGTAAAGAGCGCATCCTGTCAATCCCAGGGACACCACAAAGTCCCTGGTAGATCCAGGAGAAGCTCTTCTTGCCAGCGGCAAAGAGGCAGCCATTAAAGCTGCTGAAGTTGGGACAGCTCCAAAACAAAAGAGAACGGAAAGAGAGAGTGTGCCGGATTAGGTGAGAACTTTATTTAAAGATTTGAAAGGACACCCTAAGGAAAAGAAAGAATCTGTAAAAGTTTTGACAGAAGTGATTAAGCGGCGATTTTAAACAGGAATGTCAAAGTAATATTTTTTTTTCTCGTTGCTGGATTTTCTACACACGATCTTATATTTTGAAACTGGACTGGTTTTTTTTCTCTTCTTCATCTATTCTTATTCTCCTTTTTGACTTTATAATATTTTAGGCTAGAGACTCCCTTTTAGTTATTTTTTTTCTTTTTTTAATTAATTCTTATTATATTTTGCTTGGAAAAGGAAGGGGAAAGTGAAAGCAAAAGAAACTTTGTAACACTGCCAACTAGAGGCTTGGAAATATTCTATTTCTCTTTTGACCAGACAAAGCTGAGAAAGAACTGAGACTTCTTTTCAAGGACATTGCCTGTTTGATAAGATAGAGGGAAGAGCATGGGAGAGTATTATTGCAGGTGCTCTTCTGGGTTTCTATCAACAGTTGGAGTCCGGTGTTGAAGCTTATAGGAAAAGAAAAGGTGACAAGTCTCTGGAGAAGAGAGTTATAACAAGAGCTTTGGATAATTAAACAAAGTGCAGTGTGCTCTTTTTATTTTTTCTAGGCTGCACTACCCCTCCTCATCAGTTTACTTTTTGTAATAGCTATTTGGATTTTTGGCTCTTTGGAACTTGTCTTTGTTTTTGTTTTTTCTTGTCTTTAGAAGTTAAATTTCCAAGCTTGCTTTTTATTTTAAAGGAAAAGCTTTAGTATTAATGATTCCCTTCCTTTTCTTTTTAAGGGAGTAGTCTTTTTTCTTTTTTTCTCTCCTTCCCTTGTATTTTTTTCTTTCCATTTACTTTCCATATTGGGTTTTTTTTTTGGGGGGGGTGTTTCTGGCCTTTTTTTTCTCTTATGCATCCTTTTATATTTGAGACCTCTTAATTGGATTAAGGTGTTGAAGAACCTGAAGAATTTTTCCTTTCTTTTTTTAGCTTTTTATTCTTCACTTTTCTGCCTTTTTTAGTATTTTACAACTTTTTCCTTTTTTGTGTGTGTTTATGGTCTTTTCCTTCAATTTTGAATTTTTACTGTTATCTAACCAATTGATTGGATTAAGGTATACAAGAACCTGAAGATTTTTTTTTCTTTTTTATTATTATTACTATTTGGCTTCTCTTTTCCTATTGTTTTTATTTGGAACTGCAATTGGTTATTTCACACTTGGATTAAGGTCTAGAAGAACTTGAAGATTTTGAATTGCTCAAAATGAGTAGGAAATTAACAGCTCCTGGTTCCTCAACTTCTACTTCTTCCTCTCCACCATCTGGAGGACAACGTTCAATACAGACAATGTTAAGGCAAGAAAAAGAACAAGAAAAAGTGACCCTGCAGATGATTACGCAAGGAATTCAAAATAGTCAAACAAGATCAGAGAATATTGAAAAGAGAATAGAGAACATTGAACAAAGAACAGGGAAAACCAATGAAAAAGTGGAGAACATCCAACAAATGATGATGAAGTATGATGAGAGACTCTAAAAAATTGAAGAAGAAGATAAACAAAGAGACAAGAAGATTGGAGACATCGATAACAGATTAACTGTGGTTGAACAGGATAAAAGTGGTATGCTGTGATGGGAGATGGACAGATCAGAATTTTATCTTAGATTCCAAAACATAGAGGAAGAAAAAGGAAAAAATCTAGCTAAGATAATGATAGAAATATTGGCTGAAGCTTTGGAAATAACTGAAGAGAAGATGGTGGATGGAATAGATGAGGTCTATCGAGTCTTCACAAGATATGCAAAGAAAAATGGCTTACCAAGAGAAGTTCACATCAGATTTACAAAGAAAGCCATTAAAACGCAAATATTCCAAGTGGCAAGAGAGAAAACATTGAAATACAAAGATAAGGAGATTGTGGTCTTGAAACAAGTACCCGGAAGAGTGAGAGAGATGAGAAGAGAACACTGATTCTTGACCAAATTGCTACATAAAAAAGAGGTGAATTATAGATGGCTGATTCCAGAAGGTTTAATGTTCACATGGCAAGAACAGAGATATAGAATTGACTCAATTGAGAAAGCTTAATCATTTTACACAGAATTTTTCAGAGGGAAAGAGGAAGAGGCAGAAAAAGAAATTTCACTAATTGAATTCCAAGAGGACTGCCATGACGACTGAAAAAGAAGAAGGTGCAGTAGGTGGAAAGGAGGAAGCCAAAGAACAACGTGAACCAAGATCCACGAGAGCTGTCAAACCTAACTACAAAAATATAACCATGGAAGAGAAAAAATTGATTACAATTAATATAAATGGACTTAATTCAGCCATTAAAAAAAGGAAAACCTTCCATAAATTAGAGAAATTAAAATTTGATATAATCTGCCTACAAGGAGAACATATTAAAAAACAGTATGAACAATTATTGATACAGCCAAACTTAGGGAAAATATTTACTTCCTTGACACAATGTAAGAAAAGAGGAGTGGTTTTATATATTAAAGAGACCATCCCAGTGAAATTGATTTATACTGGTGACAACAGAAGAATACTAATGGTGGAAATAATGGACAATAATATGAAAACACTCCTGATTGCAATCTATGCCCCAAATGACAATCAAGAAGAATTTTATAAAAAATTACACATGAAAATAATTAAACTGGACTATGCTAATATGATGGGAGATTTTAATGGAATTGTAGATAATGAACTGGACTATATAGCACAGAAAACAATAAAGCAAAACAGAAAGACTCTCCCTAAATCTTTTTTTAAAATGGTAGATGAAATAAATGTAAAAGATACATGGAGAGAAAGAAATGCTAAACTAAACAATACACCTTCTACTCAAATAGACATTTATCATGGTCCAGAATAGATATGATATGGATGTCAACAGAATTATTAACATTGTTAATTGTTAATTGAATTGTTAATTCAAGAAATAAATATTGAAACAAGTACTTGGGCAGATCACAATCCAATGACAATTAAATGGAAAGGACAAAGAAGAAGATCTAGATGGACGTTAAATAATACTATTTTAAAGGAAAAAGACTTCACACAGTGGATGGAGAAAGAACTGGCTTTTTTCTTTAGAGAAAACAAAAAAAAAAGATACATCAATCCAGAATGTATGGGATACAATGAAGGCATATGCCAGTGGCTTGATAATAGACTATACAAGGAAAAGAAATACCATAAAAAGATTAGCCTCTAAGGCATTAGAGGATGAGTATAAAGGACTTGAAAAAGAGCTACAGAAAATGCCATAGAAAAACGACATTAAGTTAAAAATGGATATAACCAAACATAAAATGGGTCTAATGGAAAAAGAAGAATTAGCACAGAAAATTAGAAGTGCTAAACAGAACTACTTTGAAGATGCATATAAACCAGGTAGATGGTTAGCATATAAATTGAGAAAGGAGAAAGACTCAAGGAAAATATTGCAATTAATAGATGACCAAGGCCAAGTTTTCTATGGTAGTAAAGAGAAGAAAATCATTCGAGACTTCTATGGGAAACTATATATGCAAGAGAATATTGATGAGGAAAAAGTTAAACAGTACTTACAGAATGCTAATTTACCCCAGATACCTAAAGAGATTGAAACAATGTTAGAAAGCAATATAACGATGATGGAGTTAACTGAAGCACTCAAGAAGCAAAATAAAGGAAAGGCACCAGGCCCAGATGGGCTTCCGGCAGAATTTTACAAAACATTACAAGAATCATTGAATCTTCCATTGCTAGAAGTTATGAATGAAGTTATGTTAAAGAAGAGGATACCTAAATCATGGTCAGAAGCTTATATCACACTTGTTCCAAAAGAGGAAACCGATCCATTACAAATCAAGAACTATAGACCTATTTCCCTACTAAACGCAGATTATAACATTTTTGCTTCAATATTGGCAGAAAGACTTAAAAAATATTTAAATAATTTTATCCATCCTGTTCAAAATGGATTTCTGCCAAAGAGACAAATTAAAGACAATATGAGAGTAATCTTAGACACTTTGGAATACTATGAGGCACATCCTGAAAAACAAATGGCTCTGATATTTCTAGATGCACAGAAGGCATTTGATAATGTGAATTGGTGATTCATGTTATTACTGCTGGAACAGATGGGTTTTGCTAGAAAATTTATTCAAGCGATAGAAGCTATATATCATAAGTAAACGGCAAAGGTAATGATAGAGGGAGAACTGACAGACTATTGATATAAGAAAAGGAACAAGACAAGGGTGCCCACTATCACCTCTGTTGTTTGTGTTAACTTTGGAAGTGCTAAATAGAAATATTAGAGATGAAAAGAATATAAAAGGGATGAAAATTAAAAAGGAAGAATTTAAGTTGCAAGCATTTGCAGATGATCTGGTTTTTATTTTAGAAGACCCTTTAGAAACAGCATCAAAATTGATAGAAAAGATAGAGACATATGGAAAGGTGGCTGGTTTGAAAATAAATAAAGATAAGACAAAGATCTTGACAAATATGCTATCAAGACAAAAAGAAGCACTGGCAGACCTATTGAAAATTCAGGTCACGAATAAGATCAAGTACTTGGGGATAAACTTGACAGCAAGATGCAGTACACTAAAAGAGAATAATTATATCAAACAGCAGATAGCGCTAGATTTGGCGAAATGGGAAAATTTACAACTGTCATTAATAGGGAGAATATCAACAATCAAGATAAATATGTTACCCAGAATTTTATATTTGTTTCAAACAATTCCAATTAGGCTTGGAAAAGACTACTTTGAAGATTTAAATAAAATTGTGTTGAAATATATATGGCAAAGTAAGAAAGCGAGAATAAAGTTAAAACTTTCGCAAGATGCTAGAATAAGAGGAGGATTTGGTTTGCCTAATTGGGAGTTGTATTACCAAGCTACAAATTTGATGTGGGTTAAGGAATGGATAACATTCAGAAATACTAGATTGTTGACATTACAAGGACATGATCTGTTGTTGGGGTGGCATGCTTTTTTATGGTATAAAGCAGTGGCCCCCAACCTTTTTTGTACCACTGCCCGGTACAAAATGTACAAAATGATCCATGGACCGCTACCGGCATCAGCATGCACGACCAAGGCAAGGCGAACTGAGCGACCAGCCAGCCAGCTGTCCCCCACTTCTCCGCGCCACCTTCAATTCCTCCTTTGTACCTTCTCATGGTCGACGGGCTTTTCGGACTCTTTCTTAATCACCTCCTGAGTAATGCGAGACTCCACCGCCATCGGGACGGCTCTTCGTTCAAAGCCGCCTCCCCTCTTCGAAGAAACTAAGGCACGAGGATTCCTTCAGCACCCAAACACCGCTTTCCAACCGACGACCGACAAGCTCACCCGGAAGCACTTTCTCAAGCGCCATCGAAACAAGATGGCGGCGCCCAAGCAAAATAGGCGGCCCAGTACAAAATGATCCACGGACCGGTATCAGTCCGGGGCCCAGTGATTGGGGACCCCTGGTGTAAAGGAACTAAAACACAGGGGTACTTTAGAAGACATTATATATGGGAGTCTCTGTGGTTAAACTGGGAGAAGATTAAAAGATAATGTTATTTGAAAATTCCAGTCTGGCTATCGACTATTGAAGCATTTTCTTATCCTATAATATACAAAAAGAAACAAACAGATATGGTGAAATATTGAATGAAAAGGGTGAACTTAAATCTATACAAAAACTAGTGGAACAAGGTATAATGATGAATTGGTTTTCATATGCGCAAATACATTCAAGGTATGATAAAGATTCTAAAACGGAAGGTTTCTATGATAAACTGACTGACAGATAAGAGTTTGACAGGTACTGATGAAAAGGTGATTAAAAAATTATATGGATATTTATTAGAAATTAAACTAGAAGAAGAGCAACTTAAAGAAAGTATGATTGCTTGGGGGAAGAATTTTGGATATGGGATTGATTTAGAGAAATGGCAAAAATTGTGGTCTCAAAATTATAAAATGACAATGTCAACAGCATATAAAGAAAATTTGTATAAGATGTTTTACAGGTGGCATTTTTCCCCGACAAGAATAGCAAGAATGTTCAAGAATAAATCCAAAAAATGTTGGAAATGTCATCAGACACCTGGCTCATATTACCATATGTGGTGGACTTGTGCGGACACTAAAAAATACTGGACTAAAATCCACACGTGGTTGGAAAAAATGACAAAAAAATATATAGATTTGAAACCAGAGATATTTTTATTGGGAATTTTACCTGAAATATATAGTAAAGACTTGAAATACCTGATTGTAAATGTATTAACAGCAGCTAGGATTGTATTTGCTAAAAACTGGAAAAATGACAAAATACCATCACAGGAGGAAATCATTAAGAAAATATTGGAATGTGCTGAAATGAGTAGATTGACATTTGAAATTAGAGAACAAGATGATAAACAATTTTATAAAATTTGGGATCTATTCTATCAATGGTTAGACAATAAAATATAGTAATGAAATATGTAGACTTTTAGAAAATAATAAATGTATAAAGATGTATTCTTTTCTTATTATATCTACAAAATGATTCTAGGATAGATTTGGGATGATAATATGAACTGTCATAAAACAAATTAAGTAAAATATGATTATTTCATAAAACATGAATGAATAAAAGTATAGTCAAATGATTGATTAATAATGATATTAATGTATTTAATATTTGATTGAAAATATGAGATTATATACAATGTAGTTGTAATTCAAGACTATGAAATGAAAGCACAAAACAATTTGTAAACCAGCCGGCACACTGTATGTATATATATGGAAGATGACTTGATGTTTTTATGTTTTGTTTGTTTATGTTTCTTTTAAAAACCAATAAAAAAATTTTTTTTTAAAAAAAGAAAGAACTAAAAGACAAAAATGAGAAGATGGGAGAAAAAAGGTGAGAATCAAACAGCTTGACAGGGGTGCAGCTGGCTGGTACCCTAAATAGGAGCAAAGTAGAATATTTTATTGTATAATGCTGATTGTATTGTATATTTCCACTCTTTGCTCTCCTGTTCCTTCTTTGCTTTCCATAGGAATAAAGTTTCTCAAGTTAAAAGTGTGTGTAGGCTGACTATCTTTGTTTGCTAAATACTGACCAACATTTCAATTAATCTCACAACCTTTTCTCCTAAAGTTGGAATTCATGGGGAATAATTAATGGGAAACAGAGTGGGCCTTGCACCCTTTCGGATCAGCATCCATAAATGCCTGTTATTTCAGTAACTAAGTAGGAGTGGGGGTGGAATTGCGACTTCTCCTGCTTCAAAAATGCACTAAGGCTTTTGAATGCCAACAATTACAAGAATGTTTTCCTCATTCAAACCTATCTGAAGAGGTACTCCTCTGGTATTGGAACATCTGGCTGTAGGAAAAGTGGGAAATCTACCCTGGAAGCCAAAGGTAATACTGGATTTAGTATGTATATCTATGTGTGTGTGTGCCCGTGCGTGCATGTACATACAATAATCCCATAGTTAATTCCTCCCTTACTTTCATCTTGTAACATCAGATGCAGGAGAGAAAATGGAACATATTCAGATATCTACTTTGCAAACATGATATGATTCTATCACTATATAATTTCTAAAACAGAGTAGTCCAAGGCATGGGTTTGCATTGTTGAGATGAGGAAAGAGTTATCTGGGGAAAAAAGGGAAGTAAGAGGATCAGGGTCACCCTCCATCAAGAGCTCCACTTCCATGCTCCAGATTGGCGTGAGCGGCATGGGAGGGCACAACCTAGGTGAATTTTACGTTTCCTATAGGATTACACAAACTGGCTTTATTAGATTCCCCCAAATGCTTTTTTTTTTAATCAAACTTGTCCCCATCATCTGTTCACTCAAAATAAAAACATGGTTAGGTGGAAGCAGCAAAGGGCTTTTTCTAACTATGCTACTTGACTCTCTTCTGGATGGGCTGCAGAGGAATGCCCTCCATTTCTTGCCTTTGTTGATCTGAAATTACTGTTTTTGTTATATGCTCAGCTCAGGTTAGCTTTAACAGATACCAAACAACTTTACCATTTTCATTATTGTTATTTTTGTCCAATACACTCTCTTCTCAGAGTCCAGCTATACTGATCAAAAATAAAAGCTATGTAGAAAGCCTTAAAAGACTTCGGGCATTATTTGCAATAATAAAATTATAGTTCTGTTACATGTATGTGTTTCTAATATTACAACTATTGGATATAGGCTGAAAACATCTGAATCACCACGTGACGGGAAGACTAATGCTGCTGCAATCTGACTGCTTGCTTGTCTGGATTTTTGCAGCCCAGATCTCGTAGTTTGTCCATTGGCCCTTCAGCTAAAAAGTGTTAAAATGGTACATGTTACAATCACTCACCTGGATATTAGCCATGCCCAAACAACATCCTCAAATGGCTGGGTCTTGTTTTTTCTCCCCCCCATCCCATGGTGCACATTTAGCTTTAAAACAAAGTCCCATCTTGCACCTTCTTTCTCAATCTGGGATCCTCTACCGGAGGATGCTGTGCAGTATCTTAGGTATTCCTAGCATTCTTCTGGACAGAGAGCTTTGATGTTACTGGGATGGGATCTGTTGGAGCCATTTTGCTAGCTTAGGAGTCACAGCCCCGAGTGTTCCTACCACCCCTGGGACCCCTTTGTCCTTTACTTTCCACATCTTCTCCAGTTCTTCTTTCAGGCCCTGGTTTTTCTCCAGCTTCTCATACTCCTTCTTCCTGATGTTGCTGTCACTTGGCACCATTACAACTATCACCACCACTGTCTTCAATTCCTTCTCTACACACACACGCACACAGAGTAAGCTTTTGTTCAGGGTCCTTCTCATCAATAAAAATTCCATTAAAATGTCTTTAAGTATTTTGACTCCACACAAAGGATAGTGTATCCCTAAGTGCAATATGAACAGGTGCTCACAGTCTTTCTAAAGTTTAAGGTTTGAATAAAAAGTAGTCCAAGGATACCTCTGTTCTGAGGTAAATCGAAATGCAAATGTTTAACAGGTGATGCTGCCACTCTATTATTGGCTTTCTGGTATTTTAATTCATTTTTGTGTCACATTAATAAAGGATATTTGTTAGGTTTTGTTGGGAGCATCACACTGAGGCAGAATATTTATTACTTAAAACATGCATAAACTTAACACACGTTCTTAAACATTTGCTTGGACTTACCCATCAGATAACCTGCAGTTTTCTTTTGCCATGCTGTCATAGTTTCAGAGCACCACCTTCTGGAAACGCAGTGGTGTGCACATATCAAAACCATCTACTTACTAAATAAACTGAGAAAATAACTGTGGCACTGAAGCATATTTGTGACAGTTTATATATTTAATTTAAAAAATTCAGAATGGGTTGAATTAGGTTAGGGATAAAGCAAAACAGCTGCTAAATTAAAAAAACATATTTAATTTGTTTCCTAATGCAAGCTAACTTCCAGGAAAAAAAGCAAATTGTTTGCTGCTGGATCCATTCATTCAGGATGTATGCAATTCTAAAAACGAATAGGAGAAAGCAATTGGTGCATACATGACTATTTTTCCTCCCTTCCTTAATTGGAAAGAAAATTGTTTGCCAATCTATACAGAGTTTTGCCCCAGGGAGAAAAATTAGCTAATTGCCCATTCTTACATTGCATTAAGCCACGTGCTGTTCCTGGATGCCAGGCAGGGAGAAAAGAATGGGCACTTTTATTGTATTCTTTCAAAAGAAACTGTTGAATTCCACTCTGCCAAACAAGAGTGAAAAATGGCTACAACCAATTCCTATTGTTAATAGTTCAACAGCAGCTGATAGACTATATACGATCATGTATAAGCTATGAAATATCATTGTCCTCAGTTTTTTGTATCTGCAATTGATAATTAGAAAGCAGACCTCTATATAGGCATGCAATTTTGTGCAACTGCAATTCTAGCATTCTTTAGACTTTTGCAAATGCATAAAATAAATCTTTCAGCATTGCGGTTAAGTCATGGGGACAATGTGTGTGTGTTGTTTTTCCTTCTCCTTGCTTAGCTGTAGTGGTTTTTGTTGGGTCAGGACAGCATCAGGCTGGTGCTAGACCTGCCACTCATACCCTGTGACTCATACTGGTTTCCTCTCTCTGTGTGTATCTCTGTCTGTCTCTCTTTCACATTCTTGATGGAATGCCCTCTTGCCTTTGCTTGTGGATTCTCTGATCCCTATAGAACAATGATGGCAAAACTTTTCAGCACCGAGTGCCCAAACCAGAATGCGCGTGCATGTGTGCATGCCAGAGCACCAGAAACAAAAAGACCAGCTGGCTGGTGTTTTTTGGTTGGGACCATTTTCAGACGGTGTTTTGGACCATTTTCAGGTTGTTTTGGGGGCCATTTTCAAGCTGTTTTCTGGTGCTCTGGCACCTGCGAAGACCAGCTGGCCAGTATGCACATGTGAACCAGAAACCAGAAGAATAGCTGGCAACGGCATGTGTGCCTATAGAGAGGGCTCTGCGTGCCACCTCTGGCACGTGTGCCATAGGTTCGCCATCAGGGCTGTAGAACTAGCAACATGATTGTAAAATCATCACAGTATGATTTCACGGAGCATTAAGTTATTTGATGGCAGTGGGGGAGGGGTTTGCACAATTTTGACTTGTGTGCCAATTGCTTCTGTTCCTGGGCTGAAGGGTCTTGCTCTATCATTCATGCTTTGTCATCTTTTCAACACACTTTATATGGGGCTGCCCTTGAAGGCCACCCAGATGTTAGAATTGATCCAGAATCCAGCAGCTTTGATAATTACTTATGGATGTTCCTCCTTATATCCATGTGGCATCTCTGTGAGATGCACTGGCTTCCAATAGGCCTTTGGGTAAGGTCAATGTGCTGCATATCCATCTTTTAAGGCCCTGCGTGGCATAGGACAGGGTTATTTGCAGGACTGCCTCCTTCCCTAGACTACCTGCCCATCCCACCTGCCCCAGTAGGGAGGGCACACGCCCAGTCCTCTCACTGGGGCAATACCCACCTCATGGGACCTTGGAGGAATGACTTTTTGGTGGCAGCCCCTGTCATTTGAAACTATCTGTCCTCTAATACCCGATTGGTGCTGAGCTGGCAGATCTTTGAAAAACCAGTCTTGAAAAACCAGTCTTAAAAACCAGTAGATAATTGCCCCTTCCTTCCAGGCATTTCCAGGCTTTCTTTCAGCACGAATGGTGTCCCGATTGCTGGGTTGCAGTACAAGTGGTCCTCGACGTTATGACCCCAATTGAGCCCAACGTTTTTGTTTCTAAGTGAAATGTGTGTTCAGTGAGTTTTGCCCCATTTTACAACCTTTCTTGCCATGCTTGTTGAGTGAATCACTGCAGTTGTTAAGTTAGTAACCCGGCTGTTCAGGGAAACTGGCTTCCCCACTGACTTTGCTTGGCAGGTGCTGGCAAAAGGAGATTGCGTGACCCTGGGACACCGCAACCGTCATAAATATGAATCAGTTGCCAAGCATCTGAATATTGATCACGTGACTATGGGGCGCTGCAACGGTTGTGTGAAAAATGGTCATGCAGTGTATGTAATTTTTTTCAGTGCTGTTAAGTTCAAAAAGTCACTTAAATGAGCTGTTGTTAAATCGAGGACTACCTGTATATTTCAACCCGGTTGTCGTCTTATGTTTTGGTTGACTTTCAATGTATTACATTGGCTTCTCTTGGTGGCCAACCTTTTTACAGGCCATCCTGAATTACTTGGTTTGAGTCAGGAACCCATATAGGTGCTGTAAGTAATAGATCCCTCCATCAAGGCCATGAAAGAGCAAAATGAACGGGGAAAGTCAGCCTTAGCCAGGGTCAACAGATGCAACTCCCATCCTTAACGGAGCAAATCGCTCTGAAGAAGGGCAGCTAATGCAAGAGAGTCAGGGGTCCTTGATGCCCTCTGAGCTTGCTTGTTTTCTTGTAGATGTTTCATTCACCCAAACTAGGTAGCATCACCCGTGCTAGTAAGGAGTGCGGTTTGCTGTCAGTTCATATTCTGGTGGCTTGCCCTGTCTGTGTGGGTGGGGGCTTCAACTACAACTTCAGACCATCTATCAAGGAGGCAATATCCCAATCAAGAAACTGCCACACAGCCATCAGTAAACAGCCCAAACAAAGATTCTTTAAGACCGCCCCCAGCCACACAGACAGGCAAGGCACCGGAATATAAACCGACAGCAAATAACAATTCTTTACTAGCACTGACGAGGTTACCTAGTTTGGGTAGTAAAACATCTGCAAGAAAACAAGCATGCTCAGAGAGCGCCAAGGACCCCCCCTCATATTTCAACCCTGGGCTATATTCTCCTTTATTGACAAGAAAGTCAGGTAAGGTCTCACAACTGGGCTGATCTAGCAGGCTTTGTTATGATTTCACGATGCAAAGGAGAAGCAAATCAATATACTGCCCACAGGATCGATCTCTCTAGGCAGAACAGTGAGGAAGTACTTGGGGCAGGGAGGGGATAACCATCGTCTTTGCACCCTAACACCCCCTCAGTGGGGGGTTTCTGGGACTAACTGGGTAGCAGTACAAATACCTAGCTGTTTCCACAGTAAAAGAAAAGAAGCACTAAATTACACCTTGAAAGGTTAAATTCCTCATAGATATGATTGTGTATCAATGTGCAACAGCGCATGGGCTAAGAATGAAACTGTAGGCCAGCCTCTCCAAGGCATTGATACGTATTTATAGAAAGGATAATACACATTGTATTAAATATATGTATATACATACAAATTTGAACTTTTAAAAAAGTAACCTTCTATAAAAGAGGTTGAACAATTGTAGAGCTAGCCACCCATGCTAAAATTGTCGCCTAACATACCCATGTCGTAACTGACGTGACCACAGTCTTCTTAGGCCAGCATAGAGAGACAGCATGTACTTGCTAGGATCCAGGAAGAGCAAACCAAGCACCTTAGAACATCGGGAACACAACAGTCATTTCACCTGCAGAGCCAGGAGCTCTTTAATCGCGTGGTAGTGCAAAACACCTCCTCTCAGTAGTCTTGCAACGGAATTGGGCAACATTCGGGTCTCCGTAAAGAAGAAGCTTACTGGGCATAATCCTGAGCAATAAGTAACTGGGGTGCATCTCAGTCTCCCCTGGTCTTTTACTAAAAGTATTAATCCGGATGAATTCCTTTGCATGGCAAGCAATTAATTAACATGTTACACAAGAAAATTCCAGGCAGGGAGTGGCTCTCCTCTCACCATTTAATCTAGAGGCAGAACACCCAGGATGGGATAAGAAGAGGGTTGCTGAATAGGGCCTCTCTTTTCCTGCCGCTCTGTAAAAGTTATCGCAGGCAAACCACACCTCCCCCCGGGGCCCTGAGCCATCCTCTACCTTTTAATTTTTCTTCAAAGCCTTGGAATGAAACAAAAGAGATTTCCAGGCCCAGCATTTTTTTCTGGACAAGAGTAACAATCAACTAAAAGAACTGGTGGAAGCTGTAGCCCCGCCCGAGAAAGAGCGCTAGACAATTATAAAAGCATATGACTGGATGCTTAAAGGCTCAATATTGTCCACACCTTCTTTTCATTAAGTGCTTTCAGGAAAATATCCAAAGGAGTTCTTTGGTATCACAGGATCCGTATTAACGACTGCACAGGAGAATATTTTGTTCCAGCTAGAAATTACAGGGTTATAATAAATGTGTCCAGAGAAGCCTGGAGGCTTATCTCTTATCAAGAATACTTTTTTTTTTCAATGTCTCAAACAGCCCTTTTGCTGGCAGATTTCCCTCCCGTTCAGTCAGGTCCTTAGCGCTGAAAGGGGCGTCGCACTTTTTTCCGCCGTTTCTGCTTCGAATCGCCCTTCTGGAAGCTACTGTCGACTTTTGAAGAAGAGGCAGGAGGCGTCGACGCATTCCCAGGGGCTGGGGCTTGGGGGGTGCCAAAAAAGTTCCCGTTTGGCATCTGCCCGGGATTCCCTTGGAAGATACGGTTGAAGAAGTCCTGGAGTTCTGCAGCAGAAGCCGGGCTACTGTCTGAAGCAGCTCTTTATTTGGGGGTGGTGGGGGGAAGAAGAACAGATGGAGAGAACAAATACATCATCAGATCCCGAACTGGATTACAGCAAAGATATATGTTCGGCTTTATGCTAAACTACACAGCAGAAGGCAGACTTCAGAATTTGCAACTATTTGTCCTGGGAAGAAAAGGAATCTATTTTCGGAAGCCCTTTCTAAATACTAAGTTGTATTTATTTTATTTAAGAAAATTTTCATGCCGCCCAACTCTCTCTCAGTAACATGGTTTTTCTCATCTTTACAGTTCTACCCCACACAGCGCTATTCCACACTCTTTTTCCAGGGTACTGCTTTAAACCCCAGGAATATAAGCTATATAAACTGAGTTTCACTCTCTTATCAGCTTATTGCTTTAAGCATCAAGGTCGCTCATGCAGAAGTATAAAGAGGCAAGAATGAATCTGGCTTCTGTAGTGAAAATTCTCCTGTTCTGACTCTCTTAAAAAAGGAGGAAAATGAGACCCAAGAAAAAGAAAGTTACAAGCTTTTGTTAGTTTAGAATTAACAATCAATCAGGTGCAAGGCTGCATGTTTGTGCTGAACACAACTACTACTGCAAGGCTAATTGTGGACTATTGATTCAAATATTCCACCTTTATTTTTTTTTATTTTTTTTGTAAATTTTATTTGAGTTTTCACAAAGAGAAAAAAAATACAAATAAAACATCTTTTTTGAAAGCAGCATAATCCGGGGTTACATTTCTTCATACAGACACAAATTCAGGTTCATGCTCATTTTTATATTCTATTCCATATCTTATTACTATTTTACATTTTCTGCATAGCTTCTCTCCTCTTTTAATTTTCTCAATTTTAACTATCTCATCTCAATTCAAATCATTGTATTTATATTTTTTGTCTGTCCCATTTCAATTATCTATTATCTTTTCTCATTAAACGAAATTTCTCCTGTAGTTACTGATTGGAGTATGATGTCTTTATATCTTTTCCCTAAAGTTGTAACATTCAATATAATACATAACTTCCATTCGGATTCTGCTTGGTACATTCTTAAAATACACACTGTATTCTTAAAAAAAGAAAAAATTATAAATGTATATAATTAAAACAATATTCCATCCCAATTTAATTCTATCATTAATATTAATATTCATTAAAGTCTTAACATCTTTAACATTACTTTTCAATTAAATATCTTACTTCTATGGGAACAATTATAAGCTTCTCCTCCACTTCACTTATATTTTATAAAACATTAACTAATTAAAATGTTCCCGTTCCTTCCTAATTCAATTTTCTCATTTATTTTATTTCACTTATTTTATTCACAAACATTTCACTAAATTACACTATTTTATCCCTCATTTTAATCATACGTTGTTTCCAATTTTCTAAAGTTATTTCTATTACTAATATAACAATACAATCTTATGTACCTTTACAGAATCCCTTTTTCAGTTAGATTTTCACCCATTATCTCTGAATAGGTCCTGTTTCTCTATATCTTGCTCCAGTCCTTTGTAACTTCTTTTCCTTTCCTTCTTCCCTCTCTTCTTCTCTCTCTCCCCTTTTTACCCCCTTGTCTCTCTACCTCTATTTCTCTCTTCTGTATTCCCCTTTTCTGTTGCTTTCCAGTATTATACTTATTTTTCAAATTATTTTGCTTTTCTGTGGTTGTTTTTTTAAGTCTTAAATTCTCCATTCTCTTTCTCCCCTTTCCTTTTTCTTCCCCACATAAAATTGCTTGTTCATTAAAGATGAACCCTGCTTCTTTGTCCCAGTCTTCTTGTTTTGCAGTCGTTTCTTGTTGTTTCACATAGTTCCAAATCTCCATTTCTAAGAATTGAAAAACGAAGCCAAAAGAACCCTTCCCTTCTTGTGCATCTTCTTTGTACTTTTTAAGTTCCATTTTCAATTCATCCAGAAGTAGTGCCATTGTATAAATTTTTAAACAACCACCCGATTGATTTTAGTCATTCAAATATAATAACCAAGAATCCAAAGATCACCAAATAATCCAAATACACGCAAGCTGTTTCTTTTTTGCTCTTTTTTTTTCACTTTCTCTTCCTGGGGTTACTATTTAGTTGCAAAGTTTCAGTTAAAATGTATCTTTTAGAAGTCTTGTTGAAGTTTTACTGTAGATTCTTTTTAATTCCAGGCAGTCTCCTCCCTCTTCCAGATCCTGCCCTTATTCTTTTTCTCTCCCTTCCTGCTTATGAAAATTTTTAATGTCCAGAAATCTTTATTATCCCTTTGGCATTTTGTTTTATTTTCAGCTTAATTGCCTATTGATGTCAAAGCGGATTTTTCCGATTTCTTATTTAAGTCTCTTAGTTGTCAGTATAGGGAAGGAGAGAGAAGAAAAAAAAAAGCCAAACCTTTCCCTTTTCACTTTCCTTCACTGCTTCCAACTCTTCTTTGGGAGCGATGTTATGTTTTGTAAGTTTAAATTCCAGGGTACCTTAGTTGTTGCTTTTACAATTTAACCTGGTCAGCCAAAACTTTCACTTCTTATCTTCCTCCTGCACATTCTTTTCCGGTCGAGTTCTCCTTTGTGGTGGCCATTTCTGACCACCGCTACAACCGCCTTCGGGAAAGGGAGTAATGGCCAGCTGAGGAGAGATGCGGCTCTCCTCAACCCTGCTGGCAGTCTCCCCGCTCTTCACCACCTCTACGGGGTGGCTTAGCCCTGAAACCAGCCAGCTCAGGGCACTCCAGCGGCGAGCCCAGACAGAAACCGCGCACGATCGTGGATTTCTGTCTGTCGCCAAAGCCCTTCAAACTGGAAGTCCCCCACCTTTATTATTTAATAAACAATTCAAGGTGGCAAACATATCTAATGTTTCTTCTTCCTCCTATTTTCTCCTTTCCCTATGAGGTGGATTGGGTTGAGAGGGACTGACTGGTCCAAGGTCACCCAGCTAGATTTCATGACTAAGGTGGGACTACAATTCGTGATGTCCCAGTTTCTAGCCTGGTGCCTTGACCACTAGGCCAAGTATGTTGACATGGGCCTGTACAAATGGAAAAAAACCAGCTCAAGCAGATCTCTCCACAAACTGAACAAGAGTCAGCCTACATGAGATACATACTGTAAACTTGTTGAGATTTCAGTTCTCAACAAGAACCAATCATTTCTTAAGAAGAAATCAACAACATAATTCCACACTAACCTCTGACGTCCTCCAGAGCCTCTTGATCCAAAAGAGATGTGATAAGGAACTCGATGCGTATCTGGAGAGATTCCTACTCGCTGGCAGCCAGCCCATTCTGCACATAAGAAGAAAAAAATCAGCTATCAGTTCCTGACCCAGATCTACTACACAAAACAGACAGGAATGTCCTTAAAAATATCATTTTTCTTCCTAGACATTTCTCAGCTTTTGCAGTAGGATGTTTTATCACTCACATAGCACTCTTAAGGGCTAATATTTTAGTTTTGATATTAAAAATAGGATTCCCTTCTTAGAATAAAACATAATGCAATCTCTTCTGTTTTCATAGCATAGGTTTTCTGGGTGTTTAAGTGGGAAAAAGAACAGCATTCTGGCTCAGATCTGAATTCCATCCTCTGTTTCCAAAGGGGCCAATTGGTTAACAGAGAGAAGTTCACAGATAGGACATTGGCCATTGACAGTCTTTATCTTCCATTCATTTGCCTGATCCTCTGAAAGAGACTATTTTCTAAAAGTATTTTCAATGCCAATGCGGGTTCTATCTAAATAACAACTTCTATCTTGGTTATTTCTCAAAAGACTTCAGTTGCATATGTTCTGCTGTTAGTGGGATCAAAATATTTTTGGGTGGACTGGGAAACAGAAAAACAGCTGTAGAATTAAGCTCATAGGGAAACGAAAGCTAGAGTCCTCAGTGTCTCCACTTCACCTCACTTCTCCTGCTAGCTGCTCACTCTCTTTAATGCAATTACTCTCTCCCTACTATCTTCTCTCATCTCCCAGGTAAACACAGTCCTCCCCTTTCTTTCTCCTCAATGATACTCTCCTATTACTTCACTTCTTTGAAGCTTCCATGTTGGTGGCCATCGCTACATCTTTGGAAGCCAAGTTCACTGGTTAAAACTAGTCATGAGTTGAAATATAGCACAATGTACTTTTGAGTGTAATTGCACCATTGATTTGTATGAAGGCACAAAGGTACTACTTGGCTAATTTCCCGATGCCCACAGCATCACATTTGCCTTTTCCATAGCAGCCACATACAGGTTTAATATTTTTATCAAGCTATGCCATTATAACCCAACATCTCTTTCCTGATCAGTAATTCCTCCCCCTGCCCCCTCCAGCTCCCATCTGCCTGAAAGTTTTCATACCAAGGTATTTCTGTTTTTTATTGGGTCAAGATATCCTTCATCAACCTAATCTCTCTCTCCCCTTCCCAGAGAAGCCTCTTGTTAAGGCTTCACTGTGTATGCAGTATATATTTGTATACTGCTTATACAAAAAATGTATACATTTTTTGTATAAGCAGACTTTTCTGTTTGGCTAGGTTTCCTAACAGATGCCATTCTCCTTTCTCATTGCTCTGTAATCCTTTATTGGATCACTATTGCTTGGTACATGGATGTGATTACTGGAAAGAATACAAATATATATGCATACTATTCACAGTCTGCACAAATGTGAAGTTACCCTAACTTACCCTGCTCTCTGAGTATATGTATTCACATACACACAGACAACAGACTACTAGAAAAAATAAGAACAAGAACCGCATTGGATTTCACTTTGTGTTCCCACTTTCCATTGTCATAGAGTGTTAATTCAATTACCTGTGATGTCATAAACCTTCCCATCCATCATGGCAAAGTATGTGATCTTCAATCCCAGCATGCTGGATTCTGCCCAGAAGTCACCTTCCTCAGCTGCATGAAATTTACTACATTCTGCACAGTATCGGCCTTCCAATGGGTCACGATCCATCTCAAATCTCCTGCAGCAAAGAATTTCAGAGGTTAGAAAATACCAAGTATGTTCATTATATTACAGCATCCCGTGGTTTCCAGTGTATGCGTGCACGTGCATGTACACACATGCACTCACGCACATGCATTTAATTTCAGGAGAAATGCAAATAACAGAGTAACAGAGTTGCAAGAGATCTTGGAGGACTTCTAGTCCAACGCCCTAGTTCTCCAAATAATATCTATGCATGGATTATAAAGATTTATAAACACTGAAGCTTTTCTAAACCAAATATTTTAGAAATGGACACAGGACCAGTAGGAAATAAAAATATGGGAATTGAATCCTATGGTCAACAAAATTAGTAAGTAGCTGAGTTATAACTGAACACTTGTTGCATATAACAGTTGGGTACTGATAATCAAGCATTTCCCAATTTTGAACTTGCAGTATATATTCGTCTAGCTATCAAATATATATACTATCATAAATATATTATAGACTTCTGCCCATTAACTTATCCAGCTAGTCCTGTAGTTTTTTTAAAAAAAATAAGCAAAGGAAAGTTTAAGTCTCGAGATATTAGATTTTTGCTTGCAGGGGAATCTTTTATGTGAAGATTTTGGAGAAAACATTCTGGTGTTCTCCAAAGCCTTTAATCACTTGACCATGGGGATACTGCAACAGTTGTAAGTGTGAGAACCAGTTGCAAGTCACTTTTTTAGTGCCATTGTAATTTTGAACTGTCACTCAACAAATGATTGTAACTTGTAAGTCAAGGATTATCCATCTCTCAGTCTTTCAGAGTCTTTGACACCTCAACTAAAAACTAGACTACTGATTTAAGCCAGCTCAGGAAAAAATATTCCACACTACTATCCTTCAAGGGAACAGAAATTTTGGTGTTGTCACTACTCTCAGAAGGAGGCAGGCATGATTGTAGTTTCTCCTGTACACAAATTAAAGAAAAGAATGGAGACTCTGCGAAGTCAGGATCCTGCTGCTTATGTAGCCTGGCTGACATCCTCCTGTTGCACCAGTGAAGAGATAGTGATAGCTGGGCACTTACTTGTGCTTCCCTTGGCACTTGTTACACTTCATTGTGTTCATGACTTCCTTCAGATCATCCTGAAGCTTGGAAAGGAAATCATTCATGGACTTCGTCAGCTCTGTCTCTGCCATGCGCTTTCTGAAAGAAAAAGTGAATTTAAAAGGGAGCATCAGTTACACCAGAGGTGGGCAACTATGGCCCCTTTATGACTTGTGGACTTCAACTCCCAGAATTCCTGAGCAAGCCATGCTAGCTCAGGAATTTGGGGAGTTGAAGTCCACAAGTCATAAAGGGGCCATAGTTGCCCACCTCTGAGTTACACCAAGCTTGACTATGGTTGGAGCAGTGTGCACATGTATTGGAAATCAAAGCCATTTCAGAGCTTTGAAATCAAATCAAAGCTATTTCAGAGCTTTGAAATCAAATCAAAGCCATTTCAGAGAGCACCCAGGTTACACAAACCCTGATTTACATTAGCCTGACCTCAAACAAGGAGTCCCAAAACAAGAGGATTTTTTTTTATGCAGGCATGCACTACACATTTGGATGTGCCCCCAAAGTGACTTATGCAAGAGTTCCTGAACAGAACCCTTGTATGATCTAAAGATGGCCAAGAGTAATTTCTAAATAGTTCTAGGCTGATCTTGGCATAATTATTCCTTGGTCTGGAGACCATCAGGGAGCACCTGGAATAAAAACTAAACTGGAAAATTGGGCGGGGGGGGAACCATTTATAGCAATGGGACACCACTTCTGTACTTGGACCATGAAAACAACATAATGTCTCTATGCTGACAAGTAATCAAGCTTAACTTGAAGGAGACTTCAGCTTATGATTAGCTTCAAGCTGTAGGGGACAAAGGTCCTCTGGCTAGCATTGATTAGAATGATTTTGCTGTTTTAGAAATGGCTTGAAAGGTTGAGAAATGCAGAACAAAAGTTTTAAGTATTTTTTTCCCCCTGTATTCTATTGCACTAAAGAAAGTGGGAAGTCAAACTTTTTTTCTTGGTCTTGGCACTTCTCTTTTTCTCCTTCTTGGCTTTCTAACTTCTGTTTCATGTTGTATTTTTATCTTCAATAAAAAGGTTTTAAAAATCAGCTCCCAAGGAAAGTATTTAAGAAAAGGAAAAAGTCAGACTGATAACTAAAGTAATGTAGTAGTTCTGGGAGTCAGGGCAGAATATTATCTAGTATCTGATCTTTAAATTTGTGGGCTCTCTTATCTCCTGGGTTTTCTTTCCTACAAGGCCTTTAACCAAAGAAGATAATTTGGATGCTATGATTTCTAGTACCTTATTATCATTTCTGTAATATTTTTTACTTCTATGGCTCAGATACTTATTGTTCATACAAGCAAGGGAATGATCAGATTTTTCTAGGGGTGGGATATGGGAAGAGCCATTACCAAAATCTTGTTTTTACATCAAATTGAAATGAGTTCAAATGTAGAAACAAGGACTAGAGAACAGGACAAGCAACTCTTGTCCAATCCTCATGTCCCCTAGTCAATTTTATTGTTGTTCTTGAATAATAATAAAGATAATAAACAGAGCCAAGAGACTCAAGCTCGATTAAATTTCACAGGAAGACTTTCCATTGAAGACAAAAAAACCCTCAGGGAAGTAATGAAAAACATCCAGTACTTTCAATAAGTGTTGCTACCTGACAACACTGATGCTCAAGTTTTTAAATTTATTCTGTCCCCTTAAATTTAGGAATCTCTTTGAAAACTAGCCTCCTCACATTATCCCGGGTCCGCAAATCAAACTTCATATAGCTATATGGTTCTGACTAGGAGTGAAAGAAGCTCAAATAGGTTTCAGCTGACTCACATTTCATATTCTTTCCTCTTCTCTGGATTGCTGACAATATCCCAGGCTGCTCGCAGTACCTTGAATGCCTCCTCTGCCTGAGGGTGCTCATTCTTGTCTGGGTGAACCTGTGTAACACCCCATCCCAAACCCCCAAAGAAGTTAGACACGCCCTTTTAAAAACATCTGAGGCAAATATACGCAATGTATTGCCAATAATCCTTACTGTCATCCTAGAAAGTAAAGCTGGCACTTTCACTCTCATGTGACATACAGGCCACAAAATAAAGCAAGTAGGCTTCATTTACAGATTCCTTGTACAGGGACATTTCTACTCAGAAGTTCAAGTAGAAAGGTTCTTTGTCAATTGAGCTCTTCCCTTGCAACAACCAGCAACAAAAAATGACAGCTTTTCTTTTTTTTGGCAAAAGCAGCTTTTCAGTAGGGAGAGATTAGCAAATTCCAGAAGCAGAGTCTGCAATCCTCCTTGGTGCAGCTCATTTATCCTTCTCTTTCCACATTCCGGGAAAGATGGAGAAAAACAAAAATGGGATTTTCATTCAATACACCTTGAAGATTCAGGGTGGAATTTTACAAGCTAAGAAATGAACTGCAATCCTCAGCATCTCCAGACAGGAAGATAAGTTGAACCAAGTTTCCACACATCCTGTTCCCTTAATAGCCAAGAAGGCAAACAAGGAGAAAAACTATTTGTCAGTTATCTTGATCAACCTTGCTGCTACAGATAATTGTATTTGTGGATTCTTTTACCTGTTGAAATTAACAAGTCTGTGTTCCCTCAAGTAGTATACAGTAAGTCAATATGCAAGTGATAAGTGAAGGTTAATCAATTGTACTATGAAAGACTGCATGATATTCCACATCTCTTCCCCCCACCCTGAAAATGTTGGACTATGTCAACCAGACAAGAGAGTAGTTCTCTCCTACTATTGTCTTTAACCATCCCCACCAATATTCTCAATCTTTGGAGGAGGAAGAGCTGAATTCTTGTCACAATTATTTGCTACGGTAATACAAGGAGGGGTTGGGGGGAAGGAATGCCACCTTTTTTAAACAGAGGCTCTCTCATCAAAAACACACATACTTCCAATCACCAGTCAACCTGTTTGGTTCAAAAGACATGCTCACCAGTACTGCCAAGTGCCGATAGGCTCTCTTCAATTCAACATCGGAAGCTGTTGCATCTAAGCCCAATACCTGAAAAGGATTGAGCTCTTCTTCAGGGGTTTGGGCCATAGCTAGCAAACGTGCCACCTCTTCGCTAGGCTGGAATGGTCCAGATCCACCAGGGGAGTCATTCTGAGCAGTGCTCCCTGACTGGGTGGTCCTTAATCCTTTGGGCATCCAAAGGACAGCATGCCACTTAAGCAGCAGACTTGCCATCCATTTGCAAATCCTGCATTCTCTGACGAGGACCCCAATTTGAGGAAAATCAATAGATGCAAGAAGCCAGGCTCCGTAGCTAGTATGAGTCATTCTACTCAGAATATTGAGTAGGACTGATTTGGAAACCTTCCAGCAGAGTCGTATACTGCCCAGGAGAAGCATAAGCACCAGAAAGAGAATAGCACACAGCATCTTAAGCAGGCGGTAAGTTAGCGACAACCATGAGGCTAGTTGTCGGGTCAATTTTCGACACCCTATCCTTCCACGCTGGATCCAAGCCTGCATTTCAGTTTGAATGGTGTTTAAATCATGCAGGCTGAAGCAGCAGCAAGAGTACAGCATCTTCCCACCAGCTTCCACCCCCTCACCACACCGGAGGGTGACCTGTACAATTACACCGATGAACAGTCTGAAACAGGAAACGCAGAACGAGGCCAGACTTTCCAGGTGCTTCAGCAACTCAGCTTGGACGTGATGATGCCCACCATCACTCCTCTTCCTAGTCTGTCTGTGTTTCCCCCCAGAGGGTAGAAAGTGACCATCTCCTTTGTCTTTAGGAGCAGAGCGTTGTCTTTGTTGCCGGGCAATTTTCCTTCCACCAGGAGCCCGAGTGCAATCAGGGATTTCTTCCTTGATTTTTGTAGCCAGGCCATCTTCAACCTCTGCTTCTTGGCCTAACAGCAGCGTAGACGGGTCCTTCTCCTTGAATCCTGAATGCCAGTGCTGACAACTGAAGCCACATAAGTCATTCCCTTCCTCCGAATAAGCTGCAGAGAGATCCGACATCTCTCTCGGACAGTTACAGGAGCCAGTTTCATTACTGGGACTTTTATAGTCAGTAAAGTGCAAGCTGCCATTCTCGCGATCGCAACTGCCATTCCAAAGCATTTTTGTCTCCATCGCACCTTTCTCCTGACTTAAAACCTCAGCCCTCCGAAGACTCAAGCGCTCTTCTTAGCCAGGAGATGCTTTGCAACAGCAATACTTTTTTGGAGTGAACATTTTGCTTCCTGCATCCTGCATCACAAGGGCTGCAAGGGCTCAGAAGAGTCTTGCCCAAATCAGGAAACTCTAGCTGGGGATTACCCCAAGCTCCAGTCCCAGGCCTGAGGTGTTCCATGGTGTTTTCGTGCTCCGGAATTACTGGGGCTTCGATGAAGGTTAAGTTATAGCCATCTTGTAGCCATCCTGCAAAGACAACCCGAGAGAGTGAAAAACACCTCAAATACAACGGACTACTTGCCCCTGGCTGGAAGGTCGTTTCTTTCTCAGCCCGCCACCCGAGATCCACTTTCAGGGCTGGAAGTGGGGAAAGGAAACAAGTGGAAAGCGGCGGCGGCGGCGGCGAAGAGGGAGGGTGAATGGGGCTCTCCCAACCCAGGGGCGCAAGAGCCACCGGGAAGAAGCCGAGAGGGGAACGTTACCTGCTCCTGTTACCTAGCAACAAAAAGGGGGGTTCCGCCGCCACTCCTCTTCCTCCATCTGACTGCCCCCTCACTCCCTCTCGGGCAAGCCTCCGCTTCCGCCTTCCGTCCGCTTCGCGAAACGCCGCCCTCCACTTTCCACTTCCGGGTCAAGGGAAGTTTCGAAGTTACGCCAATGGCGCGTCACGGCTGGCGGTTCCTGCTCCGAATCCGCTTTTCATTCCGCTCTTTTTCAGCGCCCCCGCCCCCCGCTCCCTCCCACGCGAGCCCCAGTCTTCAGGGGCGCGGTTCTCCTCTCGCGTGCCCGGGTGTCAAGCGCTAGTTGCCGCCCGCAGGTCACGGGGTCTTTTCCTCCTGGAGCTGGCTAGCTTTTGCCTTTAATCCTCCTTGATCAGTGCATGGAGTAGGATAATGGGAGCTGTAGTCCTGGAGGGAATCGGACGCGAGGAGGTTGCAGTGGGAATAAGACTTGTCGGAAAGCCACTTGCGTCGCTTTGATACCGAGCGGGTTGATCAGAGGGGTAACACGCCTTCCCTTTGAACCGAGCTCGATTCGGGCAATTTCGTGATCCCAATAAAGGGGAATATTTCTAGTTCAGGGTTGAATCGTGGGGTCCTTGGTTTTCAAGGCCTTGAGAAAGGCGAGCACTGTTGGTACTAACCTGATCTCAGAGATACGATACTCCAAAAGGTAGGCACCACAGCAGGAAAGACTTTCCTTCTGGACCCTGCCAGCTGACCATCAACCAGTTCTCCTCCTGCCAGATGGATGTGACAGCTGTCCTAATTTAGGACAGCTAGGAACAACCAGGAAGAGATGATCCCATAAATAACTTGGTCCCAAGCTGTGAAAGACTTAAAGGTGGCTACCATTGAATTGCACCTGGAAGCACAGTTGAAGCCAATGTGGAGCAGAGGTGTGCTGAATAAGTAGCACCATTAATATCCCACACCACTGCATTCTATGTGTGTATCTTCAAGGGCAGCCCCATGTCGAATTCATTACAATAATCCAGCCTTGTGCTCAGGAGGGCATGACTTGACTGAGAGCAAGCCATCCTAATCCAGGAATAGGGGCAACTGATGTACAACCAGAATGTTTTCTATTTTATCCATGCTCTAACTATAGCTGCAGAGGAAGCAGAAATCAAGAAAGCTCTATGCAACTTGTCACACCTTGCCAACACAACACCACAACAGATGGTTTTTCTCCATATTTTTTATTTATTTTGACAACAAACTAACAAATACAAACATAAAACATCAAATAAAACCATCTTTCCATTATATACAGTATGTCGGTTGGTACATATCTCTTGTGCACAATATCAACAGTCTATCTCTTCTAGTTTAGATTAAACTTCATATTATATAAATCAGCTATGCATACTATATTATCTCCTTATTAGACTATAATTATACAGTCACGTCATCCTTTTTGAGCAAAACTCAACTTTTACAAAATCTATATATACATTCCATTATAACATATTCAATAATATATATTAAATTGTCTTATCTTTACTATTGTATTTTTTTTTTATAAATTTTTTTATTGTTTTTTAACATACAAAACACAACAACAAAACATAAAAGTATCAGCTTTTATCAGTATTTTTATTGTAATGTATTTTATTTCCCTATTTTCTTATCCAGCCATTGATAAAAAGAATCCCATATTTTATAATATTGTTTATCTTCTTGCTCTCTAATTTCTAATGTCAATTTACTCATTTTTGCACATTCCATTATTTTCTTAATCACTTCCTCTTCGGAATTTTTTCACTTTTCCAATTTTTAGCAAATACAATTCTAGCTGCTGTTAAAACATTTATAATCAAATATGTCAATTCTTTACTGTATCCTTCAGGTAAGATACCCAATAAAAATATCTCTGGTTTCAAGTCTATATGCTGTTTTGTCATTTTTTCCAGTCATGTATGAATTTTAGTCCAGTATCTCTTGGCTTCCGCACATGTCTACCACATGTGATAGTATGATCCAGGTATCTGATGACATTTCCAAAATTTCTCCAATTTATTCTTAAACATCCTTGCTATTCTTGCCAGGGTAAATGCTGCCTGTAAAACATCTTATACAAATTATCTTTATATGCTGTTAACATAGTCATTTTATAGTTTCAAGACCATAATTTCTGCCATTTTTCTAAGTCTATCCCATATCCAAAATTTCCCCCACAAGCATCACAAAAGATGTTATGTTGATTATGGAAGAGAAGGGTATTTAAAGTGAAACTAAAATAAAATCTGGAACAATGGGTAAGTTTGGCTTTGCTGCCCAAATGAAGCTAGACTATTTAACAAAGTTCTGATGAAATTTAGATAGCAAATAGTATCTTTCAACAACCTAAAAGATGGGCAGACAAATGGCCATCACTGGATGGATACCAAAGAAATAAAATTGATTATACCCAAAGGTGCTTTTTCAAGAGGCAACTTGATTTTCTGGTTTTTTGCTTCTCCTGGAGGAGAAGTGAAACATCTTCAAAGAAAAACCAGAAAGTCCAGTTGCATCTTGAAAAAGCACCTTTGGGACAACCATGACTTGGGTGAGTAAGAATCTCCACAGACAAAATTGATTATAACTGCAAGAAAAGAAAGAAGTCCTCTATTCAATTAGCAAAAGTAGATGATGAGTTTCAGATCACTCACAAAATTACATCTTGAAAGGAATAGGTACCCACTGAAATTATCAGATAGATATGATCTGATATTCAGTTATACAGTGAAGATAAAGAAGAACTTCGGACTGAAATTCATGACATTTTGCTTCAAGGGAAGGAGGAAACAGGAAACATATTAAGCATCAATTTTATTTTATTTATTAGATTTTTATCTCTTTATTATTTATAAATAACTCAAGGCAACAAACATACCTTAATGTCTTTTTCTCCTCATATTTTTCCCACAACAATAACCTTGTGAAGTTTGGGCTGAGAGAGTAATTGGTCCAAGGTCATTTAGGTACATTAATGTACCTATTGTATAATTCCTAAATCCAGTACATTCAGAATAACTTCACTGATTTTTCTCAAACTTCTATAGCATTTTTCCTATTGCTAATTGTCACCTTTAATTGATTAATCTTTTGCTGGATCCCAGTGGAGAGACACAATGATAACTGAAGTTTTCTTGAATCATTACTCAGTGGCTGCCTGAGGCTTTGACCTAGTAGGAGATGCCTCACAAGGCAGGTTATTTTCCTATTAAAAGTTGTCTCCTGACTAAGGAACACAAGCATAATTCTCATGAAATATTCAAGCAGCTGGGGACATCCTTTGGATACTTGCCTAGAAGTTTGCCATCAGTTGAAAAGTTTAGGAGCTTCTAATTTGGGTTGGTTTTGAATTAACCCATGTCTTAAAAAGAGAACGCCACTATCATGAAAGGCAAAAGGTTGCTTAGGAGGAAACATCACATTCCAAGCTGCAAATGCTAAAATAAAGGCCTTCAGACCAATTTCCAATTTTCACCAGCAGAGGACAATTCATGCCTTTTAATTCCCCTTCAGTTCATACCCAAGAGAGACAACAGTTGGTAGAGGGCATTATTGCAAAGGAAATTAGCGTGGGCATGTTCTGGCTTGGTATGGTGGCATCTGGAGAATGAGTTGTTTTTCAGGGTCAGTGGTACGTCCTGTAATTTGAGGAAGTGTAAACTCCCTGGGAATGTACAGTCAGAGATTTGGGAGTCCACCAGAGCAAATGAGAAATACAGCTGCTTGTGAGGAATGAGGCATAACATTTTGGACACACATTTTGCCTCCGGCTACTCTACCTGGAAGTTCCTGAGGGAACTTCATTCAATTCTGCCAGACAGGTTTCCTCAATCCCTCATTTTGGATGTAGCTGAATCATGGATACCGGTGGGTTAATCATTACACTGAATATACAATACTCTTCAATATGCACACAATGCACATTATTTAAAGGGTAAGCAATGAATATACAATTCAGTGCTTACCCTTTAAATAATGTGCATATTGAAGAGTATATCAAACAGTTGTTTTAAAATTTTCCACAACTTTGAAAAAACAGGATTTCCTAACTGACCGATAGCCTGCAAATGGATAGCATCAATTTTAGGATAGATTTTCTCAGTTTGGGATATTGCAGATTGTAGACTATAATCCCTATCTCTTCTCATTCAGTATAACTTTTCCAAGGTGGGAATGAGAGAAATTATAATTCAACATGTTTGAAGGCCATCAGGTTGGGGGGACAATGCTTTACTGCACCAGAAATTATAAATGACCCAAAACACCCTTTTTCCTTTTAGTTTCCTGCTGCACTGACAAATGAAGGCAAATATATGTGTCCCAGGATAATATTACAGATCCAATCTGGGTTGCTCACTGAGACCAGAGGTTTAGTCTTCTGAGCCTTTGGACTCATGCTGGAACTCATCCTCAGGGAACTTCTCTCTCGCCAAACACATTCTGGAGGGTGGGCTCCAGCAGAAATCTGAAAGCTTGGAAGACTAAACCTCTGGTCCCGGTGACCACATCAGATTGGTTCCTACTGCACTAATTGGTCTTGACATCTGTTAATGTAGCATTCTCTTTAGACTGCCCTGTCACTATTTTGTGAAATAAAATATACTCAAAGAAAATGTTTGCCACATCTCAGATTAGTTACTTTTATATCACATATGGTTGCGCTTTGTTCACATATGTGCTACTATAAACATTGATAAAGATACTTTTCTTATCATCACAACCATTGTTGAACTGTTCAGTCTTATACATGCTCAGAAGTAAAGCTAGCTGAGTTCAATTGGAACATAATTTCAGTCATTGAGATATTTTTTACAATTTAGATATAATTAAAAAAAAATCCAAAACTGGCCCTTGAGTCTAAGGCAGGTCTCCAAATGCAGCACCACCAACTCTTCATTGTTAATCTTAGAGCTTTTCAACTCACTCCATTGGATGTTCATGGAGCAGGACTAGTCACAGGGACATAGTATACAAGGATGGGGAAAATCCCCCAAGCACTCAGAGGATAGGATAGAGATTTACTACACTGCAGAGCTTACACAGCCATAGCTTAGCCATAAAGACATCACACTATATCTGTCTTTGCCTGGGCTTCTAGTCTATGGCTAAAAGACCCATAATCATAATACATTCAGATAAAACAAACAAACCGATCAAAGCTACCACCTTCTTTTTTTATATATATATATATTTTTTAATAACAAGATAAACATAAGCATACATAACAAGATAAACATAAACATACCACAAAAAACATAAAAATATCCTCCTTCTTCATGAATTTACATACAGTGCATCGATTGGTTTACCACTTTTTTTGTGCATCCATTTCCTAGTCACTAGTATAATTATATTACATAATAGCTCTATCAATCAATAATTGTATAACCTAATATCATCACTAAAAAAAATCATTTATCTATAATTTTGTTAATTCATATTTTAATGAGATAACTATAGTTTACTTAATTTATTTTGCAATAAATCATAAGATCATACCAAATCTATCTTGATAATATTTTATAAAGATAATATCAAGAAAAAAAATTGTTTTATGCTAAATCTGAATATTCTATCATTATGTTTTATTATCTAACCATTGATTAAAAAGATCCCAAACTTCATAAAATTGTTTATCTTCTTGTTCTCTGATTTCAAATGTCAATTTACTCATTTCAGCACAATCCAGTATTTTCTTAATAGTTTCTTCTTCTGATGGAGTTTTCTCACTCTTCCAGTTCTTAGCAAATACATCCTAGCCGCTGTTAATATATTTACAATCAAATACTTCAAATTTTTATTATATATATCAGGTAGGATTCCCAATTAAAAAATCTCTGGTTTCAAGTCTATATGTGTCTTTGTCATTTTTTCCAACCATATGCGAATTTTAGTCCAATATTTTCTAGCGTCCTCACAAGTCCACCACATATGGTAGTATGAGCCAGGTATCTGATGACATTTCCAGCATTTTTCAGATTTGTTCTTAAACATTCTTGCAATTCTTGTCGGGGGAAAATGCCACCTGTAAAACATCTTATACAAGTTTTCTTTATAAGCTGTTGACATTGTCATTTTATAATTTTGAGACCACAATTTTTCCCATTTCTCCAAATCAATCCCATATCCAAAATTCTTCCCCCAAACAATCATCGTTTCTTTAACTTGTTCCTCCTCTAATAAAATTTCCAACAAATAAGTGTATAATTTTTTAATCACTTTTTCATCAGTACCTGTCAAGATCCATCACAAATTAAGAACTATAGACCTATTTCTTTACTGAATGCAGATTACAAAATATTTGCTTCCATCCTGGCAGAAAGGCTCAAAAGATATCTAAATAACTTTATTCATCCTGACCAGAATGGATTTCTGCCAAGGAGACAAATTAGGGATAATATGAGGGTAATTCTGGATACTTTGGAATATTACGAGGCACACCCTGAAAAACAAATGGCTTTGGTATTTTTAGATGCCCAAAAAGCATTTGATAATGTGAATTGGAGATTCGTGTTTTTGTTATTGGAACAGATGGGCTTTGCTAGAAAATGTATTCAAGCAATAGAAGCCATATATGACAAACAAACGGCAAGAGTGATGATAGAGGGAGATTTTACAGATTCTATTAATATAAGAAAAGGCACAAGACAAGGTTGCCCATTATCACCTTTGTTATTTGTATTGACTTTGGAAGTGCTAAATGGAAACATTAGAGAGGATCCAAATATAAAAGGAATGAAAATTAAGAAGGAGGAATTTAAATTGCAAGCCTTTGAGGATGATTTGGTTTTTATTTTGGAAGATCCTCTAGGAACAGCTTTAAAGCTACTGGAAAAGATAGAGATTTATGGTGAGATGGCCGGCTTGAAAATAAACAAAGATAAAACAAAGATCTTGACAAAGAATATGTTATTAAAACAAAGAGATGAACTGTCAGATTTATTGAAAATTCAAGTTACGAATAAGGTTAAATATTTGGGGATATATTTGACGTCAAGATGTACTACATTGAAAGAGAATAACTATATTAAACTTAAACAACAGATAGCATCTGATTTGAAAAAATGGGAAAATCTACAATTGTCATTGATAGGTAGAATTTCAACAATCAAGATGAATATTTTACCCAGAATTTTATATTTATTCCAAACCATACCAATCAGGCTTGGTAAAGATTACTTTGAAGAATTAAATAAAATTGTGTTGAAGTTTATATGGCAAGGTAAGAAAGCCAGAATAAAATTAAAACTTCTGCAAGATGCTAGAATTAGAGGAGGTTTTGGCCTTCCGAATTGGGAGTTGTATTATCAAGCTGCAAATTTAATGTGGGTTAAAGATTGGATAACATTAAGACTAGATTGTTGACACTAGAGGGGCATGATTTATTACTGGGATGGCATGCTTTTCTGTGATATAAGGGAACTAAATCGCAGGGCTATTTTAGAAGGCATTATATAAGGGAGTCTTTATGGCTGAATTGGGAGAAAATTAAGAGAAAATGTTATTTGAAAATCCCAGTCTGGTTATCAACTATTGAAGCTTTTTCTTATCCTATAATATACGAGAAGGAACAAACAGTTAGATATGGGGAAATATTGGATGAAAAGAGTGAACTTAAAACAATGCAAAAACTAGAAGAACAAGGCATAAAGATGAATTGGTTTTCATATGCGCAAATACATTCAAGGTATCTTATAGATTCTAAAGCGGAGGGATTTTATGATAAATTGACTGATCTAAAGCTACCACCTTCTTGTCTAGCCTAGATAGTGTCCACCTCTAAGCTAGAGGCATGGTGACCAACTCTGGATGAAGACATGGAGCAATTTTAATAGAATCTAGACAAAACCCAACTTTTAACCCATGTCCTTAGAATTGTTGTTGCCTATTGGTAGAACATTAAATTTGTTTCAATTTATTGTCTATTCAGAACATTTGCCGTGTTACTGTACAGTGTCCTTAAATTTGATAGAGAATATTGATCATCCTTAAAAAAGACCAAAATATTAACCTGTTATAGCAGCTTGTTGGCAATTTCTACAAACTGTGCACCTGAATGTCACAAGATCATCCAACAAGACACACCCAAGGTTCCAACTTCAAATTAAGTGGAGATAAATAATGACATTCACAAGTTTAATTTTAGGGACTAATCTGTAACTCAATGGAGGGTTCTAAATTGTTACTTGAAGTCAAAACCTGACCTGTTCAAAGGTGAAAAAGCTGTTTAGAGAGACTTTAGAGTAAGAGACAGTTTCTCTTACTACTAAGAGATAAAATATCAGAAGAAAGTCCTGTATTTAATCAATGAAATTAAAATTGGGAGGGCAGAAGACATCATGCTATTCCATTTATTATTTTTGTTCCTGTTGCACTCAAACAAATCTTTGGAAGACAATGGAACACCAAGGGAAGGATAGAGAAGAGACCTTTGAACTTGCCATACCACTTCAGTCCCAGTCTGAGGGAATGCTTGCCCCTACTCACAAAAGGAGAGGACACAACAATGACTAAGTTTCTGAATGAGCAAGAAAGTAATTAAATTTATCCACCTATGGACCCATATCAGACAAATGGAAGGCAAAGTCTGTCTTACAAGAGTAGACCATCAACAACACACTTCACCCCTTCCATCTTCATATATCTCTTTGGTTATGAAGATTGGTCAGATACTTAATACCCTGTTTCTCCAACAATATGGCCTCCCCCAATAGGAAGTCCCAGCATGTTTTATAGGCATGAAATGAAATTAAGCCCCTCCCCCAAAATTAAGGCCTATATTAAAACATGTGAAATGGGAGGAATGGGGGGGGAAGGCTTGCCATTAGGAAGTACTTTTGTTGCACACCCGGATATGGTGCTGCCTGCGTTGACCCTAATATGAAGTGCCCCACCAACACCGAGGTCAACATCCAAGCCGTCGCTGCCTGCCCACTCAAAGATGCAAGGGGGGGGGAATTAAGTCACCCCGAAAAGACAGCCTAGCCATTTTTTTCAGGGCTCAAAAAAAAAAAAAAGACCCAGCCTTATTATATGAGAAACACGGTAGTCCTGAAAGCTATAAATCACATCTTAAGTATCTAGGTGATTGAATGGTGGTGTCAGTTTTCACACACTATACTTTTTCATTATTCTTAAGAAGTACACAAACTGGGACACCATCCTGGATTCTAAATAATGCATTGCTGCATCAATTATTACAAGTTTCAAGGGAAAACTCTGAGATCTTTCCTAAATGTATTCAAACAGAGAATACTCTGATCTTGTTGGACTTACAAAACTATCTTTAGGTCCTATTTGATGTAACACACAGGAAGGTCTTAAGATCCACACACCACGGTGCTCACTACTAGGACAAGGCCCTTTCGTATGGTCTGTCATCACCATCCAGAGAGTTCATAAGAAGCTATTACAACCATCATAGCCTATCTCATATTCCTGAGGATACATATATAGTCCTATTTGAATGACCTCTTTATCTAATGCCCATTGAAAAAGGGAAGGATATATGGATCACAGTGCAGAACCTCAGGTTCCTGGTCAACGAAGAGGAAAGCATCCTTCAACCAGCATACAACATACAACACCTGATTCTGGTCCCAGCAAAATGTTTGATTTTGCTATCAAAGATGTAAAATGAGACCTTCCAACAACTAATCGCGTTAGTTTAATGGACCGACCAATTAGAACTCAGTATTCTTGCCAGTCCCTGGGATCAGATAATTGCCTGAAGGAATTGTATACTATGGTGACACTTGCTTCAGTGGATGCTCTTCCCTTCTGGAACCAAATAGCCCACGATTCCGTCCCAATATATTGTAGTTGAATGGCTCACATTGATCAGACACATAAGGATTGCAATTTCCAAAATTCCTAGCCAGCAAGACTCTTCCTCCATATTGGGCGAGAATTCTGGGAATTGTCCCCCAAAAACTAGAAGATCAAGGCTGAAGAAGCTGTCACAGATAAAATTGAGGTACCATTCACTGATGCTTTAAGCAGGATGACCACCTGAATGAACTCTTTATGGAAACACAAATCTCACATGGTTCTCCTCCTTCTTGTAGAGAGAATTTAGAACCACAATAGTCTATCTGATCAGCTGCGTCAGAAGGGAATAAGAGTGGCAGCAGAGAGCTGATCATGGATGATCCAGCTCCTGTGGGACAAACTCTCCTCCAAGG
The DNA here is from genome assembly GCF_049901715.1 of Pseudonaja textilis. Classification (NCBI taxonomy): domain Eukaryota; kingdom Metazoa; phylum Chordata; class Lepidosauria; order Squamata; family Elapidae; genus Pseudonaja; species Pseudonaja textilis. The sequence continues at coordinate 121,165,834 of NC_141991.1, read as the reverse complement.
ATCATGTGCCAGTGTTAAAACTCTGAGCCTTGGGTGAGAGTTGCTTCCAACACAAAGCCTTCTCTGTTTCTAAAGCTCATGCTGGAAAGAATCCAATTTGCTTCAGAGGAAGGCAAGGGTAGAGGAGAATTGCAGAAGCTTTTAGCGTTTGGACATTTTAACTCTCTCACAAGGGAGGCTGTGGGAAATGATAAGCCTTGCCTTGGCTGTAGTGGAGCCAGTAATGAGAAGCCCAGAGGTAAAACCAATAAAAGAGCTTCTTAGGAAGTTTGAAATAAAGCAATTTGTGGTTGCTCCTTTTATGGAGCAAAGACTACCAATCCAGACAGAGAGATCTGCAAAAGTAGTGATCTGGCATCAGACCCCCAGAAAGCCCATGGCTAGCTGCCCAAGGCTTCATCCTAGATAAATTTCATTGCACTTCTGTCTGAATTTCCAGAAACAATCTGTAAACATTATTGGGTTGGCACATTGCACTAAGACATCACACTAGTATTCACAAATTATCCTAAGCCATATTTTGCTTGACATTGCTTCACATTTCAACATGTTAATCCAATTTGGTGGATTTGCATAAAAAATAAGCTAGAAACAAATATTTGCAAACTACAAGATGTAGGAACAAGCAAAGACCTTAAATTATGACTTAGCACATCACGTGAATTCAGCCAGTAGAATTGGTTTGGTTTTACCTCTTAGCATGTTGTACGAACACTTCACTCAAGCATTTGATGAGTGGATGGCATATAAATTTTATAAATAAATAAACCCAATCATTGTACTTTATTTAGCAAAGCTTTGGCTAAGTTTTAACAACAGTCTAAGTCAAAATGTGCCGTGCTTGTTAGTGGCTCTACATGACACAAAACCTCTGCCAGTGAAGTGTGTAAACATTGGTGTTACATGGACCCAGCCAACTGTGACTTATTTAGTAATTTGTCAGGCGCAAGTAACCAGGAACAGGAGTTTAGTTCAAAATTCTTCAAGTTTATTCCATGCTATCAATACACAAGAACCTGACCTACTAATGGTTGAGGCAAATTGCTGCTAGATACAGTCAATGGACTTCAAGGTGGACTGGATTTAGGTCTCTTGCAGGAGTGGAAAGATTCCAGAGTGATGACGCATTTGACCCCATCTTCCAGCTCAGCCTGGTCATCTCCTACATAAATAATAGTTAAGCCATTGTTCCCCTTTCCTTCAATTAGCAGAACAGTGTTTCCTTTCGGCACACATTTGGTTTTCATAGCATTCCAAAGACTGCAGAAAAACTTTTACTCGTCTGTGTCGGTCATTGTTCTTTTCCTAAAATCTCTAGCTATGCATTGCTTGTCACAGAAATGTCAATCAAAATTTCCCAAACTTCAGCAATCAATACATAGATAAAGTATTTTGTGTTGGCAAGAATTGAGCGGTGAAATGTGGCCATAAAAGTTAACTCAGAAAAGGGTGAGAAAGTGTCACTGGCAGGACAGCCTGGTTAAGTCTCAGAAGCGGCAGCAACATTATCAACCTGTGTTAGGCATGGAAGGTGAAGATCAGAGCAGGGAATCAACTGTACAAAAGGGAAATGTGGAGACAAAAGGGATGCCTCTCAGCAGGCTTGTGTTGTGAGCAGCTGAGCCAGAATGACCTGTTTCGGCTCTCCTGCAGTGAGAGGAGTTTCCTTGGGCTCAGGGGTGGCTGGGACCACCTGCTCTTGTACTCTCTCTTTATTGTTTAATGGCACGGCTCTTTATTCTGTTAAAGGCCCTATGACATAGAGCACGCATGGGCTTCCCACAATCCCAAGATCATGCTCAGGAGTTAGTTAGTGTCTCGCTTTCTCTACACCTTACCTCTCTGAGTTACTATGGAACTCAGTGGGATAGATTTACTAGAAAGGACCTTGAATATTTTCTTACACTGGTCCAGCAGCCAACTGAACGGCCATCTCTGTTCTATTTGTACGTCCTTGTGAAAAGCCTATGGCGGAATTGGAAAAGGAGTTCTTTTTTGAATCACGTACATGTAGTCCTCGACTTATGACCACAACCAAGTCCAAAATCTCCACTGCTGAGCATGACAGTTGCGAAGCAAGTTTTTGTCCCATTTTATAACCTTTCTTGCCACGGTGGTTAAGTGAATCACTTGGTCATTAAGCGAATCAGGCTCCCCCTCAATTGACTTTGCTTGTCAGAAGCTGACAAATGTTGATCGCATGACCCCGGGACAGTGCAACCGTCATAAATACATGCCAGTTGCCAGGCATCCCAATTTTGATCACATGGCCATGGAGATGCTGCAATGGTTATAAGTGTGAAAATGGTCCCAAGACACTTGTTTCAGTACCACTGTTCAAACAGTCATTAAAGGAATGGTTGTAAGTCAAGGACTACCTATAGTCACTGTGGCCACCTTTGCTTTTGATGAACAGATAAAGGAGACCATTGTTTACCACCTCTGAAAAAGTTCCAGAAAGTTCCAGCTGATGAAGCATGTGTGGGAGGTTCATTTAAAGCAGGGGTCTCCCCACCTCGGCAACTTTAAGCCTGGCGGACTTCAACTCCCAGAATTCCCCAGCCAGCTGGGGTGGGGTGGGGAGACCCCTGATCTAAAGGGGCCCAATATCCCCTTTAAACATCAGGCCATGGGCATTATTGGGGTTCAGCCTCCCAGCAATCCCCGCACCCTCCATCTCCGGCCTTTCCAGGCCTAGCCCACCCCCTTGTCCTGCAGTCGAAGGCTGTCTTTGGCTTGAGGCACCTGCTCCGACAGCTGGCCAGCTCCCCCGGCCGCATTCCTGAAGCCGAGACCGGATGGGGAGCCCGTCGGGCTGAGCGCTCTCCCGTTCGAGGTTCTTCTATACAGGACTCTGGCTGGAGTGCCGAGGGAAGCCCGCAGTTGAGGTGGGCGGCCAAGCATCCTTTTGCGCGCCCCCACACCCCCACCCCAAACTCCATGAAAGCCAGAATGGACGGCGAGCGCCGCGGGGACGGGGACGTGGGTGGGGTGGAAAGTGAACAAGCCCCGCTTTCCCAGCGTTCTTGCAACGGCTCGGTTCGCCGGCACAGCAAGCCTCCCCCTCCTTCGCACGCAAATCTCGCCCGGCTTTTAAATCGCGCCTTTCTTTTTTTGCAAAACAATCGAGCGATTCTCTCCGGCTGGAAGGAACCACCTCGGTCGCCGAGGGGGGTGGTGGTGTGTACCCGGCTGGCTTCGGGGCGCCCTTTCCCCAAGCGATGCTGCTTCCCCGGATCGCTCCCAAGAAGCGGCTCCCCCCGCCCCTCAAGAGCAGAGAAAAGCTGGCCTGGCTCCGGCTCTTTTCCTCCCCAGGAATCAGGAGGAGGCGCCGAACCCCTCGCTCGCTCCGCTCGCCGCGCGCGCGCACACACACACACACACACACACACACACACACACACACACACACACACACACACACACACACACACACACACACACACACACACACACACACAGGCACTTTCCAACCCCCCCGCCAACTTTTCCGCTAGCCCCTCCTTCCCGCCTCCTGAGGTCACTTTTCAGCTGTCGCGGCGAAGACTTCTTTCGCGAGTTTGCCACGGGAGGGGCAGCGGGGCGACTATAAGAGGGGGTGGGGGACATTTTCGACCCTCCGGGGAAGGGCTCGTTGTTTTTTTTGCGGCCGATCTTGGGAGTCTCCGGCAGGGGTGGAGTCTGACCGGGGGTGGGTGGGGGGGAGGAATGTTGCTTTTGCAGAGCGATCGTGGCTGTGCGCGGCGGTGGGAACTTTTCCCCAGACTGGTAAGTCTTAGCGTGGACTTTCCCCTACCTCTCTCCCCACCCCCCGTCCCCCCTCCCCATCCCACCCCAACCTTGTTATACTTGGGTTTCCGTCGATGTGGATGCGAGTTCTGACGGCCGTTGATCAACCCCTAATAGCGGCGATCCCTTCCTCTCTTCGCTGTCCTTGCCAGGGACCCGGGCTTCTCCTTGTTCGGAGGACAGAAGGAGTTCGGGGGAAGGGGTTTTTTTTTTTTTGCATCCTCCTCCCGGGTAACGTGTGTAGGGTGTCTTTTGCAAAGTCGGGCTTGGACACGTGACTGGAGGAAAGAGTGGCGGGGGTGTCTTTACAAGAGGTGGAGGGCTCGGATTTGGAGCCCGCCAGTGGTGGAAGGAGCTTCTCTTGGACTCCGCGGAAAAGCGCTCTTCGAGTTCAACTTTTAAAAGGAACCAAAGGCGTGTTTTTAAACCAACAGTAAGAAACGTTCTCTTACGAATAAATAATCCCGTTTGTAACGTGGCTACGGTAACGGTTGCTTTGTAAAAAAAAAAAAAAAAGCCTCTGCGTTTTGTTCAGCAAAACTTCGCTGCACACCCTAAAAACCAGTTGAGAATTACTAACTATCTAACAATCCTTACTACTAGTTAATCCTTAACTAGCTTACTAACAATCCATCCCTTCCCAGCCTCCCCAGCTGTTTCTTTTCCTCCCTGGCTGCGCCTTAAGGGAGCCGAGTGGCATTTTAAAGGGATGCAGGCACTCTTGATTCCATGCCGTTAAAAGTCAGCGCCTATCTGGGATAGGAGCCGCGGTTGAAGGAAAGGAGACCTCGGCAGATGTTTTTTGTTTACAAGCACATGAAGCCCGCAGCCAAAGTAGGGACAAGCTGCAGGTCGAAACGTGGCACATATGTGTTTCCCAGACCTCCTCCTAAAAGTTCCCCCCAAAGGAGGATGTATGGGTGTGAGACAGTGCCTTCCAGCTCAAAGAAGTGTTAAGTACTGACTTAATTAACTGGGGCTCCTAGGTAAGAATCACAGCTTAATTTCAAATAATCTCATGCTTCCTATACTTTCATACTGTCTTTTTGCTCATTCAATGAACTTTAATCTTTTGCTGTCCTCACATGGATTCTGAGGTGCTTGCTTTCCTGGAAGGAAAAATGTGTGATTTGTGAGGCCAATTGCTTAAAAAGAACCAAACCCTTATTTTATGCCATCTTGCCAGGATTGGGGGTAATCTTGTAGATTTTAGAAATTCTTTCCTTGCATGATTATGGATAGATATTTGTGGAGAAAAAAAAAAGTAATTTTAAGACAGGAATAATCTGCTATGGTTATATATGAAATATGTAAGCTCTAAGACTTCAGAACTAGCCTTAGCTATTTGATTCTCTTGCACAGAAGAAGTTATTCTAAGAACTTCTGTGCAAATGCATTTCTGAGGGAGAGGGTTGTTTTAAAAATTGAAAAATAAATAAAAAATATTTTTTGTTTTTCCTGGATTGACCCCCCCCCCAAAAAAAAAGTCTGATGCCATATTTTACAGAATATTTTTATTTGCAAAAGTGCAGCTGAAGTAGGATTAGGGTACCTTTATATAGCCCCCTCAAAAGTTCCCTGAACTCCTGTGCTGAAGATCCGATGTTTGTCTGCACTGATTGTTTGAGCAGTGACAGAAATGCTAAACATGGATAGTAAATAGTTAAGTAAAAGTGGAGTCAGCTGAAAAAGCTGAGTAGAACTAGAGATGATTCTGCAGGAAAATAAGATAACGTATAAGGGTCCCGTGAGGCTGTAGTATGCTGGATTATGGACATCTTAATTACAGAGTGTCTTAAATTGCCTACATTTCCTTGCCTTCCTCCCCTCTCTAAATAAGACCCATCTGAACAATGGTGGACACCGTCCCCCCCTGAAGCTGGGAAGGGAGCCCAGAAGTTCTGGCTCCCACTTTTACCTTCTGCTCCAATTAACAAAGCTTCCCCTTTTCCTGACAGAGCTGGGAATAGGACTCCAAACTCGTGGCTGATGACCAGATTTCAATAGCCGTTGAATTTAAATGTCCTTATAAACTTCCACGGGGATGAGAGGAGAGATTCCAGTTTGAATGCATAAACGTTGGCTCAGATTTGCTGCGTTCGTTGCCAGATTTGGTTAGAGGGCCGCAGAGTGAGGCGTTTTGTCAATACTAGCTGGGGTGGTGAGATTATTCGTGCTTGCTTCGTGGGGACCATTTAACTCTTGGGCAATGAGAATAAGAAGGGAAGGATTTGGGAATTGGGGGTGAAGACATAAGGCAGTTGGGCCCATCTGAACCCAGGAGGAGCCACACTGGACTAGACCAAATGGCCCCTCTAGCCCAGCACTTTTCTTTGGTGACAGGAGCCATCTCCCATCTTGTGTCTTTCATGCTTTAGGACATAGGGCCTTGGATTCCCAGCCACTTTTTTGCTGCAGGTAGTCCTCAAGATCACAAGTGGGTCCAAAATTACCATTGCTAAGCAAGACAGTTGTTAAGAGAGTTTTGTCCCCACTTTACAAACTTTCTTGCCATAGTTATTAAGTGAATCATTGAGTTGTAAAGTTAGTAACCTGATTGCTAAGTGAATCTGGCTTCCCCATTGACTTTGCTTGTCAGAAGGTCACAAAAGAGGACCAAAAGGCCTCAGGAAACGGCATCCATCATGAATATGAGTCAGTCATATTTATATTCATATGTTCATATGTCAAGCATATGGATTTTGATCATGTGACCACAGGGATACTGCAATGGTTGTAAGTGTGAAAAACAGATGTCACTTTTTTATCACCGTTTTAACTTTGAACAGCACTAAACGAACTGTTGTAAATCAAGGACTAACCATGAGCTGCAGTGCTTGGGAATTCCAGAAACACAAGCATGAATGACTGCTGCATTTGGGCAACACTCTGAAGAAAACTAGATAATTTGTCATTGATTTTGGCTGGAGAATTGACATTTTAGCTAAACCGCATCATAAAAGTTTTGGTGTCATTTTATTTGTTAGTTTAAAATATTTATATAACTGTCTTTCAAATCACTCTAGGCAGCTTCCAGTTCTGGACATTTTGACATTTCTGTTTTTCCTCTGTTGTTTTCAATGTTATCCTCTCATTTAAAAAAACAACAACTAGCTATCAATCCCAAGTGGAACTGAATTAAGGATGTAAAGAAGCCATATTCTTCTCTCTGCCCCAGGTATCCCAGGTTTGTAGGGCTGGTGTCCAATACCCCAGCCAGCGATAGAGAGGTGAAAGCAGCAAAGAAACACAAAATGCAGCTGCCTTGAGTTTAATATGAGCGATGGGATGAACCAGCATTAGGAATAATATCAAGTGCCTCATGCCAAGGCAATTGCTTGTGACTTCATCATATCCATTTCACCTTTTTGACATTTTGTCAGCTAAATGCGGTTCATAGCAAAATCCCTACCGTGGAAATTGCAGACGCATCCAGCATCTTTGCTTCCCCTGAGTACTTCTAGGACTGTCAGAGGCATTGGGTAGAAAGAATGATGTGCACAGTAGTAAATACCTCCCGGGGCAGAGGTCTCCAAACTTGGCAATTTTAAGGCTTGTGGACTTCAACTCCCAGAAAATTCTGGGAGTTGAAGTCCACAAGTCTTAAAAGTTGCCAAGTTTGGGGACCCCTGTCCTAGACCAAAGACCTCACCAAAATTCAGAGAAAGGGTCCACTTCCTGGGATTACTGTCAAATGATGAATGAGATTAAAAAAACACCAGTCTTTAAGGCAAGGGTTGTGGGACACCAGAGGAGAAAGGGAGACAGCGATGGGGCAAGCAGGACAGGGCTTAGGGGCATCTTTGCAGATAAGCCTCAGCTTCACATTCAGATTTTCTTGAATGCTTCACCTGAACAAACTAAAGAAAATTTGGGGCTGGGTTCTCACACCAAGCTAAGTTAATACGGGTACTCCTTGACCTACGACCACAATTAAGCCCCAAGTTTATGTTGCTAAGCAAGGCATTCGTTAAGTGAGTTTTGCTCCATTTTACAACCTCTCTTGCTGCAGTTAAGCAAATCACTGCAGTAAACACGGTGGTTAAGCGAATCTGGCTTCCCCGCTGACATTGCTTCTAGGTCGCAAAAAGCTATCCCATAACCCTGGGATACTGCAACCATTATAAACAGGAGCCAGCTGCCAAGTGTCCAAATTGTAGTTCTGTGACCACAAGGATGCTGCAATGGTCGTGTGAAAAAATGGTCATAAATTAGTTGTTTCACTGCCGTTGTAACTTTGAACAGTCTCTGAATAAATGGTTGTAAGTTGAGGACTACGTTACAAATCAAATTTACAGTGTGGCGTAATATGTCAGCCAGGTCTTGGTCCTAATTGTGCAACTTTGGGAAGAGGGGTTTGGTGGATTTGAGCCCTCTAGGATTCTCTTTCCTCTCTAACCAAATTCTCTCTCTAGGTGGCTTTTCCCATTTGGATGGCTCTGGCAAGCTAAGCATTTTTTCCTGGCTCCTGAGCATGGATCCGACCTTGCTGCTACCGGTTGCTGTTTCTCTTGATCCCCGGGGTTTTAATCAAGGGGCAGCAGAGCCCACTGAGCCCGCCTTGGACCCTTGCAGTCTCCTTTCAGAAAGGCACTATGAAGTGGTGCCCTGTGTGGTTTGTGCCCTCTGCTGCATTTTTGGAGTGGCTTACTGCTGTTTCGGTGAGTAAAGGAGAAGGCGGACATTTTTGTGGGGTAATAAGGATTGCATGATTCAAACACATGCCTTTCTATAGAGCAGGAAGGCAGAAAGTTTGCATGGCACTTCCAAAAGGCAAGATGTACATTTTCCTGTTGACTGAAACTTTTTTTTTTATATGTAGAAGCTCCAGCTTGATGTGTTGTGCTGCTCCAGGTCCAAAACAATTTCAGAATTACAGTTTCTGCAGCATTATACGCATATTCTTGAGATGCACACATTATTACAAGTAATTGGCAAAATATTTTAACTAGCTTATCAGATAGATCTCCCTGTGTTGGGCATCAGATATATAACCACAGCTTAGAAGATGACAAAGCAAAACCTTTGATTCCAGTGTTCATGTATTATCTTTCCAATCACTGAAATTATTCTTCCATGCTCTGCCAGTGAACCTGTGAATCTATGTTAGCAAAGTTGCTGCCTGACACCTGTTGGGACAACAACTCCCAGAATTCCCAGCAAGCATCACCAACAGCTGGGGAAGGAGTCTAAGGTTGTGCTTTCTCCATGATTTCATGCCTTCCTCTCATAAGGAAGGGAAGCTTTAGGCCAGGGATGTCAAAGGGATATCGCCACTTTCTCCTCCTTTGCTAAAATGGTGGTAGGCATAGCCAGTGCATGATACATCCGGTCCATTGGCCGCAAGTTTTGTCACCCCTGCTTTAGGGCCAAAATTTAGTCAGCTGGAGACTGTCTTGCACTTTCTGAAAAGTTTGTTGAATTGATAGTAACAGTGTGGGGTTGCTGGTGCTCTGTGACCTTGGTTGTTTTCTTGCAGTTGTTTTATAACCCAACTAAGTAACATCATCAGTGCTAGAACAAACCCCGTTTCCTTCTAGCACTGATGAGGTTACTTAGTTGGGTCATGAAACATCTGCAAGAAAAAAAAATCAAGCTCTTGAGAGCACCAACGGCCCCACAGTTCAACCCTGAGCTACAAATATTTTCTTCTGTTGGAGTGGAAGACTTGCTTTTCAGTGTGCTTCATATCCACCTTGAAAGGAACAGAAGAAGAGTGGGAACAACTAATTCTTTACCTCTCAGAAAATAAGAGTTGCAGCTAGATACAAGTACGTGGGAATGGATGCAGATTAGTTAATATAGCAAGCCAAAATGAAGCAAGAAAGACACAGAACGGGCTGGGGTAGAATAGATAGTCTTTATTTGGTTTTTCATCAATTTTTGTTACATTTTATAATAAACAAATGAAAATGAAGATAGTGGGGAAATGGAGAAGGGGAAAGGGGAAAAAGAGAAGTATGGGGTAGGGGGAAAAAAAGAACAAAGGGTCCAACTTTTTTCAGTGCAATAGAATAAAAATAATAGGGTTCAGCTTCAACTTTTTACTTTCACATACTTAGTTTACTAGCCATTTCTATAACAACAGATTTTCCTGATCAGCAAATCCCAAAAATCTTTTATTTTTTTCTGTCCCAAGCACCCAAGTTGTGAAGGAGTTTCCAAGGATAGTAGAAACAAAACTAGATGTTTTCTTTGATTAAAGCAGTAAAATTTGACTGCCTCTGCAAGCTCCACCAGTTTTTCCGTCCTTTCTTCCACTGTGAGGATTGGAGGTATTCTCATCTGGAAGAAGAACAAAACCATCTTTCTTTTTAAATTATCCGTTCTGAGTGCTAGTGGTTCATTTGGAGTGCACAGTGAGAGTAAAAGATTATCTTTTATTCTTATTCTCTTGACCCATAGCCCTGAAAAGAATCACTAAAAAAGGCTGTAGTTTTAAAGTCATCAATTACATTTTCCCCTTTTCAACACATGCTTCCATTGAGCTAAATAACCAAGCGCCAGTGAGCACAGTGTCCTCCATATCTTTCAAATAACATCAAGTTCCAAAAATTGCTTTGAAATAATAATGATAGCAAGCAAGCCCACATTACAAATTGCCTGAAACCCTTGTTCTAAATAATTATGACAAAAGGGTTTCTTTGGTCATCTTTCGTACTATTGAGGATTAACTGATCCTTCAGGAGTTTTTGGACATAATGTTTCTTCAGTTGCCCTCTTAACCTGCCCTCCTATTCATAAAAGGGTTTGCCTGCGTTCACTTGCCTTGGTCGTTCTTATTTCTCTCTTTCCTGTCAATAGGGTATCGGTGTTTCAAGGCCATCATGTTTCTCTCCGGCCTCCTCTTCGGCTCCGCTGTGATCTTTCTGCTTTGCTACAAGGAGCGTATCTTGGACACCCAGCTCAGCTTGGAGGTCAGCGCTGGCATTGCCCTGGGCATCGGAGTCTTGTGCGGCTTGGTTACGATGCTGGTGCACTCTGTGGGGTTGTTTCTGACGGGGCTTCTGCTTGGCTTGCTGGTGGCCACCGCTGGGCTGGTAGCCACCGAGCCTTTTTACGAACTGCCCAACGGATGGGTCCCTGCCGGGGCCCTGCTGGGTTTGTCCCTCTTAGGTGCCGTCTTGGCACTGCGCTGGCAGAAGGTCCTCACGGTGGTCTCCACAGCCGTGTTTGGGGCTGCCGTTCTGACTCTCTGCTTGGACTACGCGGTGGAGAACCTGGCTTTGGGCCACCATGTCTACGACCGCCTGCGTCTGGCCCCTTCCTCCCTGCTCTGCTGGTGTGGCTGGGCAGTGCTGGCTACGTGGCCTGCCCTTGCCCTGATGGGCATCCTGCTGCAGTGGAAAGTGACCGCCGAAGGCTTCTCCCACACAGACGGTGAGTGGAAATCCTGCCTCTGCCTGAAGGAGTAGGCCGAGCTGACTATGGAGCTTTTAGGGAGTGACAGGAAGTCTTGCTTCTGTCTTGCTGTTTTTTCCTTCTTTATTTGCTTCCTTCAATACATCCCTCCGCCTTTGTAGGCAGTCCTCGACTTACAACCACAATTGAACCCCAAATTTCGGTTGCTAAGCGAGACATTTGTGAAGTGAGTTTTGCCCCATTTTACGAGCTTCCTTGCCACCGTTGTTAAGTGAATCGCTGCTGTGATTAAATTAATAACACAGTCATTAAGTGAATCTGGCTTCCGCATTGACTTGGCTTGTCAGAGGGTCACAAAAGGAGATCACGTGACCCCAGGAGACTACAGTCGTTTCATAATGAGTCAGTTGCCAAGTGTCTGAATTTTGGCCACGTGACCGATGGAATGCTGCAACGGTCATAAGTGTGAAAAGCAGTCATAAGTCACTTTTTCAATGCTGTTGCAATTTTGAATGGTCACTAAATGAACTGTTGTAAGTCGAGGACTACCTGTACGTTTGTATGTATATATTTTTATATTTTATGTATACATACAGTATATTCATGGCTTATCATAACACACACACAGTACATGCAGCTCTTCGGTCACATTATGCAAACGTGATATGCTATAATGCAGTGGCCCCCAACCTTTTTTGTGCCACGGCCCAGTACTGGCATCACAAAATGATCCGCAGCCCGGTACCAGCATCAGCACGCATGACAAGGCAAGGCGAGCTGAGCGACCGGCCAGCCAGCCGTCCCCCGCTTCTCTCCGCCACCTTCAACTCCTCCTTTGTACCTTTGTCGATGGGCTTCGCTTCAGGATGGTCGCTCGGCTCGCCTTGCCTTGGGTGCTGAAAGAATCCTCGCGCCTTAGTTTCATTCAAAGCCCTCCCCCTTCGATGAAACTAAGGCACGAGGATTCCTTCAGGACCCAAACGCCACTTTCCAACCAGAAAAGCTCACCCGGAAGCACTTTCTCGTCAAACAAGATGGCGGCGCTCAGCAAACTGGCGGCCCGGTAGGAAATGTTCCACGAACCGGTCCCGGTGCTCGGCCCGGTGGTTGGGGACCCCTGCTATAATGGACTCATAGTTTTTTATCTGGCCCTTGCCCATGATATAACAAAACAGAAATAAGTACAGATAGTCTTCAAATTACAACCATTCATTTAGTGACCATTCAAAGTTACAAAGGCACTGAAAAAAAAAAAAGACTTAGGACTATTTTTCATGCTTACAACTGTTGCAACATCCCCATGGACATGTAATCAAAATTCAGATGCTTGGCAACTGGCATGTATTTATGACGGTTGCAGTGTCACCTGATCACCATTAGTAACATTTCCTGATGGCTTCTGATAAGCAAAGTCAATGGGAGCAGCCAGATTCACTTAACAACCACATTATCCACTTAACAACTGCAACGATTCACTGAACTGTGGCAAGAAAGGTGATAAAATGGGACAAAACTCACTTGACCCTTTGAGCTCAATTGTGGTCGTAAGTCAAGGACTACCTGTAAGTGGATGCATAAAGGAAGATTATGTAAAGATTTTGAGGTTACCATTGCAGTATTGTGGGGGGGGGGAGAGAAAGGTGAAATTAATATGTAGCTAATTGGAGGAGGGTGGGGAGATAATTGCTTCTGCCTTTTCTCCTATAAGGAAGCTGAGATTTTTAGAATCTTAAGTATGTATATGGCATTATGTAGCATAATAACAACAGAATGTATTTTTTTAGCCTTTCTGATCTTGAAGGAGATGGAGGAAGGAAGGAGTAGGAGACAAGACAAACTCTCAGTGTTGCATTTTTCCCCTGCCCTATTCCAGAACTTTTTCAGACAGAGGCCATAGTGTCTGAATCAAAGCTTCTCTTTCAAACTATCTTTTTCTCCCAGAATGGGGCTGGGCTAGGCTGGTGCCGTGCGGGATTTTAAGCTAAGTCTCCATCATCCAGTCTCACATCTCTTTTCTATGGCCCAGTGGTCCTGAATCGGCGCCAGAAGCAATTGCAACTCTTAAGGATTCGACAGCGGGAAGCCAAAAAGAGGCAGTGCCAAGCTCCACATGAAGGCTCCTACCGGAACAAGGCCGGTGCCATCAAACGCTGTGCCGGAGACGTTCTCGCACCAGTGAGTAGCTGTGACCAGTGGCTGTTCATCCCCTTCATCGCTGAGCTTCTAGGAAGCCAATCCCACCATCTCAGCCAATGGAGCCCCCCAAGCTTTCTCCAGAATGGCTTTGGGGTGCCACAATGATAGTGATGATCAACTTTTGTGCCTGTTTGGGAATCCCTTTCCTATGAAGAGTTGCTTGGCTCCCTTCTTCATTGCCTTTGCAGCCCCAGAAGATCTACTTTCTCGCCCAGATTTTTATTTCATTTTTTCCATTTGTGCTACAATGTGCCCTCCATATATACAGATTCACATATTCATACTATACATATATGCTTGCATGTATGCATATACACGCACACCTTAGCTTTATGCAGAAGCTGATTTAATTGATAACTGTCTTGCAGCCATGTTTTATTATAGCAGCATAAAATGTATCAAAATCATTTCATATTTTCATTCATTGTATGCTGCTATAATAAGACATGGAGGCTGGCTTTCAAATATTATATAAGACCCTTGGGCAATATTCCTGATTTGAAGAGCAGCAAATCAGCTCTTAAATACTTCGTCAGTCAAGAGGGTTAATGTGCAAGATGGCTATTTAGCACCAAGTGTTTCGCAGGAGGGAAACATTTCTTTTCTTCTTTAACCCAAGGGTCTTTGAATGGGAGGGTCTCTGTTCTCTCCATTCTGGGAAAATTGCCACCCAGGAGCACCAAAGCGTTCTTGGTTATGCCCAGAGGACCTTCTGAACAGATTGACTAAATTCTCTCCTTGCTTGATTGGAAACATATCACCAGTGAAACAAAGTAATATTTGGACTCATAGTGGAACCTTAAGAGTTAGAAGAGCCAAAAGGGCTTTGTCTGCTTAAAACTGCAAAATCTTTATCACTCATTCATGTTTTGGGAGATGTGAGCCCCCTAGACTAACCAGTCTATCAAATTTTGAAATAAATAAACAGGCAGTTTGCTATGAGATAGTCATATTAGAAGCATATTCTGCCACTCATGTCTAATCTCCGTTTAGATCCGCCTGAGATTGATGGTGACTGCCACATAGTCGGCAATGCATTGAAAGAAGGAATTCTGACTTTTCTGTTTTGGATTCAGGACGTGTTGCACTTCCCTGCTTTACTTAGCATCACAGTGTTTTTTGACTATTGAATGTTTGGGACAGATCCCAGGAATCTGATACAAAGAAACCTTGGCCCGGCCCCTCTCAGCCCAAACTCCCTCACAGGGGTGGGAAAAATAGGAGGAGGAAGGAGTATTAAGTACAATATGTTTGCCACCACAAATACTTATAAATTAACAGTGGCAGGATAAAAATCTAATAAATTATAAAGATCGCCCTCGACTTACAACCATTCGTTTAGTGACTGAAGTTACAGCAGCACCGAAAAAAAGTCACAACCTTTGCAGCATCCCTACGACCATGTGATCAACAGGCTTGGCAACTGGTTCATATTTATGACAGTTGCAGTAATGAAGCAAACAAAATGTTAAAAAGTTACGATATTTATGCAGTTACTTACCAACCACATCTAAATTATATTAAAGTAACCAAAATATCTTTACAATCCCCAAGGCATGTCACAACTTTTGAGCACCCCTTAAAATTTGGAAATATGAACATTGAAAAATTTGACACACCCTATAAAATGCAATATCCCGGAGTCATACAATCCCCTTTCGTATCCATCCGACAAGGAAAGTCAAAAGGGAAGCCAAATTCATGTAACAACCATGTTACTAACTTAACAACTGCCGTGATTCACTTAACAACTGTTACAAGAAAGGTTGTAAAATGGAGCAAAATTCACTTTGGGGCACAATTGTCATAAGTCGAGGACTACCTGTAATCACGTCATCCATCCTATTGTTCTGCCTTTGGAGGCCCTTCCTCACATCAAAAGTGGCTAGAGCATGGATCTGCAGCCTGCGGCTTTGGAGCCACATGCAGCTCTTTCGGCCCTCTGCTGTGACTCCCTGTCGGCTGATCCCACCACTGACTGGTCCCACCCCACCCTTCCCCGTCACTCCTTGCCTGGCCTAAGAAGGTAAGGGGGATGGCGGGGGATGGAGACTCGCTCCATATTCCAGGGCAGGAGGTGACTGGGTGGGAGTGAGTGACGTCGAGTTGGCCACGCCCACCTAGTCACACAGGTTTTTAAATTATTGGCTCCCGGTGTTTTTTCCCACTTTTCTGAGGGAAACAGGTCCAAATGGCTCTTTTGAGTGTTTAAGGTTGCAGACCCCTGGGCTAGAGTGAGGTGCTTTTAAAAAATGTGAGCGAGTTCCTAATGCGACACCCCCACACCCCTGCCAGTACCCACTCATTGAAGAGAATACAAGATTCCCATTTCCCTGAGGTAATCTCATAATCTTCATTTTCCGCTTGCTCCCCGAAGAGTTACATCCAGAGTCTGCGGGACCGTCAGCACTTGGGAACCGGTACCTCCTTGAGCAACCTCAGCACAAGTGCTCACACCACGGTGGATCTGGATTATGATTCGGGCTCTACCGTCCCCCTCACCACGCCACAAGGTTGCCTCTGAAGGATGCGTGGGTATATATGTGTGTGCTTGGGATGTTGCTGCGTTGTCTTCCTCCCCTTCTGCTTTTAGCAGAGCCAGAGCACAAGCCGGCCCAGGGTTCTTTAATATGTTTCCTCCTGTCTGCAAACATCTTTGGGTAGCCCGCTATATATATTTTTTTAAAGATTGCTTTTCAAGTGTCCAAACCGGATGGGTCTGTCTCCTTTCCTCTCTTTGGGAAGGGCCACGGATGACTTAAAGAAGGAGAAGAGAAAGGATTTAAGGAACACACATTAATGTATTTCCACTTTATCAACGAAGGCAGTTTTCTTTAGAAGATCTTGACAGCTACCTCCAAATTTTGCCGGAACAAATGGATTAATGTCTGGGATGTCTGTCACCATCTTTGAAGCTGATTTTGTCCCTGTCTCAATGCTAAGCCATAGCTGGATCCTCCTCTGGATTGAGAAGGCAATTTGCTCTACTTGGCAGCAAATCTGAAGCAAGCATCTTTCGGCCTTTGTAGAAACTTAACTCAGGGGTACAATACAACCACATCAAGGTAGCTTACGATGGTTTGTTGCAATAGAAACGCATGGCATACATGTTCTGATTTGCGGTGCTCCTCCTTCAAGATGTTGCCATTTTTTTGTACATATGCTGTACGAGAAATTTATTGTATTTAGTTTATCCTTTCTCTAGTTAAGGTTGTTTGTCTCAAGAAGGGAAAGCTGCTCTTCTATCCTCTCCTTAATCTGAGATCCAGGATGGACCCTTCAAAGCCATAGTCGGACATTCACCCTTGCCATAATTATGGTCACCTGTGGTGCCCAGAATATTCTATAAAGGTCCCCAGCAATTTCAAAGGGTAATACTGCATTTAAAAAAAAAACAAATTAAGTATTCACAAGACGTCAGCTTTCTCACTGAAATCTATTTGACCTTAAGTTATGATTGAAACTATTTGGGTCACTCTTGTTGCACAAGATCGTATGTCAGAAATCACCTCTTGAAGATTGCTAACTCTAGCCAACAGGAAGAGTAGCAACATTTTTACTAGCCCAGTCTTTCCCTATTCCCTCCACAGACGTGACCATGCCATAATGTCTACCTTATTGAATGGAAGGGTAATGGCATGATTGTGTCTGTGGATAGAATGGGCCTTCTGTGGTCCTTCAGCTATTGGATTTTGATCTAAATCGCCATCGAAACATGGTTGTTGTGGTCCATCATCTGGAGAGCCACAGGTTTCTTAATCTCTGTTGTGGTAAAATTTAACCAGCAGGTTATAAAATTTATGGGCGGAGCTTATATTTGCAGAACAGGCTACTTTCATGAGATGTTCACCATTATTAAGTTGGTGATGATGACTAGAAACCAACTGGGATGTAGCAAAGTGATTGCACTTCCTCCACCCTTGTAACCCCCAAAGGAGTGAATGCCAAATAAAACTGAGTGCCTTTTCTAGCATGTATAGAGCCATACACGCTTTGGAATGATTCCAAGTTTAACTTGACAATGGTGCTTTTACAAACATGTACATAAGGATTAAAAATAAAAAAATAAGTCCTAACCCTTGAACTCTTAACTGGGTAAGCTAACTCACCTGATTTTCAAATCCTGATTTTTTTTTTACCCAAATTCACTCTGTGTGCATAGGTTCAAATCTTGTTCAATAAATCTTTTTGTTATTGTGATTGTTTCCTATGAAATGTTTGTTACTGTTTTATAACTGTTCCTGTTTATAAAACTTAACACAAATACACTTGTGTTTCTCAGTTTGTCTTCTTCACATCAGTTCTTGGGGGTGAATTAAGCTCATATTTTGGGGGTTCCCTATGCAGACAAAAAGTTATCACTGTTTCTACCCATCTCTTGTTTTCAGAAGGGAGAAATGTGTTGCTAAAATCTGTTAAGGCTTTGATCATCCTGGTGTCCCCTGGGGCAACTCTCTTATTTAAAAAAAACAATATAAAAAGGGCAGGACAAAGCGGCTACTTCTGCAGAATTAAATAGGAATCTAGCTAAACTTCTGTACTTCATCTGCCTTTCTCCACTAATATTCAAGTGAATGGATGAAAGAAAGTGTTTGCTCTGGAGTTCATCACACCTGCCTTATGTTCTGCATCCCAATTAAAGCAGCATCTGGCTTTGGTCCACGCTGAATCTCAGTACTCCATATGGAGTTCTCTTTGATCCCTCATTCAGCTCCTACTGGCACTGTTATATTAAAAACACATTATTAAGTTTTTTTTTCCGGATAGTTCCCCATTTCCACAGTGCCATGCAGCTTTATCACTGTCATGCACAGAAGCTGTTCCATAGGAAGGTAAATAATTGGACTGTCTTAAACCAATTGACAGGGGAAGCAGAATAGGAAATCAAGGGAATTTGAAAGATGTCATCGTATGGAGGGGTGCTGAATGAAAGTGCCATCTGGGCCCACAAGACTCTTGGGCCTTGGATCCCCCTGATTAGACAGAAGAGCTAGTTTAATTGCAGCACTGTGGGATATTTAAATGGCTGCCTTCTGCTTTCATAAGAGGCCCTCGGGATAAACAACATTTCTCATAATTTGATTTAATTACTCCGAAACTACTCCAGTCTTGACTCCAATCTGAACTGTGAAATGGAACCATGTTCAATTTTACATTGGTGGTTCTAAGTTTCCCAATCCTGAGTTTTACCACCTTCTTGTTTTGGGGAATTGCTGCTAAGAGAACACGTGTATGTGTGCACGTATACAGGTCGTCCTTGACTCACAACAGTTCATTTAATGACCATTCAAAGTTACAATGGCTCTGAAAAATGTGACTTAGGACTGTTTTTCACAGTTACGACCTCAATCATTGGATCAACATTCAGATGCTTGGCAACTGGATCATGTTTACATTGCTGTGTCCCAACCTTTTTGTGACCTTCAGATAATCAAGGTCAATGGGGAAGACAGATTAACTTAACAACTGGGTTACTAACTTATCAATTGCAGTGATTCACTTAACAGCTGGTAAGAAACGGGGCAAAACTCACTTCACAGACATTTTGGGCTCAATTGGGGTCATAAGTCAAGGACTACCTGTACATGTGTACGCAGAAAATCCCGAATGTGAGCAGGAACCAGGAATGCCCATTAGGAAACGGTAGTGAAATAGATTCACCGCTTTATAAAACTAGATTACAAAAACTAAGCAAAAAGTAGTACCCACCAGGCCCAAAACTTCAGGTGATTAGAGATTCGATTTCTCTCCCACTTGCCCAGTGTTCTGCTTTGAAGGCTGCAGGATCTGGTTAACAGCCAGTTCTTTACCCTTGCAGAAGTGTGTGTCTGATCGTGTGTTAAATTTGAAGCAGGCTTGAGGATTCCTTGCTATAGTCCTCATGTCTGTTTGCAATGTGGAGCAGATACACATCTGTAATGTTTTTACATGCATGTCCCTAAGCTCAATGTTTCAGAAACTTTTGGAATGCACCAACGTAAGTGCAAAAAAAGAAAAACTATCCTGCTTAATACAGTTATTAATAAAACTAGGCTTTCTTCCAGATTAGGGCAACCAGTAATTTCAACGTCTATGTGATAGAGATGTGATTGAGCCAATTTAAGTTGATGAAGATTGGTGAAGAATCATTAAATTATGGAGTTGGAAGGATCACACACCCAGTTTGGTACAGTAGTTAAGGTCCTGACTTAGAAACCAGGAGACTGAATTATTTTCCCACCTTAGGCATGAAAGCCGACTGGATGACTTTAGACCAGTCACTCACTCTCAGCCCATGTGCTGGTATCCTCCTCTCCTAATATGGTGCCTTCTCAAATTCCTAGAAAGTAGGAATAGAACTGATGCATTCATTCAGCACAGCTCCTTGACTGGAGTGCCTATCAGGTTTTTTTCTAATCTAAGCCAGCTGGATGAGATGACAGGAAAAATGAAGCAGTAAATGAGATAGACATTTCTGGACTAGGGCCCTTCTGCACAATGTTTGTACCCTTCCTAGATTTAATCATAACAACACAAGAGCACACAATAGATACAAACTCAAGGTTAACCGCACCAAACTCGACTGCAGGAAATACGACTTCAGCAACAGAGTGATCAACGTTTGGAATACTCTACCTGACTCTGTGGTTTCTTCCTCAAACTCCCAAAACTTTAACCTTAGACTGTCTACTATTGACCTCACCCCTTTTCCTAAGAGGTCTGTAGGGGGTGTGCATAAGCGCATCAATCGTGCCTACCGTCCCTGTCCTATTGTTTTTATGTTTTCTTATAAGTATCTATCTCATGTATTCAAAACTATATTTATTCTTATACCTGTATCTTGTAAGTGATCGACAAATCAAATCAAATGTACAAAAAATGTAAATGGGGATTGGCTCTGAAGTTTGTGATCGCCTGCTCATTGTTCCTCAGAAGCTGAAACCCAATTACTTCTTGCTATAATGTAAACATAACTACCTCTGAAACTGCGTTTTCGCTTGAATATGTGGAGATTGGGGATGGGCCATAAAAGGAGAATTGATCCACAGGGTTGTAATGCCTCAGCATTCCTCCTAATCCCCGTGTTTTAGCTGGTCTAGCGGGTCCTCCAAGTGGAATGCTGGCTTGGCAGCTTCTCATCTTCCCCTCAATAGTTAACCAAAATTGCAGAGATAAACCTGAGGAGGTCCTGTCAGTTTTCCCCCATTGGCAGCATGACATGAAAGTGTCAAAGTACCAGACTATCTGGCTTCATTTCTTTTATTTCCCTTTATGTAGGATGCCTTGGCAGGAGGGAGTAGGCAGGATGGAAGTTTGTGGCTGTAGAATCTACAATGTTCTGACTGTTGTTCATTGTTCTTAGTGATTCAAAGCTGGCAGCAGGGCGGTGGTGGTGGTGGTGGTAGAAACAGTGGCATTGTGACCAACATGGTACTAAAGGGGAATTCTGTACTGTGACTTCTTGCGAAATGAGATCAGAACTGTATTACAGAAATTGCAAGCTGACCTTCACTTCCTTCTGAGAAAACCGATAATGAATCCCACCTACTTTCTGGCAGGGTTAGCGTTTCCCTCTGCATGGGTAACAGAAGACTATTGTGAATGTTTTAAGGCAGATTGGCATTGACTGTTGCTCATGCTTGTCCAGCCAATTATCTTCAATGGAGAATTTCAATTGCAATGGATCATGAAAGTGGAATAATGGTCCATGACTATGTTCAGGCCTGTTTGTAGCCGAGCCTCTTTGAGATAAGCTGACCACATTTCCTCCCTCTTCATCTGCAAAGTAAAACGGAGAGGAAAGGATTGTTCATTGTTAAATTTCTGTAACTTTTCCCTCTGTTTTGAAATGTGTGCCTGGGATCTTCTGCTTCTGATACTAAAATAACCATTTTGAACCACACTAGTGCAAAGGAGAAGAAGGGATGGCTTGTGCTGCTCTGCCTTAGGCAGCAAAATGTTTGGCCTGGTTGTACCCACCTAAACAAAACCAGAAAGAAAATTAATTTCCCTGTCAGAAGAAAAAAGCATAAACACATATATAACAATATTCTTTTTTTTTAATTGGGAATCCGGTAGACTTTGCCGAACTGGAAACAACATTCTAGCCCTCAAGTCATCCTGTTGGATATATATGAGATTAAACTGTTACCATGGAATCTGCAGTTTGCCCTAACAATGATGTTTGTGTGTCTGCATGTCTGTATGCATTGCAAGAGATATACTCCCCTACCCCAGGATATTCCCTACATTTTCCTTGTGATTTCAGCTTTAATATTTTTTTTTAAATCTTAGCTGTTCTTCTGATAGAGATACAAATAACTGAACCATCAATATTCTAAAACTTTGCAGCTCTATTTGACTAGACGCAGCCATAGAACAAGGAATGATACATCTAAAATACCCTTAAAGTTCTCTTTTTTTAAAAAAAACCCTCTCATGTTATATTATTATTCTACCGACTGACTTCTTAGGTACAGTCTCCAAGGTCTCCTGAATCCTGAAACTGGGCTAGTCCTTTCTGCAGCTATGTTGCCTCTGAGATCATCTGGATATTTTTTTGACATCCAGCATTTTTTTTTTTAAAAAAGGTAGATATGTCTGCAATGAAGAAGCTCAGCAGAAACGGAGTTTCCACAAAATGAGTGGTTTTCTTTGCTCCTCTGCCCAAGTTGGTCCCATTCGGAAGAATTGTCCATCACCTGTAGGTGTCACTGTGGGGTCTCTTAAAACAACAACAACAGCACATCTCATTGCTCAGAGAAGGGCCTGTCTCTGAAAGTTGCAAGCCAGAGCATTGCTCTAAACATCAGCAGTTCATCCAGCGCTCAGCTGTGCTTAGCGGGTAGCCCCTCTCTACTCGAAGCTGGTCATTGAGTCTCCAGTATCTCTGTCCCTTGAAAAAGTAGACCTTGTCGTTCTCCCAGGTTAGTGCAGCATTCAGATTTGTTGGAGCCCCTGTGAAGAGGGTGGAGATTTTTCTAGGGATATTAACAAAATGGCTCCCCAGTTCACTCCATTGCCAGTACTCTGTATTCTGTGAAAAGAGATTAAGAAGGAATTAATGCCCTTCCTAGCATTCGCAGCTCCTTTGTCCATTTGTCTAGCGTTCCTCAAATGCTTAAGAAAAGAACATAATGGCAACCCAACAAGCCAACTTTCTATCATCATCAATGGCTCTGCCATTATATGTTAAGGATACAGCCTTTCTTTCCTGTCACTAAGCAAAGTCTGTTCAGGGAATTGTGCAGAGGGGACGCTGACATGAACTTGCAGTTTTATAGAAATAATTATATTTTACATATATATTTTCAGCAAACGAGATAGTCGGGCACACAGGAGCATCATGAGGTAAATGCCAGAGGATGCAGGGCACGCAGAAGAAAAAGGTGAGAAAAGAGGGAAACTCCCCCTTCACAACCACAGCAACCAATCACAACATAGATTGCCTCATGCAGGATCAAGTGGGTGCACTCTCCAATCAATCAACCACAATTGTGTGTTTTGGCACACTGCACAACCCTACTGCTTCAGCTACTAATTTAAATATCTTAACAAACCAAATGGCTTCCCTTCTCCATATGGCCTCCTTCCTACAAGGCTTAAATCAGCTGTGCCTTCTCCTCTCATGCCTCTTATTAGTGACATATTCAACCTATCCTCAGTCTCTCAAACCCCATTTTAAGAAAATATGTGTTGTGCTTAGGACAGGTAGCAGTGGTGGGATTCAAAATTTTTACTACGGGTTCTGTGGGCATGGCTTGGTGGGA
This sequence comes from Pseudonaja textilis, assembly GCF_049901715.1. Lineage (NCBI taxonomy): Eukaryota > Metazoa > Chordata > Lepidosauria > Squamata > Elapidae > Pseudonaja > Pseudonaja textilis. The sequence goes on along the minus strand of NC_141991.1, from coordinate 121,142,738 downwards.
GTGGCTTGGTGGGCATGGCAGGGGAGGGGTGCTACAAAATCCCATTCCCTCCCCACCCCACTAACCTGCTTTCCAGCTCCGTTCTCCTGTGCAGGGCAACCAAAGAAGACCCAGCCGATCAGCTGGGACTCAATGGGAGGCAGAGAAGAGGTGGGGGCTAGTCAGAGGTGGGATTTGTTGGTTCTCCGAACTGCTCAAAATTTCTGCTACCGGTCCTCCAGAACTGGTCAGAAACTGCTGAATACCACCTCTGAGAGGTAGTTCAGCTGAATGCCAAGGGCTATCTAACCTAAGTACAACATATAGTTTGGAGCCTGCCAAACTATATTTCTTTTTCTGTGGTCGTTAAGCAAACACTGTAGTTATTAGGCAAATGTAGTGGTCATTAAGCAAACCATAGGTGCTGTTTTGCAAGAAAACCTGGAAGTAAGTGCTATTGTTTGGCAAGAACCATCACAAACACAGTCCCATGACCACAGGCCACTGCAAACAGCCGTAAACAGCTATGTTGCCAAGTTCCTGAACTTCAGTCACATGATTATGAGCCCAACTGTTGGAACTTCAAATTCAGGTTACTAAGTGACCGATTGTACATCAAGGATTGTGTATCCCCTGGATTCAGAGAACCTCTGTTTTCCTTCCATAAATACCAGAGAATAAGGAGCATAGGTTGCAAGGATGAACTACAAAAACTATCTGATCCACAAAGAAAGAACCTTCAAAGAAAAAAACAAGAAGCCCAGTTGCTTCCAGAAAAAAAGTTTCTTTGGGACAACCATGACCTATATGCCTGAGAATCTGTACAAACTACTATCTGAACCACAGTGAAGAAAAGAGTTTTTTTTTTTACCAAAACAATGTCACATCCTAGCATATCTAATTCATATCCTAATAATTCAGGCGTGTATCTCTGTCTCATGTATCTCCAAACTTGTATTTTCCATTTTAGGAATCTTTTTGGTTGAAAATGACTTCTAGCTTAATGCTTCCCAGAAGTTTAAAGCCTCATGGTTTGTATTTTTACCTTAAATAAGAATATCTTCTTATTTACTGGCCAATAGAAAGCAGCATCTATCTTGGGGGGGATACGAGTCAGGGGTTTGGGGTAACCGTAATCCAGCTTGAATCCCCGGTAACGCCATACTTTAGTGCCTGGTAACCAAGATGGAATGAATACAGATTAAAAACTATAAAATATAGTTTATAATTAATAGCAACTACAGAATCTCTGGTCAAATCCTTGCTAGCAACGTTATCTTCTAAAATTATCTACCCATTGATGTGCCAATATAACCGCAAGGACAGTTTTGGATCATTTCAACAATGGCTGAGGGAAGCCACTAGTATGAAAATGTCCTATCCTGGAGGCAACTACATTATTTTATACTCACTTTGGAAGCCTTCTGAAGAGAAAAAAAGGCATCATCAGAATGGAGGTGGAACATGCCTTTGGAAAAATCTGTTTTTATTTATTATAAAATGAATGTGCTGCCCATCTTGCCAAGAGGTGACCTTTGAGCAGCTTACAGCAAAGATATATCACTTTCTTTATAAAAAGGGATCAAGTTAGAGCATTTGCTGAAGGGAGAGGGGTCGTCTCAATGCACAGACCTTTGAAGAAGTAAGTGCGCCCCGTACGGGGAGAGTGCACAGCGGCATCCAGCCTCCCAGGCAGACCCTTCCACAATGCTGAGATCTTCAATGGAGGGTTGGTTCCAAAATCGGTCACCATCCACACATAATCACCATGGAAAGCATATGTCTTATCATGTGATCCTAAACAGTAGGAGAGAAGAATTAAAAATCAATAATTGGACTCTAATTGGCTTTTCTTAATTCTGAAAAGACACAGAGCATTATTGTCTTCTTCTTCTTCTTCTTCTTCTTCTTCTTCTTCTTCTTCTTCTTCTTCTTCTTCTTCTTCTTCTTCTTCTTCTTCTTCTTCTTCTCCTTCTCCTTCTCCTTCTCCTTCTCCTTCTCCTCCTCCCTCCTCCCCCTCCTCCTGCTGTTGCAACAGGTAAAGCAGGAAGAGAGATCCAGAGATCCAGGTGCCTTTTTAAGTATTCCTTAAAATCCTGGGTCTTCTTCAGGTCCTGGATTAAGATGGATGAACAGGTCATCCGAGTTATAGACAGATAGCTTTAATCACTTGAACAGCTGCTGTTTCATGGATGGTATCATTCATACGCATATTGTTGTTTCTCAATTCTGTGACCTCATTGAATTCTATGACATCATTCAGAGTGATTTAGAGTAGGATGGCTGCAACACACTTTCAAGATTCCCTTTAGTAATCCACAGCAATTATCTGTCTAACCAGGACATAAATCTGGACTCTGCAGGTCTTCTTCTGTGCCCCCGCCCCCCTGCCCAGCATCTTAATGGGATGGCAGGCTTCCCAAGTTGTGTACTCTTTATCAAGTTTGCTCTGCTGCTGAGTTCAAGCTTGGCTTTTCTTGCAGGTGGTGGAAGAATAAGCTTGGCTCTAGAAACCAGGATGAGAGAGGTGGCTTACCCAACATGATAGCGTCCAGTTCATCTTTGCAGGGATCAGGGACTGTGCTAGGTTTCAGGGTGCCTGCAGGGGCAGTAGAGAGGGCAGGGGTGGTCTCAGGTACAGTTGTTGACAGGTTCTTCTTACCTGTGTAAAAAAATAATTTGAATTGTGAGTCAAGCCTAAAAGAACAGGGAAAATAACTGGGATGAAAAAAAGGGGGGAGGGGGAATTTGTCAATGTGTTTGGCTAACTACTGATCTCTTACTACAAACAGTCTCAACTTGCGAACATTCATTTAGCGACTGTTCGAAGTGATGATGGCATTGAAAAAAGTGACTTATGACCATCCTTCGTGCTTATCACCAGCGCAGTCATAACTCACATCTGTCAATTATCGCACATTTATGACTATCACAGCATGGTCGTGTGATTGCTCTTTGCGACCTTCCCAACCTGCTTTCAATAGGCAAAGTCAATGGGGGTGGGTGGGGGAGGAACCAGATTTGCTCAACAACCGCAGCAAAAAAAAGAAATAAAATCAGGGGGACTCACCTAACAACCACTTTGCTTAGAGACAAAACCCAAATGTCATCCTAAGTTGAGAACTACCGTATTATATTGATTCCAGACTTGCTTTCCCAAACTCAAAGGCTTGTTTAGAAATGCATCAGGAAGAAGTCCAGGCCAATTTTGTCAACAAAATCTTGGCTTCCTCTGCGCATGATTTCAAAACCACTGGATCAGATCCCTTCATGACTGTCATTGTGGGGAACAGATCTCCTTGTTGCTAGGGGATGGACTAACCGGAGGAGACACGAGAACAGCCAAGAGGTCAAGTGGGAGGGTGAGAGGAAAAGGCAAGGAAAAAAGACAGCATCAGAATGCAAGCATAATGGAAAATAAACAGGGAGTTTACCCTCCAGAAGGAACCCTCCTTTTGGAAGACATAAAGTGAAAGCTCGTTATTTGTCAAGTGAGTTATCTCTCTTCCCTCTATAGTCGGCACTTTTTGTTTTACAAAAAACTGGCTTGGACATATTAGATGTAACAGGGGAATAATAAGTCTACAGCTCATATGCTTCCCAGAGTAAATTAACATGAGATTCAATGCAGTTATTTCAACTATTTCTAGATGCTCTTCTTTAAAAATTCATAGTGGTTAAAACCTAAAAGTGGTCTCAAAGTGAAATAATGCACTATCAAACAAACAAACAAACTAGATACACACACACGCACATACTGTATATACTGTGTGTGTGCGTATGTACACACACACACACATCATCTTTTAACCACTTTGCGAGGTGGAATCTGGGCAATTGAATGGAGCAAGCAGAGTGTTTTAATGGTCGAATGCCCTTCCTGTCACCAGTACAGAATTTTGTTCAGCAGATATATTCTCGGTGTACCAGAGTGAGAAATATCTGCCTCTTCCTAGGTGTCATGCCCTTGTTGGAGTCTGACTCTGAGGGGGAGATTGAGGAGCTGACAGGAAGTGGGCGTATGGCTCTGGTGGCTGTGGAAGAAATGAGGGAAGGGCACAGTTTGGCTGGGCATTCAGAGGAAGACCCAGGGTCACCCCCTCTTCATCCTAGGGCACGCAGGGAGGAACGGAAAGGAAGCAATGTGGCTTACGGAGAGAAAAAGGCCTTGATCCCTTTCATTAGTTGCAGCCGGGAGAACAGGATATAAGAAGGGCATTTGCACACAGCACTTTGCTGGAAGCAAAGCATGCATTATCTTTGTCGAGGCTTATCTGGGTTTTGGCATCCTCCCAACTGTGTGTGCTTTGTTATCTTTTGGAAGTCTGCAATTTATTATCCTGGCCTGTAGTGTTAATTACTTCAGCATGGTTTTTTTTTTAAAAAAAATTCTAATTTATCTGTACTTTGGGTTTGGACTGCATTTTTCCCCTTTGTAGGCTGTTTTTGGAAGAATTTGATCAGCCAAGGATAACTGGACATTGGGGGCCAAGATGGAGGTATTAAAGGGACTTTACCCATTTTTGTGACTTTGTTGTTTTTGTGCCATGCCCGGGTCATCACACTAGGATCAAGCTCACAGCCTCCTGATTGTGAGGCAAGAGCTCCACCTCTAGGCCACTGCACCACTACACACACACACACACACACATATACACACACTGCACATAAATCCATTATGTTCATACCCATGATTCAGTCATCCTGCTTTTGTTTCAACTCCTTAAAACTTATCATAAGCCGAGCCAGAAACAACCCAAATTGTCTGTTCCCAGAAGTGTTCCCACCTTCCTTACATAGAAATTCCAGCTGCTGTGGCCACACAATCACAGACAAAGAAAGAGGACAGAGCAGCTGAGCATATTAAGAATGACCAAAGGCCAGGATGACAGTCCTGTCCAATTGCATGCAAACTGGGGCGGAGAAGTTCCCAAGGGACCTGGGGTGTGTTCTGGGCTGCTGAGTTCCATACCATACAGGGCCTGGATGCCTTCGATGTCATCCCGATGCAGGCGAAAGTGGGGCCGATAGCCATCGTAAGAAGGAGCCATGAGTGCAGTTGGGTACCGAGAATGACCCAGGCCCAGCGCGTGGCCAATCTCGTGGGCTGCTATGATGCGGAGGTTAATCCCACGGGAAGTCCCTTCTGTCCAGTACTCATCAGAATCAAAGTGGACTGTTCCCAATTCTGGGATATCTGCATGGGCCAATACATGACCTGAGAGAGAGAAAGGATTGAATGTTACTAATTTGCAATTCTGGCATATCCTTCTGCACCCTTGTTGTAAAGATCTGGCTTATCCTACCAATTCCTCTGCACAACACAGAGCCCCATTACTACTACTACTACTACTACTACTACTCTTCTTCTTCTTCTTCTTCTTCTTCTTCTTCTTCTTCTTCTTCTTCTTCTTCTTCTTCTTCTTCTTCTTCTTCTTCTTCTTCTTCTTCTTCTTCTTCTTCTTCTTCTTCTTCTCCTCCTCCTCCTCCTCCTCCTCCTCCTCCTCCTCCTCCTCCCTCCTCCTCCTCCTCCTCCTCCTCCTCCTCCTCCCTCCTCCAGCACCAGTTTTCCTATGACATTCTGCTGGTTCAAGTAGGAATGCCACCAAATGTGGCAGGAGGGACCTACACATAAAATTTCTTAACCATCATATCTGATGCATTGCCTTCTAAATGGTTTAAGACTGAAATTAGTGTAAGACTTATGATACAGATTTAATGTGAAAATAAGCACATTATAATTGTTTAAAATCTTTATAGAGAAAACAGAAAAGGGCAAGTATCTATTCTTTTTCATAAAAACACAGCATCTTTTAAAGAGTTAGGTTAAAAACTACACAAACAAGTTGAGTAGTATTTTCAAGAAGAATCTATAATTGCTCCAACTTCTTTGCTTATAGGATAAAACAATGATTCTATTATGAGTATTTCTACACTATTGAAGAGGTTCCTTGTAATGTAACAACTTGACTAAGAGTTGCTCAACTTCACGTTACAACCATGAATGTTATTAGGACCATCTTGAGACTTTCACTGTTGCTCTTGTCTCTTCTGCCTCACAAAGTTGTCATAAGAACAAAATGGAGGTAAAGCATGTAAACTCCTGAGGTTTTTTGTTACAAATGTTATTAAAATTATTTTGGTCAAGGCAGTTTTTTTGTGATCTAGAGAAATTTAAATGGAAATCCAGTGCAGAGTTTCTTGTCAGAGTTCCCTCCGGGCAATTTATCAGATTGAGCAAGGTGGAAAAATACATCCTTCTCAAATCTAACACATTATGAGATGACCAGTCGATGAAATTTAGACATTTTGGCCAAATCTCTCAAAGTATCAGCCCTTCAGTTATGTCACATCAAAAAACAAACCATACAAAGATGACTGGAACATCACTTTTCTGTTGGAGGACATAGTCGCAGAAAACTGAAATCCTATTAAGTTTTCTCTGCATATATACTAAGAGAATCAAGAGGGTTATTTAGACATTTTTCTCATATCTCCCAATTATCCAGTACTGGATTGGTGTTCTCCTCTTTAAGGTTCTTCCATTCTTTCAACAATGTTATTGTCATATTCATTATATTCAGGGGGGGACTTTAAAATTGATTGATTTAAAATCAATCCATCTTCATGACCACTAAGGCAGGTACTAATTGTACATTCCATTTATAGCAAAGATGGTACAAACAGTTTCTTACCACCCTACTATAATATTTTCCCTTTTGTTCTGTGAGGTAAACATTTGCAAATACACCCAGTGAGTGCTATAGTTGAGGGGTATTCAAACTTAGACGTCCCCAATCCTAGTCCAATTTCCAATCATACTTGCTTACAATACCCTACTTCTATCAATAAAACAAAATCAGGCTTGCGCTCTGTCATATCCTTGCCAGCTGCTCTACCCCATTTCTGCTAACATTATTCTCATCCAAACTCCAGCCAACTCCGCCTACCCCTTCCCCAGCCCTGCTTGGTTCCATACCGGGTCCATCAAAGGACCGTGAGCAGCTCCAAGGAGAAGCACCATGGAAAGACAGACGGATGTCAGCACGGCCAGTCCGCACCTCCTGGAAAGTGAGCTGGGTCACATCACTCCAGTACTTGAATGCTGCCTGGATTGCAGTGCGTGTGGCAGGAATCCCCAAGTCTTTGCTGTAACTGTAGATCCTGTAAGTTAGATGTTTCTTGTGCCAGCGACCTGTAGAAGGAGGCACAGAACCAGAGGAATCAATAATTGAGCACTGGCTCCCCTACAGAAATAAGGCAGGAGGAAAGTTGGGAGAATCACCGCCTTTGTGTGAATCCTAAAAACAAACACAAAAAGGGGACATCACTACTTTTAAAGTTTGGTTACCAGCTCTCTCTCTCCCTCCCGCTCCCCAATTCTCTCCTGGATGACTGACAATCTCCATAGACACTCCTGCTTTAGGGTATCACTTTGTTATTCTGGTGCAAAAGACCAACACGGAACCTCAAAGAAACTGTTACAATACTTGGAAATATACCCTAATCTAAAGAAATTTATTGGACTGACTTTTTCAGTCAGCATGAGTTAAACTGGCTTCCCAGGCCATTACAACCACAACCACCACCACAAGCTGGTCCTAATTCCTACTTTAGGTCAGAGCTACATGTCCATTCCTTTCATACTAAGCATGGGTGGGGTGAGTAGACTAATTCATTAATCTTGGCTTTGGGCATCTCTTTGCTCAAACATATCAGCTCAAAGCAGATTCAAAGATACTTCCAGGCAAATCCAAAATCAGCCTTTTGAGACAGACCAGACACCGCAGGAATGCCAGAAAAGCAACTTCATTTTTATTTGATACACTAACAAAAATCTTGAAAGCCTGCCCAAACCCTTCGCTGCTCCTTTCTAAAAGGACAAAAGAAAAGTCGAGATAGACTTTTTCTGAATCTCTTTCTCACCTTTCTACTTTCCTGAGGCAGAGGAACTGTTTTTCTTCCCCTTCTTAAATTCTTCTACATTTGGGGATCTTTAAAAGGGAAGACATCCCAATTCTGGAGAGTTTCTCCAGGGCCAATTATCTTTCACTGCAATGTGCAACTGCTTTATATTTGCATGGTGAGTTAATAGTTGGGCCTGGTTAGGATGGAGACTATCAAAAAATTCCTGGGCTATAAGCTAACTGGGTAAATTGAAAGACTTCATGGAAAAAGACAGGGGGAAAAATTGTCTCCGTATTACAGCCAGAAAATTACCTAGACTTCTCCATGAAGTCTCTGCAAACTCAGCATGACCCGCTTTTGATCTTTGTCACTGATGATGTCACTTATTCTGATTAAATAAACTTCTTCAAGAAAAGAACTAAGCTCAGAGAGTTCCAAGGACCCCTCATGTTATCCCTGAGCTACAAATATTCTCCTTCATCGGGTTTTTTTTAATCGGTTTACACGGAAGAAATTCATAGCAAGTGGAAGTCTTACAGTTGAAATGATTGCCTGCTAATTCTCGACTTACAACCATCATTGAGCCCAAAGTTCTGTTGCTGTTGTTGAGACGATTATTAAGGGAGTTTTGTCACATTTTATCACTTTTCTTGTCACTGTTGTTAAGTGAATCACTGCAGTTAAGCTAGTAACATGGTTGTTAAGTGAATCTGGCTTCCCCATTGACTTTGCTTGTGAGAAGGTTGCAAAAGGACACCACAACCATCAAAAATATATGCCTGTTGTCAAGCCTCCAAATTTTGATCACGCGACCATGGGGATGCTGCAATGGTGTTGAAAAATGCTCTTGGGTCACGTTTCAGTGCCACTGTAACTTAGAACAGTCACTAAACATATGGTTGTAAGTCAAGGACTATCTGTATTGAATGCGTTTAATTGGACAAGTTGATGCAGCAAGAACATCCCCAAATATGAAAAATATTAGCCATCCACACTTGCATGTTGTTACATGTACTCCCTTTTTAAAGATTTTTAAGCTTATTTTAAGATTATTATTTTAAGATTATTTCCTGGAACTTTTTCTACAGCAGAATAAATTCTATGATCAGCTCACCACATGCAGGAAGTTAACATCTGACAGTAAACTACTTTGGGATTAGTTTTTTTTTGAACACTGAAAAGCAAGATAAAAGTAATGTAAATGAATGCACATGGCTTACATTGTCAGATTTTGGTTGGCAACATGTCCTTGACTCTAGCACTGATATCTTAATATCAAAGCCTTGTTTGAGCTTAACATAGCAAATCTCAATTTGGGTTAGAAGTAGAAGTTTCAGGACAAGCTACAGAGTGAAGGGTCCTTGGTTCTCTCTGAGTTTGCTTGTTTTCTTGCAGATGTTTCATTACCCTAAGTAACATCATCAGTGCTTCAGAGCGGAGCTACAAAGTAGGTTACAGACTTTCAGTTTGTATTTAACCTCACCATGGAAAAAAAGCTGTGTTAATCTATGGCAAGGGTCTTCAGACTTGGCATGTTTAAGACTTGTGGACTTCAGCTCCCAGAATTCCTGAGCTAACATGACTGGAGGAGGAATTCTGGAAATTGAAGTCCACAAGTCTTAAAGCTGTCAAGTTTGAAGACCCCTCATCTGTGGTAACAGCCCCATATCAGACTGTTTATTTTTTCTTTAAACTTTGGTCTCCGTATCCCATCTCTAAAATGAAAATAATTTTTAAAAATCACAAAATGTCTTTCCCAACTTACAGTAGCTCTGATATTTTTGAACTCGGCTCAAATATTTTTAAGAAAAATGGGAGAAACTATATTCGTAAGAATAGGAATATTCTTTGTTGGCCAAGTGTGGTTTGGCATACAAGGAATTTGTCTCCAGTGCATAAGCATTTAGTGCACATAAAAAGAACAAACTAAGTCATAGATCATAAATCATGAGGTACAATCATAAATCATAAGATACAAACAGCAAGTGATAAATCATAAGATACCAATAGGAGAAGACAGTAGGAAAGATGAGAAGATGTAGCTGCCATCCTAATTGAGAAGGGAAGGCATCATCATGAAAAATGTTGTAATCCATCAATTATAGATTTTACCAGTTTACCAGGTGCCTTTGAGAATAGCTACCTGTTCTTAAGACACTTTCCAGCTCTTTGCTGATGATTATAATGTTCAGAGAACTTACAGAAGCGCCACAAGCCTCTTAATTCTTATTTTCTCCAAACTGAAAAGAACTTCTACATCCACCAGAATCCTCTGGCAAGTGATGGCTTGGGAAAGAGGCTCAGTCTTATCTCCCTTGATAAGATAAGAAATAGTAGCGGTCTCCACATATCTTACCTTATCAGCACCAGGAAGACTTACCAATGAGATAAACCCTTTTTTGAACTGAATTGAAAAATGGAATCATGTCTTGTCAAGGAAAAAAAAGGGGGGGGGGCGTTGATTTAATTCCCTAGCAAACCACATAGGTTCCTACCTTACTCATATAATACTGGTTTGTCCCTGCCAAGCGTGGATATACAGGTAGCCTTTGACTTGCAACCCCAGTTGGGACCAGAATTTTTGTTGTGGAGCAAGACAGTTGTTAAATGAGTCATTTTACAACCTTTTCTGCCACGGCTGTTAAGTGAATCACAACAATTGTGAAGTAAATCAGGTGTTCATTAAGTGAATCTGGCTTCTCTCACTGACTTTGTTTGCCCAAAGCTGGGGGTCATGTGATCCTGCAACTTTTGTAAATATTTGATAGTTCCCAAGTACCCAAACTTTGATTGTGAGACTGTGGGGATGCTGCAATGGTTATAAGCACGAGAAGCAGTTTGTAAGTTATTTTTTCCATCACCATTTTAATTTTGAATGTTTGTAAGTCGAAGACTTCCTGTGGTATGTAGGTACACCTCCTTCATGGGTCTTTTGCAGGCAAGATTACACAGGTAGTCCTTGGCTTACAACAGTTCATTTAGTGACCATTCAAAGTTACAACAGCACTGAAAAAAGTGACTTATGACTATTTTTGACAGTTATGACTTTTGCAGCATCCTCATGGTCACACGATCAAAATTTAAATGCTTGGCAACTGTTTCAGACTTATGACCACTGCAGTGTCCCATTTGATCCCCTTTTGCCACCTTCTGACAAGCCAAGTCAATGGGGAAGCCAGTTCACTTAACAACGGTGTTACTAATTTAACAAACGCAGCGATTCACTTAACAACTGTGACAAGAAAACTCGTAAAATGGTGCAAAACTCACTTAACAAATTTCTCACTTAGGAACATAAAATTTGGGCTCAATGGTGATCGTAATCGAGGCTGACTTGTATACAATATAGAAAGTCATGATCCATTAAAAACACCAATAACAGAAATTTGCCGTGTAGAACAGAACCCTGATTCCAAGACTCTTTTCTACCCTTCCTCTATGCAATTTTTGACGAGCTCCCAAATAACCACCCAGTATTCTCGGTTCACTGAGCCTGCTCTGTCTACGCTGCTCTATCTTTCAGGATTTCTCCCTGTATTACAATTTATATGCCGCTCAGTCCAACAAGACTCAAAGCTGCTAGCAAAAGAAAACCCCAATACCCTTGAATAACAATCATAAGCCAAACAGAAACAAAGCAACAGTGCCCTGAAGAATAGACACACACACACACACAAAAAATCCACAGCAAGAGAGCCGCTTATCACCAATCTATGAGATTCTTTGGAAGGACCACGTTTTGATGACTTTCTGAAAAACCAGCGGGATGGGAGCCAATCTAATCTCGGTAGGAACATCCTTCAAGGAAGAGGGGTAGTAACAAAGGAAGATGTTCCCTCACTTGGGGGTGCCTGGCTCAGTTCCCCCCCCCACCTACTTTAGCAGATCTTGTGACTCCTACAAGGGTGATAATTCCCTTTTGTGTGTGAATGTGCCATTCGGGCTACATAAAAGCATCTAATGGAGCCTCGGTGGCGCAGTGGTTAGGGTGCAGTACTGTAAGCTACTCCCACTGCAGTTTGGCAGATCGAATCCCACCAGGCTCAAGGTTGGTTGACTCAGCCTTCCATCCTTCCGAAGTGAGTAAAATGAGGACCCAAATTGTTGGGGGCAATATGCTAACTCTGTAAACCGCTTTGAGAGGGCTGTAGAACACTGTAAAGCAGCATATAAGTCTAAGTGCTATTGCTATTACTATCTGAAAAAAGGTGTGATTTCTCTATTTATGTGAATCCCAACACTAAAAAGGCTTTCGATTCAAACACAGGGCCCTGAAGCAGAATTCCCAAGGATGAGATCTGTATCTCAGGGCAACTGAGATCCCTTTCTTCCAACTTTTAATAATCCTTCACACTTTCCCTAGATACAGGACTTCTGCGGGAACCACCTGGCCTCCAGGAAGCAATTTGAGGGATGCTCACCCAAGAGGAGATATTTGAGGGTCTTTTCATTGAAGGGGTCATCCATACCACAGCGGGGCTGCCTCATCTGGGAGAGGGTTGCCATGTCCACCTGCCCAGTGGTTGGCAGTCCTGAAGCAAGCTGAAAAGCTCTGTTGAACCAGAAACAGGAGGGAGAAAAGAATACACACAGTGACTGGCATTGTCCAACGCGTGGATCCTGGTTTACTTAAATATCCAAGTTTCTCAGGCTGCAGGACCCTTGCTGCATACCCTCCCCTTCCCTCCCACCCCCGGTTGCCTAAGTTGTGCTGAGCTTGTCTGTGGTTCCCTTGTGGCCCCCCAGATGTGACTGCTGACAGGATAACCCAAAGTCTTTATATGTTTTCCTGAAATATGTTTCTGGTTTAATGTCTCTGGGGTCTTTGTTTTACCTCAAAGCAACCTCAATCTCCTCTTCTGTGAATTTATGGGAGGACTGTTCTAGCGGCTGCTGTAAGTATCCAAACTGCAGCAGGAAATCCTGAAACAAAGAAATAAATTTTAAAGGTAAACTCACCCCCAGCATAACTGGAACACAGACAGTCCTAGCAAACTGAGTGTAGAAATACAGAGCCAAAGGTGCTTTTTCAAAAGGCAAATGGACTTTCCTTGTCTTCCTCTGAAGACGTTTCACTTCTCATCCAAGAAACTTCTTCAGTTCTTCAGTCAGTCAGACAAGGGGGAAAAAAAAGAAAGTCTAGTTGCCTTTTGAAAAAGCACCTCTGGGACAACCATGACCTGGATGACTGAGAATCTCCATAGACAAATACAGAGTCAGTTTGGTGAAGTGGCAAAGGTGCTGACCTAGAAACCGGGAGACTGTGAGTTCTAGTCCCACATTAGGCATGAAAGCCAGCTGGGTGACTTTGGGCCAGTCCCTCTCTCTCAGCCTAAACCACCTCACAGAGTTGTTGTTGTTGTGGGGAAAATAGAAGGAAGGAGTAATATGTATGTTCTTTGCCTTGAGTTACTGATAATAAAGTAATAAAGGTGGGATAAAAAGCTAATAAAGATGACCTTGATGAAGATAGTCAGGAGCCGTTGTCAAGGCAAAAGGGCTAAAGCATCTTTAAAGGCCAGAACAACAAGATAATAGTCAGAAGTAGTTCAAGTGTACACCTCCTTTATAAAGAGAATAATAAACTATAAAGAGGAGGAGGAAGCTGGACACAATCAGGCTTGTAAGATTGTGTTATTATAACCCTTCTCAATTTCTTTTGGAGCAATTTTTGGATCTGGACCACCTAAAGAGGTTGACATTGGGTAACCTCCATGAGGTCCTGTGGTAATTTCTCTCTGTGCTAATCAATGCTAGATTTTGCAGGCCACAGACCTTCCTTTTTCTGCACCTATTTGGATCTCCCTGCTGTCTTCAAGTGAATGGAGATAGCAAAGTAGCACAAATGCTAGGAGTTCTCATGCAGATGCACATTTTAGAGGATAATCCATAATAGCCCCTTTGTTCTTCCAAAGCATTATGTTCTCTTTCACAGATACATTTACACTTGTGTAACCGTTGCTACATTTTATGGCATGCACACATTATTATAAATAGCATACTGCTGCTTGCTGTGATCCCTCCCTGATCGGACCAGATTCTTTTGCTGTGAGCCAAAATTGCAGCCTTGGCTGCACAGTACCACAAAACTCCTCAATCTGCCATTTCAGCTCATCACAAGTGAGTCAGCCATTCATTTTGCCACAAGAACAGAGTCCGTGATAAATTGAGTCAACATGGATTAAACCGGGAAGATGAAATCTGAGATTCATTAAAAGCCAGGAAGATAGACGCAACTCTGAGTCAGAAGTGAAGATAGATACAACTAAAATAAAAGTGAAGACTGGCTGAATTCACTCATTATTCGATGCCAAAACAAATGAACCAGGTAATGGCTTATTACAATACATGAACCCTATCAATGCCATCTTTATCCACCCAGTTTCATATATTAATTTTTGTTCTTGGATCAAGGTCTAGGCAATGATTAGATCAAGGGTCTTCAAACTTGACAGCATTAAGACTTGTGGACTTCAACTCCCAAAATTTCTGAGCGAAGGACGAGTGGAGGAGGAATTCTGGGAGTTGAAGTTCACAAGTCTTAATGCTGTCAAGTTTGAAGACCCCCTGGATTAGATAGATAGATAGATAGATAGATAGATAGATAGATAGATAGATAGATAGATAGATAGATAGATATAGATGAATGGATGGATGGATGGATGGATGGATGGATGGATGGATAGATAGATAGATAGATAGATAGATAGATAGATAGATAGATAGATAGATAGACAGACAGACAGACAGACAGACAGACAGACTGACAGACACAGAGAGATAGAGATATAATAGATAGACAGACAGAGAAAGAAAGAGACAAATACTTGGAAAGCCTTTCCCCAATCTTTCCTGCAGGACCAGGAAGAAACATTTCTGACCAGCCGTGCTGGCACAACATCTACATTGGGTAATTCAATCATGGCTTATTCACTTAATCTTGTTTTCTATAACACAAAGCATGCTGACTTATTGCTAACAACACAAGCAAGATTTGCACACATATACTGTCCCCCATAAGAGTTAGACTTGGCTGTTTTGCCAGAAAATGTTCAACTCCCCGTATTTTGTAAACATTGTAGTTTTAAAAATCTCTGGAATAAAAGCAACTCAATTTGGAAAAAAGATGAACTGAGGATTGAAGTCCGAGCAGAAGGAAGAAAAGCCTGAGCTTTGGAGATACAGGTAAGGTAAGTCAGGCCCGGTCAGGCCAGAGAGTGAGCTCTTCCCACCCTTCTTGTTTCCTCCTGATGGTCCACCATACAGAGGCTTCTGCTCTCCCATCAAAGGGTGGGGGGTCTCTGGGCCCAACCTACCAGAGCTTCTTCCTCTTCCATGCGGTTGAGAGCAGCCCCCTTGGCCAAGATGACCCAGGCGAAGAGCTGGAAGAGCAGAGTCAACGACAGGAGCTTCATGTCTGCTTTCCTCACACACCAAGCCAGAGGCAGCTCCTCAGCACTGCTCCCCAAGAAGGTCCGAAGAGCACTTCAATAACTGCTTCCCACTCTGGATTTCAGGCCCAGCAAATCAGAACCTCGTTCCCCACTGTCTCTCTTCCTCTACAGCCCAGATTTTGTTCTGCCCTCCTTGATCCCTCAATCCATCGGGTATCTTCCCTCCCCTTTCCAAAGTTTATAAATCGGCCAACAGTGGAGTGAGTCACTTCTAACAGAAACATGTTGCAACCACAATAACCTCCCCACTTTTTTTTTTTTTGGCTGAATATTAACTCTTTGCAGAATAAACTTTCTCTTAAAGCGACAGCTCCTTGTGTGGGGATCCTCTTCAAATAGGTTAGCCTGACGACCCTCAGGTTCTATTGTCTGTAGTGTGTGGTTCAGAGGCCTGAATGAGGCCCAGGTTGTTTTCACTCACAAGCCTAAGTAGTTAAAATAAAAGAAAGTCTGGGGGGTGGGGGATTGCTCTAATTGTATGCTTTAATAGTATGGTTTGCAGCTTGTTTTAATCAAATCCAGAAATTCTGTTCAGTTGGAGAAATATAGCAATACCAGAAAGCCTGCCTAGGCATAGCAGGCCAATTCAAGCCTTGCCTTGATTCTTCCTTCCTTCCTCCTGTTATGAATCCCCCCTAAATGAAGAACAAAGCTAATCAACTTTCAGCTGTCTTCTGACCTGGAAAAAGTGCATGTTCTCATAGTGCTAAGAAATATTAGCTTGCCTCAAATATCAAGAGTTACCCAAGTCTTAAGTAGCATTTAATTCAGGGTTAGGCAGTCTTTTGGCAGTCAAAGTGGCCGAATAAGGCCATTCAATACATCAATTAATCTATTAATGATTTGACATTCTGGGGATATTTTTTAACAGTGATGAGCAAAATCTTAAGTTTAGCCTACAGTTCCTGTATGTTTCCCAACTCAAAATGATAGCAAACTGCTGTCAGCTTTACGTTATATGGTCGTGAGGATCTCACACACATAATACAAAACAAACTTCAGTGCTGCCTGTGGTCTTAGGGCCACCTACATACAAACCATGATTGAGCATACGTAAGGAAATAGCAGAAATAGCAGACATAGGGTAACGGTGGCCTCCAGATGTTACTGAACCACAATTCCCTGCATCTTTACTTGGAACATGTAAATTAGGACTGATGGGAGTTGAAGAAGGTGTCTTACTCCACTGATGATTCAATGCTCCAAACTCAAGTTCTTCTATAGACATTGGACAGTGTGCATACATATGTGAGTGTGTGTTTAGAACATAGAATAACATAAACATAGAACAGGGTTGGAAGGGAACTTGGAGGCCTTCCAGTTTAGCTTGAGCTTGAGCAGGAGAACTTATATCATACTAGCAAATAGTTCTCCACTCTCTTATTGAAATCCTTCCCCTGATTAATTGTTCTATATCAGGAAAATTTTCCTTAGTTCCAGGTTGGATCTCTGATAAGTTTCCATCTGTTACTTCTTGTCCTGCCCTCAGGCACCTTGGAGAATAGGTCAACTCCCTTTTCTCCATGACAGTCCCACAAGTACTGGAAAACAGCTATCATGTTACCCATTAATCCTTCTCTTTATTAGACTAGATACACCTAAGTTTCCTCAATCACCCATAGCATGGTTTGGCTTCTTGAACCCTTATCTGTTTCTCTTCTCTAAACTCTTTCTAGGATCTCAGCATTTTTTTTTTTGTGGGACATTATCAAACAATTAAAAGCCATACATACAGATACAATAGGCCTGTCCCTTGGAATTAAATATAATCCATTTATTTCAAAGTAAACCTTGCCAAGAAAACTGCAGGGACTTATCAAGGCAGTCTTTGAGAACTAGACACAACTGAACAGAAGAAAGTAAAACAGCTCTGCAACTAGCATGAGCTGAATATTACTTTCTTTTGATTCCAGGAGTGTGAAAGCAATTGATACAATAATCTGGCTCCCTAAATAATTTGATTCAATCGTGAACAAATGTTTCTTGTAATGCAACTCAATGTCCCTTTCTTATTTCGAAGCAGATTGTCCCTCTCATGTCCCAAAAGGGTATGTTTCTATTTATATTTCACAGCAAAACTTAAAAAAAAAGAAAAAGAAAAGAACAGGCAATAATCCCAGATTCCATTTTTTTTTCCAGTGATTACAAGAAAGAAGAAAAACACTATCCAGGATAAAGCATCAACAGAGGCCTATCTGTTCTTCCCATCCTTCATGCCAAATCACTGACATTTAAATTTATCTTAAGGATTTCATGAGGTTTTTTTCCCCTCTACAAACATACTGTTACAGACATGCATATTTAGGAAGATCTGTGAATCAACTGCCAGGACACCGAATGACCCAAATGAATGTCAAATGGACACATTTCATTGCCGTCAGATAATGTGACTGATCATGAGTCAAAGGATGAATATTTTGCGCAATGATTCAACTACTGCTGTGCAAAGTGTTTGTGGGGCTTGGTTTTCATGATGCAAGCCCATCCTTCATGCAGGTTGACATCCTTCATTCAAGTTGCAAAGCAATATGTGAAACCATTATTTCAGTTCTAGGCAGCCTATCTTCAACTTCTCAAAACTGGGGAAATATCCAATTTGACTGATGATTAATTATGTGCTATCAAGTCACGGTCCATTCTTTTGAGATCACATAGGTTTTCTCCAGGAAAAGGACCCAATCTGGTCCTTCAAGACTCATGACAAAATCCCCGTCACTGCTGTAACCGAATCTTTCTGCTGATTGTCCTCTTCTTCTCTTTCCTTCCACCTTTCCCAGCATTACACTTTTTCCAGAGAGCTGGATCATTGCATAATGTGTCCAGAATAGAATTTGATTCTTGGTCATTTGTATCTCAAGTCAGAACTCTGAATTGGATTGTTCAATGATCTTTTGGTTTATTTTCAGTGAAGATAAAATGTTTTTTTATCATTCTCTTTCTATCTTTCATCTCTCTTCACATTAATATTAAAATAATTTGAACCATGGATATTAGGCATCTATTTTATAAACCATTTATCATTTCCCATCGTAAGGTGGCTTGTCCTCTTAATTCCCTTCACAGAAACCAATTTGACTGGCAAAAGTGTTCCTGTCGTATTTTTGACAGAGTTGCCCATTACATCTAATAGGTGAACTTAGAAGAGACAGGACGTTAAGATGGTGCACAGTACTCTCTGGCCAGTATCGTTATGTCTCAGCACTAGCTTTTGAAGGGGTAGCCTGGACAATTTGAACCAAATAAATAAAAATTCTAATTCGCTATTCATATAGGTTAAACTCTTTTTACAAATTAGCTTCCCATATCCAAGAATTTTCCCCAGTCCCTAACTAATCAAAAGTTATCTGCTGGCACAGCTAGTTAGCCCCCAATGTGTATTTAAGGAAATCTAACTTATCTGGTTTTTTACCTATTGTTACTCTATTCAGAAAATTAATCAAAGGCACTGTTAGCCATTTAGAGTTGCCCTGATAAGAGGGCAATCAGAAGGAAGGGGAAGGGGAGGGAGGGAGGAAAAAAGGAAGGAAGGAAAGAAGGAAGGAAGACAGGCATGGTCTAGGCTGCAGTGCATCTCAGCCTACTTGAACTTTTAGTCAGCTGGCCTCAAGGATTGCTCTCTAAACCATCAAAGTGTATAAATACCTAGTTTGCTCTTAGAACATACCACTAAATATGAGTAATTTGCAACGGAGAGAAGAAAATACTACTTGTTCTCTTGCTGTTTTATTTTGCATGGGCGCTGTTCTCTGGTCTTTGGAAATTTTAAAAGGTGACCTCAAACTACCTTAGACCACACAACTACTGTAGCAGCTTCTGGACACTTGGAATGCAGTTGTTCTTCCCCAAGAAACTGGATGGACTTGGCCCTTTTTTGAGGCTTGTCAGATGGGTAGGAAGTGAAAAGGGGTTGATTCCACTTATTTCATTTGTGCAGCACTTCAGCAAAGAACTTGACTTGCCATCCCAATGACTGGGTGCAATTTTTAAGGGTTCGTGCAAAGCATATTTTGGAAAGGAAACTAGTTGAGATGCATTAATGAAGTAAAGTACACAATTTCCATCCGTGTGCCACATGAACGGATTGAGCAGCCAGTGCTTTGGAAACTGGACAATATAGGCAAATTAGATACACAAATAACTATTATTTGCAATGAAGAATTAGAGCCACCATGTAGGAGTGTAAGACAACTACAAACAATAAATACAGAGGTGCTTGCAATTGTCGCTTGAGAATATATATTACTGCATATCTAATTCTTCCCATCCACCGTGTGGATGGATAGAGACAGAGTGCTGAATTTTACATTTAGCAAGAGCAGTTCCTGTTCTTTAATTAACATTTGGCTTGAACTTCAGAACTGGTCAGAGTTGGCCTTCAGATCAATAGCGGCCAACACTGGTCCAAACCCTTGTGGTCAGTTATATGTGTCACAGCAGACCAAGAACTGTTTGAGAGCCTTCATCCAACACAGGCCAGCAACCATTCCAGAACATGGGGGATGACAGCGATAACACAGTGGACAGACAGCTAAGGAAGCATGAAAGAGCTACCTGCCTCAGGGAAGCAACTCCGATGACGTCAGAGTCAGCGTAACCATCCCGCACCTCTCCCTTTTTACATGCCACTTTATTGTAGGATCAAATATTTTTCAGAATCGCAAATCCTGAGAATGGCATCAAGATACTGTGGCAGATACCTGTGGGAAGAGGGTGGGGCAACCCAGCATGCATCACACTGCCACAGGCTTGCCATTGCCATTACCACACAACATTTACAACAAAAATAGTCCATGGGCCTGGGAAGGATTAAAATCCACAGAAGAGTTTCCAAACAGGCTCCACTACATTCTGAGGTCCATTCGTTTATGTGTTTTCTCTTATCTCAGCAAACCAGTATGTAGAATTTTAATACCAAGCAGCAGATCAATATGTCACCTAGTCTTATTTTCTTTATCTCTTCCCTAATCTTAGCAACCTGTTTCAAATGAACATCTGGCTGTTGAACTAAGGTTGTTCTAATCCCTCCCCCCTTTCTGGAGCCTCTAAAGGTGGCTGAATTCCAACTGCAAAATCTCTCATCAAGGGCCTTGCTGGCAGAAACTGGACACGGCACGTCAGCAATATCTGGAAACTATGTTCCTTACACCCTTCCAAAGACCTGAATAATGGAGAAGCAGATATAACTGTACCGGTGAAGATGCTGTGTATGTGAGTTTCTTATTTGTGCAGGCTTTTCAATTATGCTTTGAAGCTTGAGTAGTAGAGATGGTATTCAGTAGGTTTTGAACAGTTCTGGAAAACCAGTAGCGGAAATTTTGAGTAGTTCAGAGAACCAGCAAATACCACCTCTGACCGGCCCCACCAACCCCATCTATTCTCTGCCTCCCGAGTCCCAGCTGATCGGCTGGGTCTTCTTTGGTTGTTCTGCACAGGAGAAGAGAGCTAGAAAGCAGGTTAGTGGGGTGGGGAGGAAATGGGATTTTGCAGTATCCTTCCCCTGGAGTGGGGTGGGAATGAAGATTTTACAGTATTCATCCCCTGCTATGCTCACCAAGCCACACCCACCAAACTTTGCCATGCCCACAGAACCGATAGCAAAAAAAATTCAATCCCACCACTGTTGAGTAGATATAAAATGAATTAAGAAGGCAAAAGATGGGCTGGACTATGTCACTATTTGATTAATATAGAGTTTTCAAGTTCATGTGCAATAGCTCTGCACCATCAGGAAAGGTAGGTTGATTAGCACGCAGCAGGGCCTGTCGCAGGAAACCTCAACAACTATTTCCAAGTGACTTGGATGAAGAGATGAAAAATATGATTATCACATTTGCAGATGGCACAAAGATGAGAAGTAACCAAGAAGTGAAACATCCGGAAGATCTCAACAAGCTCAAACAACACAATGAATTTCAACAGGTTAAAAATGCAGTTTTTCAAGAGAGTAAGAAAAATGAAAGGCACAAGTACAGGACAGGGGAGACCATTCTGGGCAGCTGAATATGAGGGCAAACAGGGTGATACAGCTGCAGAAACAGCAAATGCAATCCTAAACTGCATCCAAAGTGGAGTGTCCAGACCAAAAGAAGTCATAGGTTCTCTCTATTCTGCATTGGTCCCAATATGCCTGCATTGGTCAGAATGCTAGCTCCAGTTCTGAGCACTGCATTTTAGGAAAAGCACTGATAAGTAGGTGCCTCTGTAGAATAAAGTAACCAAGATGATAAAGCAACTCGAAGAAACTTGAGTGGAAAAAAAATATATGAGGAATGGAGGCATTGGTAGGGGTAGCCAGAGAAGAGAAGAAAGACTTGATGGAAGGCCTCTTACTGGTAGTCCTTGACTTACAATTGAGTGATCGCTCGAAGTTGCAGCATCACTAAAAAAAAGTCACTTATGACCGGGTTTCACACTTATGACCATTGTAGCATCCCCATGGTTATATGATTTACACTCGGATGCTTGACAACTGACTCACATTTATGATGGTTGCAATGTCCTGGGTCATGTTATCACATTTTAGTGACCTTCAAAGTCATAAACAAAGTCAATGGGGAAACCAGATTCACTTAACGCCTGTGTTACTAACTCAACAACTACAATGGTTCACTTAACAAGTATGGCAAGAAAAGTCATAAAATGGGGCAAAACTCACTCAACACATTTCTCTCTTAGCAGTATAAATTGTGGACTCAGTTGTGGTCATAAGCTGAGGACAACCTGTAGTTTCCTAAGTACAAATGATAAGTAAATCTATTCAGTTTTCATTTTTGAAGACAAGACACAATGGGTTTAAATTGGAAGGAAGCAAACTTCAATTGGATATCAGGAAAGCATTCATTTTAATACTAAACTTTTAATTGTCCTCCTTTTCCTTTTCTGTTTTATAATCCCTACACTGCATTGTTTAAAATGAACGTTTGATGTTGTAAGTGGCCCAGAATCATCTTGCGGTCAGGTGAGCAGCAAGCAAATTTAATAAATAAATAGCAAACATTGAAAAAAAATTACAACCTCCCCTGCCCCAAGATAAAGCAAAGAGACTGTTACATTGAACTATTTTTTAAAGTCACCCTGAAAAGTAGTTAATGATACCTCTTTTCCTGGTAGAAAGAGGTATTTAGCAACAGAGCAAATTGCCTGGGAGGCAATGGGTTCTCTGTCACTGGAAATATTGTTAAAGGCAGCCTGGATGGCCATATGCTGAAGAGAGGGTTCCTGGGTTTAGACAGAGGGCTGACCAGATAATTTTCAAGGTCACCTCCTACCCTTACATTCTTTTATTCCGCCCTGTGTAATCTGGATCATAGCAGTGGGACAGAACATTACTGAACAGTGCTGATGCAGGAAATAACAAATTGTGACTTGTGGGAAGTTACGAAAGTAGAAGCTGAAATTTATACCAGAGATTCCTGAGTAATATAGAGAAATTACCACTCTCCTTCTCTCTTTCTCAACCATGTCAAGTCCCCTATCTCTCTCTGAATGATGGGCAGATTTCAAGTCCTCAGTTAGGAATTTGGCCCATTCTGGTTGCAAGGATGAGGTGTTCATACCAAGAATTTCCACATACCTGTGTGACTATGGCTATTCATTGGCAGGGTTCCATTCCTGAAGGTGTCCTAATTTTGCTGGTCTCTCCAAAAATGACATTTTAAGAACTTAATCTGACCTTTCTTGTTCTTTCCAAGTGGACAGGTGCCATTTGGATACGAAAACCACTTTGCCTTAGGTCAGGGGTGGGCAATTTCATTTAAGTCAGGGGCTGCAAAAAGCCTTCCAAAGAGTGATTGAGGAGCTGAAAAAGGTTGGTCACATATTTTGCTCAATTTTGGAGTTGGGAGGGCTAAGCATCAGGATGGGAGCCTTTTATATCAGGGAGATCTTTGGTCTGCTGGGAGTGGAGTAGAGGCAGGAGTGGAGTAGGAATGGATGGAGAGCTCCACCATTTAAACTGTAAAGAATAAAAGACCTAAACAGAGAAAAAACTGCCAATGTTGCTGCTGAAGGTCAATGGTGCAACCACATAATGCTCCAGAGGCAGTCAAAGGGCCACATTAGGCCTAGAGACCACAGGTTGATTGCTCCTGCTTTAAAAAGAGGGACCAACCAGATACAACTCTTCTCCAAGGTTATGCTAGTGTCAGGCAAAAAGGATCAGGATCGCATGTAAATTCCAGTTCAGAAGGTTTATTACTCAAGCCTATACACAAGAATATAGCCAACTAATAGTCAGTACTAAATTGGTGCCAGAGAAGAGTCAATGGAATTTAAGAGGGGCGGGGGCTGGACTTGGAGTATTTGTGAACACATAAAGATTCTAGGCTGAGTCCTCTCTTGACTCTGCCCCCAGCCTAGGTCTTCTTCTTCTGTATTTCTCCTCTGTGTTTGGTCTATGACCAAAATAAAAACATGATTGACTCTTCCCCAGGGTGGGGTAAAAGCCCAATTTGGAAGCATGGGAATATTGCAGTTTGAACAGATATAAAATAAACAGTGATTGGATGGCTCAGCAGGGAGACAGAATTGACAAAGTATCCCAAGCTTTATATTAGTCTGATTTCCTGTACCCCAATTAACTTAAACTTGTGTACCTTTTGTACATAATAGCTTGAAGTGGTTACAGGATGAGGAAGCAAAGTAGAGAGGATTGAAAACAACTGATTCTAATTCCATGTGTGCACCTTGACATTAAAATTGTCTGGTTTTATGTGAAGATTAGCCCTGAGGTTCTCTTGGGGAGATGCTTGCGCACAACCCTGGGAACTTGGCACTTGGAGGGATTTGGATGAGTCAGAATTTCTTCTGCCACCCTGCCTATCAGGCAAAAAACAATTAAAAACATTAGTAGCAACTTTTTCACAGTAGCTTTGCACACTGGAATCATGATCTTTTAATTATTTGGTCACACTTGAATCCTTGCATCAGCTCAACAGTCACGTTCCGTGAGATGGGCAGCCATATAAATATGATTATTAAATAAATAAACCAAATAAAAGCCAAGACTGGGCCAAATTGCAAGCAAAGAGCTGAC
Source organism: Pseudonaja textilis (assembly GCF_049901715.1). Lineage (NCBI taxonomy): Eukaryota > Metazoa > Chordata > Lepidosauria > Squamata > Elapidae > Pseudonaja > Pseudonaja textilis. The sequence goes on along the minus strand of NC_141991.1, from coordinate 121,118,363 downwards.
GCATATCCAATGGCTGACAGGGTAAAGGAAGATGGCTCTATTTTTGCCACTGACTAGAAGTTTAACCTTCCCCTACAAAGGACACACTATTGAATCAAAAATGCTTCCTTTGTGGCTTTCAACCTCTTTCCAAAATGGGTGATGGAGGCAGGAACCCCACATGTTTCTTGGTGGCTGGTAACAAAAGGATGAGGAGGTGCTGCCAGGAACCGTGTGTGGCCCAACCATCCAGAAATACCCCAAGACCATTATGCTAAGCAAAAAAGAAGTGAATCAGAGGTCTGACATGGAAAAGAAAGTACAAAATGTGCTGACTTCATCAAGAAGAAGAAGAAAAAAGAAGAACTATTTATATCCCCGGGCAGTTGGAACTGTCATTTGGATAAATCACCCATCACAATACCACTTCAAGCATTCATGACCGTTTGGCTCCCAGGAGAGAAGTATTTTATTCAAGAAGGCCTCTTTCTTCTATCACTGCTGGATTAGAACATTAATGATGCATAGAATTTTCTGCAGGGAACCAGGGATCTTCTAATTATAGAAATGATGGATTGGAAAGGGCCAATAAGAAACAATGGATCTTATACAATATCAAACCATGTAACTGCAACTCTCCCTCAAATATTAGCCAATAATTTATATATTCATGGATTTATTTACTGCCATAGGCTGGTCAAACTCCAGCTGATTTACAGGTATCAGTAACTACCCCGCCCCCACAGGAAAAAAAAAAGAAAGTAATAAGAATATGTAGTACAATAAGCAGTTCAATTAAACTAATTCTGATGTTTATGTCTTCACAATCAGTCTCTGAAAGAGCTATGTGTAGATCAATTTGAGAAGGCCATTGGTCAGGGGATATCTTTGCCTCAGAAACTGTTCTACAAGAGGAGGAGAGCCCCCATAGATGATAATTATTGTCAACCTCCATCATGGCTTCCTGGGAGGCTTTAGCAGGCATTCTCCTCTGAGGTGTGAAAAAAGCATTATATAAAATACCCGACCATGTTTAGAGCTGCTGGGAACCAGTGTCTTGAATTAGAAGTCACACACATCTGAATAACAGAATCAGAGTTGGAAGGGACTTTGGAAGTCTTCCAGTACAATCTCTCCTGCTCAGGCAGAAAACTATTTCAGACAAATGGTTGCCTTAAAACATAACATAACGTTTGGAATAAATATTAAAACATAACATTTTGAACACAGAATGGGGTGGTATTCAGCAGGTTCTGACCAGTTCTGGAGAACCGATAGCGGAAATTTTGAGTAGTTCAGAGAACTGGCAAATACCACCTCTGAAATGGCCCCGCCCCCATCTATTCTCTACCTCCCGAGTCCCAGCTGATTGGCTGGGTCTTCTTTTGTTGCCCTGCACAGGAGAACGGAGATGGAAAGCAGGTTAGTGGGGTGGGGAGGGAATGGGATTTTGCAGTAATCTACCCCCAGGAGTGGGGTGGGAATGGAGATTTTACAGTATCCTTCCCCTGCCATGCCCACCAACCCACACCACGCCCACCAAGCCATGCCCACAGGTCCCATCCAACTCTGTAATTTTATGAGCCTATGATTCTAAAATTTATGCATTTTCTTTAGAAACAGGAAGTGGGGTTTCATCAGGTTTTTCTTTATTTGAAAGTTTCTAAAAAATAAACACTGATGGATATTGGCTATACCTATGCATAGTTTCTGATTACTGTAATTAGACAGGGATTTGGAAATTGAAAATTAGCTCATGACAAAAACTTGGCACTTAAGGAAAGAGTTCAGATATGCACACTGCAGCAGGGTCAGATCTCCTGTGAGAGAATCAGTTGAAAGTGAGTGTGGGTTTCTTTATCTCTTAAGGAAGCCTCGCATTCACCTCTTCCTCAAGAAGCCATGACTGTCCGAGAAAGAAGGCAGGGCCTCCTCGCTGACGGACTGTAGATCGGTTATCTGAGAGGCCGCCTCTCTCTAGTTACACCTACCTGTCCAGCCATATTGAATAGAGGTAAGCCTCAACTTACAGCCACAACTGAGCCCGAAATTTCTGTTGATAAGTGAGAAATTTGTTAAGTGAATTTTACCCCATTTTATGACTTTTCTTGCCCCATTTGTTCAGTGAATAACTTGCAGTTGTTACATTAGTAACCCGGTCGCTAAGTGAATCTGGCTTCCCCATTGATTTTGCTTGTCGGAAGGTCACAAAAAGTGATCACATGAGGCCGGGACACTGGAACCATCATAAATACAAACCAGTTGTCAAGGGTTTGAATGTAAATCACGTGACCCATGGAGTTACTGCATTGGTTCTAAGTTTGAAAAACAGTCATAAGTCACTTCCCCCGCCCCCCGGTGCTGTTGTAACTTCAAAGGGTCACTAAATGAACTCTTGTAAGTCGAGGACTACCTGGAGTTAAGACGTGCTATGAGTTATGCCATTTAGGGAGATACATGTGACGGGATTTTTCAGTTGTGGTGACTGGACTGTGAAATATTCCCTCACACACACCTGCTCCCCCGGCAACACGACTCTTGACTCTCTCAAGGACCCTCCAGGCCTGCTTGTGCCATCTGGCCTGGGGGACCCTAGGGAACCAATGAACAAATGAGCTGGCTTCATTATTATATTCAGCTATTATTTCTTTTTTTAGCATCGGTTTTATACTTGTAATGCTTCTTAAAAGTAAGAATAATTATCGGTATTTATTAATTATTGTTTTTTAGCTTTGTAGTACAGCACCCGGAGTCACTTGTCTTGTGAGGTGGGTGGCTATCTCAATTGGGGGAAAAATAAACAAACAAAAACAAAATCAATTTGCTTCCAGGACTGATTTCTGTTCACACAAATTGCCCTGATTGGGTTAAGGTTTGGGTTAATAAAACAACATCTAGCATTAAGGGCTGATTAAATCTTGCTGATCTATTCTTCCTCTATTTGCTTTGAAGGAACCATCAGATCCAAACAGTTTTTTCTAGACTCTTTTCCCCAAGAAAACTTCCACAGAAGCTCAAATGAAGGACATATCACCACATTCCCTCTTCCTTTTTTGTTCTCCTTATCTTATCTAAACTTTCTTCCTGCCAAGGGAAGAGTTGCTCTTGTCATTGGCATCAGTGCCTGTCTTTCAAGGAGAGCCTTTGGGCCTTGAACAGCGACGTGACAATGATCTTAAGTGAGTGCCAGGCAGAGAACACAGCTTGCAAGGAGTCTCCAGTTCACAAAGGGGAGCAGCAAAGTACAGATAGTCCTTGACTTACAACAGTTCATTTAGTGACTGTTCAAAGTTGCAACGGGATCATAAAAGGGGACTTGTGACCGTTTTTCACACTTATAACCATTGTAGCATCCCCATGGTCACGTGATTTACATTCAGATGCTTGACAACTGGTTCATATTTTTGATGGTTGCAGTGTCCCAGGGTTGATGTGATCACCTTTTGCAATCTTCTGACAAGCAAAATCAATGGGGAAGCCAGATTAAATTAAAAACTGTGTTACTAACTTAGCAACAACAGTGATTCACTTAACAATTATGGCAAGAAAAGTCACAAAATGGGGCACAACTCACTTAACAAATGTTCCACTTAACATTAGAAATGTTGGGCTCAATTGTGGTTGTAAGTCAAGGACCACCTGAACAGATGATGGGAAAGCCATTGTGTCTTAAGTTTCAGGAGAGCCGAAATATTGTGGGAAATGTATTTTATTGTTATTTATTAAATTCCTGTACTGCCCATCTACCTAAGTGACCCTAGGCTCTTTATAGCATTATAATATAAACAGGTTAATAAAATCATAGGTTAAAAACAGAATTAAGAACAAGTTAAAACTTATAAGTAAAAGTAGAAGTTAAAAAAAATGAAAAAGTTAAAAAGTTAACTAGGCAACGGGATGTCTTCAAGCCATCAGCCACCCCTCCTCGGTCTTCATCATACCCTCAGCCCCCCTCATGATAATTGGCAACTCACCCGGAAAACCATAAGAATGGGGTTCACCTCACCTTTGGGGGTAAGATGTTCCACGGGGGAGGGGCAGCAGCTGAGAAGGCCTTTTTCTTAGATCTTGCCAGTCAAAATTCCTTGACTGACAGGATATGCAGCATGCCCTCCCTGCCTGACCAGGTGAGATAGATCAATGTAATTGCGATAAGACAGCTCCTCAAGTATCCTGGTCCTGTGCCATAAGGACTTTAAAGGGAATGTTGATCTGTTGATCAAATATTGAGCTAAGAGTCCAAGAAGGTCCTAACCATTTGAGAAAAAAGGTACTGTAGTGTAACTTCTCAAGATGGATGTGACCTTGCTAGATTGGGCAGACACATCTTGTTAAGCCACTATTAAACAAATGTGCCACAATGAGCTGAGTTCCCACATTATGCTAAATCATAAAAGATGGTTCATAAAAAACAATGGCTGGCTTCAAAACCTCAGGAAACAGCTTCCAGTTTGCAGGGCTTCGGCGGCAGGCAGGAATCCATGATCGTACACGGTTTCTTCCTGGGCTCGCTGCTGGAGCGCCCTGAGCCAGCTGGCTTCGGGGCTAAGCCACCCCGTAGAGGTGGTGAAGATGGAGGAGATCACCAGCAGGGGCCAGGAAAGCCGCATCTTTCCTCCTCAGCTGGCCAAACTCCCTTTCCCGAAGGTGGTAAGAGCGGCAGTCAGAAATGGCCACCTCAAAGAAACACTCAACCGGAAAAGAAAGTGCAGGAGGAAGCTAAGAAGTGAAAGTTTTGGCTGACCTGGATAAAAAGCAACAACTAAGGTACCCTGGAATTTAAATTTTATAAAAGATAACATCACTCCCAAAGAAGACTCGGAAGCAGCGAATGAAAGGGAAAAGGGAAAGGATTTTTTTCTTCACTCTCCTTCCTCACGTTGACAACGAAGAGAACTGAATAAGAAATTGGAAAAATCCACTTTGGAACCAGTAGGTAATTAAACTGGAAGTATAATTAAATACCAAAGGGACAATAAAGATTTCTGAATATTAAAAAATCCTTTTTTTGCTATAAGTGGGAAGGGAGAGGAAAAGAATAAGGGCAGGATTTGGAAAGAGGAGTCTGCTTGGAATTCAAAAGAATCTAAAGTTAAATCTTAATAAGACTTCTAAAAGATACATTTTAACTGGAATTTTGCAACTAAATAGTAACCCCAGGAAGAAAGTGTTAAAAGAAACAGCTTGTGTGTATTTGGATTGCTTGGTGACTTTGCGATTTCTGGAAATTATATTTGAATGACTAAAAACAATTGGGTGGTTGTTTAAAAAAATTCTACAATGGCATCACTTATGGATGAACTGAAAATGGAATTTAAAAAATATAAAGAAGAGGCACAAGAAGGGAATGGGTTCTTTGGCTCCATTTTTCAGTTCTTAGAAATGGCGATCTGTGTATACAAGAAACAACAAGAAAAGACTGCACAACAAGAAGATTGGGACAAAGAAGAAGCCATCTTTAATGAACAAGTAACTCTATCTGGGGAAGAAAGGGGAAAGGGGGGAAAGAGAATGGAGAATTTAAGACTTAAAAAAACTGCCATAAAAGGGAAAAACAATGTGAAAAGTGGATATAACGTTGGAAAGCAACAGAAAAGGGGAATACAAAAGAGGGAAATGGAGGTGGAGAGACAGGGGGGTAAAAAGGGGAGAGAGAAGAAGAAAGGGAAGAAGGAAGGGAAGAGAAGTTACAAAGGTTTGGAGCAAGATGTAAAGAAACAGGACTTATTCAGAGATAATGGGTGAAAATTTAACTGAAAAGGGGATTCTGTAAAGGTACATAAGATTGTATTGTTATATTTATAATAGAAATAATGTTAGAAAATTGGAAACAATATGATTAAAAAATGGGATAAAATAGTCAGTGTAATTCAGTGAAACTTTTGTAAACAAAATAAATGAAATGAAATAAATGAGAGAATTGAATTAGGAAGGAATGGGAACATTTTAACTACTCAATGTTTTATAAAATATAAGTGAAGTGGTGGGGAAGTAACTATGGAAAGTTTATAAGTGTTCCCATAGAAGTATGATACTTATTTGAAAAGTAATGTGTAAAATGTTTAAGATTTAAATGAATATTAATATTAATGATAGAATTGAATTGGTATGGATTGTTGTTTTAATTATATTATATACTTATAATTTCTTATTTTTAAAAAAATACAGTGTGTACTTTTAGAATGTACCAAGCAGAATCCGAATGGAAGTTATGTATTATATTAAGTGTTATAATTTTAGAGGAAAGATATAAAGGCGTCATACTCCAATCAGGAGAAATTTTGTTTAATGAGAGAAGATAATAGACAGTTGAAACAGGACAGAAAAAGAATATAAATACAATGATTTGAATTGAGATGAAATAAATAAAATAAAATTAAGAAAGTTAAAAGTGGGGAGAAGCTATATAGAAAACGTAGAATGGTAATAAGATATGGAATGGAATATAAAAATGAGCATAAACTTGAATTTGTGTCTGTACGAAGAGATGTAACCCGGGATCATGCTGCTTTCAAAAAAGATGTTTTATGTTTTTCTGTTTTGTTTGTTTATGTTCGTTTTTAAAAATCAGTAAAATTTTCAAAAAAAAAAACTTCAGGAAACTACAACTCAGCACACAATATTATGTTTCAGCTTCAGTTTATAATACCGCCCACCCATCCCCTCAGCAAAATGAAACTTGCATTAGGAATTTGTCATCACAGCAGTGGCTGGAAGATGCTATACATCACAGTGGGCAATCCCTCAAGGTGTGAAGTCAGGCAACCATCTTTTCCTTCAAAATATTCCACTAGGTTTGTATTCTAGCACCAGTTGTTTTCAAAGAGGAAGACTTCATTAAACTAAGGTCTCTTTCCAAAGTGGCTTTTTCCTCTCTAGCATGAGTAGTTGGCTTGATGGATGAGGCAAGGGAAAATAGGAGGAGGAAGGTCTGTTGACTTATTTGTAAAAATGATAAAGGTAGTAAGTAAGTAAGTAACAGATAGTCCTCAATTTATAAGCACAATTGAGACCAAAATTTCTATCACTAAGCAAGAGAATCGTTAGGTGAGTTTTACCCTATTTTATGATCTTTCTTGACACAGTTGAAGTGAATCACTGCAGTTGTTCAGTTAGTAACATGGTTGTTAAACGAATCTGGTTTCCCCATTGACTTTGCTCATTAAAAGGTCACAAAAGGTGATCATGTGATCCCAGGACACTGCAACCATCATAAAATACATGGCAGTTGCCAAATGGCTGAATTCTGATCACGTGACCATGGAGATGTTGCAATGGTTGTAAGTGTAGGGAAAATGGTCATAAGTCACTTTTTCACAGGGCCGTTGTAACTGAGTGGCCACTAAGGGAATGGTTGTAAGTCGAGGACTACCTATAAATTAAAAGCGCTGGTATATATTTGAGAGAGGGAAAGATGACAGACACACCAATCTGGGAAACATTATGTCTGACATATTTATAGCTTAGTGTATGTATATGTAAATATGCTTCTGATGCATAAATGTGGGATGAATGGAAGCACATGCAGAGAGAGATATTTTGTTTTAATTTCATTTCTCCCAGCGTAAACAGATGTACATCTTGGGAGTGAATCACTCAAGGCTAGAGAGGAAATCGCATAACGTTATCAAGGGAAACTTCACATTCCCAGCTAAGATCTTATTTCTCATTCAATCATACTTTCCTTACTTAATAGGAAGGATGTGGGCAATCTAACTGGTACATTTGCCAGAATAGCAGAGAGTTATGGAGCCAAACCTTCCTCCCTAACTATAGATATGCCAAAGACCGAAATGCGCCTGATCACAGAGCCTCCAATCCATGAGCAAACACTTCAGTATTTAATAGCTATAAAGAAGAAAGGAACTAATCCCTCACAGTTGTTGTGTACGCCCAAGATAAAGCAGTTCTGTTGAAATCTCCCCCTTTTCACATTATTTATACTTTCCAGGGACAAGTAGAGGAGAAGGAAAACAAAGAGGTGATACCAGTTCCAAAGGAGGCTAGAGCTACAATCTGTTTACCAGGAGGAACATGGACAAATTTGGCAGATGATGCCCACAAACAGGAATTCCCCAAATTTTGGATCCTGCTGATGTATTTGGAACTCTGCAAAAGTATAGCAATAGCAATAGCACTTAAGACTTATATAGCACTTCATAGTGCTTTACAGCTCTCTCTAAGCGGTTTACAGAATCAGCTTGTTGCCCACAACAATTTGGGTCCTCGTTTTACACACTTCAGAAGGATGGAAGGCTGAGTCAACCTTGAGCCTGGTGAGATTTGAACTGCCAAATTGCAGGCAGCCAGCAGGCAGCAGAAGTAGCTTGTAGTTACTGCATTCTAACCACTGCACCGCTGAAGCTCCTTATGTTAACCTAATCAAAGTCATTGGCTAGGAGATCGGGATACAAATCTATAGCCTGTATCAATCAAGAATCCATTGCTTTTGTTATTAATAAAAGACCAAGTGTTCCTGTGTTATGTATTTTGCTGAAGACCGATAAATGAGATAGACTACCTCAAAAGCCAATCAGGATCAAATTCCTGGCAGTGGAATGCAGAGTTAGTCTGAAATATGGCATTCTATCCTCTGCGCCACCACAGCTCATAAGTAATTCTTATTCCAAGAGATGGGAAGATGTTCATTCAAAAATGGCTGCTCTGGTGATAAACATAGTGTTATTCATCACAGTAGCAAACTAGTAGCAAAGAATCAATCTGGACCTTGCAAACTAGGATCTATCTGAAACTCCGCATACAAAACTATTCATCCATTCCCCATCTGCTCTGTTTTCACCATGATTTCGTGGCACATTTTTTTCCTTATTTCCTCCTTGTCCAGTGGCTTCCACTCCTACTAGCCTTCTTCCTTGAAACAGGAAGTAGTTGGCCTAGCTTAGTCATGCCCAGCTTTGTCTACCATCATGCAAAATCTTGCTATGAAATTAGAAACTTGAGTCATAGCTTAATCAATGACCAAATAAATAATTACGTGTCATAGTAGCTGCATATGAAGGCAGAGATGTAGCAGAGGAGATATGAATGTGTGGTGTGTGTTTATGTGTGCATGTGTTTGTCCATCTGTCTGTCTGTCTGTCTGTCTGTCTGTCTGTCTGTCCGTGTGATTATTACAGGCTTCTGAGATAAACTGAATGGAGTCTCATGTCTAAGGAATTTCCCAACTATGAAAGCCCAGAAAAGCAAAATCAGATCAACTGACACTAACACAATTTCACAATTTCAATCAGGTTACAATGAAAGATTAATTTGGTAAAGTCTTTAGATATGCATATGGTGCCCTCAGATAAAGAGGCAGTGGTTCCACGACACCAACTACTCTTTGAAAGCGTAGTCCCAAAGAAATAAAGCAAGTCATTGTTGGTCTGGAAATAAACTATCTGGCTGTTTGTCCAGCTATTTGCCATCCCTATAACTCCTGTTGGAAGAAATTCATGATCTGATCCAAGCCGTTTTTTTTCAGAGGTGACAGAACAGTTGCTTGAAGCAAAGGTGAAGTTTATTGGAGACAGATAGTCACAACAATTGAAGGTCTCCAGGAAATTCCTGCTTGAAGTGGTTACTTTTATAGAGAAGTCTTCCTATTGTCCCTAGAAAATGCACGAACTCAGCCTGTTTTCTAGGGATTACCGAGAAGCAGACCCAGTCCAGTAGAGAGGAAAGTGTGGTTTGATTCTCTATAGGAGGGGACTCTAACCTTGGTCACTTTAAGCCTGGTGGACTTCAACTCCCAGAATTCCCCAGCCAGCTTTGCAATTCATATGCTTGACAGCTGGCTTATATTTATGATGGTTGTAGTGTCACATGATCACCTTTTGTGATCACCTACTAACAAGCAAAGTCAATGGGGAAGCCAGATTCACCTAACAATTGTGTTACTAATATAATAACTGCAATGATTTACTTAACAACAGTGACAAGAAAGGTTGTAAAAATGGGGCAAAACTCGCTTAACAACTGTCTTGCTTAGCAACAGAAATTTTTCGCTCAATTGTGGTCGTATGTTGAGAACTATCTGTCATTCAGGAAAATAACACACGCACTCCTGACTTTGCTGACACATGTAGCATAGTCATGCCTACTGTGTGTCACTCCCTGCCTATGGAGGTCCTAGCCCAGTTCACCCAAAAGTTGCCTCTTCTGGAACATGCAACTGGAAAACAAAGAAACCATTGTTTTTGTTGTGCAGTCAAAAACTACACAACCCAAAGCCTTTAGTACTGGAACATCTTGTTTGTGAGGAATAGCAGTCAACTCAGAGCAGGCAGAAGAGAACAAATGTCCACATGACAATTCATAATCAGCGACAGAGAAATTTCAGGAACAGTTGAAGCCATGGGTATCTTGAGGAATTACTCACACAAGTAAAGAACTGGTTTGACCAGGCCATGGTTTCCTATCTGTGATTTGTTGGTTTGGCTGAGTTAGCAGAACTTATCGAATTATAAAATCATGAGGTAGAAACCTAGGACACATCTTCCATGAACTCAAAATGAACAAATTCCAAGATGGTTTAACAAACGTTGTGTGAATGCAACCAGCATATTACGCCTATGGGTTTCGGAATATATAATGCAAGCAACAGACTCTATGAATGATGAAAACAGGAATAAAGATCCTCTGCTGGGAGAATTCAAAGTTATTCCTTCTTCATCAACTTTCCCCCAGGACACAAAGAGAGGTTTTTGTCTAGCAGATAAATGGGTTTGTCTGTTAAATATCAAGTGGTCTTGGTCTCTTTACATGTATGTGTATTTCAATATATTCTGGAATAGTTTAATTATAATTCTATAATTATTTGTGGCAGTTGCATTGAGTGCCAAAAATATCTTAACATAAACTGTATAGTAAAGCCCAGGCTGAAATATTATCCTATAATAAGAAGGTGGAAATATAAAGATTTAGGAACAAAGTTGTTTAGCTTAAAGATAACAACCCCCACTTATTCATCTCTGACACAGACAGAGGATTATGGTGGAAAGGGGGTATATTAAAAGCTTCTGTTAACATAACTATTTTTATATTATTTTATTATGATGATAACATTAAACAGACAGATTAGACAGAAATCACAGGATGTAGATTTTATTTCTAGGAAGCTATCCTTTGCAGATGGCTGTCTTCATTTCACTTATCAGAACTTTTGACTTTTGTGCTAAAGCCTAGTCTCCTAAGTGTGTTAAAAATGAAGTAGTGAATTAAAGTCAGGTTACTAGATTTGACCTGAATCTGGACAAAATCTGGACAAGCAATAGATGGCAGCACAAAGACCTTTTTGATATGTTTGCTGCCATCATGGTCGTGTACATTTAGCTAAACCAGTGTTTCTCAAACTTTCTGCAATTCTGGACAACTCAATAAATGTCCAGAAAAATGTGGGGACAACAATCATACAGACACTCTCTACTTAAGTTTTTGGCCATCCCATCTTCTTGATATTTAATGGATATTTAAAACATTTAACAAAACATTCAATCCAAATTATAACCCTACTCAAGGCTAAAAATGAAACACCTCCAAATCCAGGTAGTCCAAATAGCCATAGCCATTCCATCTTGTCATCTTTCTACTGTATACCAAACCTAGTTGCAATTTGTTTACTTTTACTTTGTTTACTGTTGGCAGTTAATGTGTAGTTTGGTGGGTTTGTGTCGGTGAATGTGTGTGGCAAGGGGCTGATGAAGGCTCTGATTTTGACAGCTGGCTGGCAGTGAATGGGAGGGCTGTGATAGTGGACCAGTAGTGACTTCCAAACCACAATTACTGCCCTAAACAAAAGATTCCCACATAGTACCCATAACAATGGCCCCAGCTCATATCACTTGTGATTCTCTGCTCAGTTGTGGCTTCCTACCAGCATCTGATGGATGTGTGTATGTGTAACCCCAGGATCACAGCAAAGCATTAGCCCTCTTGGAAACAGGTCTCTTAGTAGGCATCCTTTCATGCCAGCCATCCCCGCTAGGCTTCATGGATGGCACAGAATGTTGGGATTGTTGCAGTGGTCATGTGAAATACAATCATAAGTCACTTTTTTCAGTGCCCATATAACTTCGAATGATCACTAAATGAATGGTTGCAAATTGAGGCCTACCTGTATAAATGTGTCCCCCCAGCGGCCAGCAGAGCTGGCGGCAGACTCGGACAGTGAGGAGTTTGGGGAGGAACCTGGAGTCTGCGGAAGGCCCTGATGAGTGCTCTGCCATCTGACAGTTATCAACTGCCTTCAGAGTCGGAGATCAGTGGGGCAGAAGAATGGCTGGAGCCTGCTTCCAATGTGCGCATGCACAGACCTGCCAGGAGAAGGGAACAGTTAAGGAACAAAGGTCGACTCGGGAGTAAAGGCACAGGTGGATGGTGAATGGCGCCTCCCATACGGAATAAAGTGGAGCGAAAGGGGAGTGGTGTTTGCAGGAGGCAATTAGTTTGTTTAATTAGTGTGAAGATTTGTTTGTGACTCTCAAAGACTCCTTGCCAAATATTTTCTTGTATAGCATTTGTGCTTGGAAGCTATTGGCCTGGCAGTTCTCCAAGCCTGATAAGGTCTGTGGTTGTAATTCACCCTTGAAAGACTGTTTGCTGGGACTTTGCTAGATGTGAATGATAGGAATTCACATTAGCCTAATAAAAGCGGGTTTTGTCAGTACAAGGTGTCTGCTTCGTGATTTTGTGAAGCCCAGGTCAGAAAAATAAGGATGTATATTTCTCTCTCTTGCCTTTGGGAGTAAGCTGCTCCATTTCTTTTTCTTATCAGATACACCCCAAGTTCTTTTCCTATGACTGTAGTAGTCATCTTTTGGACAGATCAGAACTTTGTTGGCATGAGGAGGAGTTAGTCATGTCCCATTCACCATGAAAATGTCCACCACGTATTCATTTGCCTGTCCTTGCCAGCCACAGAAGTTTTAATTAGTCACAGGCATTGTTGCTTACAAATACTGTTGCTAATACACACACACAGACAAGCTCTGGGAAATCAGAAAGCCCTGCAGATTGCTAACCTTTGTGAATTCGTAGCAGCACATCTGGAATGCGTTAGGCCCTCCAAAAGAACTGAGCTGAACAGAAAGCAGAGGATGTGTCAGCTTTGGGAGGCCCTTTGTGGGAAGGGCTGTTTTACCTCACGGAAAATTCCTTCCCTTTGCAAAGGAGGCAAGCAAAGTTACTAGCCTACAAGAAGTTTGAACCCCTGGCCCACCCTCCCATGCCTTTGTTAGACCCTTGTGGCACCCTGGATGGCCTGAATGGAGGAGGGATGAAAGCTTTTTTTTTTCTTTATCATTTCATTTATTTCTTTACGATTACATTCTTTATCACTTCATCATTTCTTTACAGAGCACTTGGAGGCATTTCTCGATGATGAGCTTATTTTTGAGGGGTCAAGTAGCAGCTTGCTTACTCTGCATTGAGAAGTCACTGACTACCAATGAACAGTATGCACTAATGAATCCTGCATTGCAAAACAGATGTGAAGGATGTTGCATTGGTTCTGCGAGCGCATACATTGTCAAGTAACTTTCAACTCTTCGCGGAAATGTTTAAGCAAATTGGACAATAGCAGCTAAACTCAAAAAGCTGGTAATGACTTTTGAATCTACTAAAATATCTTCAGAGGAGAGGACCAAGAATGGGAATATTTCAGGGTGTTTTTTTTTTAAAAAAACAAATTATGCCCACAAGGCATCATTTTAGAGATTATGAATTTAGATTTCTGATTTTTTCCTTTTCTCCCTACTGGTTCCATCCATCTTCTACGATGTTGCTAATTCACGCCACAGGGAAAATACATACATACCTTCTCTTTCAAAGTTTGCACTGCCCATCAGCTTTATAAGTGACTGTTGTGAAGCAAAACAATCTCTGGGTTCCTTTGAAATGAAGTCACTCTGGAATCTCAAAGAGAGTAAAGCAAAATAATAATGTAGTGAAGGAGCTGAATGCATAAAAGGAATTCCGGAGAATAAAGCAGAGGCTTTCTAAATTGCTACAAGACAACATATAGTTTGTGCTTATATTGTGCACTTACCATGGCTGAATTAATAGTTTTTCTTGTTCAGTTTTCTCCGAGTTCCCATGATGCTTTGAAATACAACCTAATCACACAGACTGGGTTCATGTATTAGGCTGAAATATGTTGGTTAAGAATGCAATAGAGTTAAACTACTGTGTTTCTCCAACAATATGCACCCCCAATAATTTGTTTTCTAGGCATAAAATGAAATTAAGCCCCTCCCCCAAATTTAGGCCTAGTTTAAAACATGCAAAATTGGGGGGGGAAGGCGGGGGGGAACTTGCCATTAGGAGTGCCCTGTGGGCAGTTACACCTCACCATCAGCCGCTCCTAACAGCCAATCATGGTGGAGCACAGAGGGCTCCCTTATCCCTCCCTTACCCGGTCAGCAGACAGGCGGCGTCGGCGTGGATGTCGAGGAGCATTTCAGCCGCTTCTCAGGCCTCTGTAGCTTCCATGGTCCCCACCGGTGCTGGCGCTTCTCTCACCAGCGCCATCTCCAACCACAGCGTCTGAGTCACTCCCGCTTTTCCTCAGTCCCCATAACAACAGGAAAAGAAAAACATTTTGAGGTACCTGAGAGCACCGCGCGCTGCATTTTCGTTTAATCCCCAGTGGCTGGGTGGGCGTGAGAAGAGCCGAGCGAGCATCTCTGCTGTTGCTACCCTTGGTGCTCTAGCCTTGGGCTCTGCAAATTGCAAAAGTCCCAGTGCGCAGCCCATTCCTGCATTCCAAGCGCCCAGGCCGAGCTGCAGCTGTCCCTCTCTCGCCAGCGCCATCTCCAATAACAGCGGCAGCAGCGGCGGGAACCGTGGAAGTTACAGAGGCAGCTCCCCCACCCAAGAAGCAGCTAAAGTGGAATGCAGGAACAGGCTGCGCACCGGGACTTTTGCAAACTTGCAGAGCCCGAGGCTGGAGCACCAAGGGAAGCAGCAGCAGAGACGCTCGCTTGGCTCTTCTCACGCCCACCCAGCCACTCAGGATTAAACCAAAACGCAGCGTGCGGTGCTCCCAGATACCTCAAAATCTTTTTTTTTCCTGTTGTTACGGGACAGGGGAAAGCGGGAGCGACTCAGATGCTGCTGTTGGAGACGGCACTGGTGCGCGGGGATTAATTCACCCCTGAAAAGACATCCTAGCCATTTTTTCGGGGCTCAAAAAAAAAAATAAGGCCCGGCCTTATTTTGCGAGAAACACGGTAGTAGAATGGCTTAAGAACATAACAGCTGGTCTATCATTTCCAAGGTGTATTCTAGACTAACGGCTTATCTGGGATTTCTACAGTATGTTAACTGAGGCATGATTTGTTGAACCCTGGTTTATTAAATAAGCCACATATTGACTTAGCATGTCCAGACAATATACTAAACCAAAATCAAATAAACTGTACAATGTTTTATTATATATTTAAAATCTATGTGGTGTTCATTTGCATGCAACAGATATACAGTATATCTGCAATTGATTCCTCAAACTAAGAAATTGAAAACATGAGACGCGGACAAAAGATGAGAACAATAAACTCCCAGAGTGGTTTAACTACTAGGGCAAGAAAAGTTGTAAAACGGAGCAAAATTCTTCTGATACATGTCTTACTTAGCAATGGAAAACATAGGCTCAATTGTGGTCATAAGTCAAGGATTACCTTTACTAGAGAAAGTGGCAGGTTACAACAATCCTTGATATTTCTGATTGATAGAAATAATGAGGTTCAGAGGAATTAAGCTCCTTGCACAAGGGCAGCTTTCTCTCCAAAGCCATTGTGAGTGGAGTTCGTGGAATCTATTGGTAAGCCTTCTGGCTGGGAATTCTATTGTCAACCCAGGAATTGTCACACCACAGAAAGTCAACAACATCCTTTTGTGTTAGCAACTTGGTATCAGATGAGCCGATTGTATCATAAGAGTGAAGACAGTAACATGGCAAAGCTGGTTGGCTCTTCCTCAAAGAAATGTGTTGAGTTAATCCTTTACGTAGCTGAAACTAAAATAAAATTGACCAACTTAGAATATTGTGTTTGTGTTGTTATACAGCTCTCATCATCTCTATGCAACAGTTATTGAACTACAAGTCTTAATATTAAAACTAAGGAAATAACACAATATATTATTCAGATATGTATTCAACATTCTTACAAATTTCTGTTTTTAGTGTTCACACCCAGTTTTTAGACAAAAAGTAGCAATTGATGATCAAGACTGTTTCATGACTGAACTTAAATTTGATCTCTAGATCTGACCTGCTAACCCCTGAACTATATTGTATTTGACAACAGATTGGGGGCCAAACTTATAGCATTGCTGATTTAGTGCCATATTTATAGACATATGATATGAGCCTTTGAGTACAATATAGTTATGATTGGGGCTCCTTGGTGGTCTCTGAGATTGGTTGTTTTCTTACAGACTTTTCATTACCCAAACTAGGTAACATCATCAGTGCTAACTAGTTTGGGTAATGAAACATCTGCAAGAAAACAAATTCAGAAAGCACCAAGGAGCCCTCATTTTGACCCTGAGCTACAAATATTCTCCTTTATAGTTATAATTGAATTGAAAGTTCAGTAAGCTTGAGGTTAATTATTGCCTCCAATCAAGCATAAGAATGTAATCCTCCGTAGAATCCCTTCTCAGGAACTGCAGTTTTTACTGGGGGGAAATTTCTGACTAACACCAAAAGGGGATTTCCTCTACAAAAACAATGTTGACTATGAATGTTAAAATTGGAATAACAAATATATTAATACATTAAGAAATGGCCCTGGTTTAGGAAGAATTCTTTAAATTGATGGATTTGCTAAATAATCCAATTTAAACACAAATATCCTTGAGCCAATAGTCAACAGCTTTAACAGCCCTAAATTCTGGCTAGATTTACACTTGCACTAACGTATAATTTTTTAAAAAAGCATGACACATTGAATAATATTTGGCTAAATTCACATATTAAGCCAAACATCACTGTATAAGCTACAATAGCTGGGTTTATACATCATATCAAGCTCCACTGTTGTAAAATCTTATTTTTGCTTAAATGTGACTTTGTCTCCGATAGATGCCTATCTGGGAATATAAATGGTAAAGAATCTCTGCCCCAATGAATTTTGCAAATAAATCTCAACACTTTCAAAATAAACTAGAGGTGTATTTGGTCAACAAAGGATCCTGCAAAGAATAATTAGCTAACAGCTTTGTTTTGTGACATTTGGAGGATGCATGTCATCCAACAGTGGAATGGAATGGAATAGAGTTCTTTATTGTCCAAGTGTGACTGAACACACAAGGAATTTGTGTCTGGTGCATATACAAGTGTGTAATAAAAACTATACTATACAGTACTGTGCAATCTACTTTTTTTCTAAACATAAGGCCTACCCCATGTATTAACTGAGTTGAAATTCAGGTGACAATTCTTAACATTATCTTGAAAAAAAAACAGTGTTATTTATCATTTGGTTTAATCTCTGCCTTCCTTGGCATTTATATGATCTTTCTTATTGACTGGAGAGAAAGTCAAACGCTGAAGCAAATAGCAAATGAAAGCAGATGTCAAAATAACCAAATGTTTGCCCTCAGTGGTTGCAGAAAGGACTTTCCCCACTTCACATACTTAAGTTTCGCCCATCATGTAAAAGCAAAATACTTCAGGTTGCAAGACTTGACTTTATTTTTCAACCAGAATCTGTAAGCCTGTCAACTTGTGCTTTTGAGTTACAGCATTTTGACCCGCCCACCCACCTGCCGCAAAGGACTTTTAAGTCAAAAGGAGAGTGAGCTTCTTGAAAGAAAGATTAAAAACCACAAGGGGAACATTCAAAAAAGTTACCCTATGTTTAAAATTACTCGACAAGGAGTACAATTGAAATAAAGGAAAATAGAGTTCATCAGAGACCAAGGAAAAGATATCCTAGAGTTGGAAGAATAATAACTCCTGGAAGTTTTGTCTAGGGACTATAGCTTTCATTAACATGCATTTCACCAAACCAATCAGCCACCTTCCGCTCCTAGTACAAAATAGAGAAAGGTACAAACCTTGTTGGGAGGGAAACAATGGGAGGGGAACAACAGCAGCAGCTGTGTTTTTGATGTACCCCTAAGCTTCTCCAGGTGATCCTTTAATCGTTCTGGTAAAACAAAAGGACAGCTGGGTAAACAGCAGATAAAGGATATTTGGGAACCATGTGGTATTCTCCAATTCGTTTTCACCGCAAATGATGTTCCTGACTATTGGCTACAATTGGAAAGGCGGATGACAGTTGGAACCAATGCTTGCTAGAAGGGGTCCTGTTCCCCAGATCGTCCCTAGTAGTAGAGGCAACGCTATCCTGAGTCCTCATCTGTCTGATGAGTGGCTCCCTGGAAAGCAAAGCTAATTTTTCAAGTGATGCGGTTATTCTTTTTACTCCCAGCCGTGAGCTCAGTGACCCGCATCTAAGGACTACAGAGGAATAGGGGAAAAACAGTCTGAGATGGGGTCTAGGTTAGTAATGTACGAATGCCTTAGCCAGGCATGTTGGTCTAAAAAAAGACCTGCAAATTTGTCATTCAGTATATGGGGTAGTGTGTGTGTGTGTGTGTGTTACCCTGAGGGATGAGTTTTTGCTAGTCCATCTAAAGCAGAGGTATCCAAGCTTTGCAACTTTCAGACCCATGGACTTCAATTCCCAGAATTCCCCAGCCAGCTATGCTGAACGACTGTCTGGGGAACTCTAGGTGTGGAAGTCCACAGGTCTGAAAGTTGCCAAGGTTGGACGCCCCTCATCTAAAGGAATATTAGCGTGTGTGTGAAGTGGTGACAAAATGATACATATGAAGTAGCTGAGCATACAAGATAGCCCTATTAATTTTAGCACCACCTGCTGGACAAAGGTAACAAAACCCTTAATCCAGCATTGGCCAATGTTACTGTCCTTTGTTCTCACACAGCTATAGGAGCAGCTGCTGCTGGGTTTTACCCCTGTTCCTGAACAGAAGGTGCAATCCGACACCAACAACGTTACCTTCCACTAACAAAAGTGATTCAGTGTACACTCTATTTCTTGACGCTGACTTTGAACTGCAACGTTGATTTCATGACTGAAACTTTAGCCTGATTTTTTTTAAAAAAACTCCCTTGCTTCCTTCCCATCTTCTGCCTTTGGTAATTTCACTGTAACCCAGTGGTACCTGGAAAGCTTCAATTTTTGCTCAGAGTCTGGGACGGAGACTGCACTTTGCTCGTGCCCGTGTTAGTTAAGAGACAGAAAGAAAAATCTCAATTTAAACTAGAAGTGTGAAATTAAATTTTGTTTTTTTAAACCGAATACACATCCCAGCTGGGACACATGAAAGATCGACCCTCTGACATCGATGAAAATATTTTAGTGTATTAACATATCTAGATATAATATGATTAAACTGCAAATTTTTTCTCATAGCCAGGAAGACAGCATGTACTGTAGGGTCATCCGCAGCCTCAATCCTTTGTCTCTCTGTGTGTGTATAAAACCACACATTTTAAAAAAAAAATTATTCCAAGTTACTCAATTTCAGCTTTCTACTATGTGAGATGGCGAATATATAAAAATGGCAGTTTAACACAATGGTGTTTGTGAGGTCAACTAGAAAGAGGGAGTATTGTGTGTCACCTTGAGTTGCTGAGTGAAAGGCATGACATCAATCAATACATAAATAAATAACACATTCAGCATCAAAGAACATCCCACAAAAAACTAACAAACAGAAAAATTTTGTCCTGGCCATGTCTATCACACAGCTACCCATATTATACACAACTGCTCTTTTCTTTGCAGACTTTATTATTATCACTCCAAAAGTTACGTGTAGTTTCTGGTCACCTCAGGATTGGTCATTTCCTCCCTTAAAATTTGGTCCTATGTTTTAAGCCAGGGCTGTCAAACTCATGGCCCACGGGCCGGATACGTCATGTGATGGCCATGCTTGGTTTAGTGAAGGGGAAAAGTAAGTCCCAATATGTCACGTGACACCATTGTGACAACGCAAGTTTGACGCCTCTGTTTTATGTTAACCGATTCTCAGAATTGGTCTTAGGCTGTGGTAATTCTTGACCACTGTTCTAATATAGAAATGAAAGAGAAAGGAGAAGAGAGAGGGAGAGAGAGAATTTAGTTATCTTGGTTAAGAAGCCCTTGGACTTTTATTCAAATTGAAGATACCTGTTTATTCTGCCTTTCTCTTCACTTTTCCCCAAGTTTAAATTTCCTGTTATCTGAAAGGGACAAGAACTGTGCTTACTACACCGAGGATGATCACACCATATCCACACATATTTATTATCAATTCTATTTCTAATCCTTACATGAAACACAAGGACCAGATTCACACAAAACATCCAGCTCTTAGTTAACCAAGCACAAATTGTTATGTTCAGGGACTTTATCTGGGATGCAAAAACTCTGGACAATGATTAGAGGGGAACTTTTAGATCAATCTCTTCTACTGCCACTTGGCAGTCAAGCAGATTTGTTGTCCGGATATGACTAAGGAAATAAATTTTGCTACTTAAATTTGACAGTCTAGATCACACAACATAAGACAAGGTCTAGACTCGTGCAACAAGCTGCCATTACAAGTCATTCCATTTTAGTCTCAAGGTGCATGTTTATGCAACCCCAGCCTCGAAGCTGCCTTAGATAAACCAAAGCACTGTGAGATCAGCATTGTTAAGACCGATTGACAGTGGCCACCCAGGGCTTCAAACAGGACTTTCTTCCAATCTGAAGATAATTGGGATCAGACTTCAAAATGTCTGCATATAAAACACATGTTCCATCACTGAACTACTGTCCCTTTTGCCATTTTCACATCTATCACAGACCTCTTTTGACACTGGGCTGCATCCACCAGCCAAAGAAAGGGAAGCCTATAAAAATGCTAATATCATACAGAAGACTTTTTTTTAAAAAAAAGTGCATTGGGGGTAAAACACAGATGTCCTAGAGTTAGAAGTCACTACTGCAATTTTTATTATTGCATCCCTTTTTCAAAATGAAGAGGAAGAGAAGATGGAAGGCTGTGTGATTGTTACAGAGAACATGAAAATGTTGAATATAATATAGTGGCAGCAGGAAAAAAGAGACTGCTCCCCCTGCTCAGACGCCTCTGAAAGCCAGCCCCTCGGTGTGAAACGACATTTCAGCCACCCACCTGGAACAGGAATGGAGGTGGGAAGGGGAGGAAGAAACTAGAAAGAACTAGGTGGCAAAGTTGTTGTCCTTAAAGAAGTCCTAGATAGCTAACACATCAACAGCTGGAAGAAATACTTTTAAAAATTTAGACAGCACCAACATAAAATAAAATAATGATACAAAGGAGAAGGCTGAAGACATCACCATCTTCTGGTCTTTTTGTTGTACAGTTCTGAGAATGTTTCCCCGGGGGACGGTTTGTTCCTATGCACACTAGGTCCGGTTGATATTCCAACCCTTTACAAATCCAGTTCCAGGTCCTCAAGTTCCTCTTCCAAAGCTTTCCGTCGAGCCAGCTTCTCTAACTGCTCTTTGGTCGGTTGCTTGATCTCCCCAGAGTCAATCCTTGCCTGTAGATCCTCCACCTGCCGTAGTTTCTTTTTCAGGTTTTTAATTTTCTTGTTCTTCTCTAAGGTGGCAGTGGCGGAAGCCGATGAGACATCCCTGCTGCCAGCAGGGGCCCTTGGGTTGGCATCAGACACAGCCAGCTTACCATCCCCACAGCTGCTCGGTGTCGCCGACAAGGTTGTTTTCTCTAGAGACTGAATCAGGTCATCGGCATCTCGATCCCCTTTTTCCTGCTGCTGTTTTCTCTTCTCCTTCCGTTTGAGATTCCTCTTGGCGGTCTTAGAGAGCCCTGTCTCTCCACCCTCGGGTCCCTTTGACGTTTGACGGGCCACAGGCGTGTGAACTTCTGGATTCAAGCCTGGAGGTAACTCTGGCTTGCTTTTAAAGAACTTCACATATTTATTCTCATACCTGCATGAAATAAAAGAGAACGTGGTGTAAAGACAGACCATGTTTCCTTTGGAAGTTCAAGGCGGCAAACACGGAAGGTTATCTTCACTTTATCCACACATGGAGCTTCTGTAAAATAGGTTGGACTGAGAGGAGTGACTCTGATAGAAGAGTCCTAGCTAGCACTGATGATGTTACCTAGTTTGATAATGAAATGTCAAGGAAACCACCAAGCTCAGAGAGCACTAAGGAACCCTCCCCAAACTCCCTGGAGGAGTGACTGTTTGAAAACTTTCTTAGAAGTGTTGCAGTGACAAAAAAGTGCTGTCTGGGAATCAAACTGGTCATTATTAAAACATTTGGAGCATACCAAGGTGCAGAAATCTAACTTAAGAGCATACAGGTCATTCTAGAAAGTGTTAACTTTGCATAGCAACCTACAAAATGGAAATACTGTATATTAAATATCAGGGACGTAGCTTAGGTCAGGTGGTCTCAGCAAATTTTCCCAGTCATTTTTCAGAGTAGACTAATGCAGGCAATCTTTATGCTGCTTTATGTCTACTAGATGAACACTGAAATTTGGGACAATCACTTCTGGTCTAAAAAAGACAACGGCTGTGCAACATTCCCATCCAAAGGCAGAAAAGTGCTGAAATGCATGCAGGGGAATGTGCAAAGTACCCATATTGAGCTCCTTGAGTAAAACATTTTGGGATTGTGCTGCAATTGCAAAAGATCACTATCCAAACCTGGGGGAAATAGCAGCTGCGTTAAGGAGTTGCAGATAGGTCCCGCATCAGCATCCCAGATCCTCTGACTTTTTGCCGTAAAATTTGGCTATAGCAGGGGTGTCAAACTCACCGTGTCATGGCAGCGTCATGTGATGTATTGAGACTTTTTCCCCCTTCACTAAACTGGGCATGAGCGTGGCCAGCGCATGATGCATCTGGCCCGCAGGCCGGGAGTTTGACAGCCCTGGGCTATAGCATAGTTGTACAAAATGCCCAAATTTCTTGCTTCCCGCTGCATCACATTCTAGGGAAATGAAAATACTTTAGCCAAGCATTGAATATTTCGGTTTGCTGACTGATCAACGGACATTCTTATTGGACATTCTTTATGCCATTATGAAGAAACCTTCCCAGCCTGGGGGCCCTCCAAGCTATAAAAATCATTATTACTGTTAATAGTCCTGAGATAACTGTTGTGAACTGTCTAGAACTATTCATAATCCTACAGTACTACACAATGCTATATCAGCTTTGTTCTCTGTTCACATTGAAGTCATAGTCCTGCATAGTTCTAAAGACTATGGTCCCTTTATGACCTGTGGACTTCAACTCCCAGAATTCCCGAGTTAGTCTAGCTGGCTCAGGAATTCTGGGAGTTAAAGTCCACAGATCATAAAGGGACTATAATTCCCTGCCCTTTTTCTAAAGGATTCACAAACTGGATCTCACCACTGTGGTCATGAAACTAAACTTTCACAATTGGCCAATAACTTTTAACATAGCACATGTTAGAAAGAAGACTGCAAAAAAACCCCTATTCATCATTCCATTATCAAAAGGAAAAAATATAATGTAGTAATATGTTCAGAAACTTACTGCCCTGGAATAAGAAAATTTCACTTCAGCCATCCCAGCTAAAGAAAAATTTTAAGGGGAAAAGGAAACTGAGATAGAATTATAATTATATACTGTCTTGGACATCTAAATGTTCAAAAAGTCAGTAGGTGCCCCCCCCCAAAAAAAATAAATATATATATATACATTAAATGCTTAGTGAGAATTCCAAGCTTTTTCTATCAAAAGCAGACCAAATTTCTTCTGATCTGAAGCCATATCACTAATGAAAACTGTTTTTTTCAAGAATATCATTCCAAAGACTGAAGATGATGATGGAAGGTGTGTGTGTCCTGGCAATGTTCTGTTTTTTGCTTTCTTGCCCTCCTAGACACAACTAATACAATGGGAGTATAAAGACTATATAAAATAACATTTCCTGCATCAGATAAGGTAGTTTGTGAGCCAGGCAATCATGCTTATGTTAACGCCTTTAAGTTGTTACAAGAGCATTTATTTTGCTTGTGTGGCTACTTCTTTGTACATATCCATAAGAAGAGCAGGATGAGGATCAGACTTACACTGGCACTTCTTCTTGGGGAACATAGCCTTCTTTCACCCGTCTTTGTTTTCTCCAAGTACCATCTGGACGCTGTGTGGATGCGATGTATTTTCCTGAAATATGGGTTGGTTATTTTAGTTTGAGAAGGAAACTGCTATCAATCAATCAATCAACCAATCAGTCATATTTTCTTGGGTGATCATTAGGAATTTCAAGCTTTAAAAAAAAACATTGTGAAAAATTCCTCTGCAAAACAGGAAAAAGATATACATAAACCCAACCAACCATTCAAATTCCACAAGCAGCCTAATTTAACTAATCATAAAAATCTAACCCTGGTTAGATTATTTGGTGTATGACATGTCATACATGAGCTAGCAATATATATTAATATATTACCTGAATTAGTAAAACACAATAAAATATGTTTAAAAGATCTGTGTTCAAATACCAATGTTTGTGGGATTATTTATATGTCTTCCTACGTCTGGGAGTTCAGCAACCCATTTAGTTTTTCAAAATTGTTGGGCAGATGTTGTGCAAGTGCCAGAGGGGGCTTCCTGGACTTGAGTCTTCCCGCTAATAAATGAGGAAGATCGGTGTGCACCAGTAGGATGGAGATGACCTTGGTTAGTGTCTGGAGGTGAGACCACTGGCCAATAAGAAATACCAAGGCTATCTACTAGGCAAAGAAGTGAAAAACAAAAACAAAAAACTTTTAGCAAAAAACAATGGCAAACTACTTTGATACCTTTGGTAATAAAGCTAGATGGGGGTTTCCATGATGTCATGAGGAATTGAGGAACTAACACAAAGGAGACTTTTTACCTTTTTTTATATGAAAGATAAAGATATAAAGAAATGAAAGAAAAATGCCTCTACAGTTCTTCACAAGTAATTATGGATTTTTTTTTTTTACAGGACAACGCTTAATACTTCAAAATATTCCTGTCAGTTGTCAGATGATCCTGTAAGTTAGCACAGGATTGTCATTAAAAAAGAAGATAAAATGACATGTGCAGCATATGATTATATGCAAAATAAATAATGCATAACACGCATGACAAAATTGGCATAAGGAAAACAGAAACATAAAAAAATCACTAATATTTTCAGAGGCAGCAAGGCTACACTGCTTCTTTAAATCAATCGCAGCAATTTACTCAAGAGGCTTGGATTCAAATCTCTAATGCAGATACAAAGCTGACAGGGTGATTTTGGTCAATTTCTCTCTTAATTTAATCCACCTCGTAAAACTATTCTGAAGAGAAAAAAACATGATAAACGAAGTTTTTATATTGAAAAGGTGACATTAAAGACTCTTCTATTATATATGGATTTGACTAAAAAGTCCAGGAGGATTACCCTGAAACTTCAATTGGTCAAGGGAGAAAAAAGTTCAGAAATTTTAACCTCTTCAAAAATTCTGCACAACTGTAAAATTATATTCCAAGACACGTGTTAGGGGGGAAGAAACCAGTAACATCTGCAATCCAAAAATGGATGGAAATTCACTTAAAAAGAGAACACTGAGCTTAAGACCCACATTAGATGTTTGGCATGTAGAAGCTATGCATACAAAATTGTAGATACTCACCTATGTGGGGGGAGAAGCAAAATCGGTGGAAGGACTTCCTTAGAAATTTTACTATTTTATTAGGAATTTATTAAGCCTATTGAAGTTTTTTTAAAAAATAATTGAAATCTTTTAAGCAACAAATGCTTCTTTTATCAGACTTCATTATGAGAAAAGGTGGGGAAGAAACAAAATTAGATTTTACAGCCATATCTGTACCAGGGTCATGTTGTTGGATCCCATCACCGATATCATTTGATTTAGATACCTAAGCCCCCAAAGCTGACGAATTTAATTAGATGCCATTTTCAGATCCCCGATTAGATACCCCTAGTTTGATTTCGATAACCATTTCTCCCACTAAACCTGATTTCTTCGGATATATTGGGCTGCAATCCTCATCTTTTCCACCTAAACTGGTTCGGGATGAGGGGAATTGGTGGCCCACTACTTCGATGGAAGAGCTTCAATAGAAAAGGACACATATATGCATATACAATGACTAAAAAGCTTTATTTAGAGTTAGACGCCCTCGGAGGTAAGAGTCCCAGGGGAATTCCCGAGATACGGCAAAGGCAATCCTCGTAGGGGCTGCCCTCTTGCTGCCACGCACGTGAGAAAGCAAAGAAGAGGGAAACCTTAAGCGCCTCGCACCACCTACACACCGCCCGGGCAGGCTTTCCGCGGGCGCGGAGAGGGCTGCCTTGCTGCAAGGGGCGTGGCGCGAGAAGACGAGCCTGGGAAGGGGCGGGGCCGAGGCGAGGAGAACAGGTAGCCCAGAGAGAAAAGGAGGGACGCCCTCGAGGGGGCGTGGCGTAAGAGCGGGACGGACAAACGGGGATGGAGATGGGGTGGAGCCTCGCTTCGGAAAAGAACCCGGGATGGAGCGGTCGGGCGCGAAGGTGGGGAGGGCGGGTGTCCGAGTTGGAGGAAGTCAGGGGAAGAAAGGGTCTGGCACTTGAAATTACGTCCCTCGCACCCCAACCGCAGCTCCCTCACTCACCGGTTTCATCAGTAACATAGGGTGTCGCCATCTTGGAAACGCGACCCACTTCCGGTCGCATTCCCCCCCTCCCCCGGATATGGCGCGGAGGGGAGGAGAAGACGGCGGCCATTTTGTCCGGGAACGGAACTGCTTTTTTGCTTCACTTTTGGTTTTTTTTTTGCGCTCTTGGTATCAGACGCTTAATAATCTTTGGGTGGGGGATTTCGCCAATAGTTCTGCGTGCAAAAACTAAAATTAAAATTTTTTTGAACCTCGAAGCCAACCTCCTTAACTCCCAAATGTTTCTCTGAGGTTGGTCACTGGAATTAGTTCACTGCAGTTTATCTAGCAAATATTGCACCCCAAAGAAGGATTCCACCTGTTTATAGCACAGCTCTCCTTCCCGATTTTATTTTAAATATACTTTGCTTGATCTTGCAAATTCTGTTCTGCAAGCATTTGGAAGAGACAGCATTTGTTAAAGTTGTTTTATCTTAGGAAGTTACGCCAGTTCTTGTAGTTGAGGTATGCTTCAGTATATTATAGGACTCTAGAAAACTAAATAAATTACAGTATAACGTTAACCATGGATAAGTAATTTGCAAATTTACCCGTGCCTTAGAGTAATACTGGAAAGTGTTAATTTCACAAATACAAATGACATAAAAGAGATGAAGAAGCTGAAGGCTGAAAACCTTGACTTATGTTTATCCCTCAAAACACAGATATCTAAATTCAGAAAGTTAAGACTTAAGCAGGTAAATTTGCTGAATTATAATCAGGATAATATGGTAGCATATGGCATTTTATGTAGCTCAAGTAGTTATACTATGGATATTGATAAAATAGTTGTAATTTGGGAGAGGGTTTTCTCATTCTAAAATTACTCCTATAATAGGTAAACAAGTTATCACACAATTTTTCAGAAAATACTAGTGAGATTTTCTTTCCCACTCTGGAATGAAATAGAATAGAATATTCTTTATTGGTCAAGTGTGATTGGACACACAAAGAATTTGTCTTTGGTGCATAAGCTCTCATTGTATGTTTTAGCAACAAGTGATAAATCATAATCATAAATACAATCATAAGGTACAGCAGTCGGTGATAGTCATGGGATACTAAATAAGCAATCAACATAAATCATAATAGGATACTAAATAGAAATAATCATAAGATACAAAAAGTTATAGTCATAAGAAGCCAAGGAAGTAGGTAATAGGAAAGATTAGAAGATGATAGTAATACAGTCCTCCTAGGTGGTTTGCCATCCCAGGGAATAAGACAGTGTTGTGCGAATTAGTTGTTTAACAGAGTGATAGCATGGGGGAAAACTGTCTTTGTGTCTGGTTGTTTTGGTGTGCAATGTCCTGTAGCATCGTTTTGAGGGAAGACAATTTAGGTCCATGATATAAGGGGTCTAGATATTTTCACAGTCCACTTTCTAGCTCATGTAGTATACAGGTCTTCAATGGAAGGCGGGCTGTTTCAGTTTGATCTTTCTGCAGTGCTAACTATCCGTTGAAGACTGTTTTGTTTGGTTGCTGTGCCAAACCTGACAGTTATAGAGATGCAAATGTTAGACTTAGTAATTTTTCTGTAAACTGTATCAGCAGCTCTGGCCAATTTGAGCTTTCTCAATTGGCACAGGAAGAACATTCTTTACTGTGTTTTTTAATGACATTTCTGATATTAGGTGTCCGTTTTAAGTCTTGAGATATTACAGAACCTAGGAACTTGGAAGGTCTCTGTTGTTGATACTGTGTTGTCTAGTATTGTAAGAGGTGGTAGAATAGGAGGGCTTCTCCTGAAGTCTACTATCATCTCTACAATTTTGAATGTGTTCAGTTGAGGACTGTTCAGTTCAACTTCCTGTCTGTATGTAGATTCATCATCGTCTCTAATGAGACCAATCACTATCATCTGCAACCTTCAGTACTTTAACAGAGGGATCCTTTGATATATAGGCATTGATATAGAGAGAAAATAGTAGTGGAGAGAGCACACAACCCTGTGTGAGAATCCCATAATTCTCACAGTTATCCTGAGACTTTCTTGCCACATTTTTTGAAGAGGTGAAATCTAGCATACAGTGCTTCATCAACAATGTGATTACTGATGTGGGCCCAAAGCTGGGATCTGCCAAGTTGCCTTAACCTGCTGTGGAACAGCCTTCTGGACCTCTGGATTCCTGGGCATTGTCCATGGTTAACTTTGTCTGCCGGAAAATCCAGATACTGGCTTCTGCAGAGGCATCCTCCCATGTAATGCTGACTGGCACCTTCTAGACTGCTTGCCAGGTTTCACATGGGCTTCTTGTGAACATAGGCTTAACACTGTTTTACGGGAATGCTCATCTACCCACAATAACTAAATGTAACTCAAAGAACTGCTGGTTTCTGTTTTGCTGTCTATTCCTGATTCTGATTCCTATTCTTATCCTGATGTTTGCTTAGATTACTGGTATTTGTCCGTTTCTGCCTACAAGAGATTTCATGTACCTGTAATTTTTACCATTTTTATTATTTGGGGGATGTGGGTATTCCATTTTTTCTTAATCCTTTCCAAATCCATGGCCAGTTCCAATTTTGTCCTTGTGGATAGTAGCATTTGGTAGCAGCATTTGCTGCTATCCACAAGGACAACATTGGAATTGCTACTAATACTGCTGTTTCGTTGTTGCACTAATCAAGGATGAAGCATGCTTTTTTACAGATTGCTCCTTCCTGCTTCACATCCTGCCACTACTCCATGACTCGTGAGCCAGATTTCTTTTGAACAAAGGTTTAGCGCAATTTCAGAAGAAACTACTCGTGTTCATAAAAAGCCTAATAGATAACTGATAGATGCCACCAGTTAGTTCAGATGCTTGAGGAGAGGTGGGTAAAACTACCATTCCTGGAAGAACATATAGCTTTCCTTAACTTGTCCTGCATTAAAACAGAACCACTCACAGTTCTCATTATGCCAGAATAGGCACCATAGTTGTACCAGTAAATTTTATGTTAGCCAACATAAAAGCTCAAGGATTAGAAAGCACTTTAATGCAGCCAACTGGTTATTCTTTATGTGCTGATTCTTATATTCCCCACACTGACATAAAGATGCACTCATTACTTGTTTTTTTTTAATGTACTTAGTGTTGTCTTAATGAGACAGCTTAAAGTTATATGCACCTGTTTCAACTTAAAGTAGGTTTTTTCCTCTTCTACCAGGACAAATTTTGCAAATTTTAATAGTGAATTGCTGTAGTTGATTTTAAAAACATTTCTTTAGATTCTGGAGAGAAAAATATAGACGAACTGGAGAGAAGTAGAGATTTCTCAGTGTGCACATGGAAATGGGAAGAGTTTGGTTAGGAGGAAGGAATCTTTTTCCTGAGTTTTGAATGTGTGGAAATAAACTGCATTCTTCTGATCTTCTTTCTGTGTGTCTTTCCCTACCATCAACTCAAAGAGCTACACCCTATCCTTCAGTCATCATCAGTGTGCTCTACTGGCATAAGATTTCCAGTTTTGTCTAAGTTTGGATAAGGTACCAGTCTAGAACACAGGAGATTGCAAGTTCAAATCCCATCTTAGCCATGAAAGCCAGCTGGGTAATTTTGGGCTGGGCACTCTCAGCCCAACCCATCTCACAGAGTGCTCATTCTGGGGGAAAATAGGAGGAGGAGGTATGTTGGATAAGTTTGCTGCCTTGTTTGAAAAATATGTAACAAAAGCAGGAGATAAGTAGGTAAGTAGGTAGGTAGGTAGATAGATAGATAGATAGATAGATAGATAGATAGATAGATAGATAGATAGATAGATAGATAGATACTTTTTCTGCACCTTTTTCTGTCCTTTCTAACCATCAGTAGCTGTCAGGATACTGCTATTCACAGCCTTGCATTAGAATGGAATATCCAGTTTTAAATATTTAATGTTTATGCCTTTTCTATAAATGGGTAAAAGCTGGCTGGTATCAGAAAGAAAACTCTGGTCTCCTATAATGTCTACAAGCACAGAGATCAGCTTCCTCAAGACAGGCAGTTTCAAATTGTTCCACTTCTATAAACCTGTGGATGGGCAGGGTTTTGAAAGAGTCCTATCCCTGCATTCTCCCGAAAGGGCAAAAGCAGAGAGCACAGACATGTCTTTCCAACACCGGCATTTATGCCAGCCTACGGAGGAGGTCAATATAAACAGGGAAGGCTGTTTTGTTTTACCATGGTCTCAGGAGAGCCCCAAATCTTTCAGTTTCAACACTGCAGCAGGCTCAATGAAAACAAAATGAAGCGAAGGCCCTATAGCTGCTGGTGGAGGAGAGCTATTCGGGGAGCCTTTGAAGAGTATTGGGAAGTTTCATCTGGTGCATAACTGGGTGCCGCTGGAGGGGCATATGTTTACACCTCTGCTCCATGAGCTACCTTGATCCCCAGTTTTCTTTCATGTTCAAATCAAGGTGCTGTTTTTGACCTTTAAAGCCCTACATGCCATGGGGCCAGGTTAACTGCGCACCACCTTTTCCCAATTACATCTACTTGACCCTCGTGACCTTCCAAAAGTCCCTTAAACACATTTTCCCCCCAAAAGGCCCACACGCTGGTTGTATCATGTATGACATTCTGATCCTCTCAAGAATCTTGGTGTTTTTTTTTAAAAAAATATCTAATTCTTTAAAGTGTTCTTTGTAATATGTTGTAATTATTGGTTTTATTCTGCATCACCCAGAATCACTCTGGGCAAGATGAAAGGCCATATATATTTGATCAATATTAAAGTAGTGAAAGAAGTTAGAGTCAACATGAGATTTAAACTGATAAACCATCTGCATCCTGTAACTCCCCACAAATGGTACAAAATAATTGCATAAAAAACGCATCAGTGCATCTAGATCAGGGGTGTCAAACTCACATTGTCAGGGGTATCAGGAGTTTTTTCCCTTTGCTAAACTGGGGATGGGCGTGGTCAGCGTAAGATGCATCTGGCCTACAGGCCAGGAGTTTGACAGCCCTGATCTAAATCTGTCTGTCTGTCTGTCTGTCTAATCTATCTAAAATAATGCCAGGAACAAAAACAGTATTGGATAAAAGATTAAAGTTTCCAGATGTGCAATATGGCTTTAGTTCTTAGAAGCTAAGAACAGAAAAAATACCAATCTTCCCCTAAGGAGGTTGTAAAATTGTTGAGATAACATGATAATTATACAAGCATGAGATTATCATACATTTTAACTTCTCTAAGAAGTCAGACACAATAACAAAACAGTGTCTAGTCATTTTCCTAAGAAACAGTCCATCTCACTCCATTTAAGATGGGGGTGGAGGGAGATCGTTGAAAGAACATGTGGTAACTTCTACTGCATAGGCATCCTTTTTGTCTATGCAATCACTTTCTGTATCAATAGCCATATTAGGTAGAAAATCCCAACCTGCTGGATCGGTAGGACAATAAATCTTACTGATTCGAGCTTTGATCACTTTTTTCTCCCTGTTCTGAGTAGCATATATATGACCGACCTTTCCAATAAGCAGAAGCTTTTTAACAGCAGCTGTGAAAAACACTCACAGCAATGCTAAACGTAATAGCTAGAAAGTTGGGAGGAGGAGGTATTCCAATCTAATTCACAAATAAAGCACCAGCAGAAGTAAGGATTGATGCAAAGGACAGAGAACAGCCTCTTGCTAATTTGCCCTATTTCCATGGATGAAGGCAATGCTAAGCTTGAAATGTACTTTCCAGGAGGTGTCACTGCACTTTCTTTCCAGTAGGTGTCACTGCACTGTACTTTCCAGTACTTGAAATGTACTTCCCAGTAGGTGTCACTGCAGCTTGCAAGCAGCTGGGAAAAACTGAAGGAATGGAGGTCTGATTTATTTCTCTGGTTTAGTTGGGTGGTGTGAGAGATCAGTGTCTTCATTGTACGGTATTAATAGTCATGGCCAGCCCATGGTAAACTTTAATCTGGAATTTGCATCTTGCACATATATCTCGTAAATTCTTTCACGTGCAGCTTTTTCCTCTCTCAGGGTGAAGTTAGTTTAGAAGAACAGCTATCAAGGCCGGAGGAAAAATCCTAAATCCATCTTTAGCAGTCCAGATAGTTACTCTCCTGTCCCCCCCTCCCATCCCTCCCCCAAACCTACAAGACAAAGATGAAAAATTGTGTCTTGTTTTTCATACAGTGCAGTTTGCAATTTACATGCACACACTGTGTGTAGCCTTTGGAACAACATCCAGAGAGAACTGGTGGTCCCCTACCCTCCTAGCCTTTTGGAAAGCCTTGAAAATCTGGCTTTTCTCATCAACATAATGTAAGGCTGGAGCCAAAAAGCTCCTTGTGGGTGTGTGGAAATGCGTGGTGGCACCAGGAATTTCTGTATTGTTTTTTTTAAAATGCTTTTAAACTCATTTTTACTTTTGTGAACCATCCAGGATTATTGATGTAATTCCTGTTTTTTGTGGCCATAACAATAACAATAAAGGTGTGGTGTGGTTAGTTACCACACTATTAAATTAACTCCTGTGTTTTGACCTGGCCTATGCAATTCACCTATCAACATTCTACTCTTCATGCTGGTTAATAAATCTGACCACATTTTATCCTAACTGGGAACTGAACATTGGCCTGATTTGGAGCTGCTTCAAAGCCAAAGAAATCTAGCTTGGAGAGCAGGATGTTCCAGGGAAGCAGGCTCCTAACAATGCAGCACCATTTAATCAAGAGATCTGCTCAATCTGAATATAATTGGTACCCTGGAGATAATACTACACAATATTTAATCCTCTTGATCCCTAGAATACTACAAGGGTACCTTGTCATACAACTTTCTGCATGCCTATTGTAAATCAGAATTCCTCAGTCTTTGGAACATTGCAGTCTTTCTCTAAGGGTTTTTTGTGTATTCATTTTACATTTCTTTCTTTCCTTCCTTCCTTCCTTCCTTCCTCCCTCTCTCCGTCCCTCCCTTCCTTTCTTCTTTCCCTCCGTCTCTTCCTCCTTCCCTCCCTCCCCCTCCCATTCTTTTAAATTTCAGGGCCATGCAACTCCTCCACAACTCTGGATTGCTTACAAATAAAATAAAAGATAATCATTTTCATAAAAAGGAACATAATAAACAGCCAACCTTAAGTTAAATAGAATTAAACTAATCATATGGGCTCCATAAAACATTTTAGTCCAAGGTCTGAGAGAACAACCAGGTTTTGAGTAATTTCAAAGATGTCATAAGGATGGAAGCAGCATGAATCTCCAAGGGGATATCATCAAGCAGAAGAAAATATATTCCAAACCTATTAGTTCTTCCATTATGATCTCCATTATGTGAAGTATGGTGAAATTTGTAATGCTTCTATATTTGATAATATATTCCTGTTTTTCTTCCCAAACAATGCCTGTTTTATTCTACTTTTTATCTCAGGGACTCAACTCAAGGCAGTGTATTGCCTTCTCTGCCCAGCAAATCTAGGAGGTGAGCTGGTTTCCCAGTGAGCTTCAAGGAATGGTATTTTTTAACCTGACC
Source organism: Pseudonaja textilis (assembly GCF_049901715.1). Lineage (NCBI taxonomy): Eukaryota > Metazoa > Chordata > Lepidosauria > Squamata > Elapidae > Pseudonaja > Pseudonaja textilis. The sequence goes on along the minus strand of NC_141991.1, from coordinate 121,084,212 downwards.
AATTATAACTAACAATAAATGTAGTTCTGATCTATTGGGCATTGATTTCCTATTCTGGCCTCCCTTGGACTCACAAAGTTTAGTACAGCATTGTTCTTTCTTCCAGCAATAGCTTTTTAAATATAACAGATTTTTTTAAAAAAAATATGTATAGGTTTTATGCTAATAATATAGCTATATATATAGATATATTGCAGTAGAAGAAAATAATGAAGTTCAGGGAGCATCAAGGATACCACAGTTCAAACCTGAGCTATAAATATTATATCTTTTGCTTCTCCAGATGTCTGCCCACATGGTCACCTTCACATCCTGTTCCACATTTCCTTTTGATACTAATGCAAAGACTGTCTTTGTTCCCCTTTCCAGGACTTATTTCTTGTTCTCTTATATCATCATCGCTCTGATCCAATAATACTGGAACAATACAGGAAGTCCTCGACTTACTACCACAATTGGATTTGGAACTTTCACTGTTAAACTATGTGGTCATTAAGGGAGCCATGCCTCATTTTAAAAACTTTTATGGTATGGCTGTAATCACGCAGTCATTAAGCAAATTCAGGTTCTTCCTTTGACTTTCATAGGAAATTGATGGGAATGTCACAAATGCCAATAATGCAACTCTGGGACACTACAACAAATAGAAATACACGCTGATAGCTAAGTGTCCAAATTTTGAACATGTGATTGTGGAGTTGCTGTGACATTTGTAAGTGCAAGGACTGATCCTCACTTTTTGCAAGCTGTTGTAACTTAAAAGGTTTTTAAATGAATGGTCATAAGTCAAGGATTACCTGTAATTAAGAAGAAAGGGAACAGGTTATTTTCTTCTCATGTCCTCCTGTAAATACCATAGATATTTTGTAATAAGAAAGCACAGAGGTTTCACTTCCATAGTGACCAGAAAATATTCACTGGAAGTGTAGCTTCATTCCATAGTTCCTATGGTGCAACTTTAAAAAAGATAGAAATAGAAAAGTAAACAGAAACTTTGCAATGCTGAAGGCAGGGGATGGGAAAGCAAAGGGAGTATACTTCACACAGCTTGGGCAGAAACTGAAATGGGTGCCCATTGGGAAGGAAGTTATAGATTATCTAAGTATCAAAGAAACTTTAAAGAAGAACTTGGCGAAGTTATGATATAGTCCAAAAGTGAGAAAGGCTTAAACAGGCTTTCAAGTTTCTGTTACATCCTACAATAATAATGTAGCATGCCTTCATCTTTGCAGTGAATGTTTCTTGACCTGGCCTACCTCAAAGGATGACATCAAACAGAAGTTCTCTCTGTCCCTTCTTATACCAATAAAACCAAAGTGATTTTATTCTGAGGTTGTTATTTTTTCACCCTCACACTTGCTTCAGTGTCTGGATTGCGTAATTTCTCCTCTGTGACCCTCCTTGATAGTTCTTTCAGGAATTCTGGGTGTTGAAGTCCACAAGTCATAAAAAGGGCCATAGTGTCCTTAAGGAAAGTCTATTGGCTTAACAGGCTATGATGTCATCCACTCCTGCATTGAAGAAGATGAGTGTGCCTCAATTTGGTAGTGGGGCAAGCGAAAAATGTAAAGCTGCCCTTAGTCTCAGTTGGCTATTATGTTTAATCTATGAGAGTTTTGAGAATGTAAATATAGCTCTGGTTGATGAACTCAGTCAGAAGATATTCCCCATTATGTTCTTTGTTGCCAGAGGAAATAAAGCACTGCACACAACAACATTACACATTGCTTATTCCATTGGGTTTTCTGACTAATTATTAGCTGTACTTGTCTTGATGGCTTAGACTTGTTACCTAATCCAGACAGAAGAATATGATTTATTAGGATATTCTCTAAAATCTGAATAAAATGTTTACACAGGCAGAAGTTTCTTTCATCTATGGATATAAATGATAATGAAAGAATTAATATTATAAGAAACAATTAGGTAGTCTATCCCATTTATCAGTCTTCAGCAAAATATACAACACAGGAATACTTGGTCTTTTATTAATAACGAAATCAATGGATTCTTGATTGACAGAGGCTATAGATTTGTATCCTGATCTCCTAGCCAATGACTTTGATTAGGTTAATATAAGGAGCTGCAGTGGTGCAGTGGTTAGAATGCAGCAACTGCAAGTTACTTCTGCTGCCTGCTGGCTGCCTGCAATTTGGCAGTTCAAATCTCACCAGGCTCAAGGTTGACTCAGCCTTCCATCCTTCTGAAGTGTGTAAAACGAGGACCCAAATTGTTGTGGGCAACAAGCTGATTCTGTAAACCGCTTAGAGAGAGCTGTAAAGCACTATGAAGTGCTATATAAGTCTTAAGTGCTATTGCTATTGCTATACAGGTGGTCCTTGCTTAGGTCTATTTGTTCAGTGACTGATTTTGTTCAAACTTGCAACAGTTGCAGAATTCTCATGGTCACACAAACATGATTGAGATGCTCGGCACCTGGTTCATAATTACAATATTGCAGCATTGTGTGATCACCATTTATCACCTTGACTGCTGGCTTCCTATAAGCAAAGATAATGGAAAAGCCAGCAGAAGGTCACAAATGTCAACCATGCAATGTCATCCTCACTTAAAGAGGCTTAAAAATGGCAACCGGAAGTGCCAAAATTTCCATTGCTAAGTGATGTAACAGAATAACAGAGTTGAAAGGGTCCTTGGAGTCCAACCCACTGCTCAAGCGGGAGACCCTAAACCATTTCAGACAAATGGTTGTCCAATCACTTCTTAAAAACCTCCACTGATGGTGCATGCATAACCTCTGAAGACAATTTGTTCCACTGATTGATTGTTTTCCCTGTCAGGAAATTTCTCCTTAGTTCTAAGTTGCTTCTCTCCTTGATTAGCTTCCATCCATTGCTTCTTGTCCTGCCTTCAGTGGCTTTGGAGAATAAGTTATTCCCCTCTTCTTTGTGACAGCCTCTTAAGTATTGGAAGACTGTTATCATGTCTTTGTTGGACTAGACATATCCAACTCCTACAGCCACTCATCATGTTTTAGCCTCCAGCCCTCTAATCATCTTTGTTCTTCTCTGCACATTTCTAGAGTCTCAGTTTTTTTTGTGTTACGGTAACCAAAACTGATTGCAATGTTACAAGTGTGGTTTACTAAAGCAATATATAGCGGTACTAATACTTCAAATGATCTTGATACTAATCTTCTGTTGATGTAGCCTAGAACTGCTTTTTTTGGTAGCTGTAGCACACTGCTGGTTCATAGCTAAGTGGTCTCCATTAGAACGTCTAGATCCTTCTTCGAGTTTCTGCTGTTGAGCCAGGTGAAACCTATTTTGTACCTGTGCACTTGGCTTTTCTTGGCCCAGTGTAAAATCTTACTTTTCTCACCACTGAATTGCATTTTGTTGGATAAGGTCCAGTGTTAAAGACTGCCTAGATTTTTCTGGATTTTGAACCTATCTTCTAAAGTGTTGGCTATTCCTCCTAGCTTGGTGTTGTCTGCAAATTTGATGACTTACGCTGCTTTTCCCTTATTACTGATTTCATCTTTATAGATTTGAGCTATAGGCTGATATTCTATCTTAATTACATGTCTCTCTTTTCATTTTTTTTATACTTGTCCTTTTCCTCTTTCCGTTTATCAGAGTTCTGTTGCACCATGGTGGTTTCTTCTGGGATATATAATTTTTCTTTTCCAGTGATATTGTGCTAGACTGGGCTTTTATAATCTCATTTTTCAGAGTTTCCTAAGCCTCTTGAAATTTTCCCTTTTTAGATTTTCATCCATAGAATCCTTATCAAACACTCTCTTATAAGTCTCAAAACATTAGTTTTATTCTATTGCTTGTGTCTGAATTATGTTGAATTCTAGTAAGACACAGTCATTCTCCTCCAAAATTCCTGCAATTTCAACTCCTTCTACCATATAATTTCATCTCATAAGTATTCCTCCTATCTCATGTGTAGCCTTAATTCTATCTCATGTGTAGTTATATGATGTTGCACTTTATGATGGAAATTCGCATCCCAGTTACCATTGTTAAGTACTAGTTATAAAACTCTTGGATCTTTCATCATCATCCTAGTAGTAGTAGTAGTAGTAGTAGTTGTTGTTGTTATTGTTTACTTATCATCTCATTCTTAAGTTCCATTTGATCAAGTACAACAATCACTTCTGCTTTATCTGCAAGATTAAAAACACGATTATTATTTTTTGCCTTGTCATATTATCCCAATACCTCTTAAAATAGCTTAAGACCGCTCAATAACCTTCACTGTGATACCAAAACCTTTATCTTCTGGTATCAAATAGATTTAAATCTATATATGAGGTTATATCACATTAGTAGCAATGATAAGATGTTCTAATTACCGCAACATCTTTTAAAACAGAAATCCTTCTAAATAGGATTCTTCAAAAAGTTTTTTTTTTAATTTACCTTGGTGATAGAAGTTTCCTTCAGTTAACAAGTATCCTAATTCCAAGCTTGGGAACTGGGAACCAGGTCTTAAAAGACTTCTAGAACACTTAACAGGGTGAGAGCCATACATAGAGAAAAAATATTGGAAGAAAATAATTAGCTATTGCTGGAGGTTTCATTTTAAGAGAAGCTAAACCTGTGGTTACTGAAATGCAGATTTTGACCCAAATCTGAATAACCTCAAAACAATTATAAATAGAATTATGAAAAGGACCAAAATGGGTGAAAGTCTCTAAAAAAAAGATACTGAAAGAATTGCAAACTTATCGAAGGAAAATAACCTGGAACACTGCAGAACAATTGTGTCCAATCTTAGCAACTTTAAGACCTATAGACTTCAACTCCCAGAATTCCCCAGCCAGCATGGAATTCTGGGAGCTAAGGTCCACAAGTCTTAAAGTTGCTAAAATTGGACATTCCTGCTGTACAAGAATCCAGAATGATTGCACAAAATGTTTAGTGAGGTTATAAAAACAAAGAAACCAAAGGGACACATTAGGAGATGGAATGAGGGAGAGGTTGACAAGGAAGAAAACACAACAATATTCGATGTTGGGGTGAGAATGGTGTTGGAAAGGCTAAGGCTCAGAATGAGCTGGGATTAACCAAGGATGTAAGAAAACAAAAATCTATGCTAAAAATAAAAGGAAAAACCCCTAAATATGTTAGCTAGTCGAGGGTGGAAAATACCAGTGAATAACAGAAAAATCTCTTATTTTGGCTTTTCTGAAAAGGAGCCATTTATTCCACAAGGTGTTTGTGAAGAGCAAGATGAAGGGGTAGGAAACTGAAACTGACAAAAGCACGAATATGATATTGAAATATCCTCTGGGTATCATTTACCTCGAATGACTAAATCTCCAGTGTCAGATGAATGACATCATACTGTAGCTGCAGAAGAAACTGCTGATAATCTGTCTGAATTTACATGTATTATCCTCGAGAAATCCTGAAGATTGAGTGAGCTGCCAAGGAATTAGATGGAGACATAGGCTAACTCTATAGGAAGGAGAATTCAGAGAACTATGGACTAGTTAGTCTGAATTAAATATCTGGGAAGATCCTAAAGAACTTCTTGAAAACTGTATGGTGATTATCAGAAGTCAGCATGAATTTCTCAAGAAATTAACACAAAGCTTGACACAAAGCTTATCTGATTAAACTTACCACTTTTTTTCAAGTTGGTAACATCCTTAGCAGAGTGGAACAATTATATAGGTACTCCTCAACTTACAACAATGTGTTTAGTGACAACAAAACTGAAAAAGTGACTGTTTTTCATACTGATGACTGTTGCAGCAATCCTCCATGACATCCCAGTCATGTGATGAAAACTTGGACGCTTGGCTACCAGTTCTTATTTATGATGGTTGCAGAATTCCAGGGACTTTCATGTCATCACCTTTTGATCAATCTTCTGACAAGCAAAGTCAATGGGGAAGCTAGATTCACTTAACAATCGTGCTTCTAACTTAACAACTGCAGTGATTCACATTAACTGAGACAAGAAAGGTTGTAAAATGGGGCAAAAGTTTCTTAACAATTGTCTCATTTAGCTTTAGAAATGTTGGGGTCAATTATGTTGGGCTCAATTGTTAGGAGGTCAAGGACCACCTATGCTCAAAATATTTCTTTTATCCCAATAAAGTATTTTTTTTAAAAACTATCTGATTATCAGTGTAGTGAGACTGGGCTGGTCATTTTTCCACACTTATGACCATTGCAGCATCCCCATCATCACCTGATTTACAATATATTTGGATACTGGATAACTAGTTAATATTTATGACCGTTGCTGTGTCCCAAGATCAAGTGATCAACTTTTGCAACCTTCTGACAAGCAAAGTCAACGGGGAAGCCAGATTTAGAGAACAGCCATGTTACTAATTTAACAACCGCAGTGATTTACTTAATAAATGTGGTGAGAAAAGTCGTAAAATGGTGCAAAGCTCATTTAACAAATTTCTCACTTACTGACATAAATTCTGGGCTCAGTTGTAGTCTTAAGTTGAGGACTACCTGTATCATGCTGAAACAGTGCTCCTTGGTGATTTTATATTCAGGTAAATGGAGGTTTCTAATGGAGCCCTGTATTTGAAAATCTTTGACACCTTTGTGAGTAATCTGGAGAGCATGGTGGAATGCTTACAGTATGAAATTTGCACATAATGCAAAACTGGGTAGAATAACAACTGATGTAGAATACAGAAATCAAATTCAGAACAATCTTAATAGGTTAAGATTAGCAGAATTAAGTCCAACAAATGCAAAGTTACTTAAAACTAGTAATCAAAACTTGCAGGCATAAAATGGGGCACCCTGGCTTGATAACACTGCTTAAGATCAGGGTAAAATGGCTGCAAGAAAGCCAAGCGCAATTTTAGGCTGTGTTAAATACAAAAAATATTAAGTTGTGTGAAATACTGTATTCTTTCAATTTTGTTTGTCTAATTGTCCCATCCTACTTATCTAATTGTCCCATTCAGTTTGATCTAATGGTTAAAGCCCCAGGCAAGAAACCAAGAGACTGTGTGTGTTCTAGTTCTGTCTTAGGCAGGAAAACCACCTGGATGATTTTGGGCCAGTCACTCTCTCAGCCCAAACCACCTCACAGGGTTGTTGATGTGGGGAAGATAGGAGAAGGGAGGAATATTAGGTATGTCTGCTGCCTTGAGTTGTTTATAAAAATAATAACAAAGGTGGGATATAAATGAATAAGTAAATACATTTTCCCTGATCATCCCATTGATTAAGATGTCCATTTCTGGGCACCATTTTTTAACGAAGAATTCAGACTCAGTGGAACATGTTCAGTAAAAGGCCAAGAGGGTGATCAGAACTAAGTGATATGAAAAAAGACCAAAGGAAAGATCTGGGAAGGTTTAGACTTGTAAAAAGAAGAATGAGAGCGCTCTTCACAACCTGAAAGAAAGTCACAGGGTCTAATTTCTTTTTGCTGGCTGTGTAAAAGCAGAGGCGAGGCAGCCGTATTTAATCTGGGTTCTTACAAGGCACAGCAGATTAGAGTCGATGGCCCCAAAGCCTCCTGCTAACTCACAAGCAGTGAGGAGAAAGTCAGTTTATTTTTGGAATGAGAATTACTTTGCACATTAGAGGCTGGTACATGATGGGCGTGTGACTTTTCTTCCTCACATTGTCACCGTCTTTGTACTCTGTGCTACTTTGGGACAAATGCATATAAATTGAGTGCATTTCCTCCCTTGCGCTTTGGGGTTGTTCTCCATCAGGTCAGAATAAGGCTGGGGGCTGGCAGGAAGAGGAGGAGGAAGAGGTGAAAATGACTTCTGATCAATCTGCCAAACCATGGGGCAGCGCAGGAATGGCCCGTTCCTTCGCACTTATCCTTCTGCCATTTCTGCTTCCTGCACTTAGCAGTTCGTAATTTTCACAGCAGTGAATTCAACTGCCATTCTTTCCTCTTGGGTAGTATCGTCCCCGCATGCTTTTCCTTAGGGCTGGGCAAGGCAGCTCCTGCATGGAGAAGATCAGGCGGAGGCTGCGTTGGTGCTCGCAAAAGCAAGGGCAGGGTGACTCATATGCTTAGCAGGGAACACACGTTGCTGCTTCTCTCGGACCAGCCTGTTGTGAAGCAGGTCTCTTGACTTCCTCTGCGCTTCCCCTTCCACCTGCTTTCAGCGTGGCCTGAATTCAAAGGGCCTGTCAGTTTCCATTCAAGAAGCAACTTTTCTTGCACAACTGTACACGAGGCTTCTTTCAGCTGCCTTTTTTTTTTTAATGATTGCAGTGAACAGTGAACATTTTTCAAAGAGGAGCTCGGTACTTTGCTTAGTTTTCCGGTGAAATGGTTTACTTAATGCCAATTCACCCTACTCCTCAGCCCGCAAAAGAATACCTTATGCCACCGGGCTTGAAATTTTGGACCTAGACAACTTAGAACTACGCCGCCTACAGTCTGACCTAAGCTGAGTACACAACATTGTCTGCTACAACATCCTACCTGTAATGACTAGTTCAACTTCAACCACAGTAACACACGGGCAAACAACAGATACAAACTCAAAGTAAACTGCTCCAAACTCAATTGCAGAAAATACGACTTCAGCAACAGAGTGGTCAATGCCTGGAACTCATTCCCTGACTCTGTTGTTACATCCTCAAACCCCCAAAACTTTAACCTCAAACTGTCTACCGTGGACCTCACTCCGTCCCTAAGAGGTCTGTAAGGGGGTGTGCACAAGCGCACCAGCGTGCCTACCGTCCCTGCCCTACTGTTCCCATTTACTCATACTCAATTATTATGTATTAAATAAATAAATAACTAAATTCATCTGAATGGCAATGGGCATAGATCAGAAATGCCGGACAAAACTGTATGCAGGCTATCGTGCATGATCTTTAATGTGAATGCACTTTGCCCTGTCTGTCTATCCTCGACTTACTACCACAACTGTGCCCCAAATTTCTCTTGCTAAGTGAGTTTCCCCCTGTTTTACGACCATTCTTGCCACAGTTGTTCAGTGAATCACTGCAGTTGTTAAGTTAGTAACATGGTTGTTAAGTGAATCTGGCTTCCCTGTTGACTTTGCTTGTTGGAAGATCACAAAAGGTGATTGCATGATCCCGGGATATCGCAACGGTCATGAATATGAGTCAGTTGCCAAGCATCCGAATTTTGATCATGTGACCATAGGGATGCTGCAACAGTCATAAGTGTGGAAAAACGGTCATAAGTCACTTTTTTGGTGCTGTTGTAACTTTGAACAGTCACTAAAAGAGTGGTTGTAAGTCGAGGACTACCTGTATACTAGGATTGGCCCTGGCTTCCCATTATGTGGAAAACAGCATAAAAACAATCATATATGAAAATATTCTTTGTTGCTTTGAATATGGAAAAAAATACAGCATATGAAGTGACCCATTTTAAAATACTTGAATATTAACACATTTTGGTTCCCTAGAGCTATTTGCATGTAATGAAATAACTTTATTTACAGCAAGGTCTGTACTCTCCATTTGTTTACCTACCTTGTGCCCTTTGAATACTTCATGCAAATAAATCCAAGTTAATTAATTTGCATAATTTTACTTCCCAACTTCAGCTATACTCTGCTTAAGGTTCACTGACATGTTGACTAGTCCATGCCTGATATTAAAATAGATTAAGTCCCTTTAATTTCTATGGACGCCAGAACAACATATCTAGACAGTTGCATTTTGAGACTGCAATCTTTCACTATAAAGCAAAACTTTCCCTTGGCATTAGGTTTTCACAGAGCACCAACTAATTAACCATCTTTTAGACCAGCTTGTTGTGTGAACTGAACTTATGTGTTTGCTTTAAGGAAGTTAGGTCTGTCATTGAACTTGGGGAACTGGGCCATTGGGGTAAACTGTTCAATTAATCATGACTGTATTGTATGAACCCATTTTTTTCATGAACCTGCTATAGGGTATCCAGACTCTGGAGCTGAATTACAGTGTACCGTGGTTGAGCATATAACTGGTAAACCTCTTCAGGCATCTCAAAAGATTGAGCACAGAGAGAGAAAGTATAAGGTGTACAAGCCATTCTGACTCAAAAGGAAAATTTTGTTGTAGAGAAAATGGCAAAGTGGTAAAAAATGTGTGGAGGAGGAAGAAAAGACACATGAGTCAGATAATTTATACATAAGTAGGCAAGTAATGAGGGCCCTAGCTTTTACTCTTTTGAGAAAACCTTGGGGCTCCCAACTGTTAGTTCAAGAAGTATCAAGATTCTGATCACATCTTCAAGTAATTAGCTTATTCTCTGATCCCTTTACATAAACTTGTTCTCCAGAAAGAGTGCTAACTTGACCTCCAAATCTTGGGTTGACATTTCTTTCAGATCTTGTTCTCTACTGTTGTATAGTAGCTAGGATAATAATTGAAAAAGGAATAATTTTTCTGCCACAATTTCTTTATTCGTACACATTGTGCTGCTCTTTGCTACAAGATATATAGATCACAGGCAGTGCATCGTTGTGATTTTCCTCAGAGTTTAACGCCTCTATTAAATAAACTAGTGCAATAAGAAATGCTACCAATGTTTACATTTTTTTCAGCAAGTACCCTTTATATGCCACAAATTATTTTAAATAAGGCATCCTTGAAAACAATTTGGCATTGACAATACTGACATACTCTGTCTACGCTTAACTGAATTGAATAAAGATTAATTTTGTGGAGGGGAAGAGAATTGTGCCATTGGCCACATAGGTTTTAAATATGCATTTCTTCAAATGTGTATCTCTTGAAATTAAGCATGTGAACAGATCTCTGGAGCATCTTATAAGCCTATAGTCTGGTAGTCCTATTGAAAACTATGTGGAAAGCTGCATCAGCCAGCCCAGAGTTGATCTGAAGTTTTTAGGTATGAGTAAACAGGGCTGGCTCTCTGGAACACCCAGTAGTTGCTTGTGGACACTTGGACGCTGTGAATTCTCATGCCTGGCCCAATACCTAGAAGGACTCTTTTAAATGAGGCATCAAAAGTACCGTGTGTTCTAAAGAGCCAGGCCAGCTATTTTCCTGTCACACAGAGGAATGGTGCCTGGCGTGGCTCTCCAGAACACATGCCAGGCACAAATGACTCATTCCGAGAAGGTCTTAGAGGAAGTATTGTGGAAGAACTGGCTGCTGCAGCATAGGTGGTCTCCATAGCTATTTCACTCACAGTGCTTCTCAGTCAAAGTCCATCCGAGCAACACAAAGTAGGACAGGAAGGGGCAGATGAATGGACTGTCCTGGATTGGTACATTAGTGTCTCTTCTCCAACTTTTAGGCAGCAAGTCTTTTTTTTTTTTTTTGTCCTGCCTTTTTGGTCCCTGGGAAGAGCACTGTGCAGAAGGCTAAATGGAATATGAAAACCGCATGTCACAAATGAACATTTTTGTAACCCAAAGAGAAAGAAAAAGCTGGCAGGTAATGGTCCTTTTCATGGGCAATGAATCCTGTACAGCAGTGGTCCCCAACCTTTTTTGTACCATGGACCGGTACAATCCACGGACTGATCCACGGACCGGTACCGGCATCAGCATGCACGACCAAGGCAAGGTCAGCCAAGCGACCAGCCAGCCAGCTTTCCCCCGCTTCTCCCCGCCACCTTCAACTCCTCCTTTGTACCTTCTCGCGGTCGATGGGCTTTTCGGGCTCTTTCTTAATCTCCTCCTGAGTAACGCAAGACTCCACTGCCATCAGGACGGCTCTTCGTTCGAAGCCGCCCCCACCCTTCTTTGACAAAACTAAGGCGTGAGGATTCCTTCAGTACCCAAACGCCGCTTTCCATCCAACCGATGACCGACAAGCTCACCCAGAAGCACTTTCTCAAGCGCCATCGAAACAAGATGGCGGCACCCAAGCAAAATAGGCAGCCCGGCACAAAATGATCCACGGACCGGTACCGGTCCGGGGCCCAGTGGTTGAGGACCCCTGCTGTACAGGACTACAATTATAGTTGTATAACAATAATATTTTGCCAATTCCTTTGCCAATTCCTCAATATTGCTCTTAGAATGCTCCTGCTGGCTGGATACCATCTTCTCCTGGATACCAGGAGAAAAGTCTACATGGATTTGGGAAAGCCCAAGTACTTGGGGCTTGATGTAGTGCAGGAATCTGCAAACTTGGCAACTTTAAGACTTGTGAACTTCAACTACCTGAATTCTCCCAGCATTGTTGGCTGGAGAATTCTGGGAATTGAAGACCACAAGTCTTAAAGTTGCCAAGTTTGCAGATCCCTGGTCTTGGGTGTGGAATGAATCAAGAGATTTTTGTTGTTCCAGGAACCCCTTAATTCAGAAAGCAGGGCTGGTCAGCTGGAGGCAGCACTGATGGGTTTCATCATGCTCCCTGCCCACTGGCCTCATCCATACACCCTCCTTGATGTGTTTTCCTCCCATGCTTGAGATAGAAGGAACATCTGTTGATTGGAGAAATGCTTCCCCCATAACATTCCTTTCTATGCCTCCAGAAACTGGCTGGTAGAGTCATTGCTGTCAAAAGGGGGCAAGGTTAGCTGCTGCTACTCTTACATGTGTAAAGATAGTCTTTTCTCTTTCCAGACCAGGCACATATTCTTTACCTTCTCTCCTTGTTCTGATTGCAGAAACAATACCAAGCCGCCGCCACCACATCCAGGCCTAGCACAAATCTTTACAGTGATGCAGAGGGCTGCAGATGTTTCTACTAATGGGAGTGTGGTGGTGATGGTCTCTAGCAAGGATGGAAGTAAAGAAAGATGCACCAAAGGAAAGAGAAACAGGAAAAGCATGGATTATGTTATATATTTGCATACTCACCTTGGATAGGTCGGTCCGGACGGCGGGAAATTTGAAGAGCCGTCATTGGCCAGGAGCCGTGAGCAGCCCGCTATAAAAGCGGCTGCCGTGGTTTCACTGGCGATCAGTTCTAGAGAGAATAAAGAGAATAAAAGATCAACTGGGTCTCGAGTCTTTGTTCCCACAACGCAACAGATTAGAATAGAACATCAGAGTTGGAAGGGACCTTGGAGGTCTTTTATCTAGTCCAACCCCCTGCTTAGGCAAGAAAACCTATACCATTTCAGACAAATGGTTATCCAATCTCTTCTTAAAAACTTCCAGTGTTGGAGCATTCACAACTTCTGGAGGCAAGTTGTTCCACTGAATAATTGTTCCAGCTGTCAGGAAATTTCTCCATAGTTCTAGGTTGCTTTTCTCCTTGATCAGTTCCCGCCCGTTGTTTCTTGTCCCTCCCTCTGGTGCTTTGGAGAATAGATTGGCCACCTCTTCTTTGTGGCAACCCCTTAGATATTGGAACACTGCTATCATGTCACCCCTAGTCCTTCTTTTCATTAAACTATTAGACATACCCAATTCCAGCAACCATTCTTTATATGTTTTAGCCTCCAGTCCCCTCATCCAGTCCCCTAAGATTAATTCTCTTCCCTGCTTCTCTTTGCTTGGGGGTCTTGTAAGGAGAATAATATGGCAGGCAGGAGAAGAAGGAGGTGAGGAAGTCAAAAGAGACCGGTTGTGCGGAGGTTACTAGTGGAAATAGGGACTTCATGGAAGGCATTCCACATGAGTGGAGCAAAAAAGACAAGAAAACTTTGGTTGTCAGGAGATATTCTGATCCTTCCAGCAGCCAAAGAAGAAATAGCCATAAAGGCCTTGCAGTTGGATGGGAAGGGATGATTCTGGAGTGAATCAATCGAGTCCCAAAAGTCAACCACCTCCATCCTTCTCCTCTTCCTCCCTGCAAGACAGGAATGGTTGCAAAGAAGGAAAAACACCACTGCTGGGTTACTTTGATCTGGCTACAGACTGTCTCAGCACTGAGTTGACCACAAGATGAAGCCACTGCTGTGGAGCTAAGTTATCTGTGAAATAGAAGAGAACCATCATAGAGTTCAGGTGTGGGAGACTTTGGGGAGGAATTCATTGTGGGCAATCCAAGATCAGCTGGAGTGAAGAGAGTTGCCCGGGCAAATTAAAAATACTTTGGAAAGATCAGAGAGTAGAAACTGTGCTGCTTGCAACAGCTCCCTCAGCAAACTATTTGGAAGAAAATAACATTTTATTAGGCTGCCTCATGGTGTCTGAGGCCTGATAGGAATCCATTATTTATAATACCTCTGACTTTTGAATTTTTTCTGACTGTATCTGTAGAGGTAGCAGAGCAAATGTGCTATTTTTACTTGACTTGTTTGCCACAGCTATAACCCTGAGTGAAGGCTAGGAATTTTTAGAGCAGCTTTGAAGAGCCTAAAACGTTGGTGTGGGTACATGTAGAGCCCTAGATCTTTAGGTAGATAATAGCAACCTATTCAGTATCTTTTGTTCTTGTGCTATTTCTGGCTATAGGCTTGGATTTCTGCAGCTCTACTGCTCCCAAGGTGTTTACAAGCTCAAAATGAACAGCTCTGCGGTTTCTTTTTAAATGTTTTTTTTTTTGTCAAGGTGCTAAAGATCAGTAAACAAATGAGATGCTGAAGAATTTTGTTTTAACCAGGAAGTTGTAATAAGCAGCTACATACATACAGTATATTCCAATAAGATTATTTCCTTTTAGGTAAACAATATTACTCAAAGCACCCCAAAAAGTAATACTTGTAAGCTAAATACATTATGAAATAAGAAAAAGGGAAACAAACATAGCTAAATCTAGTTTCTACCAACACCATGCTCATGGGTCTTTGTTGTTCTGTCCTTATAAACCGTCTTTTTCTGTATCCATCAGTTGCTTCATAACTTGCCTTTTGTTCTCAAACTTTTTTATTTTATTTTAATTTGATTTGTCAATCGCTTACAAGATAATAAGTATAAGAATAAACATAGTTACGAATACATGAAATGGATACATTTACGAAAAATAAAAGAAACAACAGGACACTTCTTACCTCTTTCTAAAACTTCTCACCTCTTTTTAAAAATCTCATCAACTCCATCTAACCACAGCACCACAGCTTTCTCAATCTTCCCCTGTCTCGGTCTCTTCCTTCTCAATACAATGATTCAATCCTCATTCATTCTTTCTGTATGACCAAGCCACCCAGAAGTACTTCTTTCCTACTTTAGCAATAGCAATAGCACTTAATACCATTCACAGTGCTTTTACAGCCCTCTCTAAGTGGTTTACAGAGTCCGCATATTGCCCTTAACAGTCTGGGTTCTCATTTTTCCCACTTCAGAAAGATGGAAGGCTGAGTCAACCTTGAGCCTGGTGAGATTCGAACTGCCAAATTGCAGGCTGCCGGCAGTCAGCAGAAGTAGCCTGCAGTGCTGCATTCTAACCACTACGCCACCACAGCTCTTTAATGTTCAGTCCACATTCATTCATTGCCCATTCCTTCTCAAATCTCTCTTATTGTTTTTATAACCTATATTCCCATCAAATGAAACTTACTTTCCCTGATATACAGGTAGTCCTTGACTTACAACCATAATTCAGCCAAAATATAGGTTGCTATGGGAAACATTTGTTAAATGAGTTTTGTCCCATTTTACAACCTTTCTTGCCACAGTTCTTAAGTGAATTGTTAAGTTAGAAAGTGAATCTGGCTTTTCCACTGATTTTGCTTGTCAGAAGGTTACAAAAGCTGATCACATGACTCCAGGACATTACAACCATCATAAATATGAACCAGTTGCAAAGCACCCAAATTTTGATCACATGACCCAGGGAATGTTGCAATGTTCATAAGTGTGAAAACTGGTCATAAGTCACTTTTTTCAGTGCTGTTGTAACTTTGAACGGTCACTAAATGAATTGTTGTAAGTTGAGGACTACCTGTACTTAACTCTCCTTTTCATATAACCAAATGGATAAAAGCCCACAATAACTGCTTTCATTTCTTCTGAGAAATGTTTGTGCCTTGCAAAAAAACAGATTTTTTCCCTAGCCTCTGCTCATCAGCATTTCTCAGTCCAATTCCCATCTTTAGTAAACATTCTACCACAATATACAAATTCATCTTCTTGCTCTTGCTTTTTGCCTTTTATGTATAACTTGCAATCATTCACTCCTTCTTCCCTGCCAAACTTAGATAAAATTGTCAAATGCAGCTCATACCGTTTGCTGCATCCATTAACTGTGAGTTGCCTACCTGCTAACTCTTCCAATCCCACAATGCCATTTAAGCTGGTTTAAATACGGTCACTTGGTGACTTTGCCATAGACCTTTCATTGCTTCTCATTAATGTTTTCATTACTCTAGCTTCCTGCTGTGTTATTTAGCTTTGTTTTTATTGCCGCTTTGTCATTACTGCACCCTGCCTTGCAAAAATTGACCTAAAAATAAAGTACATTGTAGGATTTTTAAAGTAAAATAGTACCATTCCTGATAGCATATTAGCTGTAGGAAATGTTTAAGAGGCTGAGATTGGAAGGTGAGAATTTCTATGTTTCTGCCCTGAGTAGAAGGGGATATTGGAGGGGAGCAAGGGAGATACTTGCTTTATTGGGACCAGTGCCGGGTTTCAAAGTGGTTTACCACCGGTTTGGTGGGCGGGGCTTGGTGGACGCACTTTGCGTGTGCACACTTTGCGCGCATGCAGAAGCTTTCCTACTCACCTCCTGCAATCCCTGTAGCTTCAGCAGCTGACCTGCGGCAATCTGCTGTGCCGTGCAAAGCAGCTGCGCTTCAAACACAGGGAATAAAGGTCAGTATATAGGAGCCTGGGAAGGCAGGTAGGCCCAGCGGCAGCTCATCAGAGAGAACTGGTTCGGTGTCAGCTGATCTTTGGCGCTAATGGTATGCCAGAACCGGGCTGAACTGGTAGAATAGCACCACTGATTGGGACCCAAATCTGCCCCTTAAGTATTTGTGTGTGACATCATGATGCAATTAGGAAAGGGTAAAGTTTGCATTGTGACATCATTGTATACAATGGGCAGCATCATGTGCAATGGTATATGGAAAAGAGCTTAGGAGCTGCAGAGATATTTCCTAGGGAACAGTTAGATAAGAGACAGAAGAGTCCACAGCTGGATAATAGGCAGGGCAAAAAACTCAGAAAGCACTCTCCCTAGTTTCTCAGGCTGTAAAGGAGCCAATGAGAGAATTGTACTTTCAGACTTGCAAGATTCTATATATTAATAATGCAATAAAGTAGAAATAGTTTATCTTGGCCATGTATCCTGGTCCCCTTGGTATGGCTGACATCATGACTTGTGCATGACTCTCTGTGAATGGCTTTTGAGTGCAGAAAAAGTCTAAACTGGATGCATATTATATTAAATTGTCAATGTTCGTGATCTAAACCTATGTGTTTCTGAATCTTAAGTATGGAAAAGTCAAATAAGTGGTTGAGTGCAGTTTTATTCTCTTTATTTACATATTGTACAGTCCTCCAGCAGAGGGGAATTTGCACTAGCTCCAGTGATGCATTTTTGCTTCTAGAACATGTGCTACAATTCAGTAGTTCAGTCAGATTCAGAGAGGCAAACAGGAAGGTATTTCTAATCTTGCTATGTGTAAAAGTTACATGAAAAATTATTTTATTACATTTATTATCTTATATAAGCACATGTATATGATTCAAAAATTCCAGGTTTTTCGCTGCCTCCACAATGCTCAGTGTGCACATAGGTGTCTTAAATTGTAACATCACAGGAAGATTGGAAAATAAAAGTGATATTGTACATAGTCTTAGACCTTTCATGTCAGAGTGGAGAAATACTGCACCATACATATTCTTCAGCTTCAAGACTTCAAACAATTCCAGTTATTAAACAGAGTTAGTTTTTGGAAAATAATCAACAGAGTATTTGTATTGAGTATTGAGGTATTTGTATTGATGAAATCGGTGCAGTCTTATAACCGCATGCTTACTGTAGAACCCAGACTGCAATACAGGTAGTCCTCGACTTACAACCACAATTGAGCCCACACATTTATGTTGTTAAATGAGACATTCCAAAATGAAATTTGATCCATTTTATAATCTTTCCTGCCACATTTGTTAAGTTACTTAACAACTTAATCACTGCAGTTGTTAAATGAGTATTCCAGTTGTTAAGAGAATCTGGCTTCCTCATTGACTTTGCTTGTCAGAAGGTTGATCAAAAGGGAGTCACATGACCCCCGGACACTGCAGTTGTCATAAATATGAGTCAGTTGCCAAGCCTCTGAATTTTGATCATGTGACCCTAGTGATGTTGTGATGGTCGTTAAGTGTGAAAACATGTCACTTTCTTCAGTCCCGTTGAAACTTTGAAGAGTCACTAAACAAACGGTTGTAAGTCGAGGACTACCTGTATTAGTGTTGTTGATATCTACGATAGAAATGCTTCTCAACCCCCTAAGGCTCTGATGGCAAACCTGTGGCAGACATGCCAGAAGTGGCACGCAGAGCCATCTCTGCACATCTCTGAGGAATTCTGGGAGCTGAAGTCCCCAAGTCTTAAAGTGGCCAAGGTTGGAGACCCCTGTTTTAGGCCACCTGGCGGGGTGTGTGTGTGTAAAATGTCAGTGTTATTAGGTATTTATTTATTTTGTGGTTCATGAAATCCTAGAAACAAACGAAGTCTATAAAACTTAGTTGTTGTTTAAAAAAACACACCATATCATAAAAATTCAATTCAATTCACTTGACTGTTGTTCTGGAAGGAAAATGGTGAGGTGATCATGCAGAGAAAGGAGTGGGCGAAGGAACTGACAACTGAAATGATGCTATGAGGGGAAACCTAGCAACAGTCCCTCCTGTGAAGAACTGGGTGTAACCGAATTGGAGTTGTTTTTCCTAACACCAGGATAGTGCGTGAAACTGCAGGCTGGTATTTGTACCTCATTCATTTAAATAGAAGAAGTGCCCCAATTTAGTTTAAGCAAGCATAGGCCATGTGAGGCCTTCTCCACCCGCCCTGACTTTAATACAGTTTGGCTAGCGTTAGCTTCCACACTTGGGAGCCACAGGTTGCTCGTCTCTGCTCTAATGCTTCAAGTTGTGATTCAAGATGTATGGGATTCAAACAGCATTTTGAAGGAAGACTGTAGGAAACAACCTTTAAGACCTGAAAAACAAATACCGGCTTCTAAGGTGGCTGAATGAGGTCAGCTGCTACTTTGAAGATACTTCAAATGCAATCTTCCATAAAGGGCTTCTTATTCTTGAGTATTGTCTGCCTTTCTCAAAGAACCAACAATGGGATGGAGGAACTACATTCAGAATGTGATTTCAGTGCTGTCTTTGGGGTGTTGAAAACACAAACTGTTTTCAGGACCATCTGTGATAAGGTATTGTACTGTTACAACACTTCGATGACAATAAAAACTGGTATAATAGAGTACCAATTGTTAGAAACAAAATAATCCTTGGTAGCATATCAAAATTATTATTTCATGATGTACAGGTAGTCCTCGACTTACAAACACCATTGGGACCAGAATTTCTGTTGTTAAACAAGACAGTTGTTAAGTGAATCAGAGTCGATTCTGCAATCTTTTTTGCTATGGTTATTAAGCAAATCACACAGTCGTTAAGCAAATCCAGCTTCCCCCATTGACTTTGCTTGTCGAAAGATGACTGGGAAGGTTACAAAAGACAATCAATGTGACCCCGAGATGCTGCAACCATTGTAAATTCATACCAATGGCCAAGCCCCTGAATTTTGATCATGTGACAGTCATAAATGTGAGGACTGGTCATGTCACTTTTTTCAGTGCTGTTGTAACTTCGACGGTTGCTAAACAAATTATTGTAAGTTGAAGACTGCCTCTGTAGGCTTCATCCATATGTTGCAAGCGATAGTCAGTTCATGAGACAATACACTTAGTAAGTTTTAACATCCTGCAACAGACATTCTTCTGAGATGACCCTTACATCTGCCTGTGAAAGGAAAATAGAGCTGCTTACATTATTCCTGGGATTCTCCTTCAGAGGCTTCACTCTGCCCAACCCATCTTAAAAACAGATTAATGATTGAAGCTGGAAATTCCAGAGAAAACTTAATGTCACATGGAGGAATTTGGATAGGTGATACGTTGATGAAAGACAAATGATTTATTATTAGTTCAGTTATTCAAATTATGTCCTGTCTTTTGCAGAAGAACTCAGGGCAGCATATGTAGCACTCCCTCCCTCCATTTTCCCTCATAACAACAACCCTGTGAGGTAGATTTGGTTTAGAGCAGGGGTGTCAAACTTGATTTCATTGAGGGTCACATCAGGGCTGTGTTTGACCTTGGGGGTCTGGGGTGGGCGCAGCCAGGGTGGGTGTGGCCAGCTTGATGTCACTTGTGTGGTGGCCCAAGTGCTTCTGCCAGTGAAAACAGACTCCCGAGCTCCATTTTCAGCCACAATAACCTCCTGCAGCCCTCTGTCAGCAAAAACAGACCTGGGGGAGGGGGAGACTGTACGTAGCCCTACTGGGCCCCATTATCTGTTGTATTGATGGCCTCCTGCAGCCCTCTGCCAACAGCCCCCCACCTCCACTTTTGCTGGCAAGAGGCACCATGAGCCGGTGCTTTGCTGTTTCAAGGGTGGCCCCGCAGGCCAGATCTAAACACCCCGTTGGCTGGATCCAGCCCCCGGGCCTTGAGTTTGACACCCCTGGTTTAGAGGAACCAAAGTCACCGAGGGAGCTTTCCTGACTAAAAGTGAACCTGGGTCTTGATGCTCCTAGCCTAGCACTACTCTGGTTTTCATTAAGCAGCAATAACATTATATGGCTATATTTTTATAGGAATTTGATTGTGGATCAATAAGGTCTTGGCAGGGGAGATAAATAGCATCCACAGAACTGCAACCTTAAAATATAACTCAAACAATAAACAATCCAACAGGTACAATGTTTCATTGTTTCTCATTATTTTTAAAGTGATTATTGCCTCGGAATTTACTAGAGAAGTGTCCACTTATATATCGCAGCTCCCTCTCTTTTTGAACCAATTGATCACATAGACAAATTTGACAGCATGTGATGAATGTTCTCACAAAATGATGGTGGGCATGACCATCAAAAATACCAATTTCCCAAATTGATTTGTTTTTTTTTAATCTATTGATATGCTGCCTTCAATAGTATATTTAATTGGATGTTTTCAGAGATTGTATTGGTTTTACTGTTTTCATTGTTTTAATTTAAAAATATTTTTTTTATCTGTAATATACTTTTTGAATTGAAGCCGCCCAAAGTCATTAACTAAGATGAGTGGCTATAGAAATTGAATGAATGAATGAATGAATGAATGAGTGAACAAACTCAATGTGATGAACATATTCCTTCCTCCTTTTATTTCCTCCATAACAACAACTCTGTGAATATGAGTTGGTCTGAGGGAGTGACTGGTCCCAGGTCCCTAGCAGCAGACTTTCATGGCTCTAAGGTGAAACTAGAACTCACTGTCTACTGGTTTCTAGCCTGGTGCTTTTAACCACTAGACCAAACATGGTTTTGCTGTAACCCCTATCATTATTTTCTAAGAACAGTTCTGGAATAAAAGATGGTCTGAAGCCTTCTTGGAAATACAGGTTATGGTTATGGGCACGTGCTTTGTTCTGCGGATATGTAACATCACTGATGTCGTTGACATAGGTCACTGACAGGAAAAAATAGGATTTGGGGCTCATTTTTTTTCTTTGTTTTGGGGGGAAGGGCCAAATTTTATTGGTGTTTTTATTTTTATTAGGGTCTTAACACATCAATTTTACTTGATTTCCTGGCAAAAGCTGGCAGGAAATCCTGGCATTTATTCAACATTTGCCACTCAATTTTGGCTGTGTGATTATTATTATTATTTTTTTGAAACTGTAAGAAAAGAGGCTTTGGAGTCATGAATGACCTAAAAAGCCGCAGATATCTCACTGAAAGAGCAGATATAATAATCTACTAGACCAGTCATACAAGTATTCAATTATATTTAGGGGGAGAAAATATATGCTTACCACTATGTATTGTGGGATCTTGCAATAATCCTGATGGTCTTCTTGGAGGGAGATGGATTACAGATGCAGGTCAGTATAATATTCAGTGAATGTAATCATCCTTGCTTCTCAAATGAGTAATCTGCACACAAGGCATCTGCTCGGCAAATATTGTTTTAATAATCAAAGCCCTTTGCCTGAACATCTCTATTCTTTACAATGCTAATAGTCAATAGGGGCCTTCTATAACTCTAACCAGTGGATCCATCATATCAAACATGAAAGCAGAGGTCTTATTTTCTAACATAGCAACATTTGCTATATTACCAAACCACTTTTTGTACTATTTCTGATCTACTGTATTGCTAAATTCAAGGGCAGGGCAGGAACATATCTGTCTCAATCTTGAATGGATTGCAAAATGTATTTGCAGCTTCTGCTTTTGAAATCTCTGGATTCATTATTTTGTGGTCAATCGTGGTTTTTTTTCTTGGATGTTACTTAGGTGTTTCAGTGTGGGGAAGAATGCATACTGGTTTCACAGTCATGGACACGTGCATGATTGTACATGTTTCTCCACTTCCTATCAAAAGTCTCTTTATTTAAAATAGATTGACAACTCTATTGTTGGCATAAATGGACATCAGTCCTAGCATAGCAACTGCCTCATACAGTGACCATTCTCTGTTACAATGGCATGAAAAAATAACATTGTGACTAATCCTCACATTTACAACCCTTGCAGATCCGTAAAACAAAGGAAAGGTAAAATCAGATGATAAGCACAGTCACAGTTTTCTTTAGAAACTGTTTTGCTTTATGACCAAGTTGCCAGTTCCAGTTGAAGTCATTAAACAAGGATTGCCCACAAGATAAGGTGAAACTTCATGTATGTATGTATGTATGTATGTATGTATGTATGTGTGTGTTTTCTTAAGTTTTCGCGGGTACTTACATGTATGGTATTCAGCTTTGTTCGGCTATTTTCCTACGTCATTATAGTTGTGCTTCTAAAGTTGTAGCAATGTTTCAGCAGAATCTCATCTGCCATCATCAGGCTTCACAGGCGAACACAATACAGAAGCCTGATGATGGCAGATGAGATTCTGCTGAAACATTGCTACAACTTTAGAAGCACAACTACAATGACATGGGAAAATATTCGAACAAAGCTGAATGCCATACATGTAAGTACCTGTGAAAACTTAAGAAAGCACCCACACCCACACCCACATATCTATATAAAACCATCTTATTCATAATCTGACCAAATATGTTTCCAGTTATCATAGTCTGACAAATGTTATGTGTCTGTTCAAAATATATCATCCATTGTTGAGTTCCCAGACTTAGAAAACATAACGTTTGGGAACGTGGGGAGGGGTGTGTATGAAAGGACACCGTGGGATTGCTAATTCCACAGAAGATGGTTCAAGGTTAAAAAGGATCCTGATGAACTTAAACATTAGGTTCTATCCAACACTATGCAGTTCAATGATGAGAAATGTAAGATTCTGCACTTACGTATGAAAAACCAGATGCGCAGGATTTGGGCATCTTAGTAGACCACACTTTAATCATGATCCAGAAATGTGCTGCAGTTGCCAATGCAAACTTTGGCTGCATCAACTGTCAAGATCATGGGAAAGGATAGTTTTCTTTTCAGGTCACATCTGGAATAGGGTGTCCTCTTCTGGGCACCAAAATATAAGGAAGATGCTGAGGAACTGGAAAGGGTGCAGAGAAGAATTTCTTTGCAGTTGTATACCCAGTCTTGAAACTTATTTTAAATAGCTACTAATCATCTGTAGTAGTCTAAGCTGCCATGAAGCACTAGGATCAAACGCTGCTCTTCTTATCTATTCTATCAAGATTGCCCCAGTCTTGAATAAATTCACCAGCACATCAGAGGATGTATACTGCAGGGGGCCAGGCTAGCACAGTAGCTAAAGTGTTGGACTAGGAATGAAGAATCCCAAATGTAAATCTAGGATCAGCTATGAAACATATATCTATGGAGATTCTCAGTCATCCAGGTCATGGTTGTCCCAAAGGTGCTTTTTCAAGAGGTAACTACTTACTTGTTTTTCTTTGAAGATGTTTCACTCCTCATCCAAGTGGCTTCAACAACTCTCTAAAAGAATGCAAATTACCACTTATCCTTTTCACCAGCTGCAGCTCTTTTCGTTTGATGCATAGAATGGCTAGACTGGTATAGCATTTAAATCGGTGTGAGGCATTGGGGAAAGGAAGGAAGACAGGCTGTTTATACAGGTATGGATTATATGCGATACAGGTGGCTATGGGCAGTCCTTGGCTTACCAAAATTGGGACCAGAATTTCGGTTGCTAAGCAAGGTGTTATGTGAGTTGTGCCTCATTTTACAATTTCTTTGCCATGGCTGTTAAGCAAATCACTGCAGTTAAGAGAATAATGAAGTGGGTCCAGTTTCCCGAATTGACCTTGCTTGTTGGAAGCCAGCTGGGGATATCACAAATCATGATCACATGACCTTGGGATGCTGCAACCTAATGATCTAATACATATCTAATACATATCGATTTTAATAATAATAAAATAATAATATTAAAATAATAATTTTAATAATGATCTAAGACATATCGATTTTACAGAAGACATTGTTGAAAAAGCACTGCGCAATCTAAAACCATCTCTATCTATTGGACCGGATGGAATATGTGCCTACTTCTTTAGAAAGCTACCCATTGCCAACCAGTTCCTTGCTAAAACTATGGTCACAAGCCACGGTCATCCCCATCTTCAAAAAGGGAGACCCCAGCCTAGTTGAAAATTACAGATCAATCTCTTTATACTGCGTCACCTGTAAAGTCATGGAATCAATTATTAACCAATCCATCATCCTCCACTTAGAAACAAACAACCTACTCTCTAATAAACAATTTGGTTTTAGGAAAAAACTATCATGTAATCTGCAACTCTTACACTGCAAAAACATATGGACTACACAACTCAATCAGGGCAAAGCAATAGACGCAATCTACATAGACTTCTGTAAAGCCTTTGATTCAGTGGTACACAACAAACTACTCCTAAAACTAAAATCTTATGGTATCTCTGGACACCTGCATTACTGGATAGAAGCATTCCTGTCAAACAGACAACAAATGGTCGAAATTGGGAGCGTCCTATCAAATTCTGTACCTGTCTACAGTGATGTTCTCCAAGGTAGTGTTCTAGGACCAACTCTTTTCATACTCTACATAAATGACCCTTGTGATCATATCAACCATGTTCTCTTTGCTGATGATGTAAAGCTATTCAACACTACAGACAATGCTGCTACCCTTCAAAAAGATCTTGACTATGTATCAGAATGGTCAATCAAATAGCAACTTCAAATCTCAACAAATAAATGCTCTGTCCTACATATTGGCAAAAAAAATATCAGAAAATAAAATACAAGCTGAATAGTCAAGACCTTGTTGATGATCCAAACTCTGTCAAAGATCTTGGAGTACTCATCTCAAATGACCTAAGTGCTAGAGCCCACTGTAACTCCATAGCCAAAAAGGCATTAAGAGTTGTTAATCTAATCTTATGTAGCTTTTTTTCTGGTAATATTACACTAATAACTAGAGCATACAAAACATTTGCTAGACCAATACTCAAATAGAAGCTCATCAGTCTGGAGCCCACATTATGTATCTGATATTAACACAGTTGAGAAAGTCCAGAAATATTTCACAAGAAGAATTCTCCACTCCTCTACTTGTTGCAGAATAACTTATGCCTCCAGACTTGAAATTCTAGACCTAGAAAACTTTCGATCTGATCTAAGTATAGTATATAAAATCATACATTGCAATTACCTTCCTGTCAATGAATACTTCAGCTTCAACCATAACAACACTAGAGCAAACAATAGATACAAACTCAAGGTTAATTGCATCAAACTTGATTGCAGGAAATACGACTTCAGCAACAGAGTGGTCAATGTCTGGAATACTCTACCTGACTCAGTGGTTTTTTCCTCAAGCCCCCAAAACTGTAACCTTACACTGTCTACTGTTGACCTCACCCCTTTCCTAAGAGGTCTGTAGGGGGCATGCATAAGCGCACCAACGTGCCTACTGTCCCTGTTCTATTGTTTCTTTTATATATTTTTTTATTTTATTTTTCTTATATGTATCCATGTATTCATAACTATATTTTTACTTATACCTATTATCTTGTAAGCAATTGACAAATGAAAATAAATAAATAAAATAAAATAAAACCTTTGTAAATGCATGCTGGTTGCCAAGCCCTGAATTTTGATCATGTGACTATAAGGTTGACAAAATCAGAAATGAAGTGATAAGCCGCCTGGGAAAGCCCAGGGAAATCATCAAAACCATAAAAAAGCAAAAATTAGAATATTTTGGACATGTGATGTGACACCCAGAAAAATCTGGCATACTTCACTTAAACCTCCAGGGAAAGATTGAAGACAAATGAGGTCCAGGCAGCAGAAGGGCACTATGGCTTCAAAATCTAAGGGACTGGTTTGAACAAAACTTAACAGCACTTTTTTGTGAGGCTGTTGATAAAAATAGGATCGCCAACATAATTGCCAATGTCCGATGACCTTAAAAAGAAGACCATAAGGGTGCTGTGACAGTTGTAAGTGTGAGGACCTGTTGTAAATTCATTTTTTCAGTGCTGTTGTAACTTTGAATTCCCTCAATGAACGGTTGCAAATCCAAGGACTACCTGTAGTCTCTTATTAATTACCTATTGCAATGTTCTAAGTGTCTGCAATTGCCTAAAATCTTTTGCTATTGGTTAAATTCAGCAATTTCTTGTTCAGCTGTTAGGAAGAAAATTGTGATTCTGCCCCAAAAGGTTATAAGATATTGGTGAGGCTTAAGATGCCACAAGACTGTTTGCTGGTTTGGCTGCAGTTCCCTTTCCCAGCCCCCCCTCAGGATCTTAGATGAAGCAGAGAAGTCAGAGGTAGAGCAGGAAGTTGCTGATAGGCAGGCACTTGTGTCTCTTACCTATAGGCTTGGTTTTCTGTGCACCTAGTACTTTCAAAATTGAAGTAACTGTTCAGTTTTGCTTTATATTATTTTACTCTCTGATAACAGGTGAGGCTCCCTTTAGGAGTGGAGACTCAAAGGGTAACGTTTTCTTGCCATTAAAATGTGGTGCAGGAAGGATTAATTAGCTAATGATAGTAATTGGATGGAGAAATGTAGCTGTTGAGTGGGCTGCAAGTGACTCTGTGTATGTGACTGTTTACAAACCGCAGTATCAACACCTCCCGCCTACAAAACATTTAACAGACAGAGAAAACATCTGCAGCCTTGAAAGGGGAAATTCCACATGCAGGACTTATGACATCATGGGTGGGAGGAAGTTATTCTTCAGGCATCCCCTTATCTGGGTATAGCACCAGTGGATCCTATCACACAAGAAAGAAGAAAACCAAGTTTAGCTATCTTATTTAAAAAATCATCTCCACTGTGGGGGTGGGAAGGGAAAATAAGCAGTCTGACCTCAAAATAAAGCCCAGCTATTTCAGTTATAACTTGAATGTGTTGTCACCAGTCTCATGGAAGCCAATTTTGTCTCTTGAGACTTGTGGGATTACCTCAACAGAGTTAAGAAATATCACAGACTATAAATAACCACTTCAGCGGTCTCTGCAGTGAAGTGGATTGAATTAAACAACAACAAATAACCACTCCAGACCAGCTTGAAGAGTTGTAAGCCAGCTTGGTTTCTCTAGAGAAGGCTCAGGGTTGCAGCCATGCTAGCTAGTCATCTATCAGCTTAGGTATTTAGGAACAATAGTGAAATTATACCTTCTCCTTTCTTCTCTCTGTAAAACAAGACAAGTCTTCATACTAGAAGTTGCCTCCAGATTTGCTTCCAGACGAATCTGTGGAGGTTTTTAAGAAGAGATTGGACAACCAGTTGTTTGAAATACTACAGCATTTCCTAATTGAGCAGAGGGTTAGACTAGAACACCTCCAAGGTCCCTTCCAGTTGTTATTCTGTTACCAGCCATGAGTAGTGAACTCAGGTCCATTAGGAGATGTGGGATATTTAATTTGTATGTGTATGTTCTCCTAGAGTTACCCCTTTGATGGCACAGTTATAGGGATATAACAGTCCTCAACTTACAACCATTAGTTTAGTGATTAATTCAAAGTTTTGGCACAAAAAAAAATTACTTATGACCATTTGTCACACAACCTTTGCTGCATCCCCAGGGACACTGAATCAAAATTTGGATAATTGGCAACTGGCGTGTATTTCTGACTGTTGCAGTGTCCCAGGGTCCTAGGATCACCTTTTGTGACCTTCTCACGAGGCAAGTCAATGGGGAAGCCAGGACCACTTAACTGTTGTGTTACTAATTTAACGATGGCAGTGATTCACTTAATAACTGTGGCAAGAAAAGTTGCAAAATGGGGCAAAACTCACTTAACAGCTGTCTTGCTTAGCAAACAAAAATGTTGGTATCAATTGTAGTCCCAAGTCAAGGATTTCAAAGAACAGATCAGAGCAAAGTATGTCACAGGGTGATTAGCTAGAGTTCCTTCCACCCTGTGCCAAAACAGGATATTAGCTGGCAAAGATTTTAAGATGAAAGTTGGAAAGAACTTTATAATGCAATATAATCTTATAGTCCAATTCTAAGGATATTCTACTCAGAACTAATCCCATCAGTATTCAGAAGGATTTTTTCTTTAATAAACACTATGTGTTTAGGATTTCAACCACAGGAGCAATTTACTGATGGATGGAACCCTCTAGACACTTCCAAGCTGATATGTGTCTATACAGAAAGCAACGTATATGTTGATGTTTGTTCTCATATAAATGTGTATGGGGTTGCAACTTGAGTATTGGCAAAATGGCGCCAACTTTCCATAGTCAGTAAGTTGGTCTAGAAGATGTTGAGGCACCAATTGGCTTAAATTGACAAAGGAAGAAGCTGCTTCCAGTTTTGTACATTGTTGCATCCTAAAGTGCATATTACCGTGGAAACAAAACCAACTCAAGTATACTTTTGTTTCTGATTTGGAAAATACTAAAGAGTTTTCTAAATTTTTGTTGTAAGTCGAGGGCTACCTGTATTGCTGAGGTTTGATTGTGCTGTGCAGTTCAATGTGGGCTATTTTCAAGGCAGCTCCATACCTGAATGTGTCCTAACTTTTCCAGTGAATGCAATACATTATCAGAAGCTCTGTCATAATTGAAGGTATTGAAGAATCTGGTAAGGAAATACCTCTGAAAGGATGAGTCAATGAGTAATGTATTGCCTAGTATTAGTTAATAGTGTTATCACCCATAGAGCCTCCTGTTATGTATTTTTTAATCTAGTGCTGAAAGTTAACTTAAATATATAAAATCCCAACAGCTAAGCGGACTCTGGCCTTCCACCAGGTGCCAGCTAGCACTGCTGAGAAAGACACCTACAATACAGATAGATGCCAAGAATGAGGGCCAACCCCATCTGTTTGTGGCTCACCTCAGGCATGGTTCTTCCCCACCACCCAACCTCTCTTCCTTAGCAGCAGGTAGAGACAAGTACACAAGCAGCTCTGAGCTTAATTTTCTGCCAAGAAGGAAACCATGCGAAGGAAATAAACAAATAGCAGGGATGGGTGTAACTTCTGCCTGAGCCAAAGAATGAGCAGGGTCTGTGGAATGCATTTGCTTTTAGAACCCTACGTAGGCCAGATTGTCACTTCAATTCCAATACGGGCAGTCCTCGACTTACAACCATTTGTTTAGTGATCGTTTGAAGTTACAATGGCACCGAGGAAAAGGGACTTACAATCATTTTTCATACATGCAACTGTTGCAGCATCACCATGGTTACGTGATGAAAATTCAGACACTTGGCAACTGACCCATATTTACGATGGTCGCAGTGTCCTGGGGTCATCTGATCCCCTTTTGTGACCTTCTGGTAAGCAAAGTCAATGGGAAAGCCGAATTCACTTAACAACCATGATACTAACTTAACAACTGCAGTGATTCACAACTGTGACAAGAAAGATGGTAAAATGGGGCAAAACTCACTTAACAACTATCTCAGCAACAGAAATGCTGGGCTCAATTGCGGTCATAAGTCGAGCCTCTAAATGCCCAACTGGTTCTGTTCTGTCCTAATACAAATATCTAAACTCCTAGAAAGATGACCCAGCAGTTTCCATAACCAAATTATAGGCATAATGTATAAGGCTCACAAATTTACATTACCTGCAAGGCAGGAATGATGAGAACTGTAAAATAGAATGTGAGATTTTAGGAAATAAAATTATTTTTTTTCATCCTGTAAGACATAGTTATGTATAGAAAATAATAATCAGTGTAAAATCAGTCTGTAGGTGACAAGACCATTAAAGGCATAGGTATAAAAATTAGATTAGATTAGATTAGATTAGGATGGATAGATAGATAGATAGATAGATAGATAGATAGATAGATAGATAGATAGATAGATAGATAGATGATAGATAGATAATTATTCACCATACGGGTTGGGTACAATCCTAATTTTTCAAGCACAGTTCTTACTTGATGTGTTAGCAATCCAGCTTTGTGTCAGACTAATTTATATAGCTAATCACTGTCAAAGTGGTGTTAAAAATATAACTTTTTTGGAACAAGCTCCTAATTATATACTTGAATTCATCCTAAGAAACTGCTTAGGTTTATGTGCTGTGTTCTTTCAACTATTATTTGTTGTGGAAACCTGCCATTGGGAAGATTCACAACAAACCAGCCAACTCAAAAATGCTCACCTTAGCTCTCTTTAACTGATGCAGTTCAGATATATTGGGACTGCAATTCCCTAGTCACTCCTATGCTGGCCAGAAATTCTCGGGTTAGCAGTTCCAACATGTCTGGAGGGCAACAAAGTACAGGAAATCTGGCTTATAACATGATCTAGATGCACACCCACTAACATCCTTCAGTGCACTTGAAGGAAGTAAGAAAAAAATGAGTTTTTAAAATGATGTGCTATTTAAACTATACCATCCTGAACAGATATGGTGTGTCTTTGCGTGGGTGGTAGATAGATGAATGCTCATAAAACAAACGTGCCACGAAATGTTTAAGCATGAAGGGCTTAGCCTAATATCCCAGCTTGCAAATCTGCCTTCTTTCAGGATACAGCTCCCTTTCACCTAACTTGCTTAAAACAGATAACCAGAGTTGGCTTGTTCTTTTTTCTTCACCAATACTGGCCATTTTGTTTTCAGTGGCTTAATTTTGACTACTATGTAGAGCAGGGGTGTCAAATTCGCGTCATCACGGTGTCATCACGTGACGTATCGGGACTTTTTCCCCCTTCGCTAAACCAGGCAGGGGCGGGGCCAGCATGTGATGCATCCGGCCCTTGGGCCACAAATTTGACACCCCTGGTATAGAGTATTATGGGGTCCCTAACGCCCGGGTCGTGGCCCATTACTGAGCCATGGTCTATTTGAACTGGGCCATGTGAATGGCGGGCCAGTGCATAAGTGCAGATCAACTTGCATGAGCAACAGGCCAGTGTGCATGCACAGGCATGCACAGCTCAACTTATGCAAGTCAACCTGCACATGCATGTGCTTGCCTGCTGGCCCACTGCTTTTGCAAATCGAGCTGCACATGTGCACCGGTGCTGGCCTGTTGATTATGTGTTTCAGTTCCACTCTTCTCCTGCAGCCGGGCTCCCAAGCTGCAAAGGTTGGGGATTATTGTTGTATTTTACAAGTCTGTTTAGGCCAGGCCTGTCAAACTGGCAGCCTGTATGCATCATGTGCAGGCCACGCCCACCTGGATCTGCAAAGGCAAAAAACATCACAGTACATCACATGATATGGTCAGGATACCCATGGTTTAGGCAGAGCATACATAGTTATGCTTTGCCAAGTGACGCAGTGGCTCAGTAGCTAAGACACTGAGCTTGTTGATCAAAAGGTTGGCATCCCTAGTGCTGCATAACAGGGTTAGCTCCTGTTACTTGCCCCAGCTTCTGCCAACCTAGCAGTTCGAAATCATGTAAAAAATGCAAGTAGAAAAATCGGGACCACTTTGGTGGGAAGGTTCTGTGAACCTTTGGTATTTAGTCATGCTGGCTACATGACCACGGAGACGTCTTTGGGCAGCGCTGGCTCTTCAGCTTATAACAGAGATGAGCACTGCCCCTACAGTCGGGAAATGACTAGCATATATGTGCGAGGGGAACCTTTACCTTAATAGTTTGATGTGGAAATGATCTCAGTGAGTTTAATAATAATAGTTGGCTAGTTGTTTTTAATTGCTGGTGAGATTTGGTAAATATTTTC
Organism: Pseudonaja textilis; assembly: GCF_049901715.1. Taxonomy (NCBI): domain Eukaryota; kingdom Metazoa; phylum Chordata; class Lepidosauria; order Squamata; family Elapidae; genus Pseudonaja; species Pseudonaja textilis. Next base: position 121,052,106 of record NC_141991.1, on the reverse strand, counting down.
ATTTATATATTAAGGACAAGGTATTTTCAACCAGCTTTTGGAAACAGAATAATTTAATTAAGGATATTCAAAATTGATTTTTTTTCTAACAAGCAGGAAACCAATTTGGCTCTAGCAAAATAATTCCCAACTCTACCTTCTAGAGTCTGGTACATTTATTTATTTATTGTTTGTTTGTTTAATTTATACAGGTAGTCCTTGACTTATGACAAGCAGGCCCCAAATTTCCATGCTGTGAGGGAGTTGTTAAGTGCATTTTGCCCCATTTTAAATCTTTCTTGCCACAGTTGTTAGGTGAATGTCTGTAGTTGTTAAGTTGGTTTACATGGTTGTTAAATGATTCTGGCTTCCAGATTGACGTTGGTTGTCAGGTTGCAACAGGGGATCACATGATCCTGGGATGCTGCAACTGCCATAAACACAAGCCAGTTGCCAAGCATCTGAATTTTGATCATGTGATCATGGGCATGCTGCAATGGTCATAAAAATGAAGGCCAGAGAAGGAATAATGGATGAAAACTGAACCAGGAGAGATTCAACCTGGAAATAAGGAGGGATTTTTTGACAGTGAGAACAATCAATCAATGGAACAGAAGTTGCCTCCAGAGGTTGTGGGAGCTTCATCACCAGAGGCTTTCAAGAAGAGATTGGATTCCCATCTGTCAGAAATGGTGTAGGGTCTGCTTGAGTGGGGGGTTGGACTAGATGACCTACAAGGTCACTCCCAACTCTGTTAATCTGTAAATGGTCATAAGTTACTTTTTTCAGTACCGTTGTAACTTCAAATAGTCACTGAACAAATGACTGCAAGTTGAGGAGTACCTATATGCTGCTCGTCTGCCTGTAAGAGAATAACAGAATAAGAAGAGTCGAAAGGGACCTTGGAGATCTTCTAGTCCAACAAACTGCACAAGCAGGATAAATGGCTGTCCAACCCCTTCTTAAAAATATCCAGTGATAGAGCACCCATAACTTCTGTAGGCAACCTGTTCCACTGATTAATTGTTCTCACTGTCAGGAAATCTCTCTTTAATTCTAGGTTGCTTCTCTCCTTGATTAATTTCCATCCATTGCTTCCTGTCCTGCCTTCTGGTGCTTTGGAGAATAGATTGATCCCCTCTTCTTTGTAGCAGCCGATCGAATATTGGAACACTGCTATCCTGTCACCCCTAGTCCTTCTTTTCCCTAGATTAGACCTACGGAATTCCTGCAACTATTTTTGGTATGTTTCGTCTCCAGCTCCCTAATCATCTTTGTTGCTCTTCTCTGCACTCTTTCCAGGGTCTCAACATCTTTTTAATATTGTAGTGACCAAAACAGGATGAAATACTCCAAGTGTAGTCTTACCAAGGCATTATAAAGCGGTGCTAACATTTCAAGTGATCTTGATTCTGTCTCTCTAATAAATAAGGAATCCATTGGCTTTTTTTCACAGCTGCAGCATCCTGTTGGCTCATGGTTAATTGATAGTCCAAAAGGACTCCAAGATTTCTCTCATAGGTACTGCTATTAAGATAGGTTCCACCTATTCTATTCCTGTACATTTGGTTTTTCTTGCCCAAGTATAAAACCTTACTTTTCTCACCATTGCATTTTATTTTGTTAGATAGGGCCCAATGTTCAAGTCTGTCAAGATCAAGATCCTTCTGGGATGTTGGCTATTCCTGCCAGTTTGGTGTTATCTGCAAATTTGATGAGTCCCCCTTCTGTTCCCTCATATAAGTAATTTATGAAGGGCCAAGACAGAACCTTGAGGAAACCCCTGCTTTCTACCCTCCACGTAGATGCGGTTCCATTGAGGACTACAGATTGAGTGCTGTTGGTCAGCTAGTTATGAATCCATCTGGTGGCAATGCTGTCTCTCCCACATTTTTCTAACTTACTAAGAAATAGGTTGTCCTGTACTTTGTCAAATGTTTTACTGAAGTCCAAGTATAGTCACGTTGTCAAAGAATGAAATATGATTTGCCTGGCATGATCTGTTTTGGACAAACCCATGGTTATAACTTTGCTTGCTTCTGGTTATAACTTTGCTTGCTTCTGGATGTTCACAGATTTATTGCTTGACTTCTTTTTTCCAGGATCTTTCCAGGTATTGATGACAGGCTGATTGTTCTATAGTTTCATGAATTCGTTTTTAAAGAGGCAACTCTGACAATTATCTGCAGAAGAAACACCAGTCACATTTTGGGAGAAAAGACTCCAAAGATAACAGTTTGAAAAATCACCAAGTTGAGATGCTACTTTCCTCAGAATGTTACCTGTAATTTCCTCCTCTCTCTTTTGTTCTTGCGATCCCTATGAAAACTTCTCCTTTAAACAACCGACCTGCGTTAAGTGTGGATGGGAAAAGACTGCAAACGAAACGGGGGTGGGAGGGTGGGGAAGACAGCCAGTACTACTCAATCCGCAGGGAGAGCGTCCAGGCATCTCCGCCGTCCCACAAACCTCGCTCTGACTTAAGCTAGAGGCATGCTTGTTTAAAACCCTGGCGCTAATTTCAATTCAAATCCCACCCTTGGGATGGCCCCTTCCTTTCCTTGAAAGTAGCGCCTGCGGTCTCCGGGACCGGCCGCATCTCCACCCTCGAGAGGTGCAAGCTGAAGGTATCTAACTGCAGAGCTGAGGCGAGAGGGAACTCCTTCGTGCTGATGTCAGGCGTGGCGTAGAGGCTGGATCGCCAGAGGGTGTGATTGCGTTTGGCTGAGCTTCAGACAACCCCTCTATCTTCTCCGGCTAACTTCCCGGCGCTGAGGCGGGCTGCGGGAACAAGGTACCGTGCGGACCCTCCCGCTCGCTTTCTCTTTCTCTCCCTCCCTCTCTCTCTCTTTCACCCCCTTCAGTCGCCTTCCTCGCTCGCTCGAGGACGAGGGCTGCGGGAGCGCGCCGAAGGAAAGGCGTCCAACCCGGAGTACTTGTCGGGGGCGGGAAAATAGGGGTCGGGGGAGGGGGCGAAGTTGGAGACGATGCAAAGCGCGGGCGTTTTCGGGACCGGCCGGGGCGCCTTTTGGCGGCAAAAGGGACTTCTTGAGGCAAGGCGTTCGAGCCCCAGATTGCCCTTTGGGCTGTCGCCGAAATAGTTGCGAGGGGCTGGAAGGAAACCTGTGCAAAGGGTGTGGGGAGCTAATTTGCCCTTCCCGCTTCCAACTCTTTTTCGCTCGCTCGCCCGCCGGTCTTTCGGGAGGAGGGAGGGAGCGCGGCGGCGCGCGCGTTTGCGTTTTGTGTGTCTGCGTTTTGTGTTGTGCGTGGTGTATGTGTGTGTGTGTGTGTGTGAGAGAGAGAGAGAGAGACTTCAGAGAGATTGCAATCTAGGAAGGGTTTTTTTTTAAGGAGTTCCTTAAAATATGTATGATAGGCAGGTCCTTGAGGAAGCAAACGGATGGCTTCTTATTTTAGCCGGGAGGGAGAGAGAAAAAGAAAGCGAACTTTGTATGCTTTGAGAGATAGACACGAAGAGAAAAAAAAAAGATGGGTATAGAAACCTTAGGGTACCGTCTCGGGTGATTCACCTCGGACTGCCTTGCAAAAAAATGGCACGCAGTGTTGCCCCAAGAAACGGTGCGAGTGCAAACTTTCTTCGCTTTTCAACCGCCCCTCCCCGCCCTCTTAAGAGGAAGGAAAACTATTTTAATCCAGGCTTGTGGTGGGTTGGCGAGTGCGTCGAGTTGAGTGCTTTTCAACGTGGCCGTTGCCCTGCTGGTGTCAGCGAGTCCTTTGAAGGCTCTGTGGCTTTTATCTGACCTCGGGGAAGGCCTGCTTAGCTTCATTTCCTGTGAGTAAGTGGGCGTTGATTATTTGGATTTATTGAGGATAACATGGCACATAGTGTTGCATGTCTCCGTTTAGTAGCGCAAGTATGGAACATGATTCTGTGTTGAGGATCTGAGCATGCTTGTACTCTTTCCACTTGGCTGTCTCTGCAATGCAGGAGATAATTACCTCCACAATTGGAAGAGGTGCTTGGTATTTTTTCCAACCTAAATAATGGTGAAGTTCCTTCCTAGGGATAAGAAGATAAGTGATGCCCTGCTTGTCCAGATGAATCCCTAGCACATCTTGTGCTGCAATCTGGTCTCACAGTGGCCAACCAGCTGCCCACAGAAGCCCATTAGTCTCCAAGCAGATGGCCTTCAGAGGCAGCCCCATTAAAGTTAATAGCCCTTGATCGCCATGAATTGGTCCAACTGTTTTGAAGGCAGCCAAATCAATTGGTCACCAGCACCAACACATCTTGACTCTGCATACAGTAAGGACCGAGAAAAAAAACCGCCTTTTCTTTTTTTGGTCAGTAGGATTCATGCCATAGTCCACATTACAAATGTGTCAAAGAGTTTTCTTTAGTTTCCTTCCTGAAGACTCTTAAATGAAAATGTGGAAATGTTGTAAGAGACAGCAGTTTTTGAGTAACTACTGTAGCTTGCATTACTCGTCTATAGCCTCTCTGCCAGTCTAAATGATAGACAGCAGTTGAGTTTCAATATACACCTTCTCTCAGGCACCGGGAGAGTCCCTCGACCCCTCCTCACCAGAAAGCTTTAGAAGGAATTTGGGGAATTTGTAACAGAAGGAGCCTTATTCTTTGAGCACTGAGTGAAAAGGCCACAAACTGGTTCAAATGTGTAGGAGCCAATATAATCAAGAGAATCTGAGAACTGACAGTTATGGTCTAACTACCTGTTCAGGTCTATAATCGAGACTTTTACTTGCAACCACAGAGGCAACTGGAGAGAATACCCAGAAGCTAGCAGGTTCCAGCTCTCTGGGGGCCATGGGAAATGGCATCAATTTGATCACCTCAAGGTATTTGTAAAAGAGAGGAAACCTGATGCCAAAGTGAAGGCCAAGTAAACCAGGTTGTATCTTCAAATCATTGGCCAAAAAAACCCACTGTGCGGTAAAGATTTTCTCAGTCCACCCATAAGGCAAGTGGATGTGAGATACTGGAGCTGCAGCCTATCGTGTACGCTCAGTACTTTGTCAAGGCTCAAGCAGAAACAGCCTTTGTTAAACATTTTTTTCCCAGTGAAAAAAAATGGAATTTTGCAATGGTGAAGAATCATTTGTATGCCATGCTGTTTAGGAATGACTGAATAGAATATATACGGAAGAGCCACCAAAAAGGCTCATCAAAAATTAGCTTAGAATGGACTTCTTGATCCTGACATAAGGGATCAGCTGGAGTAGATGAACACAGTTCAAATACAGGCTGAAGGGGGAATGCCAAGTAACTCTGGTAGCAGAGAACAGGCCCACCTACCAAGGATCCCAACATCAGTTAGGTGGCAGAAAATTCTAAGGTTTCAGTAGCATGAGCCTCCTCAGTCATCTTTACCACCTATGTCTGGCAAAGAAAGACAATTTTGTGGTAGACCAATATAGCAAGCTTAATAAGAAAACAGCTGAACAGCTCTCTTGTGCCTTGCACTGGTGATCTGCTAGAGCAACTTTGGACAGCCAGATACATTTGAGTTGGCCAAAGGATATGGACAAAGATATTTGTCAGAAAGTGGTACGAAGAAGACAGCCTACATCGTGCACCACAACTTGTGATGTATACAAGTAACATTTTTCTGCTTGGTCTTTCCTAAATCTGCTTCCTGAGCTGCTCAGGGATTTCAACAAGTTTCTTCTTTTGGTGCCTTCAAATCAGCCTTGATTCCTGGCAACTGCCTGGAGAGATTCCTAGAGTTTTCTTGGCAAGATTTCAGAATGGTAAGATGCCATTATACTCTTTCCTATGAACGAGAAGGCATGACTGGTTCAAGGTCACCCATCTGGCTTTGTGCCTAAGATGGTACTAGAACTCACAGCCTCCCAGTTTCTAGCCAGGTGCCTTAACCACACCGAACTGGCTGTCCCTAAATCACTGTGTCGTGGCATGTTCAAATAATGTGGCCATCTTTTCACCCACCTGAAGGCATAGCTGGAACAACTAGAAATGATTTCCCCACTTATCAGGAATACAAGGTTCATTATGCAGATCAAGATGTTCACAATTGAGACACAAGACAGTTGGATGGGTCATTTTGTTATGTCTCCTTTGATAGGGAAGGAACAGGCTATCTAGGAATGTTCTGCCCCAACAAGATAAAGCAGATGGGACAGTACAGTACGACAAAGGGAAAACATATTTAATTTTACATGTAATAGTGGCAGTAGGAATTATGTTTGCACAACAATGGAAAAATGAAGAGATCCCTACAGATGAAAGTGTTATAAAAAATATTAGAATGTGCTGAGATGGATAGATTAACATTTAAAATAAAAGGAAGAAACAGAATATTTCCTGACATGGGACTTGTTTTATCAATGGTTAACTGAAAGAATCAGAAATTAGAATTTAATAAGATCTAAAAGATAATAAAACTTTTATATTGAAAATTTTGTAAGATGGATAAACTAATTGTATTACCTTTTTGCAATTATTATGTTTGTTATGCTTATGATTTATATTGATTAATATGGTATTTCTACTTAAAATTATTTTTTCCAGGCAACACGCTGTTCAGATTGATATGGAATTTTTAATGTGATATAAAAAGATAATGTATTAATAAAACATATATTTAAAAAAAGAAAAAGCAGATGAGGTTTTTCTTGGGATTACGTAATTACTGTAGGAGTTTATGCCAAGGAAGTTACTCACAGGGCTGCTACACCATAATATGATGGTATAGTCCAGGGGTGCCAAACACACATGGTCACAGTGGCGTCACGGGACATATCGGGACTTTTTCCCCCTTCGCTAAACTGGGCGTGGGCGTGGCCAGTGCATGATGCATCTGGCCCACGGGCCGTGAGTTTGACAGCCCTGGTGTGGACTGAGGAGTACCAGGTTGCAATTGGCTCAGCAGTTGTCTGATGTTATGAGTTCTAGACTTTGCTGTGTTAGCCACTGATGCCTCAGCAAGGAGTAGTGAGACAGAGTTAATGCAGGCAGTGCAAGTGAATCATGCTCTTCATCTGGTAATCTCCAGATGATAAAATGTGAGAGAGGAAATCACATTGGTTTGCATATGAAAAGGAATGCGATGCCATCGTTTGCACCCTTGAGAAGCTAAATGCTCCCCAAATCTATGGGGCCATTGTTTTGAACTCAGAACTGTCCACCTGACATTAAAATGGCTGAAGCAGAGTGGTATTCGGCAGGTTCTGACCAATTCTGTAGAATTGGTAGCAGAAATTTTGAGTAGTTCAGAGAACCGGCAAATCCCACCTCTGACTGGAGATTTTTACAGTATCCTTCCCCTGCCACGCCCACCAAGCCATGCCCACAGAACTGGTAGTAAAAATATTGAATTCCACCACTGGGCTGAAGTATACCCAACACAAAATGTTTGTATATGGAGTCTTTCTCTACAGAAGTGTGATTTCAAGATTAAATATATTCCAGGGAGGATGATCACACTGCTAGATGTGTTGCCCAGGAAATCAATAACTCATAGTGGAATATAGAAGAAAGGTTGACCAAATAATGGAACAATAGCACTTATAAATTATCCCAGTTCATTTTCTCTGTCTAATGTTCTAAGTCAGGGTGTCAAACTTGTCGCCACGTGACGTATCGTGACTTTTTTCCTCTTTGCTAAAATGGGTGGGCGTGGCCAGCACATGACGCATCCGGCCCACAGGCCGTGAGTTTGACATCCCTTTTGTAAGTGTTACCATGATATTCTTTCTCATGAGAACTTTCAGGAGATGTAAGTTGTTGGGGTTTTTTAAACCAGCTTTTTCTCCCTAGACTATTTTTAAAACTAGTGTTTTGAATAACCAGCCTCATTGTCAATACTGCAGCTTCACTGCCAGTCTAACTACCACACTGTATCTGAGTTTGAATAACTACTCCCAAGTATGGAAATTCGAGCAACTCCCCCATCCTCTTCCTTACTTGAACAAGGATTGTTTTTTAAAATGCGAAGAGAGTAAGTACTCTGGGGACATTGACCTAGATGTTTTTGTGCTTGAGCTGGAAAAATGAGTGTAATGTACCAGCTCCTGAACTTTTTAATTTTTTTATTCTTTTATTGTTTTTAAAACAGTGGTAAAAAAGAAATGGGAAAAATGAAAAAAGAAAAGAATATAGATTAAAAAAATATGGGACTCATTTGTACAAAATACAGTAGTTTTTAAAAGGATATATAAATTTATGTGAAATAGACATGTGAATATTAATTGCATTAGATATATAGAATTGTAACTTTTTACTGCTAAAATGATATATTGTAGCTCCTCGGCAGCTCTGATAAATGCTTGCAATTAAGTCAAGCTGCTGGAAGTCCAAAGAAAAAGAAACAGAAATCTTTGCTTCAGGATTCAGGTTGTCTCTTAGATAGCTGCTTTAATTAAAGATCGTGTTAAGTTGTATATTTTCCTTAATTCATTTTAAATTGTGTTCCAGATTTAAATATCTCTTAATTTCTTGGAAGCTAATACATAAAATCTATTTGTCCTAGTCAAAATCTTATGATCTACTAAGAACATTGAACATATTTTTGAAAATTGAGCTTCCAATATCATGTACTATGAATTACATTATTAAAATAAAGTTTATTTTTCTTTATCATATATTAGGTTGGTTTAATTAAATCCCAAAGAAAGTGGAAGGAAGGGCTGAAAACATCAGTTGCAAGCCTTGTCTATGCTACAGGAAAGCTTGTTTCATTACAAAAAATATATATATTGGATTTGGAACAAAGGCAGTAATTTTCCCATGTGATTCACCATTTCTATGTTTTCCTGAAAACAGATTTTTCTGTATTGTGACTTTTAATTGTAAGTACCAGATTTGTTTTGTCTAGGCATAGACTAGATGCGGAGTTAAAAGTGAATTTTCATGTGCTTATGAGGGCTATTATCAACATCTAATTGAATAGTTAGGTTGGTAACTAGATAGATCATGTCTCGGAAATGGCCTTGAATAATTATTGTATATTTTTAAGCTAATGTGCATCAAGTGAAAATTAAATTACAAAGTACTTTGGATAGTGAATATTTCTAAGAGTTAGAAACAAAATCATTAATATAAATCTATTGGTATAGCAGCTAAAATTTTTAAGCCAGAAGTGATCAAATTCAGGCATTATTACTTAGCATTAAAATCTATCAAGTCTGCCATAAAAAGGAACCAAGCTGTAATTCTTAGCGTCCTGGAGCGAATTGTAGTGGTTCTAGAACAAAGCTTTTGATTTCTTATTGGACTCACTTATTCTGTATTTTACATGAACCTGCCAAACATTATTCTGATAATTCAGAAATTCTTGAAATATTATGAGGTGGTAAAGCCAGAAAAATAGCTGTGTTATTGTATGTTTGCAAAACAGTATAGCAGTGGTTTGAAGAAGGTTGTTGTAAATAATCTCACAAGGTTTAAGTATATTGCCTGATCTTGCAGAAGTGGTTCTTGAATGCTTCTTTTTAAGATGTAGCTGCTCAGGATAGAGCCTGTAAACTAGTTTCTTTATTCTTCTTCTATTCCACCCAAAACTTCATACTTACAAGTCTGGAGAACTGCACATCTAGGATGTGTTTGTTTTGGGGGAAGGGTTGTATTTATTTTTTCAATATGTGTATAAGCATGTGTTAACTATTTTGTAAATACGATACATTTGGTTGAGGTTGGGTGTGGTGGAAAGGAGATAAAGGCTCAGAGTTATAAAAATGTAGGTCTAACACAAGGGTGTCAGACTGGATTTCTATGTGGGCTGGATCAGCATTGTAGTTCTCTATGGGCTGGCCAGGGGGGGAGGGGGCAGATGGCCTAGACGGCCTCCTGAAGCACTTTGCTGGCCAAAACAGGCTGTGCAGGGGCCGTGCCCCCTGCCCCCCATTTTGGTCAGCAAAGTGCTTCAGAAGGCCGTCTAGGCCTAAACGGGCCCTGCAGGGACCATGTCCCCCTTTTTTGGTTGTTAGAGGCACTGCGGGCCGGTCCTTTGCTATTTCCAGTCCTGGAATTTCCATGAGCCAGATTTAAACACTCCATGGGCCAGATCTGGCCCACGAGCCTGGAGTTTGACACCTCTGGTCTAACACATCCGTGTTCACCAAGAATAATGTCCAGTTTCTTATCAAGTGTTCCTGCAGTGTTATAGCAATAGCACTTAGACTTATATACCGCTTCATGGTGCTTCACAGCCCTATCTAAGCCGGGGTCCCCAACTGCCAGGCCATGGCCCACTACCAGGCCATGAGCCGTTTTGAACCAGGCCCCAGAAGTGGGTGGTATGCATGTGCATCCCCACTTGTATAAGCAGCGGGCGAGTGCAAATGCATGCACTCTAGTTGTGCAAGCAGCAGGCGTGCTTGCCCACCACTTATGCAAATGGAGCTGCACACATGCTTGCTGACTGCTTACACAGAACCGTCCTCCACCCCCGGCTGATCTTCAAAGCCAGCAAGGTAAGTAAGCAGTTTACAGAATCAGCATATTTCCCCCAACAGTCTGAGCCTGATTTTACCGAACTTGGAAGGATGGGAGTCTGGGCCAATCTTGAGCCGGTGTGAATTCTGCTGGCAGTCAGCACAATTAGCCTGCAATACTGCATTGTAACCACCATGCCACCACAATTTTTCAAAGTGTGCAAGATGATACCTTTAATTGAACTATCAGACAGTATTTCACAAGGCAATTTCATGCATATCTATTGAAGAAATAGTTTTTGTGGAATTCATGAGTGTAATTATAATTTCAACCAAAGCTCTTGGTTTTGTTTTGTTTTTAATTTTGTAATATATAGCTTGGCATATTTGTAATTGTTTAAATGTTTCCTAAAATTGGAGAACTTCTTTGCATAGATGGAAAAAATTAGGGAACAGTTCCCTTGAATAGAAAGACTCGGCATTCAGGACAAAATCTAAAGAATGGGTTCTGTATATGCCTCCTGACCCAGAGAGGAGGTTCTTTGTATGGGCAGAGATTGAACTTGCTAAGCATAAATATTTTTTGTATTCAAACAAGCAAACAGCAGATGGCCTGGAGACATGGTTTATTACACAGGAGCATCGTTAGTGATTAGTTCCAGGGTTCCATAAAAAATTAAATCAGGCTGCAAAACAACTAAAACCAAGAGTTTTGATTTGAACTGGCAGATAAGGATTGAAATAGCCAGTGAAAGGAGTTTACAAAGCAAAGCTGCCTTGATTCCAGAACTCAATTACATTCCAATGGTGAGATTTATTTCAGAGGCAGCAAACCCACCACATAGTTGCATTACACCAACTCCACAGGCAACTGGTACAAACTGTGATGACGTGAAAATGATAAAATGTGCATTACTATGTCACAACACATGCCCTGGCCTTTTATATCTGAATTCCTGGTAGTGGGTACACATACATAGATTATGGTGGTTTGTGTTGCATTATTATGCACATTTCATTTTTTGTGAACACTTGTGATCAACTCTATCCAGAATTCAGAATAACGGAGAAGGGACCTTGGAGGCCTTGGAAGCATTACCAACTTCCAAGTGAACTTTTAATCTGAAGGACTTCTTGCTGCAATGCATAAACCCCATCTATTTATTTTCTATTTTATTTAATTTTTATTAATTTGATAATAATATTATAATCAAATAATGGATTTGGTGATGCTGCTCTCCCACAGATTTAAATATGGTTTAGTGGCATCTTTGACTTTTGCATTGAAGGACCTGCGCTCATAGACATCATAATTTCCTGGCCTTCTGAGTTAGGTCCAAGTTCTGGGCATTTGCCAGTTTCTTATTCTTTCCCAGGAACATCCTTATTCCCCTTTATGACAGAGTCTGTGACATCTAATGTTAAATGTATGGTTTGGATTTCAGTTCCCATCAGTGTGACCACATATGGTTGCTATAGTCTAGAACTCTGAAGAATATCAGGTTGTTTATTGATCTAAAAATGTGAATTAATTATTCACTTAACAATACATTGATCCAAAGGCCTACTTTTTTTTCATGTCTAAGGTTGTTCTTGCTTTTGACTGATGTGACCTTACAATCCAAAATTTGGATGGAGCTGAACAAAAATGATTTGAATCAAATATGATTTAAATAAATGTTCCCAATGTATTTCTTCAGGCTCATTAAAAATTACAGGTTGGTAACACTGGGAGGGATTCTGGGGTTGCTATGCTGTTACCACTAGTTATATGTTTCTGCATCAATTCTTTCCGAGCTCCTCTTTTGATTTGGAATTGTTCTCCTTTGTTCTCCTATGTTTTGGGAACTATTCTGTGGGTACTATTAACAGCACTTTGCATCTTAAAGTTTTTCTACTTAACTGGTGGGTAAAATTATTTTAACAATAAAATGACGCCATAGCATCAATGTGCAAAGCACACATTGATGGTGCCGCTGTCCACCTTCCAAAGTTCCCTTGTCTTTAACCAACTTCTATTTGTATGTGTAGCCTGCTTTTATCATTTGTTGTTCAGCATGTTGAAAGGATAAATGATGAAGAATTTCTTAACATTGCCACATGGGCAGTGGGAACCTTTAATTACTTACAACTATTTATAGATAATTCATTATAAATGTGAAGAGAAACCATCTGAGAGCAAATCGATAAAGCCTCTCCCCCCAGTATCTGTTAGTGATGAATAGCCTATAAGCTGTTCCAATATTCCATCTGCCAACATTAAAAATAAATAAAAACTGGCTGGACAAACAAGAAGGAGACTTCCAAATGTTGCTGGAATAGGGAGGAGACATGCTTTTGATTTCTTATTGTAGCGTTTCATGACTTTATTGGGTAGTTTGTTTTGCCTGTTGTGACTTTTGTCTGATGAACTGATATCCTACGATGAAGGGCAGATTAAAAATACTTTTAATAATAGATCAATATTATGAGAGGATCTGAGCCATGGAGGGATGACATGCTTCGTAATACAGCACTATATTTAGTGCTTGTGCACAGCCATCATTTTATTCTACTTTCTGCTAATTAGAAGAACACCAATGCCAGTCACAGGTTCTTTTGCAGGAACAAGCAACAACAATCCTTTCATCTATCAAAAGATCATGTCTTAAGCTCACTTCAAACCTACAGGGGAGCTAAAATTCAAGAAAGGTGGCGTGCATTCTTCCTTCCTCCATAATTTAATATGGGGTGGTAGGGAAAATTAACAGATTTACCCCAGAGGAAACAAGAAACAGAAGAATGAGAAGGGAATTGTGGCCGTTGTAATTGCAGAGTAGTAAAAGAGTTTGGTTTTAGGTGAAAATAGCTAGCAATGTTGGAAAAAGTGTCTTAAGTCAGTGACAGGCATGCATAGCTGATAACATTCTGTGGCAAACATCTCAAACATGGTGATTAGTCAATCATGTAATTTGCAGGTGAGCTGGAACTGCAGTCAAAAACATCTCTGCAAGATGGGAAAGGCTGCACTGTTGAGTTGCAGTTTGATTTACAGGGGATTAGCAATAACCGTATTTTGCCATATCAATGCAGCGTTAAAAGAGTACGTATGTCCCCAAATTCATTTTAAATCAAACAGTTAAATTGGATGTGGTGAAGTCTATGTACAATATTTTTAGAATGATTCCTTGTAAATATGCCTGTTTGCAAACATTTTTAATTAATTGCTGGGCTTTTTAAATAAACAATACTAAGAATCCCAATACAGTGTGAAAAATAGAGTTTATTTTTATTGCCTATCTTCAGTATTAAACTAATATTTTGTGTTTTTCTGGTTATATCTTTAAAAAATTATTGGCAGATTTTTGAAATTCTAATTGGAATCCAGTGGATCATTGACAGCACATCTTGTACCTCAAGTTCTACATTATCCATCTGTGCCCCAGATTGGATTCCATTGGAGTCCAAGTGTTTTGATTTTTTTAAATTTGTATTTTCCATTTACTTTAGTTGTATTGATTTATTTACTGTTAAGCAATTAATATTCCTTTTGATTCAACAGCCACCTCATCCAGGAAGGTTGGCAAAAAAACCTGATGTTATACTGATCTATATGTTCAGTTGCTTACTCAGACTAGACTGGGGAGCTGCTTATTTTTTGTCATTTAGTTCCATTTGCGAGAGAGAAAAAGCAGTAAGAAATGTTAACCTACCCTGTTCCACACCAATGATCCATGTTCTGTATTTTTTATTTAAAAATTATCCTTTGAAAGTGACAGAGAAATAAGCAGATATTTTGCAGATGTCAGTATGTGTGTCAATTCAGTCTGACATGAAATAGAAACACATCTCAGAATCACCTTTACTAGGTGACTATGTTATTTAAAAATATCCATAGGAGATGAAACCCTAGAGATCTCGTCATTATTTTGCCTATTGATTTGATTTCTGAAAGCTGCAATAGTAGAGATAATTACATGTATCAAAGTCCATATTTACCTATGAAATAGGAAACTGTTCTTGGACAAAGATCAGTGAATGTTACAATTTCAAATGCAATTATTTTTAATTTAGGTATATAAAAGAACTTCCCATTCAGAAATTAACTCAAAAACCAATTTGGTACTAATCTGCCAAAGACAATAGTATCATTAAATCAGGAGTGGATATATCAAGACCTGTAAATAATATGGACATTACTGCACATAAAAAGGCTTTGCAATCCAGTATTCTGGGGATAATTCTATATTTGGATTGTGAAAGTACTACAAGCAGCAGCTTGTGTTTTGTATTCTGATGAAAAATGGAATGTATTGAATAGAACAGGACTTGACAACTCATAGATAGGAGATATATGTGTTTCTAAAGACCTAAAATATTTGGATTTGTTTTTGGATATTCTTTCTGTAGTATTTTAGGAAGACTTAACTCTAATATAAAGAAAGGTGGAGAGAAAGAGAAGAGAACATTCAGCAGCAAGGTGGATGGCTCAGTTGCAGTGGGTGCATCAATGAAACACCTGAATAACCAGGTTAGAAACGGATCAGTGAAAATCTCTATAGTTGCCCAGAATCAAGACTGAAGCACTTAGTAGCTTCAGTAACACTTAGTTAAATAAGCATAAGCATATATTTTGAAAAGCTGACTATGGAAAAAAAAACCCTAGCTTTCCAGTTTTTCCATTCCTAAATATTATGGTTTTCTTTATTGAACAAGTCCTAGAAACTTTTATGTCCCAGGGTTACCCTTGGATAGGTAGTCTGCTGTGCCAGAATGAGAGAGAGCTCTCCAAAGCACCTTGAGGGCAGCACAAGAAGCAATGGATAAAAACTAATCAAGGAGAGAAGCAACTTAGAATAAGGGGAAATTTCCTGACAGTTAGAACAATTAATCAATGGAACAACTTGTCTCCAGAAGCCGTGAATGCTCCAACACTGGAAATTTTAAAGAAGATGTTGGATAACCATTTGTTTGAAGTGGTGTAGGGTTTCCTGCCTAGGTAGGTGGTTGGCCTAGAAGACCTCCAAGATCCCTTCCAACTCTGTTATTCTATTCTGTTCTATGTGGCTTCCTCTGATTTGGAAGCTTAATTCATTAAAACTGAAGAGATGGGAGAGTCTATTGGTCATGGCTGGGAATAGAGAATCAGCCATAGGGATATTTTGTTCAAGCTGCTTTCCATGCAGCTAGCATGAGGCCCTGGCTTTCTGCCATGTCAGAGACAAAGGTGGTTGTAAGAAATATCAATAGAAGATTGTTTTCTTTGTGCAAGCAAACATCTGTTCTCTCTTTCAAATTGTGCAAAGTCCATACAGGGATCTAATAAGCTCAGGTGTGTTTGTTTTGGAATGACAATTCTTTCGTAAGGTGTGCTTATTTCCTGAGTGATGGACATTGAAGTCAAAGGAAGAAAGGAATTGCTCTTTAACAGCTGCTTGTAATTTGTCAGACTTTGAACTTTCCTGATGGATGAAGGTGCAACTTGTTATATTTCATACCTGCATTTCTCAATGTGAGACGCATTGACTGGACTCTGTGTGTGTGTGTGTGTGTGTGTGTGTGTGACGGGGGAGTGTGAGAGAGAAATTGTGGACTGAGATATAAGAAGAGGAAGAAGGGAACAGTCGTTGCCTGACCTTGTTTTAAGACCCAAGCTCTGAAAATACGTGTGTGTGTGGCGGGGGGAGTGTGAGAGAGAAATTGTAGACTGAGATTTAAGAAGAGGAAGAAGGGAACAGTTGTTGCCTGACCTTGTTTTAAGACCCAAGCTCTAAAATACGTGAATCAGGGAAGTAGGAACAATATGACAAGAACAAAGAGAAGAAATCCTGTGTGTATTTTAGATATAAGGTAGAATGCATTGGAGGTTATGGACATAGAAAGAAGGGAACATAATGGATTTGGGAACATGTCCTCTCAGAAACAGGCTTTTCTCTTCTTCCTTTCTTTTTCTAAGACTGTGCAGTGTTTGGGATTTATTTCGGAAAAGATAGTTTGGGGTATGTGGGAATGGAAATATGGCACCTTCATTACACTCTGTTTTTTCCCCCCAGGATCATGCGGCTGCTGCAGGGAGGTAGATACACATGTGCTCAGAAGGAATTTTTAGGAGCCGTATCTAAAGCACTGCACAGTTCTAGTGGTTTCTGCATAATCAGTGGAAAATTCCCCCCTGCCCAATAATCAAAGTTTGTAAACTAAAAGAAAAACATATTTAAAAAAACAAAGTCCACAATTGCTTGAGAAGATCTGGGAAGCTTTGAGAATAAAAATAAATACACTTAAGATGTCAGTTGAGGTGACACATATTGGAGGTGGAAGAAAATGGAATTGGTTATCCAACACAGTTCATTGAGAGAATCTTCTGGAGGTGGTAATTAAAGAGATGATTTGTGTGTATGTGTGTGTGAGAGAGAGAGAGAGTGGGGAGAGCCATGTGCTACAAGGATAAAAAAAAAAAATCCCTCCCAGCTCTGCGTTATATATAGTCCTTTCAGTAAGCAAAATAAAGACGTTAGAATTTCCCTTTTATTGCTACTCTCCCCCAGATTGTTGAATAACAATAAAACAATAAAACCTAAATCCTCATGCTGTATAATAGAAGGGGGAAGACAGGTGGTGGGGAGAGAATAGAATACAGAATATAGAATATCAGAGTTGGAAGGGACCTTGGAGGTTTTCTAGTCCAACTCCCTGCTTAGGCAGGAAGCCCTGTTCCATTTCAGACAAATGGTTGTCCAATCTCCTCTTAAAAACTTCTCGTGTTGGTGCACCCACAACTTCTGGAAGCAAGTTGTTCCACTGATAAATTGTTATAGTTGTCAGAAAATTTCCCCTCCGTTCTAGGTTTTTTGCAATAAGATTTGTCTGTCATGATCCGTTTTTGATTCTGAGATCATAGCTGCCAGTTC
This sequence comes from Pseudonaja textilis, assembly GCF_049901715.1. Classification (NCBI taxonomy): domain Eukaryota; kingdom Metazoa; phylum Chordata; class Lepidosauria; order Squamata; family Elapidae; genus Pseudonaja; species Pseudonaja textilis. Next base: position 121,034,860 of record NC_141991.1, on the reverse strand, counting down.
CTTCAGAACTTAGGGGTGTCATCCATCTGGTCCTGATGACTTGAACTCCCATCTTGGAATTAAGATGCAGTACAAGGTTTGTCTTCTACCACCATCCCAAGAGTTGACAAGAGAACCTGAAGTATTGCTGATCATATTTTTTATTTCCAGCTTTACCTGCATCAGGCAGGTTACTGTAATATTTTCCATAAAACAGTTAAATGAGAATGGGCTAAAGAGGGACAAGATTAAGATATGCCTATCTAAAGTGTCTCCAGGCGTTATTAATATACAGTAGCAGGACTCCATCTTGTTCATTATGTCTGCCCATCTTATCAGGTGAAGCAAAAGAGGTATGCCCTGTCAAAGAGTTACACCTGACAGGATTCATGAGACAGATCTTTTCTTCTGTGGTGCCCACCCTGTGGAACATCATCTCACCAAGCTAAAATTGGCCCCATCCTTGGTAGCCTTCCAGAAGTCCTACAAATATAGTTATGTCAACAGGCTTGGGGGTCTTAATGATGATTTAATGGGATGGCTACATTGTTAACACCAAATATTTTTTCTTCTAGTGTTTTTAAAAATAATATTGATGTTCTTATTGTGGAATGTTCAAAGTGTTTATTTTTTATTATTTCCTTAATTGTACACTGCCCAGAGTTTCACTTGTCAGGCAGACAGCTTTATAAATGTGAGGAATAAATAAAATAAGAGAACAGGATTGGGGATCAGATGAGGAACAAATAACAAAAACTATGTGGGGCTCCTTTCATGCAAGATGGGAAATAAAATCGTGATTTCATCCATCCATGCCATATTTTAATCTGCCTCTCCATCCAAAGCAGTAAATTGTCAGTTATGAATGCAGAACTTGTTTGAGGAACAACAGGCAACATTCTAAGCACAAAATCCCATTGTCTACCTGGTGGCATTCCTGCCAAGTCCTGGGACTATACTGTGAAGTTGAAACAGGCCTCAGTTCAAGACTTGACGAAGACCTGATGAAATGGTGAAAGAAAGCTTGACAAAGGAAAACAACTGAAAAGAAAGAGACGGATTTTCTTCTTTTTTCTTGCTTGAGTTACCTGTCACAGAACCTGTTATTTGGCTGAGTGAGGCCACTGGGCGGGTCCAAAGTGGCATGGAATGGTTTGAACCCTTTCTGATTTTATAAGGTACCAGCCAGAACAGTGCTTTTTTAAAATGAAGCTAGTTAAAAGGACAGACCAGAAGGCATTTTGAGCAACTAAATTGCAAAGGAAGGAATAAAACCTAGGATCTCTCTTCAATTTTCCTTTTCCAATGTCACACCCGCCATTTCAGAGTTAGAAACAATTATCTTTGCTTGTAGGGGGGGGCAGACTAATTCTTAGTTTGCTTTCAGAAGTAAAGGTAAGATGGTTTCTCATCTCAGTTTCTATAGGGAAGTTATCTGGACCAGCATTTGAGTCTTCCTTAATCTGATGATGGGAGATGATTCCCCAAACTTGAATCAGAAACCAGTTTAGGAGAGCTCAGGTTAGGTTCCACATAGTAGGGCTTTATTACTATTATCCTTCTCATCTTTCCTGCTATCTATTCATTTAGCATCTTATGACTCTAACTTTGTTGTTTGTACCTTACGATTTATGTTAATTGTTTTTATTTGGTATACTATTATGATTTAAGTTGATTGCTTTTTTAGTATCCTATGACTATCCCTGTTGTATCATGATTTGTGATTATTGTATTTTATGATTATGATCATGATTTATGTTGCTTGCATGTGAGCTTATGCACACTGAGAGCTTATGCACTAGAGACAAATTCCTTGTGTGTCCAATCACACTCGGCTAATTGTTCTGCTCCGTTCCGCTCCGTTTCGCTCCGTTTCACTCCGTTCCATTCTCAAACCAGCTGGTGGGCAAACCAATCTCTGCCTTCCAGTGAAGGAGAATATCTGGAGACTTCATGGGGTCAGTTAGGTGGCCACCCTTGGTACTTCCATCAGCTCTCTTTATTCACCGTCTTCCAGTATTACTGAGTAACCTTGGTGCTAATGTTTACTGCAGACATTTAGTCCAGTCAGGATGGAAGTAACACATTTTGCTTCTTCCTCTCTTCACATTCATTGCGATATCAGCCACTACAACCATCAGTATCTCTTATCTTGATTCACTTTAAGGTGCTGGACCTGACTCACGGAAGTCAAGGTGAGCATGGTCCTTTGTTGCTTATAGGAAAGAATTGACTGGGAGCCAAATTCAAGCATAGTATTATAATCATCAATGTGGACAGAGCATTTTTGATTGGTCAGAGATGCTTCAAAATGCATGAAAATGTGACGGCTACTTCTGTCTGCAGTTCACTAAAGCATCCATATCTGTTTTCATGGTTGTACTGCTGTAGTAGAAGCCTCCCACAGCAACCCAATCATCTCTGGAAAATATACAGTTGCTTTATTGAGTTGCATATGAGTTCTGAGATTGTGCTTCTGTGCATTGTGATGAACCTCTTCCTGGTTGATTCTGAAATATGTCCCAGCTTGTAAAAGAGAGACTGATCAGTATCAATTGCATTGTGCACTAAGAACACCTGACTGTGCTGGTCTGGAAGGGGCCGTATAATACACAGAAGTGTTATAAGCTTTCTTGGCATTTCCATCAAGAAAGGAGGATGTTAAATCAATTGCAGGCCAAGTTCCCAGCTGGTGGAATTCCGCTTACCTGCTGTTCAAGCAGCAGTTTCAGAAATTCATAGCCGTGTGTGACATGACAAGCATGCAACTGTGTAGCTCCTTACTAATGAGAAAACAGACTCATGGCTGAAGGAGTTTCTCTGCTTGAGTCATTTTCTTTGTGACAGACCTGTTAACACAAGAGACATTCCCTAATATATGATCCGTAGTCATGCAGCAGCTAAAACCATCCAGGTGGTGGAAGGAGCCCTCAGTCAAGAATACCACATCAGAGGAGCAGGTTAGACATCCAAGAGATGTTCTATTCCTAGCAACTGCTAAAGTTCTAGAATAGCATTCTTCTTGGCAGGCCTGAGCATGTCAAACTCATCTTGGGATAGCATGAGCTAGAGCAGTGTTTCTCAAACTTGGCAGCTTTAAGTTGTTTGACTTCAATTTCCAGCATACTAGCTGGGAATTCTGGGAATTGGAAGTCCACACAGCTGCCAACTTTGAGAAATAGTGGAAGGAGAGGCATCTACTCATCTAGGCTTCCATCCAGCCACCTCTCTTCCATGTCTTCTCACATGCAATGATTTAGTCTGTTTGTGCTGCTTTTTCATTCAGGGATAAATGGAAGAAACTGAAAATACTGCCTGTCCTGAGTTGATAGTTGATTATAGGTAGAGTTTTGCATCTTACTTGAGCTATAATAGACTGCTTTTGCTGTCAGAACTTGGGAAAATAATTGTGGAAGTGTGTGGTATTTTAATAATTTTGTCATTTTCATGCCACTTAATTACCTGAATAGTCCAGTCCTCTTTTGTGCTACCCAAGTGGGATGTTGAAAATAGTCAAGGACATTCAAAATTTACAATTCTGGAATAGATTGTTCTGGTTTCTGTTCAGAAAAATGCTCCATTTTTCTGATCTGACTACGAAGTAGACATCTTATTATAGAAGATTTACTTCTGGAAAAGTACTGAGCTATCCCCAAATAGCTAGACTTGCAAATTCCAAAGGGAAGAAAAATACCAGAACTTTCTCAAGGCTAACAAACCATTCAATCCTTCAATAATAAATTTTGTACATGAGCAGAAACATTTTTAAAAACACTGTATCACAGAAGTTGATGGAATGTTCAGATCAGGGGGTGCTAACCGACTGATAATTGAGAATGTATGAGAATTCGATGTTTGTCCTAGTGTTTGATCTTTTGCCTCAGTATAAGAACAGAGAGCTCTCTGTTTTATCAGTTATTTCTATGTGTATTTGCGTATGTTGGTTGTAATTAGTATATTTTGCCATTTTTTCTGCAAGTTGGCTGGTTAGTAACAGCCACCAGACCGTTCTTTCTCAGTGTAGAAAATAGTATTTTTAATGCATTTGTCAGTAATGCAAGCAGTCTTGAACACCGGTTGCCATTGAGGGGATTGGTTGAGCATCAATGCACAAATTAACCATGGAATTGTAGGAAAATAAATTGACATTAAGTACTAAGGAGGAAAATGCTACTTACTGTGGCTCCTTTTGTGTTAGTCATTTTACTGTCTTTTGACGGCAGTTTATAGGCAATATAAACTCAATATGCAGCTTATTTTTTTTCCTGACAATTTCTGAGAAGTAATATAAGCGCACATTACTGCAATGTACTATTAGGCTGTTTTGATGTGAACATAGGAGGGTGCTGTTTGAAATGTGTGGGGGCAGAAATATTACAGGCTGGAGGTGGTACCCATTATCTGGAAAGTGAGCCAATTGCTTACTTAGGGAGTATATTTCCTGTCTGCCTTGGACTAAAAATGTACTGTAGATCTGAAGTAGTTTTAAAAAATAAACATACCAATAAATTATAAAAATGCCTTAACCTAAGATTAAGAGCAATACATATATAAAGCTTCATCTCTTACTATTCCATAGCTTTCTGAAAAAAAGAAAGATATTTGCTATACTTTAGAAGGCAATTAAAAATTGGATTTTGCAGATATCTGGAGGGATTCAGCCTTTAGAGGGTTCCTAATTCTTTGAGCTACTAATATTGTTATTGAAGCTCTTAGCACATGAATCTGAGTAGAAAACAATGTACAGGTTTCTATAGCTGGTCTATAGAATCCAAACTGAACCAGCCAAAAAAGTAATTAAATTATGACAATGTTGGAGGACTGAAGAAAAAATAATAATTTTAGATTCTCTTTTCTCCTGTTTGTCATTTTCTTGCTTTTGTCGAGTTATGCATTTTTACGGCCCACACAATCCCACAAGTGTTAATCAGTTTCAAAGCCTTGAAGTGTGACAGAACAAATTCTATAGCCAGGCATCCTCAGGGACTGCGGTATATGTTAGCTTGCCTTGCAGACATAGGGATAAGAGCAACACTGAAGGGGAAGATGAGATAAACATTGAGATTGGTCTACTTCTGTTAATTGAACTGTTGGGGAAGGGATTCCAGTATCCCCCAAATGTTTTTTTCCTGCTTTTTTAGGCAGCCACCTAAGTGACCTATTAAAATGTATAATTTTTTTCAGCATTATTGGGCAATCTTTGTGACTTAATTTGAAGTTCATGGAATCCTTGAAGACAGAAAGAAAACATAATTTAAAAAAATCTACATGGGTTGTTTTGAAAGAAATGCATTTATTGGTGGTTTTCAAAAGAAAATGGTGAAAGGGAAGGAGAGGGGGAGAAAATTGACAATTCAGCTTTGCAGTTGTTGAAGTCTAGTCCCAGTCCCAGTAGAAGATTGTTATAACTAAACAATAATTGTACCTCTTCCTATTAACTGGACAGAAAGTGGACCTGCAAGTTGGTGTTTGAATGCGGGTTGTAATCACGGGTGGGATTCAATTTTTTTAACAGCCGGTTCTGTGGGCCTGGCTTAGTTGATGGGCATGGCTAACTCAATATCATTCACATCAAGGCACGCATCTCCTCACCTGGCCTCTCATGACTGTGGGGATGCTGCAACAGTCATAAGTGTGAAAAATGGTCATAAGTCACTTTTTTCAGTGCCATTGTAACTTTGAATGGTCACTCCACACAAGCAAAGTACTAGCAAAAGAGGGGAAAAAAACTCCAGAGAAGTTCCTGAGACAGGAAGTCTAGTCCTGCCAAGAATGTAATAAGGGTTAACGGAGAGGCAGTTTCTGTAAGCAACACCAGAATGTTACCTTCCTGCCTTCCGTACAGGATTAGGCCAGTAATTTCTTCTAACATACGGTTCTCCGAACTGCTTAGAATGTTAACAACCGATTCTAGCGAATAGGTGCGAACCTGTAGAATCCCACCCCTGGTTGTAATGTAACAAATTCATGGACTTAACACAGATTGGATGATAATTCTTCACTGTCAGTCATGTTGCTTAGAGTTGGTGGGAACCACATCTCAACATCTGGAAGACCACATGTTGCTCATCTCTGCGTTAAATGACTGCTAGCATTGTTATAAAATCGTTATCTATGTTTGTATAATACAATGACCACACAAATGCTTTAGTTCTAAAGGCTGATTCTTAGTTCTGGGTGTGTGCCACAATGTTGGATCCATGATGCCTGGATGGATCTTCTTTGGTTACATGGGGTTGAAGAAAGGACTTGTCTTTCCCTATGCCAGTTAAAGACAGTTTAAACAAGGTTTTATACAATTTTGGGAGGCCTGAGGTTGGCAAAGATGGGAAGAGGTTGCAGAGTGGGAGGGTGATGTCCTAGTACTGTAAAACCAGGTTTTTGCTTTTAGCTGAGGTGGGGGGAATTTCATAGTAGTGGCTCTTCATGTTACCTGTTAAACTTATTTTAGCACTTATACCAGGATTTTCCAACCTTGGCCATTTCCAGGTTTGTGGATTTCAACTCCCAAAATTCCACAGTCAGTATGGCCATTGCTGAGACTTCTGAGAGTTGGTCCACTCCTATTCAATTTGCTAAGATTAGGAAGCACTGACTTATAAATTACAGGTTCTGGGTATTTCCATCCTCAAAATGGTGGAAAACTGGCACCAGGCTTTATTAATTATTACAAGAGGAGGCACCTGTCACTCTCTGTCAGCTTAATTCACCTCACAGGGTTGTTTTTGTGGGGGAAATAGAAAGGAAAGAGTGTTGGATATGGCTTGCATTATTTGAATTATCTGTAAAGGTGATATAATTGGGATACAATAATAATTCATGGAACAATGTGATGGAGGGTTAAAACTCTTTTTTTCCCTCCAAGTAGTTACTAAATAAATAATTAAAAATTGGAAACTTTTTCCAGATATTTAAAATTGTGCCTTAGCAAAAAACCTAAACATTTAATCCACCTTTAGCAGTAAATATTCTTAAGTCATGGCAAATAAGCATTTCTTCCCTTTTCCTATTGTTGGATGCTTACCCATTAAGGGGAGAAGATAATTGACTTCTGGCTTAGTTTATCTGCCACGTTTTACCATTTTCATATAGCCCAGGCTAGAAAAGTGGAGAGCGAGTGCTTTGTTCCAAACTTTTGTGAGTGATCCTGTTGTAGCAGGAGAAACCCAGCATGAGAACAGAAACAGAAAAAATCTGGCTTCTACTCTTGCCTAAATACGATATTTTGTTATCCCTTGGATTACATTCCAATTTCATGTACATAATTAGGTTGACATTTCAATGTTTCTTGCTAAGTAACATCACCATATATAATCACACCTCTATTTGTTTATGTATATAAATATACTGTGGGAAATTATGTGTTCATATTGCCCACATACCCATGAACATCAAACTTTGGAAAATTATAAAGAGCAGTATGTGCTGGAAATATCTAGCCTAACCCAAGAATCTTATGAAGACATTTTCTTTAAAAAAATAAAAATAAAAGCACACCTAGCCTCTTCTTGGGGTTGCTTAATTGTTGCTGATAGAAGAACACTCTGTGCATCAACTAAAATAAATATAAGAGAAAGGTAGTCTAGCTACCATATGGCATAATTAGTAATTTCATTCTATAATCTACCAACACTGCATCCTGTACAGATAGATACTTCTTGAATGTGGGGTCTTTTTTCCTATATGTTTTAGGCTCAAAATGAAACCTATAATTTATGGTTGGTGGGCCAACCCACTAGAGTTTTACTTTTAGGTATACATCTCTCCAACCCATCTGCCTTACAGACCATGTAATGCATATGTATCTTCTTTCTTTATGCCTAGACTGGCTAGGGTGGTGTGTGGCCTGCTGTCTACTCACAGAGCTGCGTTATAATGGCTGCATTTGATGATCTCATTGCCCTTTCCGATCACTTTCTGATCATATTCCTTGCATTTGGGCAGATAGTCCTCTGACCTTCTGATCGGGAAACTTTCCGAGCAGATTCCAGAGGTTTCTTCCCTGCAATCTGACTCCAGACTAAGAGAGTGAGACATTGATCTGTGGCTTCTTTCTTTCTAGCATCTGGTTTGCATTGTGAACTCCGCCGCCCCTCGAGCCAAGGGCATCTGCTGAAAATCTAAAATTAACAGTGTATGTTGATCTAGTTAGCTGGGCTTGGCGACTGCAGCCTTCTGGGCTGGCTCCAGAGCTGACTCAGTTCTACTCGAGGCATTCTTCTCAGATATTTGTGAAAGTGTGATTAGGCTCACATCTAGGGTAGCAATGCTCCCTTGAGTCTCATTTTTGTAGTTCTAATAGAGGAGTGTGTTTCTCCAACTGTTTGCTGCTAGCTGCTTGGCTTTACTTTTAAGGCCGGGATCAGCTCTTTCAGCATTCATAGTTGGGCAGGAAGAATAGGGCTCTTCCTTTTATGCTACTCCTTTGGCACATGCCTCAACGTATTATGAGATGGACCACGGAATTTACTATGTAAAACAGCATTCCTGTGGCATCCCACAATTGAACTCTAGGATAAGGGGGAGACCATGTTACTCATTTATTCTGGCATGGCAAAACAAGAACAGATTTAGGGCACATACTAGATGAAGTGAACAGTAATTCCCCCAAATCTTGTAGAACTTGGTCAAAACGAAAGTTTCTTCTGTGATCTCAGATATGAGACTTATGAAGAAAAGGAAGGCAAAGTGACTTCAGAGATGCCCTAGGCCAGGATTGTCAAACTGGATTTCTTCGGATCAGCATTGTAGTTCTCGTCTGTGGGCCAGTGGAGGGGTGGGGTGGGGTGAGCAGATGGGGGCGACTGCATGTGGCTCCCCTGCACCTCGTTTTCACCCTCCATGGCCTCCTGTAGCACTCTGCAGGCCAAAAACGAGCCACGTGGCCCGTTTTGGGGTGTTTTTCATCTGTTTTGGGCCCATTTTTCAGCCCCATTTCAACCCAGTTTTCGGCTCAATTTCAGCCAACAGAGAGCTGCAGGAGGCCAAGAAGGATGAAAATGAGGTGCGGGTGGGGGGATGCACATGGCCTGTTTTAGTTGCCAGAGGCACCTCAGGTCAGTCCCTTGATATTTCTAGGCTGGCCCCCATGGGCTGGATTTAAGTACCTCATGGGCTGGATTTACATACCCCGTGGGCTGGATAGGGCCAGCATGCTTCGAGTTTCCACCCCTGCCCTAGGCCTAAGTTCAACAGTACTAGCATTTGCTTTAAACCTGTTCTTTTTTTTTTGTAATAAAAGTTTTATTTAAGTTTTCACAAAACATACAAATACAAATAAAATATCTTTTTTTGAGAACAGCGTGGCTTATCATTTCTACATACAGACATGAACTCAATACATATTTATCTTATACATTCTAATCCATATCTTATAACTATTTTCACAATTTTTTCAATAGCTTTTCCCTTTCTTTACTTCCTATAGCCTTATTTTAAATTATCTCATTCCTTTCTTAATTCAATTACATATCTTTTTCTAATTTTTAAATTTTTTCTAATGTTTTTATACTTTTGTCTGTCCTGTTTACAATTTCATATTATCTTTTCTCTTAAAACAATTTTTCCCCTGTAATTACTAGACTGGAGTGAAACACCTTTGTATCTTTTTTTCAAATCTTATTTAAAAATTTAAGTTACATCCTTACAGTTATAACATTCATTTTCTAACCTCTATTTTATAACACATACCTATTTTCAATCGAATTCTGCTTGGTACATTCCCTTAAAATACACACTACATTCTTAAATGAAAAAAGTATATATGTATATATATGTGTGTATATATGTATAACAATAGTAAATTGAATAATTATTCTATTCAAGTACAGCTCTGACATTAATATTAATAACCATCTTTTACATTTCTATTTCTTTTAACAAACATTACCTAGTAATATCAGTTGTCCACTTTAATCATGTATATTTCATATTTTATTTATTACTGTCTTTAAATAAAAAACCAAATAATAGTTATTAACAGTAGTCAATAAAGTTATTATTATTATTATTCAAATTCACCTTATCAACTGATAAAAATCTTCCATGTTTCTTTTCAGTTTTTTTTAAACATTCTTTTTAAATCATTGAGAGCCTTATTCTCTTTACAAACAAATATTCCACTACACATCAATAGAATTTTTTTCTATCACTTTAATCATCTAACATATTATATAACAATGCTATCCCATGCACCTTTGCAGAATCCTCTCAAGTTAAATTTTAACCATTGTCTCTGTGTCTTTTAAATAGGTTTATACCTTTAATTCTTGTACGTTTTTCCTGTACCTCTATATCTTGTTTCTGTCTTTTGTAGCTTCTTTTCCTTTCCCTGTTCCCTCTCTTCTTCTCCCTCCCCTTTTTATTCCCTTTTCTATCTGATTGTTGTTTGCATAAATCCTGTTACTGCCCTTTAGGCCTTCTGCTATAGAAAATAATAATTGCAGTTCAGGTTTCAACTGTGGAGAACTTTGCGCTCTCTGCTTGGATGTTTTCTTGCAGACATTTCATTACCCAACAAGGTAATAGCATCAATGAAGATGTTATCTATTTGGGTAATGAAATATCTGCAGAAAAACATCCAAGCTCAGAGAGCACCAAGGACATAAAATACTTCATCATCACTGCTTCTGCCCTTATATTATTTATTAAAAACATCTATATGTAATGTTTCCAATAATATTGAGGTATTTTGACAGCAATCATAAAACAAATAAATCAGATAATGTAAGATAGATACCACAACAATACATTGGGGGAAAATGCCTCTGCCATTCATATAGAGAAGATCTGAATGAAAAGGTGAGACTTATGTTCCCCAGCCGCCAAAGCAACCAATCTTTTCTGCTTTCTTTTCTGCCGATAGAAAAATAGCAAGCAAAGTCAGGTCATCAGATATTTGAAGATTGAAGGGGAATATCCCTGTTGACTCAGATGTTTATGACATTCATAACATAATGAAATCATGCATTTATTTGTCTGATAAATATACACCATCCCTGTATGAATGAAAATGGAATTTACTTTGCTAGTCTGTACTTATTTTTTTTTTATCATTGGGACTCTCTTCCCCACCCCTTCCTCCCCCTCCAATCACAACATTGGCTAGGTCCTTAGTCCGCTCCCTTAGAGGAACTAAGATCTGTGGGATTTAAGTAGCTGGGAATTTGTATTTACAGAACCAAGTTGAAAAGAATCCAAGTGGCTTGATTTGAATAATTTTGAATTACTGACCATTATGCACATTATATGTTGTGGGGGGTTAAGGTACAAAAGAATATGTACTACTTTAAGATAAATCCACTAATAGGAAGACTATTAAACTAATTGCACAAACTGAAAGATGGAATAGATGATACACAATAAACTCTGGTATTACAGGTATCTGTCTATTCATTAGTTTAGCAACTGTTCAAAGTTGGAAAGGAACAACTTGTAACACCTGGCTCAACACAGCTGGCTCGCCCATCGACTTGCTGCAGCTGACTTGCCCTGACCAACACAACATAGGAGAACTCTATGTAGCTAGTTCGCCATAGGACAATTCCAGTGTAGGATAACTCAGTGCAAAATAACTGTACTGTTTCTTCAACATTATTTTAATTCTTGTCATTCACATTTCATTTTGTCCCTCCTTTAGCCTCCTTTCTTTAATGATTCTATTCTACCATTTCTTTGTTATTTCTTTGATAATATTGGAGAAATGGTGGAATAGAATCATCAAAGAAAGTATGCTAATGGAGGGACAAAATGAGATGTGAATGACAAAAATTAAAATCATGTTCAAGAAACAGTGGCAGATAACAATACAGTTTTCTCACATTGAATTATTCTGCATTGAAATGTCCCACAGCAAGTTGTCCCATGTTGAGTTGGCCTAGATCTGTTCAAAGCAACAATAGCACTGAAATAAGTGACTTACAACTGGTACTCACACATCTGATCTTCGCAGCATCCCCAGGGTCATGTGATCAAAATTTGGGTGCTTAGCAACTAGCATGTATTTATGATGGTTGCAGCATCCTGTGGTCAGATGATCACTATTTGCAACCTTTCCAGTCTGTTTTGGACAAGCAAAGTCAGTTGAGGAAGCCAGATCCACTTAAGACTTCATGATTCACTTACAACTATGGCAAAAAGGGTTGCAAAATTTAGTACAACTTACTTAACTGCCCTGCTTAGCAAGGAAAGTTCTGGTTACAATTGTGGTTGTAAGTCGAGGACTATCTGTAGATGAGAAGCAAGTTCCTGATTATTTTAAAATGTGACAGGATTTTCCTCCTGCAAAAGTTACATTATTTTCCACTTACTTTTCTATTATTGAATTCTCTATTAAGGGTAAGACTTGAATGCTGAAAATTAGGCATCTCGATGCCATTTTATCCAGGTGTTCAGAGTATGAGTCCTTATTAAAATACCCTTCATTGAGCAACTGAATTCCACTGAGCTTATTCATTCTGAGTAATTGGCATCGTTTTATTTAAGAAGGCCTTTCTCATTTGCCAAAATCCTCCCTAGTTAGGAGGCAGTGTAATAGGAAGGGGTGTGTGTGTGTGTGTGTGTGTCTGTCAAAATAAGTTACTTTCATCTGTTAAATTCCCTCTGATATCCCTGCATCACAAGACATACATCTCTGGGGCACTCGGAAACCTAAAAGTGCAGCCACTGGCTCCAAAATTTACTTGCTTCGATTTTGTTTTAAATGTTACCAAATCCTGTTCTGGGATTTGGCCAGTCAAGGGTTTTTAAATGGAGAATGGTAGCTTAATTAAATAATCGTAATAGGGAAGAAAATAAATGACCACCTGCTGAGAATAATTTTATATTCTAATTTACAGAGGTTATTACTTCCACTGCAAAAAACATAAAAATGTACATGCAATTTGACATTGTTCCAAATAATATTATATTATTTGACAAATTGTTGAGTGGCATACAGGAAAGCAGATTTCTTTTCAAATCCTCCAAACAGTAAAAGGAGAAGCTTTGTTGACTGTGCAAGACTAAAAAAATTAGATCCGTAATTTGAGTTTTGCTGCATTGAAAGAAATGAAAGGAGAAAAGGAATCATTTTTACTTGGTGCTTTCACAAACTATTTCTAAACATTAAATTACACCAAAAGGGCAAGTCCATATTTCTGAATGTACAAAAATGTTCAGTTGCTTAATATTTTGCAAAAAGGCAAAGCAATGACATTTCAACTCTAAAACCAACTTCTTCTCAAGATAAGGAATAATCAGAGGTGCTTTAGGGACTGAGTAAAATGTCTATCTACAGTGGGAAAACTATACCAATGAAGACAATTTATTTGCATGCCTCTCTTGATTTATTTTCCCAGACCTTCCATTCTGAGAGAAACTGCTTCATATTCCCCCTGAAAAGCAGCTGCAACATACTGTCCTTCCATGCTTCATCCCATCTCAACTCAGACGTGCACTATAGAATGCAAATAGATTACAAGTTTTTTTAGAGAACCATATATTTTATATTTGTTTATTTATATCCAGCCTTCATTATTTTTATAAAGTTGGCAAATATGCATAATATTTCTTCCTTCTCCTATTTTGCCCACAACAACAACTCTGTAAGGTGAATTGGGCTGAGAATGAGTGACTGGCCCAAAGTCACTCAGTCAACTTTCATGGTTAAGACAGGATTAGAACTCCCAGTTTCCCAGTTTCTAGGCCAACACCTTAAACACTACATCAAACTAAAATATTTGAGATTATATTTATCTATCCTCTCTCTCTCCCCCTTTCCCTCCCTCCCTCCCTCCTCTGTCTATCTCTCTGTCTCTCTGTAATGCCCACCTCACTCTCAGATAATTGATTTAAATAATACACAAACACACGGGATTCCACATATATAGCGGACCTATATATGATAAACATTAGTGGAGCTAAATTAGATAAATAAATTTATCGATACTGCAAACAAGAATAAGAAAAATACATCAGAAGCAAAACATTATCTAGTGAGATAATCCGTTTTTTGGATGATAAGAACATATAAAAAGTTTTTAAAAGATTAGAGGGGAGGTTAAACAAAAAGAGAGGATATATTTGGCAAGTAAAGGTGTGCAGATGTTTTAATGTCAAAATGTTCCAGTCCTGTTTGTTCTGATCTCACCAGAAGTCTTCTGACATCAAAATGGCTATTCCAAATTCTCCAGAAGTAATCTGACCTTAAAACAGGATGCTCTGACTGCCAAGTAGAGGTTAGAATGGCCTGTTTCAAAGTTGGACCATTTCCAATAAGCTTGTAAGGTTGGAACAGTCTATCTGACTTTGAAACAAAATGTTTAGATATTGGAACACTTTGACCCTGCAATATACTCTGCTTACAAAGGTGATACAAATAATCTGACCAACTGTAGACCTCCATTAAACTTTTAAGTGTAATTCCTTATGTGTATGGCACCTATGGATAAAACTGAATACCTGGGCTATTGAGGAGAACAGGATTCCAAGGGGTTAGATCAACAATTAATCACTCCTGATGTTAACAATTACTTACTGACATATGCATGGCATAGCTATGTTCTAAATTTATATGATGAGCGTGTTGGTTTTTGAGCAGCATTTGACCTGATTTGAAGAAATAGGTTAGTGGTAATTGTTATATATGATCAAATTTTGCCAAAGAGTGGAGTCAGCTAATATTGGCTCATTGGCCCAGCTGCTGGCGGGAAAAACAAAGTCCCGTCACTGGCTGAAGCTTTGGACAGAGCCGGCTATAAAAGCCGGTGCCTGCCACGGTTGAGCAGCTTTTTCAAACTGATTTAAAATAAAGACTGCTTACCAGTCCTGCTGTGTCCTGCCTCTCCTTTCCCATGTGGACCCATCTAACACTGGCGATGAAGGTGGGATCCTGAACTGCGGAGAGAACAAAGGACACCTCATGGGTTTCGGACGCCATTTCTACCGGGCTGCGCCACCAAGAACAATCGCAACCACCAGATGACATGGCACAGTGCACAACCAGCCTGGCCCACTGCCTGATGGCCATCCCCTACGATCCCGCTAAGGAGAAATGGCCTGCACCTGGAGGTCAATGGACTCCAAGCAGCCCCTGATGCGCAGAAAAGGGCACTCTTTCTAACATACTGCAACATAGAAATCTATGAAATGGCCAATGCTCTGGTCACGAATGATCTACAGACCGTGTCTGGGGACGAACTCCAGCATGACCTCTGGAGTCACTATGGCCCGTTTCTGTCCTATCTGGCCAGCCACTACGACTTTTACATGCGGAGCCAGAGAGAAGGAGAGATGATCAACTCGGTCATGGCAGATCTATGGAGAATCGCAAAGAACTACAGATCCCCAGACATTGAGAGGATGATCTGGGACCGGATCATCCTAGGAGAAAAGGATCCTGCACTACAAAAGAAACTCCTGGCCCGCGAGGATGTCTCCTTCCAAGAAGCCATCGACGAGGCCAGAGCTGCCGAATCGTCCGACAACTCGGCGGCATGGATCCAAGGGATTGGGAAAGTCCACACAACCGGGACCGATTGCCTGCCATGGCCCAGCAAGTCTGCCTCCGAGACCAGTGATGACGATGGCGGTGGAGACATATATAAGCTCGGTTCGGTAAGCCAGGTGGGAAAATGGGAACCCGAGAGTGCAGCGGCTGCAGTGGAAACCACCACCGATCACCATATGCCAGAGATGTGAGCGTAGAGGTGACATTGCGGTGGTATGTCATGCAACACAACTGACGAGCAAGCAAGGCCGACGAGCTACGTTGCCTGAGAAACAACATGGCCACCAAAAGGGGGGGCAGAAGAACCCTGGCGGGAGATTCAAAAAGAGGGAAGAGGCGAGGGAAGAAGAAGCCCATTTCATGTTCTTGGGCTATGCGCAGACCAGAATGAGATGTAACAATGCCTTTGAAGCAAACAAAATAATGGCCACGGTCGGAATCGAGGGCAAGCCTTGCCATATGGAAGCGGACTCAGGGTCCTACATATCAATGATATCATGGAACACCCTTAAAAAACTCATACCTAAGCAACGACACAACCAATTGGAACCACAAGCCATTATTTTGAGAGACTACCAGGGCCGCCACATACTGGTCCTGGGAAAAAAGACTGCATATGTGAAGTATGGCACCTTCAGCGGAAGACTTCCACTCATGATAGTAGACTGGAGCCTACCCAGTCTGCTCAGCAGAGAATGGTTCCCACCACTCCAAATAAGTGTTGTCAGCATCCACACAACAGAGACCTCCCCCCCAGACCGACGGAAGACATCGCGGAGTTGGAATGGGAGTTCAGCGACGTTTTTGAGAACAAACTGGCAAGTACACGAGGACCCCTATATCATTTAATTTAGATGCCAACATTGCACTGGTCCATCTCAAGCCGCGGCGAGTCCCGTTCGCCCTCCGACCAAAAGTCAACAAATTAATAACCCAAGGGGCCCTAGAACCGGTGGACCATGCTAAATGGGAAACTCCAATTGTGATCCCAGTTAAACCAGACGGGTCGATAAGAATCTGTGCTGACTATAAAACAACCCTGAATAAAGCTTGTCAACAAAACGCCTACCCAGTGCCCGTAGTCCAGCACCTTCTACACTCCCTGGGCCAGGGGACTGTATTAGCTAAATTGGACTTGGCCCAGGCCACTGCCCAGGTCATCAGCAACTGCCCATTGACGAGGCTACTGCTGAGGCGCAAACCATCGTCATTCATAGGGGGGCATTCAAGTGCAAGAGACTCCAATTCGTTGTAAGCATAGCCCCAGGCCTGTTCCAGAGTATCAGGGAATGGTTGCTGCACAACATCCCCGGAGTCATACCATACTTCGACAATGTAATCGTCTCAGCCACCAGCAGGGACCAATTGATGGAGTGGCTAAGGGCGGTCCTGGGAACATTCCAAGAGGCAGGATTGAAATTAAAGAGAAACAAATGCCACATAGCACTTCCGTAAGTAGAATTTTTGGGGTTCCTAATTGACGTCGCTGGCATTAGACCCACAAACAGGAAGCTTAAAGCTACATGGGAAGCCCCTACACCACAAAACAAAGCGGAGCTGCAAGCATTCCTAGGGTTGCTGAACTTTTACAATGTGTTTCTGTCACAGAAAGTGACCATCGTGGAACCACTCTACAGGCTGCTCGATAAGACGGTGAGCTGGACTTGGGGACAGCGCGAGGCCAAAGCATTCAAAAAATAAAAAGCATTTTAACATCGGACAGCGCTCTCATCCAATACAGCGAGATGCTACCACTAACACTAACCTGCAACACCTCCCCCTATGGCATCGGAGCGGTCCTCAGTCACAAACTACCCAAAGGGACTGAAGCCCCCATCACTTATTTTTCAAAGGCATTATCAAAAATGCAAAGAAATTACAGCTAGATCGACAAGGAAGCACTTGCCGCAGTCGCAGAGGTAAAGTGCTTCCATGAGTATCTGTACAGCAGGCAGTTCGACCTCATCATCAATCATAAACCCTTACTGGGCATCCTCGCCGGCGACAAACCCACACCAAACATCCTGTCACCCAGGATGTTGAGATGGACAGTATTCTTGGTGGCATATAGCTACACTTTAACCTGCTAGCCAGGGAAAGACATTGCCCATGCCGACACACTCAGCCGTTGCCCCCTCCCAGACACAGCCGAAGACTCAGCACCATCCACGACAGTTCTGCTAATAAAGAACATACGGTCCAGAATGATGATGTCCTAAGAGATTGCGAGGCTCACTTCTTGTGACAAAACTATGGTGCGGATTTCAAACTGGGTGTGGAGGCGATGGCCTGAAGCAACACAGGGGGAGAAATACAAACTATACCAAAATAGGCAAGCTGAGCTGTCAGTACTAAAGGGTTGTCTACTGTGGGGGGGACCAGGTAGTTATCCCCACCCCCATTAAGATATAAGATATTAAAAATGCTTCATGTATGGTGGCCGGGGATGGACAAGAAGATAGAAACCTGGGTCGCCACTTACACTCCCTGCCAAGAATCCAGGCCAGCACCCCTGGCTGTGAGACCCAGAAAATGGGAGACACCTACAACACCATGGGCCAGAATACATGCTGAGCCCTGCCAGGGACAGACATTTCTTATAGTCATCGACATATTCCAAGTGGCTGGAAATAATTTTAATGAAATCCACCACATCAGAGGCAACAATAAAAGTACTCAGGTGCCTATTCGCCACCTATGGGCTACCAGACATCCTTGTCTCAGACAATGGGCCACAGTTCACCTCAAAACCGTTCGAGGTCTTCCTAGCTGAACTGGAGATCAGACACACGCTATCAACACCTGCTCAGCCGGCCACGAATGGCCAAGCAGAGATAATGGTTCAATCCACTAAGGAAATGCTCCAGAGAATGGGCCAAGGGGACTGGCAGGAGAGGATTGACAGAACGCTCCTTGCCCAGCACATTACACCCCACACTACAACACATTGCAGCCTAGAAGAACTGTTAATGGGTCATAGGCTGCTGACTGTACTAGACCGGGTCCATCCCAACTACAGCACAGAAACACCCCTGGACTTCACAGGGAAATGCAGACAATTCACCATAGGGGACCCAATTACACGGGGGGACCAACGTGGGTGCCAGCTAGGTTAATCGAAAGCACAGGGTCCCGGTCCTACAGAGTAGAGACAGAGGAAGGGAAGCTATGGGAGCGATACATTGGTCAGCTACAAGGCCGGGTCCCAAACATGGACAACCAGCCAAACACCCAACACGCAATAACTGAACAACACAGATCACAAACACCAACCCTGCAGACACAAATCCTCAAACAACAACGGCAGAGACACTTATCTTGTGAAGAGGGACTCCCGCGGTGTCCTGAGGCCTCAGGCTTGATGGTCCCTGCCACGCCAGTAACAAGTTTTGAAACGGTTCCACTGGTGGGGACCAGAGTGGCAGCAGACCTGTCCGCTCAGGCTGCCACCCCAGGAACAAGTGAGATGCGTAGGTCCAGTCTCACCCACCGAAGCCCCACCTACTTACGTGATTACGTACAGTAGGCGAGTGCCGATTGGAGGAACACTAGAAGGGGAGAGGTGTTATATATGACCAAATATGGCCAAAGAGTGGAGTCGGCTAATAGACTCCACCCATTGGCCCAGCCGCTGAAGGGAAAAACGAAGTCCTATCAGTGGCTGAAGCTTTGGATAGCGGTTGAGTGGCTTTTTCGAACTGATTTAAAATAAAGACTGCTTACCAGTCCTGCTATGTCCTGCCTCTCATTTCCCGTGCAGACCCATCTAACAGTAATTGTAACTCCTTGAGAGATAGGCACCTCCCATTTCCTATATGTTTTATGAGAAAATGAGTTTACAAATGATGTGCAGTTTCCAGGAGACCTTTCTAACTACATTGTTTTTTTGGAGGGTGGTGAAGTAAGATTTTATATTAGCTCCACATATATTTTTAAATATATACTCTACATAAATTTAACGTAGTAAGCTGCCCATGGTCACTTCAAAGTGAAATGGGCAGCAAACAAATGTAATAAATTAATAAACTCACTAGTAAAAATATGGATATTCATGCCCCTAAATTAGCAGAAAGAAAAATTCCAGGCTTTTTCATTTGTGGCTGATGCAGTAATGCTTTCATAAACAAGTTAGCATGAAAAAGAAATAAAAACTCTTGCCAAACTTAACATTTTATCATAAATTATGAAAAAAAATCAAAACTTTTAATGCTTCCCAACATCAAACAAAGGCACAAATGGAGAATTAATAACCATACAAGTTATTCAGGGTAAGTACCATATCTAGCGGTTACTTTTCCAGAGCAATAGGAAATGAAAGGCTCAAATTACACATGCTGCTTTGAAGGCACAGAGGAGTGCCACAGCCATTCTAAGATTTTAGAGAAAACAAGGTGAGAAATTTGTTTTGGCAGTGATTAAACCATTTCAGGCCAAAAGATTAGTGCAAAGGATGTATGCAATGCAGCTGGGTCCATCCTCATATTTTACAACCTATCAACAGATTCAATTAGCTTTCTTTAGGGCCACAGTAGTGTAGAAAGTTAGCACCCACCTCACAGAAGAATGAAATATTTTGGGAAATATTACAAAGACAGAATATTATATTTCCCTAAATGCAAAATGGAGAAACATGTTTTTTAGAGGCGGAAAGCAGCCCCCACCTTTTCTTAACAGCCCACAGCAGATGTCAGCACTTAAGAGATAAAGAGCTTATTGAAAGAAGACAAGTATCTAGATAATTCTATTCATAAGCAAATATCCCCACCCAAGAGCCAAAATAAGACGAAAACCATTAAGGAATTGCACCACCCCCAGAGCAGTCTAGACTACAACCAAAGTTGGGAGCTCAGACAAACACCCACCTGTAGGATTTGCATTTCCCCTTTTGCCTAGAGAGCCAGCTATGACCTCTACATAACAGTGGTGGGATTCAAATAGTTTTACCACCAATTTGGTGGTCGTGCTTTGCCTAACGCGCACAGCTTTCCCCACACCAGCTGAGACCTGCAGCGCCAATCAGCTGAGAGGATAAAGAAGAGAAAAGCGCATGGGCAGGAGGGAGGGCTGATCCTGTGCTTTTCTCTTCTTTTTCCTCTCAGCTGATTGTTGCTGGTCCAAACTGGTAGCATACCACCACTGCTATATAACCCCTATATGATCCCATAGCAAATCTGACAACAGCCAATAGAATACATGTTCTTGCACAGGAACAGGCAGCTCAAGTGCAAAGCCCAAAGAAGATATAAAATCCCTTCACTCTCAACTCAATTTTGTCAGCTGCACCAGAACCATGTGCTTGGTGGTTCTGTTTATCATTAAACCTTCTTTCCAATCACCCTCCATGTTTCTAATATCTTTCTCCCAGCTTGGAACTGAACCAGAAAGATATTTCTTTCCACAATAGGTAGCCCAAGGTGAATAATGGGATCCTAGGCTGGAAGCAGGTTTGCCAATGTTGGTCTAGAATACTAACTTGGATTAAAGATAACTTTAAACCCCAATGGACAATTCCTGCTGTTGTGGATAAATATAGACAACTGGCAATTAGTTTGCGCACAAAAGCCCATTACCTCTGGCTTCTCACCTGTATCACTAAGCCAACCGGGATATGAAGATACCATGAGAATGGTTAAAGAAAGGATGGCTGATGTGGAGCACCAGAAGAAACTGGCCCATACTTCTGTTGCTCATTAGGTGGATGGTACTGATGATGGCCTGGCCAATTATTTCCAAAAATCTTACTATTTTTGTTTTTTAATAGAAACACAGATGGGCCTTTTCAAGGGCCCTCATTCATGTTTTCCGCTCTGCTATCTTGGAAGGCAGATATAAGAGGATTTCATGAATAAAAAAACTCTGTTGGTGTAGAAAGAGAATACATGGCCCACATTCTTTCTATGAGCAAACTAGATAGCTAAGGGTAACTCTCACTTATTTAAAGCTTGAAAGGGCAGTGCACACAATTTTATCTGTTGCTGAAGGATGCAACCCTAAAAAATTCTGCTCTAAAGCCATATGAAAGCATACCTGCCTTATGGAAAAAAAATACATACGGCTTTGCAAAGCAAAATTTCATATTTTATCCCACTTTTATATTGTGTGCCATAAAAAAATTACTCCCTTTTTTACTGTCCTATGCATCCAGTAACATTTTACCATGTAGCAAATAAAGTAAATTATATAGGTAACAGATTTGGTAGATTTAATAAACTAGATTAATTAAATTAACAGGCTTTATCTATTTATATAAAAGCGAAATACCACTCATGCATCATCACAAAATCCCCAGAAGCGTAAAGCCTACAAACTTGAAATTTGGCACATATGTTCCTCTTGGCTTCTAGGTGCTCACTAAGAAAGGATTTTTCAAAATGACCATCAGAGCATTAGTATTTTGCATATTATTATTAACACGCTCTGATGCTAAGCAGTTCTACTCCCACTCCACACCTGAAAAATCTGTTCCAAATGCAAAACACAAGCAGAGGAATTTCAGTTTTAGTTTCACAGCACCAAGCAGCTTTAGTACAGAAAAGTTGAGCTAAGCCCAGGCTCCTTGCTATCTCCTTCTTGCTCACACAGCAAAAATACTGTTTCAGTTTCCAAACAGCCCTCAACTCTCACACACTGAGAGGATATAGCCAAATCAATACCAATGGATGCTGGTAGGCATTCCTTATTTTCCTCCCTCAAAACTAAGCCTGATCACATATTTTCGTAGCGAAGCACGGGTGTCGAGCTAGTAGTTTATAATTTGTTATGCTATTTTAGAATTACCCATTTTATACATGCAAGGGTATTTTGATTTTTTTCCCCCTTTTGAAGTAGTCACGGACCTTAATAAAAGTTGTTATGTTCTGAAAAGTTTTGAAAGTAAAGATAAAGATTAACTCAAGTTGAGCTTGCCTTCGGGTGTCTGTATGGCCACATAAGTGCGGTTTTCTTGGCAATTGGACAGAACAGAAGTGGTTGTCAGGTTCCCCTTTTGAGATCCTTTTCCAGGCTAGCACATTGCTCTAATATTTCCCCATAAGGCTCCCATCCAATACTAGCCAGGCCCAGACTCTGCTTAGCTTCTGAGCTGAAACAAACACGGTTGGGGTTTTCCACTACTTCAGGTGCACGTGGTACAAGATACTTCTCAACTTGCAACCATTCATTTAGCGACCAGTGTTACAACAGCACTGAAAAAAAGTGACTTGCAACCAAATCCTTGCATTTAACATCCATTGCAGCATTCCCATGGTCACATGATCAAAATTTGAGCATTTGGCAACCAGCATGGATTTACAATGGTTGCAGCATCCCGAGGTCATGCAACTGTCGTTTAAGACCTTCCTAGCTGGCTTTTGGCGAGCAAAGTTAATGGGGGAAGCTGGAGCCTCTTAATGACAGCATGATTCACTTGGTAATTGCAGTGATTCACTTAAAAACTGTAGCATAAAATTGGGCACAACTGACAATTGCTTTGCTTAGCAGTGGAAATTCTGGTCCTAACTGTGATAGTAAGTTGAGTTCTATCTGTATTGTATGAATGCTTTCAATAAATAAGTGAATACTTGAACTGATATTTTCAGGAAAGGATCTGAAGAACAAAGGCAAACTGTTAACAAAACATAAAGGTTGAAGGTGGTGCAATATATACCTTTCTATTAAACCTTCCTTCTGAAAGTAATCTTTTGTTGTCTGTAATCATAGTACGGTAGGTGGAGGGATTTCTCCCCCTTCTTTTTGTATTTTCCTCCCTCTTAGCAGCACCTAGCTGTTCTGGATCATTCAAAGAAGACACATCTGATTCAGTTAAGCTGCTAGCAAACAATTATGAATCTGAAGTGTTGAATCCCTCTCCATTAGTCGATGCTATAATGCTGCAAGACTGAAATATATTTTTCTTGAGCATAGAAGAGACAATTGCTCAAGGAATTGTTACAAAAGGGATTCTGGTAAAACATTGCTGGATGAGTTGGGCTGGGAAAAATATAAAAGCCTTGTGAATGACTATTGTATATTACAGTGTCAAGATAAAAGCGCTTGTGTTGATTGACTCCAGAAAAAGCACCTGGGTGTAATGACTGTTACTTTGATGAAAGCGTCAATTCATGATGTTGTGAAAATATATTGCACCGATTCTATGTTTGGAATCATCCAGAAAAGAAAATCACATAGTAAACATCGTAATATTTTTATATAGCTTCATAGTCATATCATTAAATGTCGTACCTTATGATTCTCGACTCTGGACGAATGTATCTTTTCTTTTATGTATACTGAGAGTATTTACACTAAGACAAATTCCTTGTGTGTCCAATCACACTTGGCCAATAAAGTATTCTATTCTATTCTATTCTATTCTATTCTATTCATAGTCCCATCATATTTGGAAAGCTGCATTTGAGACACAAAACCTGAAAAGCAACATTATGGAATTGGATAAAATAATCCCTCAAAAGGCAACCAGCATGACTCAGGATCTGGAGTATCCATTCTGTAAGAAAAGGTTATCTGGTGCTTTTTATCTTAGAAAAGCAATGGACAGGTGTTCTAGAACAGGCGTCCCCAACCCCCAGGTCACAGCCCACTACCGTGCTTGCACAAGTCAACCTGTGTGCATATGTGCTGGCCCACCATTCTCAAAAGGGCTGTGTGCTCATATGCATGCTGGGCAACCAAGCCACAAAGTTTGGGGCCTGCAGTTCTAGAATTCTGAATCATATGATAAAGTTAAATGGAAAATTCAAGAAAAATAAAAGGAAGTGTCTCCTTAGAATTACCTGACCAAAGTTGTGGTGCATTGGAGGATATAATAAGTGAGACTAAGGGCAGGGGAAACCCTCCTTCAGTCTCATCCTTTTCATTCAATGGAATGAATTATGCTTGTAAAAGCTCCAGATGACACACACACACACACACACACACACACACACACGGCTTTGGCTAGTAAAAGAGGACACCATTATTGGTGGGTCAGTGAGGCCACATACAAGTGAAGCTCTGCTTCTGGGGCCTGACATATTTCCCTTTGGAAAAGTAAAAGATGGTGAACACAGAATGCAAGTGGCTGTGGCAGGTGACATTCAAGGTGTCATGGTTTAGATTAAGATGACTGACTGATGGATTCCTATTCCTGTCATAGTACACAGTTCAGATATGTTCTTTCCTTTGACGGGATATAATGATAGCTGTGAAATTGAATAGCTTTAAAAGGAATCACACAGGTTTTTGAGGGATCAGGTCAGATGTCAAAGTTGCATCCAGTAATAATACCAATTGTCCTTTCAATATCAATTTTATTGATTGATTTATATTGCTGCACATCTCAGCAAGTAACTCTGGATGGTGAACAATCTTAAAATAGTCCTTGACTTAAGAATGGCTGCTTAGTGACCATTTATGACATACACACCCCATTTCAAAAGGTATTACAACCCCCCATGGTCACCTGATCACATTTTGGGTACTTGGCAACCAACCCACATTTACACCAGTTTGCAGCATTCCGAGGCTACATGACTGTAATTTTTTGCATTTTTTGCCAAAAATCATTGTTTACTTCCAGTTTTCAGCAAAAACACCTCGTAGAAAGCCATGGATTTGTTTAACGGCCATAGCGGTTACTTGATGACTATAGCATTTGCTTAATGACTGCTGCAAAAAATATATATATAAAAATGGGTCCAGTGGCATGGTAAGTCACTTTATGACTATCGCCACTTACAACCAGGGAGGCTCCATTATGGCTGTAAGTTGAGGACTAAAACTGTAAAACTAAATTTCCACCACACATACCAAAAATTAAAATTGCACAATTGCTGAATGGGGTTTGTTGCCTACATCTTTCCTGTAAATATCTGCCTGGCCCTTTTGAGAATAGAACGTTGGGCAAAGCCCGGTTCACCAGGACTTTTCTTACATGCAGAATGTTTTCAGTGTCAGAGTATTTCTGAGGTGGGGATGATTAGTTGATGAACTGCCAGCTGGGAAACAGGGACTGATCACAATGCTTTGATTTGCTGTTTATGGCATTAAGTCCTTGGGACTGCTATTCATACAGTTCCCCCTTCCTGGGGTCTGCCTAGTTCACAAATTAGATGCTTTATCCTATTTACTGTCTTGCAGAGCCAACATTCTCCCGTGTTTGATCTTTCTGTTTTTCTAAAGGTTGTGTACATATAGTATAGATGAGTTTATAAAATAGCCTATCTTGGTAGCCTTGCTAGATACATGGAAGACTGGGCCTCAGATTCACGGGAATTAAGTCTTTGAGGGATTCAGCATTGGCATGGCTTCATAGTTTAGCACTCACAGAGAGACCAAAGGGAGTTAAGAGGAGCATTTCTAACTCAATTATCTCAATGGATCTCTCTACCCTTAAAAAGCATGAAATTATGGCTGAAGCCACTTAGTTTCTGCTCCCAGAATGCACCGGCGGCCCCGCATGGAGCTGTACTGTATTGTTTTAGCAGTGAGAGCCATGTTCTTGTTTCCAGCAACAAGACCGCTGTTATTCAGTGGCTTCAATAACCTTGGGCAATGTTATTCTGGTTGCCAGGGAAACATTTCCTTTGTTGGAGCCCATGAACTATTGGGTGTAATTTATGGATTTATTTACGTTCTGGTCCTGACAAGAAGGTTACAGTTGGTAAGAAAACAGGACTTGCGGCCTGCAATGCTAAAAATTAAAACTCCTAGGCCAGGCCCCTGTACCTTGAGATTTATTTCCTTTCAGTCCCAGTGGTCAGCCTCTTTTGCAAGTTTTAAAAAATTCAAGCTCCAGAGTCTTACTTGTTTAAAGTCAACACCTAAACTCTTTTGGTCCAAACAACAAACAAAATCACAGATACGTTTTCCTTAATTGACAGGCCACATGTTGACTGGTTTGACATTTCTTGAAACAAATATTTTTATGTTCTGCTCTTTATTTCCCTTTTTTGTCAAAGAGCAGAAAAAATTGGCAGGATGTGATGAGACACATGGGAATACTTAGAACTGACGTAGACTGGGTGGGTGGGTGGTGGGGAGCGAATCTTTTTTATCTGTCCTGCTCTGCGTTCCCCCCGCCCCCCGCAAATTCAAACCAGCCTCCAGAAGCGTGACCAAGACTGTGGGTGATAGAATTGGCTTGGGTTGGTATAATTTGTCACCAACGTCTGGTCCTGGATCTGCCTCTGGCATATTGTGCATCCTAATCTCTCTTGTGCTCCTCAAACGCTCAGAATTCTGTTTTGCAAATCAAAGCTTTTTTAAAAAATGCAATATTTATGATGCACAACATTCGGATGCATATGTTAAAGAAAATGTTCAGAAACAATCTCTGTTTTTAGGAGAGTTTTTGATTTAAAAATGACTAAGGGTTGTGTGTGTGTGTGTGTGTGTGTGTGTGTGTGTGTGTGTGCATCTAAACGTACCCTTGCACATGTAGCCAGGAAAACACACACAAAGACATACACATATACATGTTGTGTGTGTGTGGGGGGGGGAACCAGAGCATGAGGGAAGAAAGTGATGGAAAATCGTCAGAGGTTTACCCTATAAATAGTAGGCTCTCAATCTTGAATCTGTAGCTATAAAAATAGTTTAAGAGTTTCCTTAACCGTCATGATTTTATTTCCCAAGTCACCCTTAATATCCTTCCATCTGCTCTGCAAAAAAGCCAATTTTGTAAAATGAGCCCTGTCCTTGGGATTGTGGAGTGGTCAAAGCAGTTGGCCATGCCTGATGGTACTGTCTATTTTATATGGATCTAAACAGCAGAACAATTTTTGTGCCCTCTACCATTCTGCCATAGCAAACTTTCCAGATTACCCAGATGGATTTCTGCTCATTCTTTTGCTTGGAGATCAGACAGTTTGCTGCTACAGTCAGTGTCTCTCACCCGCAGCGATTTGCTGGCTGGGGAATTCTGGGAGCTGAGGTCCACGCCTCTTAAAGTTGAGTTTAAGGCCAATTTTATCACCCACAGTCTTGGTCATGCTTCTGGAGGCTGGTTTAAATTTTAGGAAGGGACAGGGGGAAACGCAAAGCAGGACAGATACAAATGATTTGTTCCCCACCACTCACCCAGCAAAAATTTGATACTTGGCACTTAATAGCAATAGCTATTAATTAATTAACCAAACTGAACATCCATTTCTTTGGGCTTATAGGCTGTTTTACATGCCTTTAACTGTAATAAAGAATTCATTGATAAAAGGGATATGAATGAAAGAATTGTGGTTTCGACCCTTGATAAAGATTCTGGGTTAAGGCAGAACAGTTGCCCGATTCAAGTTTTGTCTGGAAGCATCTTTTTATTGGTTTGCTTGTTTGAGGGGAACTAGCCAGTTTATTCTTCCACGGGTGGCAAACTCGCCGTGTCACATTGCCGTCACGTGACATTTCACGATGCTTTTCTCATCCGCAGAGCTGGGGTGGGCATGGCCTTTTGGAGCCTGCATTTGTTGGGCTTTGGGGGCTAGCTATCTGGACTGTTTGGAAGTCAGACTTCTATAATAAAACTATAGCTCTTCTGTGCTCTTTCCTATGAAGGAAATTGAATGTCAACATCTGCCTTAAGTATTTAACCTTTTTGGCAAAGAGTTAGGATTACAGAGAGGGTGAAGGATCACAGGTTGGTGCTAAAGTTAGCAGGCCCAGTGTGGGACAGGGTTGCTTGCTTTGGTTTTTCTTTTCTTTGGCCTCCCTATATTGATCATAGAGTCATAGGGCTGGAAAGGACCTTAGAGGTCTTCTAGCTCAACCCTCCGCCCCAGGGAGGAATCCTTATACCATTCTGGATAAATGGTTGTCCAATCTTTTCTTGAAAACATCCAGCAATGGAGCACCCATAACTCCAGGAGGCAAGTGATACCATTGATTAATTGTTTGTATTGCCAGAAAATCTCTCCTTATTTCCATGTTGGATCTCCCTCTGATGAGCTTCCACCCATTGCTTCTTGTCCTCCCCTATATGCTATGGAGAGCAAACAGAGGCTATCTTCCCTGTGACTGCCTTTCAAGTATTGGAAGACTTCTATCGCCCTCACCTTAAGCCTTCCCTAGTTCCCTTAGCTGTTCATCATAAGATTTAGCTTCCAGTCCCCTTATCATCTTTGTTGCTCTTCTCTGCACTCATTCTAGGGCCTGAGCAACAAGAACATGAACATCAAGAACATGGTGTGTGACTAAAAAAAACGACAAGCAAACGGGGATGTGGGAGAAAAATGAGGAAAACGTGAAGAAAAAATGAACATCTGCAGTGCTAGGGTTAAAAAGGAGGGACGGGGGAAATCCGTGTGGGCCATAAAATGCTATTATGACTGGAGAGGCCCCCTCCTTTTCCATTCCCTTAAATGCCGCTAGTTGCAATTAGTCCTATTAGCACTAATGGGTTTGAGCACAGGGCCCTCTTCTGCACACCCACTGGAGAACATGGAGCACTTCTTGTTCCTTTTTATCTCAGCAAAATAAGACCAGGATATGTCAGAGCAACAAATTAATGATTCTTCTGGGAGGTTCCTGACTGAAGGATGATAAATAGCAGCTGGATCAAACCTGGGAGTGAAATGGAAAAATCTGACCTAACAAGGTGCTGGCTCCACATTTGAAGGGAGGCATATTGTGGTAGCTATAATTTTGACTCTCATGTTTAGGGCTCATTTTAGATTCCACATGTTCTTTCTTACCTTGGATTCCAGAAATACTTTTTTATATATTTTGGAAATATTGTAGCTCAATGTTACAAGACTTGCTGTGTATATAAGGTATATAAAGCAAAATATCTAGAAGTATAGATTTGCAGGGTATCTCATAAGTCTTGTGCACATAATTTTTTTTCATATCTTTTTATTCATGTTTACTCCATTGAGGATCATGAACATATCTAATATTCCTTCCTCTTCCTATTTTCTCCATGCTAACAATCCTGTGTGATGATTTGGGCTGGGTTAAGAGAGAATGAAAGGTCCAAATTTACCCAGTTGGTTTTCATGCCTTAAATAAGGGGTGTTTACCACTAGACATCTGCTATTAGAAAGACAGGCAGACTAGACAGACTGACTCTCTCTCTCTCTCTCTCTCTCCAGTTACAAGACAACATAGCAAGTTGTGAGGGGCAAAATACTTTGGGAAACCTTAGGAAACCAGCTTTATTTCCTCCTCACATTGAAACATCCATTTCTGCAAGAACCTTTACAGCTTGTCCTTGACTTACAACCAAAGATTCACTTAACAATTGGTTGTAAAATGGGCAAAGCTCAACAACTGTCTTGCTTAGTAATAGATATTTTGGGCTTAATTACGCTTATAAGTCGAGAATTACCTATACTTTCCCATTGAGCAGATTGAATGTTCACAGAGCCCCTTGCCTCCCCACTTATGTTTTACACATATAGTGTACTTGGCCAACAATTAGCTGCAGTGAACTGCTTAGTGCTATCTCATCATGGTTAAAAGTGCCATCTGGGGTCATAGATGGTGCATTTTTTACTGTTTATTATTACTACCACAAATTTGAATGAGATTCTTTAATTTACGTAGTTAAAATGACATAATTGTTGATGGTCTTTGAATATAGCATGCTCCATTTATTTCCTTGTTTTTCTAAGTATCTAAGTGAAATGGTCCAAACAGTTTCTTTAATTTTATAAAGGGCATGGCAGAACAGGAAACAACTTTAAAAGGACTAATTTGGGTCTTAGGAGAGACAGCTGGAAAAAGTTACAATGACTGGAAACCCAAGAAGAAAGAAGAAGAAAGGAGGAAGGAGGAAGGAAGAAGAGGAGGAGGAGGAGGAGGAGGAGGAGGAGGAGGAAGAAGAAGAAGAAGAAGAAGAAGAAGAAGAAGAAGAAGAAGAAGAAGAAGAAGAAGAAGAAGAAGAAGAAGAAGAAGAAGAAGAAGAAGAAGAAACAACAACAACACTGATGGCACTTTGGGGGCACTTTGAGGTGTGAAAACCAGGCCTTGTTTGGGTGTGGTTCATGAGGATGGTAAGGCCCTCAGGAGAGAGAGAAACTAATGGATTCCTGGGCGCTGTGGGGAATTATCCAGAAGCTGCAGTAAATGATAATGCTGAAACCTTTATTGACCTATGGAATAGGGAAACAGAATGCAGGTAGTCTTCGACTTATGGCCACAACTGAGCCCAAAATCTCTGTTGCTAAGCAAGACAGTTGTTAAGTGAGTTTTGCCCCATTTCACGACCTTGCTTGCCACAGTTGTTGAGTGAATCACTGCAGGTGTTACGTTAGTAACACGGTTAAGTGAATCTGGCTTCCCGCATTGACTTTGCTTGCCAGAAGGGCTCAAAAGTTGATCACAAGATCCCAGGACCCTGCAACCATCATAACGATGAGTCAGCTGTCAAACAACTGAATTTTGATCACGTGACCATAGGGGTGCCGCAGCAATCATAAGTATGAAAAATGGTCATCAGTCGCTTTTTTCAGTACCATTGCAACTTTGAACGGTCACTAAATGAACTGTTGTAAGTCGAGGACTACCTCTAGGCAACTGAAACAATCCTTCCCTTCAGAGACGAGGATCCTGGACCTCCCCTCGTTTTTATTTTATTTATTTATTTCATTCTTATCCCACCTTTATTGTTGGTTATAAATAAATCAAGGCAGCGAACATACCTAATACTCCTTCCACCTCCTGTTTTCTCCACAACAGCAACCCTGTGAGGTAGGCTGGGCTGAGAGAGAGAGAGAGGGACTGGCCCAAAGTCACCCAGCTGTTTTTTCATGCTTAAGGCGGGACTAGAACTCATGGTCTCCTGGTTCCTTAACCACTAGACCAAACTGGCTCTCCAGTTACGCTGGAGAGAGCCCTAGGGGAATAAAACAGGCCAGGGGTCACTTTAAGCACAAGTGGTAAAATACTGAATGAAGCCAACTGGATATAACTTCAGTACCTATAACTGAGGTCTCCAAACTTGGCAACTTTAAAACTTGTAGACTTCAATTTGTGGAGTTGAAGTCCACAAGTCTTAAAGTTGCCGTGTTTGGGGACCCCTGCAGCCTCTATTCTATTGCATCCTCAACTACAGGTTGTCCTCGACATACAACCGCAATGGAGCCTGCCCATTACGGTTGTACATCTTGATTGTCATAAAATGGCCAGGTCACGTGACCAATCACATTTTAGAGAGTTTTTTTTAATTGCAGTTGTCAAGTGAACACTGTAGTCATTAAGCAAACACTGCACTTGTGTGAAACCACTGTTTGCTTTGGCTGCAGTTTTGCTGAAAGCCTGAGGTGCTAGGTTTCCTCAAAACTGCTGCAAAATATGGCCACATTGCCAAGTGCGGTCACATGCCTAGAGGCTGACCATGAAAACTTCAAATCTGGGTTGTTAGTCCCTTTTTCAGGTAGGTTGTAACTTTGAATGGTTGCTAAGCAACCAGTCGTAAGTCAAGGACTACCTGTATCCATTCAGTAGGATTCTTTAGGGCGGCGAAAGATTTATTGTCATCCGCTCTAAAGAGCCCAATGTTGCAGCTCTCAAAGAATTGATGTGACTGATTTTGTGAAGCATTTTTGTGCCAATAAAGGATGCTTTTAATGCAGGTCGTGGTGTGCAGCATGCCATTTGGTCTAATTGTGTGGAATCGCTTTTAGTTTATGAAGCCTCAGATGGTGAATGAGATAGTTTTAATTCTCTGGTTTACCACATGCTTTTTAACTCCTGTTGATCTTGACTTACTCAGACTAGGTGAGGGAAGTTGGCTAAGTGGATCCAGAAAGTGGTGAATGCATTATTTTGGGAGGAAGTGGTACCTCCAGCATTAAAAGAAGCAATAGTTTGTCCAGTCTAGAAGAAGCTCTCTCTAAATTCAAAGGATTCGATCAAATATTGCCTTACTAGCTCGATACCCGTGCTTCGCTATGAAACTGTGGTCAGGCTTAGTTTTTTGGAAGGAAAAGAAAATTCTGCCCCTGCCTACCAACATCCACCTGTATTCATCTGGCTAGCACCCTGTTGGTGTGTGAGAGAGTTGAAGGCTGTTTGGAAACTGAAAGCGGTATTTGCTGTGTGAGCAAGAAGAAGACAGCAAGGAGCCTGGGCGTGTCTTAGCTCAACTGTTCTGTACTAAAACTGCTTGGTGCTGTGAAATTGAAACTGAAACTCCTCTGCTTGTGTTTTGCATTTGGAAGAGATTTCTTTTCAGGTGGGGAGTGGGAGTAGATTGTAAATATTGATTATAACTTTTGTTCATTTGTGTAAGTGGCTTCCACCCAATTGCCAGTATTCTTAAATTTAAACTGCTGTCTTGATCTTTTACAACCCAGCTTGGGAAATTATCAGCCTGATGCATGTGAAAATAGCAAAGGTGTATGACTCCTTTGACTTTGCTTGATGTTACAGCTTTCGATACCATTGGCACCATCTCTCTATGGATTGTCTTCATAAGTTATGGACTCAGGTCTGTCTCCATACGTTGCTTCTAAATTCAAGGGCAACCTCAGAGAGTGGTATGGTGACCGTGCATCTGGGCCCTGGGCTGATGATACCTATGGGAGCTCCAAAATATCTTTCCCCTTTGAATCTGAATATTTTAAATAGCCCTATGGCTGTTTCTTACCCCACTGGAATCCTAAGGGAGTTCCTATTGTCAACTTTAGATTATATATCTACAGTGACCTTTCCGAATGGTCTACCAATGTTCTTGCATTTATCACTACAATTATTGTAGGACACTCTGTGTGGGACTTCCCTTGTGCAATGGAGACTGGAAATGAGAAGAACGCAATGACCAAGTTGTTGAGCTGAGTACTTAAATTCACGTCGTCACATCACATGACATATCGCGACTTTTCCCCCCTTCACTAAACCAGGGCACGGCCAGCGCATGATGCACCCGGCCTGCGGGCCGTGAGTTTGACACCCAGGTTTAAAGAATGCAAATTATGCAAGTGCTGAAATGCTGGCTCTCAGGTTAGTTGGTGAGCCAAATTTCATATGTTGTTTAGCGCATCTAAAAATGCTCTAAGAATCTTTACCGTTCAAAAACCTATGGATTGCTGACATTGTTGAGGAGCTCCTACTGCATCTACCTAGATCAGGATGGGCAAACTATGGCAATTTTACGAGCTGTGCCCAACCTAGATATAGAGGTTGTCATTATGAAATAAAATTCATGAGTGCCTATGATATTTCAGGGTGATTTCTTCACCCAGGCTGATGTTTTCATGTTTTTATGTAATGGGATGGGATGAATGCTTTTTGTTTCTGGTTCCTTCATTCTTTCTTTTCTCATTTTACTGTAGATCATGTGTACGTGTATAAAATATATACAGGTAGTCCTTGACTTACAACTACTTGTTTAGCAACCATTTGAAATTATGACAGCACTGAAAAAAATGACTTACAACCAGTCCTCACAATTGCAACCATTGCAGCATCCCTGTGGTTGCATGATCAAAATTTGGGTGCTTGGCAACCAGGTTTGCGATCTTCCCAGCCAACTTCTCACAAGCAAAGTCAATGGCAGAAGCAGGATTTGCTTAATGTATATGTGACTCACTCAATAACTACAGCATAACAAGTTGTGAAATTGTGCATTACTCATTTAAAAACTACCTTGCTAAGCCATGTCAGTCCCAATTGTGGTTGTACGGTGTGGAAAGAAAGAGAGAGAAATGGAGGCACAGATGTTAACCTTCACTTTTGATATGAGATCTGTGGAACTCACTGGTAAGGAATTCAGTGGCTAACAACAGTTTTAACGTATTTTAAAGAGACAGGATCCAGAAACGTTCTTGTTAGTAAGGATGGCTCTGGAATCTCTGGCTCTGCTTTGTGGCGTACTGACCTCTCAAGTTAACCCATCAATAAAAATTTAAAACTAAAAGGATTTTTAAAAGACCAGGATGAGCATTTTACAGATAGTCCTCAACTTACAACCACAGTTGATCCCCAATTTTCCATCAGTTGTTAAGTGAGTTTTGTCCCATGTTACAACTTTTCTTGCAACAATTGCTTAGTGAATCATTATAGTTGTTGTGTTTGTTAAGTGAATTGGACTTGCCCATTGTCTTTGCTTGTCGGAAGGTCACAAAAGGGGATCACATGACACTGTGAAAGTCATAAATACGAGTCAGATGCCAAGTGTCCGAATTTTTGATCACCTGACCAAAATTGATGACCACACGGATTCTGCAACCGTCAAAAGTCATAAGTCACTTTTTCCAGTGACCTTGTAACTTTGGATAGTCATTCAATGAATGGTTGCGAGTTCAGGACTACCGCACTTGGGATGGAGAAGTGAGACTGTTACAGGTGTCTATGGGCATCAGGTTGGGGATTACTCCGTTGATAGAAGTTTTCTCCTTCAAGTGAGCTGCCAAAACATGCCCCCTCCAACAGTTCCTGCAAATCTCCCTTGCGCTCAGTGCCAGGATTGTATCTCTGTAAAATGTGTGGCATTTCCGCCAATAACACTCAAAACCTCCATTAAATTTTAATGGGCTCAAACTTGGCACCTTCTGCAGCAGACTCGTATAAATTGCTAAATTGATCCCACCATCTCCCATACTGCTTTTCCTTCCACCTTCGACTTGGATGATCTCGTTGACTACCTATTGCCTCGCCTCTGGATCCCTCCATCTTTCCAAGCCCTGCGGGGAGGGGGGTGTCTCTGAAAAAAAATGGGCTTGCCCTGGGGCAAAAGGTGCAGCGATTGCTCTGCCGGCTGCTCGCCCACCTATGCAAGTAATTGTGGACTGTCCCTTTAACAGGTTGAATGCGTGAGCTTGTCCAGTTTAGAAAGCTGCCGTGCAACATGTTTCCTCCTTTGGCCGATGCCCCACCGCCACCGGCTTCTTTTTGCTTGGCTTGGCTTCAGTCGGGATCCCACCTGCCTCAGGAGCAAAGCCTTTGGCATCTCTGCGTTTCTCCAGGAGTTAAATCCGCTGGGCGGTACATCTCTCTTTCTCAGCTTGTGCAACTGGAATCTTGCCTCTCCAGGGGCTGCCTGTGCCATGGCCAAATTCCCGGTTGCTACTCCGGAAGCCAATTGTGCCAGGGAAGAATGTGCTGGCTCAGCATATCAGTCCGGAGAATGTGAGGAGACTAGCGAGGGAGGGAGGGAGGAAGGGACGGAGAGAGAATGAGAGAGAGAGAGAGAGAGAGAGAGATTCTCTGCCCGTTTCATCTTCGTCCCCTGCTGTCTAACGACATCTCCTGACTCTTCTGTTTGCAGACATAAATTGGAGCAAGAGCAGCATCATGTCTGACGGCAAGGAGTGGGCCACCCTCAGCCCGGAGGAGTTCACCCAGCTGCAGAAGTACATTGACTGTGAGTCCTTTTCTTTCTCCCTTTGTACCAATAGGCTTCTCTTAGCCCCTGAGAGGGATAGAGGCATGGACGGGCAGGACCTGTTAAAGCTAGAACTTCCTCTTTAAAATCAGAGGTCATACCAACTCCTTAGAACTTCAATCTGGTTTACTTGAGCATCGAGAAAGGAAAAGCAGCTATTTCTATGCCGGTCCCAAGAAAGCTCATAGGATCATTCTTTTGTGCTACCCCATGTCTATCTGTTCCCTACCTCCCCTCCCACCCACCCCAAACTCACTAGTATTAGCTTGATATCTCATGTAGTTTGCACAAAGCACAGTTGAGTGTCCAACGACAAATATCACGGAAAGGATAGTCTCGGTTTTTGAGGAATCTGCCAAACAAGATAATCTTTAACTTTGGCTTATCTTGAATTTAAATTCTTAGGCGATCCGTTCTACAAGTTAGATACTCATAGTTTAGCACCCCAGGTTAAGAATTTTTTAAAAATTTGCATCAGCTAGATTGGATGCCTCATTGCAACCCTCTGATTCTTACATCACTTTGAAACTTAGGACAGAATTCAGAGAGTTCTAATTGTTGGCCAATGCAAATGTCGTGCCTGACACATTTCCTGGTTATAGCATGAACTGAATCAGGATTCCTACACCTTTTCCCCCTTGTCAGTCTTCACTGTTCCTTGCTCCACAGATAGCAGCAAGAAAGTGCAGGATGTGCTGAAGGAATTTTATGGAGAGGGTACATTGTCTCAGCATCGGCAAGGGGATGTGAGTATCTCCCTCTTCCTTTCCTGCAAACATCTCCATCTTTTGCCTTGCTAGGTTACATATTTGCCTTGAGTGTTTACCAGCAAGGTGACTCTGCAAATCAATACAACATCTTTCGAAACTTATGTACCACTTTGGGTTCTTCTGCCTTTCACACATACATTCTGGGGTTGCATGATGCTTAGCTGCATTGTGGGACGTCCTGGAGGGCAGTAAAAATGTTGTCTAAATTCTAAAACTCAGCAGTTTGACCCAGTGTGTGTTAAGATTTAGTTTCAAAGAGGCCTGATCTTATATGCAACTAAAACAGTCCTCTATCAGTTCACTCTGCCGTGTCGTGACCAC
Source organism: Pseudonaja textilis (assembly GCF_049901715.1). NCBI lineage: Eukaryota > Metazoa > Chordata > Lepidosauria > Squamata > Elapidae > Pseudonaja > Pseudonaja textilis. The sequence goes on along the minus strand of NC_141991.1, from coordinate 120,998,007 downwards.
ACTTTGAAAAGGTTAATGATCTCCCCCAGTGTCGGTGATCAAGATGATGTCCTAGAGAGCCCCATGAAAATGGAACAGCATTTAGAGAGATGGTTTATCTGTGTAGCTGTTTTGGCTTCAACTAGTCTTTGGTCAAACCGGGGTTGTGTATGAGAACAAGGCGCAGAAACAAGTTAGGTAGAATGTGGCTCTCTAGAGCCTATCCAGGGGAGCACAATCTCCAAAATAATCAACCATGCCTATCTCCCTCCCGGAGGAAAATGAAAATTTGCAGGAAGAGAAATGATCATATCCCAACCTCCTCTGTAGCATTTGGGAGTGGGGGTGCTATAACATGGTTGCTGCCTGACCCAGCTATTCCAGATGGTCTGCTGATGGCATATGGAAGTGACATACTAACTGGATCGTCTGTGCTACGCAGACAGAGCCATAGAATTACAGCGAGGGCTTTGTAGTCCAAGCCCCAATTCCAAGCAGGAAATCCAGTGCTGGAGCCCAAAGACATCAGTCAGATTCTGATTGAGGATTTCCAGCAGACAAGAGCCCCCTTCCCAAGTAATTGATTCATTTGTCAATGTAAATCTAAACCTCTAAAGATTATGACACTTTGTCATCTAGATCCGGTTCTACCTCTTGCAGAAGCAGAGAACGACCCTTTACCCACTCTTGAGGGATAACTCTTATCAAAGGGGCTTTCATATCCCCTTTTTGGCCACCTCTTCACCAGCTATAAATAATCATCTCCTTTCATCTTTCTTCCTTATTTTCTACACTCCCAAGTGTCTTGGTTGCCATCCTCTGAGCCAATTTCATTGTGTCTGTATCAGCGGTAGGCAACATGGTGACTTTCAAATATTTTGGATTCAGCTCTAGCCTGCATGACCAACAGCAAGTTGTTGTAGACCAGAACATTTGGAAAGCACTGCATTGTCTAGCTCCTGTCCTACATCCTTTCAAAATGTTTCTTGCCCAGAACTGAAAGCATAACTCCAAGTACAGTCTGAAGCATGATTATGATGTTATAGTTCATCACACAGTCAGCCAGTTGTTGAACTGGGTTTGGTGTTTTTATCCATCTGCCGAGTCTTCCCAAAGGTCTGGGTTAGGCAGATGTTGATGTTTGACGGCATTAGAGGTATCGTTGCAGGACGTATGTTGCAGGACATAAGCTGGTCTGAATAAAGCTGCCTTTTGCAATTGACTGATGTTGAATTTGTCAATGCCGAAAGAGTTCAAGTGGTGCTCAAGTTGTTTTGGGATTACACCCAAGTATTTTGCTGCAGCTTGATTGCGCTTCTGGCTCTTCTTCGTTAATTAAATTTATTTTTTCTACTATTCATCTTGATGTGCTGTTTCTCTCTCTCTCTCTCACACACACACACACACCAGGATGTGGCCTTGGTGTTTGGCTTTCCATTCTGCCAATTATTTGAGGATTTATTCTTGCCTTCTGAAATGTTGGTGAATCCTCCAACTCTTACGCTATTCTCAGATCTGACATTTCTCCCATTCCTCCGTCTAAACTGAACACATTCAAAAGTACAAAAGTCAGTCGTGGGGCAGCCTCCCCAGGTCCTCCTTCCAGCCTTTGTGTGTGATTCTCGCGATCTCATCTGCAACGAAGTAGTTTTTTTTAACCAAAATATCAAATATGGGATTGTGACAACCCCCTCCCCCAAATCCTTTTTGCCAGTTTTACCAATTGATTTTGGTATCTTTTAAACGCCATCCTTCTGTTCGCATAGGACACTTAAGGTGACATATATCCCAAAACTGACTCCAGCTTCCCTTCCTATATTCTGACATTCAACAGCTCCACTAGGGCTTATCCTAAACCTGCCCTTCCCACCCACATCACTCCACATGTTCTTCTTGTTTGAAGTATATGCAATGATTTCTTTCTGGGTCCATTAATCACAATTTCATTAGTTCCAGTAGCAACCAAACAATAGGGAACAGCCATCCTGTTTCCCATTAAAATGAGAAATAACATTTTTACCATTCCCTGCATACAGTAATATATCTAGCACTGAAGTGACACATTATTAGCTGAGTCAAAGCTCCGCTTTTTGGCACCATCAATAGGGAATGTCAGTAGCTATGATTCCTGGCATTCTTCTCCTTGCCTTTGGCTTATTTCTCTGATAATGCTGTTCTCAGTTAATAGACTTTGAAGGCTTTAAGCTCTTCCTGAAAACTTACTTGGAAGCAGAGGAGATCGCGGATGCACTTTGCTGTCACCTCTTCATGTCATTCCAGACCACGGCAGGACAAACCACAAAAGAGCCAGGTATGTTGTCTTGGCAAGCTGCCTCACGTAAAATATTGACCTTTCTCTGAGAGTTTGAGGAAGAGTGTGGGTTTGCATCATTCTGCCCCCTCCATCCAATTTTTAGTAAGGATCATTTTGATGAGGGTTGGGTTAGGCAGTCATTCCGAGGACGAAGGATTACTTAACCCAGTGTTTCTCTGCTTTTCAGCCAGTGGTTTTGTTTGCGTCAATGACGTCTCTTGTTACTTCTCACTGCTAGAAGGTGGGAGGCCCGAAGACAAACTGGAATGTGAGTACTGCAAAGGATCAAGAGAGCAGACTAGTCTCAATTCAGAGCTAGATTTTTCATGCAGGCACATTTTGACTGGGAAAATCTGATTTTGGTAATTCTTCCAGACAGAGAACCAACTTGCTGTTATTAAGATATCTCCTTCCTTCCTTCCTTCCTTCCTTCATGCCTCCCTCCTCCCTCCCTCCCTCCCTTCCTCTCTCCCACATACATAAATATAATTTTCACCTCTCAAGAGTCATCTTCCAAATATATTATCATAGGTATATATAATTTAGATTAATTTTTACTTACTCTGCTATGAAAGACAATTTAACTGGCTGGATATGCAGAAGTTCTCTAGCACAGGGGTCCCCAACCACCGGGCCGCGGACTAGTACCAGTCCGTGGAACATTTCCTACCGGGCCGCTGGTTTGCTGGGCGCCGCCATCTTGTTTGACGAGAAAGTGCTTCCAGGTGAGCTTTTCCGGTTGGAAAGCGGCGTTTGGGTCCTGAAGGAATCCTCGCACCTTAGTTTCATTGAAGGGGGGGCTTCGAACAAAACTAAGGCGTGAGGATTCTTTCAGCACCCAAGGCAAGGCAACCCGAGCGACCCTCCCGAAGCCGTCCTGAAGCGAAGCCCATCAACAAAGGTACAAAGGAGGAGTTGAAGGTGGCGGGGAGAAGCGGGGGACGGCTGGCTGGCCAGTCGCGGCTCACCTTGCCTTGTCATGCGTGCTGATATCGGTACCGGGCCACGGATCATTTTGTGATGCCGGTACCGGGCCGTGGCACAAAAAAGGTTGGGGGCCACTGCTCTAGCAGGTTCTGGGTTCTCATGTTCACCTCCCATTTGTGTAGGATAATTATAATTCTTCAGCTGGCATCGATCTTAAGCTCATACAGTTTTATCAACACAAGAATGCCTCTGATATTTTAAATTTGTAGAAGCCTTTTGAAATCTTTTCTGAAAAATAATGTTTTAAAACATTTGGGGATTTATGCTGGGTTTCTGCCAAAGAAATTGATCTTGCTCTCAATCTGAAGAAGCCCACTTTAGTAATATGCTTTGCCTCCCTCAAGTAAGATCGAATGAAAAGCCTTGATGAAACAGTACTCTTGAGAGAAGAGGCCCTGGAGCAAGAGGATGAAGGCAGAGACACGTGTATTTGTTGATCCCTCGTCTAGAAGCTTCTATTTTTAATTTCCATTTTTCCTCCCACAGTCACCTTCAAGCTTTATGACAAAGATGGAAATGGTCTTCTTGACAATTCAGTAAGTAACATGAGGCTGTTAGAAGATAATAAGAGTTTTGGAACTGAGTCCCCCTGTTCTTTTTTCCTCCACTTCAGACAGAAGAATTGGTTTATCCAAACAACACACAGACACATACACAAAAGCTGTATTCAGCATTTTGTGGTAGAGAAGGCCCAAATATGTTGATGCTAAATCTTTTCATACAAATCTTTATAAAGTAATGAATCCCATTGTAATATAACTGACAGCCTCCCGTGCTCGTATATATCAGTCTGATTTTTGTTGGTTCCAGTTGGTTTAGCACCAAAAAGTACCATTTCTTTTTGTTCAGGGACCACACAGGGCTTTTGAGCAGTGTGCAGCAAACTTGCTCCTAGGGCTGTGGTGAGGCCACAACAAAAATTAAATTTGGTTTGATTTAATGTAAGTATAAATGTAATCACCCTTAAATCAAGTTAATTAAATGCAGCTGGAAGAATGCAGCTCTTAGATGTTTTTGAAATGAGGTTTCCCTTTCTTTCATATTATAAATGATATTTTGGTGAAAGCTTTGAAGGTACTCTGGAGACCACATCCTATGGAGAAGAAATTTGCTCTCTTCTAATTAAACAGCTGAATGTCCCATCACTGCATCTCCTGGAAAACCAAAATAATCTTATTTTCAACAGGCTAGGTCAGATATATTGCTTTTGTCTGAATCATTTTTGGGGTCTACACTTACCCCTCAAGTCAATCTTCATCAACAGTCTTCCTTTTGATATATTTGACTACAGTGCCAAGGATGCCCCTTGTTAGGAATTCTGGGAACCCCTGGTCTAACACAATAAGAGGTGCCAGACTGGCAAATGCATACATGCTGGCCCTTTCATATAAACTACTGTGGTTTAATTCTGGTCCTAAACTGTGCTCTTCTCTCTAGGAGGTAGATCGCATCATCACGCAGATGATGCGCGTAGCTGAATATCTGGACTGGGATGTCACTGAGCTTAAGCCAGTAAGTGCAGAATTCCTTCACTTGCTTCATCTACCCCTTCCCCATCTGCTTACAACATATAATCACCATGATGGGCTCTGTTGGCTCCAGAATGAAGGTGTCTATGTTGGGCTCTAGAACCGGGTGCAGTAAAACATAGTCTGGATTCCCAGGGGGGGAGAGGCTGCATTTCAGAGGTATAAAGAGACAGCAAGATTTAGATAGATTGGTTGGGAGGAAGAGGGTCAAGTTAGTTCCTCTCTAGGAGTTCTCAAGATACACCTTTAACAATGCAAGTAGTTGCTTTAGTTTGGCAACATTTCTGTGTATAGGTGTGGAACACTGAAGAAAACTCAGCATGTCTTTCTTAATTTTTGGAGCCTGACACCAGGGTTGCTATTAACAACATTTTTTGCTATAACACCAAAAGGGAAAGAGCTCATATTGTCTGCATTAAGGAGGAAAGATTAGGAGACAATTGGAAGGGGAAGGAACCTACAGCTAAATGAGATAAAGCCGGATGTAACTTTTGTTTATAGAAACAGTATTTAGTTTAATGGGATTTACTTAATAGAATTGTGATGTTCTTTTCTGTTTCTATTAAGACATGAAAGAGGTTTAGAGTTTTCTGGATTTGTGGGGAGGGTTGTTGTTTTTGTCAGGTTTTTTTTTTTTTCAAGAAATGGAGTGCTTAGGGAAAAAAGCTCTTATTCCATGTTTCTGCTCAATGGTTGTTGCAATTCAGACATGTGTACAGAAGGATGGGGGACACTGGATCGGTATGAGGGACCGTTATACTTTTTGTTTACGTATTTATCACATTTCTATATCCCCAATTATTGTCTGAATTATTTATGGTGAAGGGCAGGTTGTCCTAAATCTGGAGGCACATGATTAGTTCTATTTTAGATACAGTATTATCTTAACTTGGGGTTTCTTTTCACCTTGTTTAAGAGAGCTGTGGGTTTTTTTTTTTTAAGATTTGCATAAATAAAGACCTGGGAATGAGGAACCAATTCAGTGCTGTGCATGAGGAAAGAGTGGCCCCTGATTTATGTTGCAGATAATTGTAGCTCGTTGGGTGCCTCTTTGACAAAGAAAGACAATCTGTCTTGCAATGCTCCTCCTAAAATGAGGGCTGTGCATCTGTCTGGGGCAAATGGACTGGAACAATCACTGAAATGGCTCCCTCCTAATGCTCTCCTTTTTGGATCTCCCCTTCCCCCACTCAGATCCTGCAGGAGATGATGCGTGAAATTGATTATGACAGCAGCGGTACTGTGTCTCTCTCTGAATGGCTCCGTGGCGGTGCCACCACTGTCCCCCTCCTGGTGCTACTTGGGCTGGAGACGGTAAGTGCAGGGGACCAAGGCCTTGTTTTGCCTCGGTTCTTCTAACTTAACCATTGAATGTGGCTTTTGATTTTCTTTGTCCAGCATGTTGATTTCTTTGCCTTTCCTGCCCATCATGACAGTAGAGTAGGAGTCCTGGCCTGGCTGGAAAACTCTCACCTCTAGGTGCCTTCTAATAATCCTGCTCCTGTCTCCCATTCTGTTCTGTCACAGGATGAATCAAGTTAAACTTTAAAAAAAAAATAGTTCAAAATCACCCAGAGAACTGAGTCATAAGCAGCACTTTTACTTAAGATGTCTATCCTCTTGTTTTCCTTTTTCTACAGACAACAAACAAGGAATTAACCATTTCTCCATGTGCCTGGGGGGTGTTCTGGCATGCCACTGTTCTGCTATGTCAGCCTAGCCCTAAGTGGGTAGGAGCCATGGAGTTAAAGCCCTTAGAGGAATGTTGTCGGTAGTTCAGGGCTGTTTGCAATTTTGCTGCTCTCTCCAGCTCCATTGGGGACTGCAGCAGAATGAATGCATGTGAGGCCGACTGGGGACTGAAGGGGACATTCAACACCATCCTGAAATGGCCATAAAACCTGCAGCTGAATGCCGGATTTCACTTCTGACATAATGAATGGTGAAACAAACCGATTTTACAGCTTTGGCTGTGGGTTGGCTTAAAGGGGAAAACGTTACTCAAACAGCTAAGGTGGACTTAAGGCCACCTCGCTCTTGGGCTAGGAACAAGAGGATGGCAGGACAGGACGCAGCAGGAAAAAATGGTCTGAGCAGGTGTGTTCCATGGCCAGGTGCAAGGTTAAAAGGGGTCCTTATTTTCCCCGGCAGCACAGCTGTGTGGTCGCAGAGTGACCTTGGTTGAAAGCTTCTCCACAGCAATCTAATTGCTCTTTGAGGAGGCACGAAGAGAGGTTTCTCTTTTCTGGGATGCTTGAATACAATGGGCATTTCTTCCGCTCCCCCCAATTCAATTGTGTCTGATTCTTGGAGGGTGCCTGGGCCAGCCCACTGTAACTGCATAGCCAAAGAGGCGTTAAGAGTTGTTAACCTAATCCTACGTAGCTTTTTCTCTGGTAATATCCCACTACTAACTACAGCATACAAAACATTTGCTAGACCAATACTCGAATACAGCTCATCAGTCTGGAACCCCCATTACGTATCTGATATTAGCACAGTTGGGAAAGTCCAGAAATATTTCACAAGAAGAATTCTCCACTCCTCTACTCATTGCAGAATACCTTATGCCACCAGACTCGAAACTCTAGACCTAGAAAACCTAGAACTACGCCGCCTGGTTTGCCACTGCTTGCTTCATAGGGCTGAGAGAAAATGACTGGCCCAAGGTCACCCAGCTGGCTTTACACCTCAGGGTAGAACTAGAACTCCCAGTCTCCACCTCAGTGCCTTAACTACTACACCAGACTGGCTATGTAATGGGCATTTAGGCTCAAGCCATTCCATGCATGTTCCAAAAGCAATATTGCTTTTGTGCTCAGGAAAAACAACAACTTTTAGCTCAAATCTTTTCTCTACCTTTATCTTCTGTTCCCACTCAGGGAGCCTCCATACCTCCCCTTCCCTTTGGCTCCCAAACCAGTCACCCTCTAAGCCTCTTCCTTAATTGCCAACTTTCTCCATTGCTTCAGACGATGAAGGATGACGGGCAGCACCTGTGGCGCCTGAAGCACTTTAACCGCCCTGTTTACTGCAACGTGTGTGAGACGCTGCTCTTGGGGCTACGCAAGCAGGGGCTGCGCTGTACTTGTGAGTGTGTTGCTCTGTCCTGGGGTTGTGTGGGAACAGGGGAGGTGGCCTTCCTCCTTTTCTTCCTGGGGGCTCCAGCCCTTTAAGGGAGCTGAGACTGATTTGATGGTGGAAGCAGAAGGAGGAGGTTTCCTCCAGCTGCTGCTTTAGCAGACCTCCTCATAGATCAAATGAGAAGCTGCAGTGTTCCAGGTGACCTCACTGACCCATCTCAGCCTAGATTTGTGAGTCCTGGCTGGTCATGGCTCTGACTGAATTGGCCTCAGTAGTCATCCCAGCCCTATCTAAAGACGCCTAGAAAAAAATGGAATCTCCAGTGGGCAAGGCAGCTGTTACGTCATAAAGTTTGATCCTCTTTGGGAATTACTGTCATCCCGTGGCTCTTTATTTATAAGGCCGACCTTTGTTATTTTGATAATTCAAAGGCAGCAAACACCCCTGATACAGGTAGTCCTCGACTTACAATTGAGCCCCCCCAATTTCTGTTGTTAAGAGAGACATTTGTTAAGTGAGTTTTGCCCCATTTTAGGACCTACCTTGCTTCGGTTGTTAAGTGAATCACTGCAGTTGCTAAGTTAGTAACATAGACATTAACTGAATCTGGCTTCCCTATTGACTTTGCTTGTCAGAAGGTCGCAAAAGGTGAACACGTGACCTGGGGACACAGCAATGGTCATAAACATGAACCAGTTGCCAAGCATCTGAATTTTGGTCACATGACCATGGCGATGCTGCAAAGGTGGTAACTGTGAAAAACGGTTGTAAGATGCACTTTTAGTGCCATTGTAACTTTAAACGGTCACTAAATGAACTGTTGTAAGTCACGGACTACCTGTACTCCTTCCTTCTCCTGTTTTCCACACCACAACCACCCTTGAGGTGCTGAGAACAACTGGCCCAAAGTCAGCCAACTAGCTTTCATGCCTGAAGTGGGACTAGAACTCACAAACTCCTGGTTTCTAGCTTGGCGCCTTAACCACTACACTTTTTTTCACTCTTCTTCCAGCAGACAAATACAATAGGATGGTCTCATGTTGTTCAACATATTGTTCTTTTTTATTACCCTTTCTTTTACACTGTAAAAGAAAGCAGAAACGTCCCTTGGAATCTGGTTCACAAGACTGCATAGGCTGGTGAGATGTGGTAAAAATTAGTGGTTAAAGTCAAGCTCAGTTTCCAGGGATTGTGTGGATTGACGGCTGCAGCTCTCTCAATAGCAACAAAAAGGCTATTTTCTGTTGCCAGTTTGGGGGATTTGTTTTTTTCATTTCCTAATCTAGCTTCCAATCCTGATATCCCGTGATGGGCTCCCCATCTACATTTAATCCCCTCTTCTCAATGTGGCTGGCTTCTCAGCTAGGCAATGTCAGCCCCATGCTGCCACCTGCTGTAACACATTAACATTGCCCATCACTAATTACGTTGACAAACATATTTATGGAGCAGTGCATGCGGCACAGCATCCCTAATGGCAGTAACTTAATTTATGCAGAAGCAGTATTTGTATATTCTTAGTTTAAAACAGATGCAGAAGAATTTTGTTATGAATTCCATTTGGATAAATTGGAGGATTTTCCTTCCCTTGTTAAACAAGCATCTGTTTTAAAAAAAAAAATTTTTAGACACATTGCACATATGTGTACATGTGTGCATTCTGTGCTCACAGCAGTGCAGGGCTGTTTGTTCAGGACTATTTTTTCCTGAGAACTTGGAGTATTTGTGTGATTTGGCCATCTAGAAGTTTAAAAGTAGCTTTCTCTGCCTCTGAACAATCTGGCAATTTTTTCCCCTTTGGGTGTTTATAAAATACTCAGTGAGAGAAAGAAAAATGCCATCTCAGAAATCCTCCTTAGCATTCCAAATTCAAAACAATTGCAGCTTGGTTATTTAGAAAAGGTGGAAATCTTTCAACAACAGTCTGCTTAGCGGAAGGTCTAAGAATCAAGGCTGATCTTCAACAAGAAAAAAAAAACTATTTAATTCTCATGTTCTCTTTTCCAAAAGTTCTCTTTTCTTTTTAACTGTATTCTCATCCCAAAGGTCCTTTTTTTTTTTTCAGGAGGCAACTACACTTTCCTGTTTTTCTTTTCTTTTGAAGACATTTCACTTCTCATCCAAGAAGCTTCTTCAGCTCTGACTGGATATGGGGAATGGAAGAGTCAGAGCTGAAGAAGCTTCTTGGATGAGAAGCGAAATGTCTTCAAAAGAAAAAACAAGAGAGACCTGTTACCTCCTGGGGAAAAAAAGCATCTTTGGGATAAACATGACTTGGACGACCGAGGATCTCTGTCTCATCACACACTAAACTGGATCATTAAACAGGTTGCTATCATGCAAATATTTAAATCAGCAGTGAGGTTAGAGAGAGGCTTGCTTTTATCCTACAAAAGCTAATCTTCTGTGGTCAGCCAAGTCATGTGAACATAGAAGAGAGGTTTAATAGCAGGTTAACCCTCTTTTCTGGGCAAACTTCCAAAATGTTCCTGGGGAAAAGCAAGAATTCTTGAGAAATTTTTCCTCTGGTTCTTTACAGTCTTGTCTGGAGATAAACTTGACAGAAAGAGATTCAGGGTGTGTCAACCTCTTCCAATTTTTCCTGTGATGGTGCCGATCCTGAATGGATCGCTCCCCACAGATATTTTCCAATTTGATTTTTTGCCTAGCTGGATTTCTTTTTTTTTAATGGCTGCTGGTCATTTGACCAGGCCTTCCCTGCTTATCTACTGCTGGCTCGTGGGCAGGGGTGGGAACTGGTTCTGTGGGCGTGGCTAGGTAGGTTTGACTAGGTAGGCGTGGCTTCTTCTTTTTTTTTTTTTTGCAGCACCCTCTGCCCTGTTTTTTTGTCTCCTGGGCCCCAGGGAAGCCACCTGGGGAAGAATTTTTGCTCTCAGAAGGCTTCCCTGGCCCCCCCTGTGCTCCATTTTTTGCCTTCCTGGCTCTCAGGGAAGCCTCCTGGACAAAGCAGTAAGACAGCGAGGGGGATCCCGGAACAGCTGATAATCAGAACAGCTGTTCGTTGGGAGGGGGGGGAAAAGAAATACCTTAAGGAGTGACTGGGCAGGGGAAAACGCAGTCAGTGATGTCGCGCATGCAATAAGGACTGATTGGGAGGGGAGGGGCCAGCCAGGGGCATGATTTGTCAGTTCTCCGAACTGCGCAGAATCATAACAACTGGTTCTATAGAACCGTTCCAAACTGGTAGGATCCTTTATCCAGGATAGCAATGGAGTAGTTCAGCTGTTTCACATGGATCTCTATGTTTGAAAAAAAAAACGGTTAAAAAAATATACGGGTGAGGAAGCTATGGGGAAAGAGGGGAGGAAAGGAGATGTTACACTAAGCCCATAGGATCACATTTTAGGCAGAGAAGCTGCTTGGAGGATAACGGGGCTTCTTTACTTTCTACCACCATAGCATCTCATTGAATCCATCTTCCTTTCCCCTCCACAGTCTGTAAGTATATCGTGCATGAGCGCTGTGCTCGGAAGGCTCCTCTCAGCTGTATCAGCACCTATGCTAAGAACCGCCGTGACACCAATGTAAGTAACCCACCAAGGATGAGTTCTGCACCCATCAGCCAGACTTCTGTATTTCTGCCTTCCTTATCCAGGATTTCTGCTTTCTCTGTTTCTATTGGCTCCTCCATCTTCCCAACCTGTCCATTCTTCTAAGAAGTCTATGTGTTTCTAGTCCTCAACATGTGAGATCGAAATAGCCTTATTCTGTTTGTTTTTATTTTGACTCCTTTCCTTTCCTTTGCTATGGTATGAGTGTCATAACCGCCTCTAGAAGTCTTTTGGAGGAATGAATGTATTTCCCAGCTGTAGGTCTCTCAGCACGCAACACAAACTGGAAAATAGTACATTCATTCCTCCAGGAGACAGGGAAAAAGCAGATGGCAACCACAAAGGACAATGTTTTTAAAAAGACAAAATTGCCTAAATTAATATTTCATTTAAAAAATATGTTTCTGGTAGTGGCTAATTAGGTATCTTATTTATTTGTTTGTTTATTTGTTTATCAAATGTATTAGCCCTCTATCCTACCATAGGGTACCTCCAAGGTATTTCCAGAAGTGTGTAACAGATAAGAAACCTTTATGTATTTTTGCTACTATTTTTCAAATTATAGGTAATCCTCAACTTATGACTGTAATTGGGACCAGAAATCCAGTTGTAAGTCATTATAATCATAATGTGATGGGAAGTAATTTCCCAGTCTTTCCCCTAGTAGTCATTAAACAAACACTGCTGTTGTTAAGTGCACCCATTCATTTAAATGAATGTTTTGCCAGAAACCTGCAAAAAAAAAATGCCAGAAACTGGCAAAATCCAGTGTGAATTGTGACTATGTAATTGCATAATGCTGCAGTATAGCTTACCTGCTCAATGTGTGGTCACATGACCATGGAGCGGGACAGGGCAACCATACACAACAGCTGGAGGAGCCTTATTATAGGCTGTAAAGCACTCATTCCATGGCTGTTGTTTCTTCAAATTGTAATAAAATAACCCATCATAAGTCAAGGACTACCTGTAGCAATGATTTAGCAAATAAAGTAGCAAATAAAGAGGGCAGAGGAACCATGTGTGGCTTCTAGTTGCCCACCTGTGCTGTTGTCTAATCCTGAAGACTTTAAGTGAGTGATCGAAACTTCAATTTGTGCTTTGTTTGGAGAACTTACAGTATTCTTACTCTTAACTAAATTGCCTGTGAATGAAAATGAGAATGTCAAAAAGAGAATGTTAATGAGAATATCAGGAAGATCCTAGGAGTTCCCATCCCTTCCTTTGTCCTCACTTCAGTTTCTTAGACCTCCCTTTTGAAGAGTGTCAAGTAGGAAGAACTTGTAACTTGGAGGCTAAAGTTCTGCTGTTCTCTCTTTCTTTCTTTCTTTCTCTCTCTCTCTCCCTCCCTCCCTGGATTCCTCACTTATTATTATTCCTCACTTCCCTCCTGTAGGTGCAAGCACACGTTTGGGTAAGAGGAGGCTGTGATGGCAGTAAGTGTGACAAGTGTCAAAAGAAGATCAAGAGTTTCCAGAGCCTCACAGGCATGCACTGTGTCTGGTGCCATCAGAAGGCAAGCTGCTTGATTTAAAAGGGGATTCTGGCGTCAGAAATCAGGAGGGGCTTTTCATTAGATGGCTCTTATTCTGTAGGTAGTTCATACGCAAGAAAAATTCATTTGTCCAGCGGGAAAATTTGGGGAAATACTAAATGGAAAAGAGGATTTAAATGAGGGTTTCAAAAGAGCAGAAACCATAACTATATCTACTCTTTGCCTATTCATAGATTAGGCTGTCCAACATTTGTGGTGACCCAATGGAAATTTTGCCACAGCTAGATAATTTTTATGCAGTCTGAAAATATGTTTCACCGTTTTAGAGATATTGTCTACACAAACGTATTTTGAAGATTGTTGGGATTCTCCAGTTTATTTCTCAGGTTATAGACTCACTTTATTTTGAATACTGACTCTTTCATGGATAGAGTTAGATATGGGGTTAGAAGAGCCGAGGCATAAATGAGGCTGTTCATTGTTTTACAAGCTGCCTTTACAAGACATCATTTTTGCAAAAGCATTGAATTTGTTTTCATATCAGCATACCTAGTTTTCATATATGGCGTAAATCTAGGCATCTTCCAAGACATTGCAATCATTTCTTCCAAAATTAGAATTTATACACAAACCAATTTTTAAAATCAACTCAAAGTAGTGGGGTTTTTTTTCTCTTGCTTTGTGATACAGAAAGCAAAATTATAAGTGTTGAACCCAGACTGATGTTCCCTGGGAGAGGGAAGACAAAATGGATCCTGAGATTTTGGAGGGTGTCTCTGCCTGTTTTCAGTGCCTTCTTCATGGCATTGAGAAACACTCTGTGTCTTGATTTTTTAGATTCATGATGAGTGCCTGTCTCTCATGCCTTCCACCTGTGACTGCGGGACTCTCAGAGACCATATCCTGCCACCTTCAGCAATATACCCTGTTGTACTGGTGAGAGCAAGTAGTTTTTTGAGACAGTTGTTATAATTAGCAATCCTGTTGTAGAAACTTAAAGGCAGTTTTTAACGAGTTTATATTACATGAAATCAATGTGTGAGGGTTCCTGGGCGCTCTCTACACTTGGTTGTTCAGTACTGATGATATTACATAGTGTGAATAATGAAACTTTGGCAAGAAAACAACAACACTCAGAGGGCACCAAAAACCCCTCATTTCAAACCTGAATTACAAATATTATCCTTTATTGAGATCAGTGTTTCCCAATCTGAGCCATTTTCAGATATGTGGACGTCAACTCCCAGAATTCCCTAGCCAGTCACACATCTGAAAGTAGCCAAGATTGGGAAACACTGATATACAATAGATCAACTATTCCCACAAGGGATTGTACAGAGATGTTACACTATAACATCGGTCACTCAACAGCTTGACTGATAAAAGGTTGACTGTTTCTCATCCAGCACAGAGGAGAGAGGGGAAAAGTAGACAAGCATGCTTGTTCAGGTTACAGATCTTTTTGTGTTGTTTTGCATGTGCTTGGACTGTAGCAGAGATATTTAAAGCATGTCTTTAAAACACACACACACACACACACACACACACACACACACACACACAAAAGGAAAGCAAACATTGCCAATTCTTGGGAGGAAAGAAAAATCCTTAGTTGGGCAGTGTCTTTATTAAGAGCAGCCCAAATGCCAGGAAAACTTGGAATGCAAACTCCTGAGTTCTCCAAAACTGTTCTTCAAAAGGGTACATAAAGCAGCTGATGGAAAAGAAAAAAAAACTAAAAAAGAAAAGAAAAACAGGGCTTGCAGTGAGTCATTTATGATGTTGATGCACTGCAAGAGATATTTTGGTCTATTTCCTCTTTTGGGTGGAATGGCCCAAAGCTATTTTTAAACTGTTTTAGTTTCATTCCTTTGGGTGGTAGTGCACCCTCCTGTATGTGTCGCCCTCATGAAGAATGTAGGTTTCGTTGAGATTCAAATTGCCTTTATCAGATGCCACTTACAGCGTCGTTGAATCTACAAGAGGAGAATCAGAGGGAGGGGGCCATAGCTCAGCAATAGGGCATTCAGAAAACTCACTGTTTACCACCTTGTGTTCCTTGAGAAGGTCTACAACATTGCTGTAGACCGGGGAGTGTACAGCCTTGGCAACTTTAAGAGCTGTGGACTTCAACTCCCAGAATTCCCCAGCCAGCACCCCTGCTGTAACCTGAGCCATATTTTGACTTTGAATAAAGCACCTTCCGATATTCCTCCAAGCAATCTGCAATAGAAGCACACTCACCTTGTTTCTGACGTACACTCACACTTGTTTTCTGTTTTGAGAAGTTGTATAAAATGCTTGTTTTGCGGGGGAGGGATTGCCAATCGTGGAATTTCCCCCCACCCCTCCATTTTCAGAACAGGCTGTTGAGTAGATGAGCTGAGCTGACTTTGCATCAGTGAAGGTCTAACCCCAAGCTGCTCCTTTCAGCCTTTTCCAAACTATAGTGATAGGATAGTGGGGAATCCTTCCATTCCCCACCATCCAGTCAGAGCTGAAGAAGCTTCTTAGATGTGAAGCGAAACATCTTCAAAGAAAAACAAGAAAGTCCAGTTGCCGCTTGAAAAAGCCCCTTTGGGACATCAAGAGAGGAGATGTTTTTTATAGGCCATACCTGTGCTGTTCCGACCCCAAAAATTTTCTCCCAGCTCTGGATCTTCTGATTTGTCCGATCTCCCGCTCTTCTTTCTCCGGTGTGTCACAGGAGCGGCAGAACAGCCAAAAAAACGGGACCCCTTCAGATGAACCAGCTCAGCCATTCACTACTCCCGAGGGACAGGCCTTGCGGGTAAGTCTGAGGTAAAGTGGACAGAGCTGGTTGCCAGCACATGATCCCTCATTAGAGCACTTAGCTCTCTGAGCACTCCCTGCTGTCTAGGGTTGAGGTGAGAATGCTTCCAGTTCTTCTGTGTGTATTTTTTTTAAAAAAGTACTTTCATGCTAAAATGATTGTTATTAGTACTTGTTAGAAACCAGGGTGAGCAGAAGCAATTGGCACATTTCCAACGTTGTTGTTTAGTTTGGTCATCAATCAGGTGCTGCGGTCTGTGAATTTAGCCAGAGAAAGACCTGCAGGGAAAGTATCTTTTGCCTGTAACTCATAGCTGGGGCTTCAGTTGCCAATAACAGAATCTCTAAACTTGGCCACTTTATGGCTTGTGGACTTCAACTCCCAGAATTCCCCAGCCAGCAGGTCTGGCTGAAGGATTATGGGAATTGAAGTCCACAGTGCTTAAAGATGCTAAGTTTGGAGACTCCTGACCAAGAAGAGCAGGTCTTGTGGAGGCCATAATCCGAGTCAGGTGGTCTGCTATATCTGGCCCAGTAGACACAGGCAGAGCCAAGAGTCAGAGGAACAGGGCATGGTTTCCAACGGGAAGAGAGAGGCTGGGAGATGCTCTTAGTGACCTGGGGTTCAAGGCCTTGCCTAAGTGGAGAAACTGATGCCCTTTCCTCTCTAGGAGACATGTCAATTTCCACTGTGTGGCTCTCCCTTAGCATACTTGAAGGCTCGGCACCTTCTGAATTGGCAGTATGGGTGCCCATAGAGGGGAACTGGGAGGCAAATGATAAAAGCAGGGTTATGGGCCACATTGCAAGCCCCATTCTTTTGTACATGTGTTGCGACATCACACGCAGACAACATGGGCAGAGCTGTTTCACAATGCTGAAAGTATCAGATCCTGCAGGTGCCTCTGAACAGCAGTCACCTGTGCTGAATCTAAATTGCTACATAGATAGTCCTCAACTTACAGCCGCTTGTTTAGTGACCTTTCAAAGTTACAATGGCACCAAAAACACTGAATATGGTCCTTGCATTTAAAACCATCTCACCATCCCGACAGTCACACAGTCAACATTTGAATGCTTGGCAACCAGCACTGTATTTATGATGGTTTGAGGTATCCTGGGGTCCTAAGGTGGCCCTATGCGACCTTCTCATCTAATTTCTGACAAGCAAAGTTGACGGAGGATGTTGGATTCACTTAACTGCAATGGTTGACTTAATCGTAGCCAAAAAAAAAGGTTGTAAAATTGGGCACCGCTCACTTAACAACTACCTTACTGGTCCCAATATTGGTCATGGGTCGAGAATGACTTGTACCCAGATGACTGATTGCTTGCAAGGGTAGGCTGCTAGGGGTTCACCCGTACCTGTACCTAATGTTATGGCCAATTTGGTGAACCGCCAAATCCTACCCCTGGCTGGCCCCGCCCACCCCACTCTTCCCAGGAGTCTCCACGTGGCCCATTTTGGATGCAAGGTATGTGCGGGGGCCACACGGAGGCTTGGGGAGGGCAAAAAATGAGGCCGTTTTCACCCTCCCAGAGGCTGAAGGAAAGCCTCTGGAGCCTGAGGAAGGTGAAAATGCCCCCCCACCCCATGGTGCAGGAGGCTGACTAGGCCACACCCACCATGGCCACGCCCACCCAGCAACGGGGCAGAGAACCGGTTGCTAAAATTTTTGAAGCTCACCCTTGACAGCTTGTTGTGTCTCAGCTACAGGACAGGGGTCTGTCAGGTTCTCCTCTTCAGCCTTGGAATCAGAGGAGGGTAAAAAAGGGATGTTCAATTCATCGAATTCAAATGTGACAAACTGTGCAGGTCCTGATATTGCTCCAGTACTCCTAGCTACCTTGGCCGAGAATGAAAAATGCTGGGAGTTGTGATTCAGCAACACATCTACAGAAAAAGGGCCAGAGGGAAGGGTGAATGGAAGTCCCTCCCTCCCATCCAGCTGTCTGTCAATCCCTGCTCTCTCCTGCCTTTCCATTTGGAAAGGAAGCCTATTTTAGAACATTCCAGGCCTCTTCTGAAAAATACTCTGTCATGATTCAGAAGCAGGAAAAGTAGCCACTCAGCCAGAGCCAGCTGCTTCTCACTGCAATGAAAGGTTTGTCAGATCAGAAATTGCAAACCCAAGGCTATTTCTGGTAGGTGCATCTAGGGATTAATGTGCCTAGATATTTGCATGATTGATTTTACTTTAGCCATTAAAGGAGACACACATATTTATGTTTAAAGCTGATTTACTATGTTCATAGCAATAAGGAGAATTGCTATGTGCAGCTTGTTACCCATAGACCCCTCTGGGAATAAAGCTTACAATAAATCCATGTAGCTGCATGATTAGACTTGATGTCATTTCTGACTACCCAGCCCAATTTACCCCTGTTTTTTCTATCTCTGTATGTGCTGTGCTGTACCCCAACCTGCATCCTGTTGTCACAATGCAGGGCAATCAGATTTGGCCATTTACCAAGGCTATTTGTGTTTCTAACCCCTTTCCACAGATCATCCCTTTGCCTGACACACACCCCTTGCTTGTCTTTGTCAACCCTAAGAGTGGTGGAAAACAAGGAGAGAGGTGAGAACGGAGTAGGGTTGGAAGTGCAAATGTGGGAATAGGGCAGGCGCGGCCTCTTAGGATAAATTAAGCCAACTTTGCTTTTGAATTCAAGCAAACCAAGTTGTTTTCATAACATTTTTTTTTCTTTTTCCCCCAAATATTTCTCTTTGGCGTAATATTAATCCTGAACTGCCTATATAATGCCATGAGTCCAGTATCGGTAATGGAACCTCAAAATTAAATTTTAAAAACAC
The DNA here is from genome assembly GCF_049901715.1 of Pseudonaja textilis. Lineage (NCBI taxonomy): Eukaryota > Metazoa > Chordata > Lepidosauria > Squamata > Elapidae > Pseudonaja > Pseudonaja textilis. Next base: position 120,979,439 of record NC_141991.1, on the reverse strand, counting down.
ACATTATACATTTCTAAAAGTGTGGAGTAATGATTAAGGCACCAGGCTAGAAACCGGGAGACTGTGAGTTCTAGTCCCACCTTAGTCGTGAAGCCTGTTGGGTGACTTAAGGCCAGTCATTCTCATCCTGAGGAAGAAGAAAAGCCATGGTAATGGCTTCTGAAATCTTGCCAAGAAAACTGCAGGCAGTTGCCAGAAATTAACATTAACATTATATTTGCCTGAAAATTTGCAGGTTTTCTGCAGAGAGGTTGCTGAAAATTTACCAAACATGGGACATATTTAATTTTAATATGTTTTTTTTAAAATGTTGGCCTCTATTGCTGAAAAGGTGGCCAGTTCTGGTGTAGATTTGATTTTTCCTTCGTGTTTGGGAAGGTCCTCAAGGGACCTAGAATTGATGCGATCTACAGGTCCCTGCATTCCTGTTTGATGGGATGCAATATTTATTTCTCTGTCAAAATGGATTTCTAGTTCAGATTTCAGTGCAGTAGGGATTTTTGACTGGTTATGTCTTGTTGATAGAGTGCTGCGGAAATTTCAATATCTCCTGAACCCACGACAAGTTTATAACTTATTAAAGGGAGGTCCTGGACCCGGGTAAGTTAATGTGAACTTTTGCACACCAATTTGATTTTCCTGTTTATCTATATTTCGCACGTTTTGCAGGATCAGTAGCTAATTTTTGTGTGTGTGTTTTTGTCCCAGCCTCAATTTTTTCCGAGATATACCAAATTTCCGTATCCTAGTTTGTGGTGGTGATGGCACCGTGGGATGGATCTTGGATGCCATTGGTAAGTATTGTTTATATAGTTTCATTAAATATTTTTTAAAAGGGAATTAAAAACTAATACCAAATAATAGAAATAGGGGGGGAAAGAAAAGAAGAAGAAATCAAAGAAAAAGCTAAAAGTGCAAGAAAGGAAAAAGAAAAAAAGAAAGAATAAGATACAAAGAGGTAGCTGCCAATATTTTTTATAGCAGTTTTAAGAACAATTATAAATTTATCTCTCACTTTATGGTTACAACATAGCTCTGTTCTTTCTATAATCTATTCTGTCTAATCATCAAAACCACAAATCATAAACTCATTTTTTTCTTTTTCATGCAAAAAAAGTATGTAAAGAGTTTTTATACTATCTTTTCTCTGTTCAAAGAAATCAAATTAAGCATCTCTCTGCATGTTTTATTATAATCGATTATGACTTCATTGTGAATAATACCAAATCTTTCCATTTAGGGCATACAATAATCTCACTGCGTGTATAAAACAAAGTTTCATGACTTTTTTCCCAACTTTTTATCCATCCCAAAAGTAAAACCTCTGGTTTCAACTGTATATTAATCTTTAAAAGTCCTCTAAGTCAGCGATCGCCAACCAGTGGGCCGTGAGAAAATTTTGGTGGCCCGCAGAGAAATCTCGCCCTCAGAGCACCCCCACAAAGCAATTAATTCAGGCTGCGCAGAAACACCAAGCTGCTGCGTTGCCCACATGGCTCGTGGGAACCCTCCCTGCCCACTCACTCCTTACCTGGTAAACTTGCCTGCTAAATTGCTATTTTTCCTTTTTCCGATCATCATCTGTTCTGCTGTGCCGGGAGATTTAGATTAGCTAGGAAGCAGGAAATGGTTGGATTTCTTGCTTTCTAGCTACTCTTTAGATCTTCAGCTCAGCACAGCCAAACCTCCCTTACAACTGAAGGTTTGCTTGCAAGAAAATTCAGTGCAGTCTCACAACAAGCAAATTTGAGAGACAGAGCTAGCCGATGGCAGATAGATAGATCACTGAATGATTCTGTGAGCAACTCAATTAGCCTGCTTTACCTGATTTTGGTAAAAGTTGCTCTTTTTTAATAAAAAATTCAATATTTACATACATGGTGTGTTGTGAGTTAATTTTATGAGTTTGCTTGCAAGCAAATTTATGTGACAGACTGAGCTAACCAATGGCAGATAGATAGATCTCTGAATGAATCTGTGATTCTGTGAGCAACTCAATCTGCCTGCCTGCTTTGCCTGATTTTGGGTAAAAGTTGCTCTTTTTTAATTAAAAAAATCAATATTTAAATCAATATTTATAATATTTACATACAAGCCATGCCCAGCCAGTCACATGGCCACCAAACCACACCCACAAATTGGGCCATGCCAACAGAACCGGTTAGTGGTTCCTGGGATCTAAAATTATGAGTTTGGTGGTCCCTGAAGTCCAAAAGGTTGGTGACCCCTGATCTAAGTAGCACATGTATTTGAATCCAGAATTTTTTAGCTTTTTTATACATCCACCATCTTCTTGTTCACATTTCCAAAACAAACTTGAAGGGCCTTTATATATTATAGACAATTTCTCTGATGACATATACCTATAGTGTGTTATTTTATAAAAATTCTCATTAAAATAATTATAATGTTAATTTCAATTCTTTCAACCATATATTTTCTCATTGTTTCATCTGTATATTATAACCAAAAAAATTAACCCACTTTATTATACATTCTTTCATTTTTTACTTCCATTTCATATTTCAATAAAATATGTTCATTATTCATATACATTTCTATTTCAAACTGTGCTTTGTCTATATTAACTCTATATTAATAAATAAGAGAACCCTCCCTGACACCTATATTCCCTCTGTTACCAATTCTTTTCTTGATTTTATTTTACATTCCCTTTGACAACATTTTATTATCTTGTGTAAAGTTAACCATTTATGTTTGCCTACTATTTCTTGTGCATAAAACACTTCTTGTGCTGAGAGACACAAAGGTATTTTCAGGCACAACCTGCCTTTGTATCTATTCCCATATTCTTAATACAATAATAGCATATCTAATATAATGGTTTTAAAAATCCACATTAATCTTGGCTTTATTATATTAATATTTACATTATATTATATTAATATTTGAAAAACATGGCTATGGTTTCTTGGTTGCTGAGGATCATTAAAACAATATTTTTGCACCAAAACCCAAAGGCCCATTAAAAGTACCATTAACAGGCTTATAATTCCTACTAACTGGTTGTCAACTAACTTCCCTAACTTTTCATTCATGGCATTATATAGAAAAAGACCTATTGCCAAATTCTAACAAATTATGCACAGATTATTTTCACATTACTTCCTCCTCAGATAAAGCCAACCTACCAAGTCGGCCGCCAGTGGCTGTCTTGCCTCTAGGAACTGGCAATGATCTGGCCCGCTGTCTTCGTTGGGGTGGAGGTGAGTTAACCGTTTCCAGCAAGCCCAGCAGCGCTTCTTTCTGCTACACCTATGAAGCCCAAAGCTTGAGCATTCATTTTGATCTTGTGAAGAGCATCTGTCATATATCTCTTCTAAGATCAGATTATGACCAGCGAGCTTACTGAAAATCAGCATGGGAAGGAACTTGAGAGAAAGTTAAACAAACTCATAAGCTTGGTCTGGAGTTATAGATTCTGGGTGTGATCTGTTGTGATTTCAGGAGATTCCAAAACTTGGCACCTGAATCCATCCCCATTTCTGGGATATCCTAGACCATACCATATTCATCCAAGGAATGGAAATGATTGGTTCAAGCTGAGACCTTTTTGTTTTTTACTAACAAGAGTTCTGCATATATAAAGATTGCAACAATTAAGGAAAGAAATGCGGTAGTGAAACTAATCAGCCTCTGGCCCAGTGAATTTCAGAGAAGCAGTGAATTGATAATTTAAAACATAGTTTGGAGTCTTGAGAGGGTGATTAGATTGAAACTTAATCAAAACATTCTAAACTCTAGTAGGGAGTGAAAATTATTTGTCCTGGGGAAAAAGAGAATAGAGAGAAGTTTAGGATTTTTTTCACTTGGCTTGCTTTTATGAATTGGAGTATTGACTAAAGTGGAACTAAGTAATGAAAGAAAGACCCTACTTTATATTGGGGAGAGAAGTTGCCTTAAGGCCATTGTTGACTCGTGGCATCTGCCTTGATTAGTCCCTGGAGTTTTCTTGGCAAGATTTCAGAAGTGGTTTGATGTTGCCTCCTTACAGCTGAGAGTGACTAGCTCAAATTCATTGCTTCATTAAGTTGGTTTCTTTTTACCTCTGTTGTGGATACTTGTAATTACATTCATCTTTCTGTTCCTACTGTATATTCTGTAACTTTAATTTGTAATGAAATAATTAAAATTAAGGAAAACATTTAATGGTTTGTAGTGCCTGCAATTTGGCAGTTCAGATCCCACCAGGCTCAAGGTTGACTAAGCCTTCCATCTTTCTGAGGTAGATAGAATGAGGACCCAGATTATTGGGGGCAATGAGTTGACCCTGTAAAACCACTTAGAGAGAGCTGTAAAGCACTGTAAAGCAATATATAAGTCTTAGTGCTATTGCTATTGCTAGTTGGGAAAAAGGTGAAGTCAAAATTGAAATAAACCCCATTTAGAATAAACTTCAATAAAACAATTAGACTCCCCTTATATTCTACCTTGAACCTCAACTTATAGAGTTTGAATTCATATAATCATAGTTGAACATATGACTCCAAGGATTAATAACACACCAGTTATTATAAGATATAGCCAATAAGAGGGATAAAGTCCAGCTGGGGCACTCTTATTTCAGATCTTTACTCAGTCGTATAATTTCTGCATTCTTTTCATGGTCACTGCCTTTCTTGGCAGGAGTAAATTATCAAAAGGACAGCTACCCATGTGAAATGAATCAACTTCTGACAAAATTAGCTCGGTATCACAACTGTTCTCCATTCTGGCTTCGGTTATTCCACACTAGCAATTTATAGCCTCTTCTAGAGTTATCCAACTATTTTTGTGCCAAAAATAATAGTAAAGCAGGCAGACTTTATGTCAATTCACTGATGGATAGGTGATGCAGTGGAAATTTTTAAGGTGCTAGTATGAAAAAAAACCCTTAGTTTTTTCCTTAAATCACAGTACCAATATGAACAATAGCATATAAATTAGTATTAATATATAAGCAAGAAAAAAAGCTTGAACTGCCTGGATGCATTCATTCATAGCTGAAAATTGCCTGGTCAAAATGAGAAGAGGTCAGATGATAAAGATTTTAGAGTTAAGGATCTAACCCTTTCCTAAATAGTGTGATCGTAAATCAGTGACCCTTAATTCTCCCAACTAATGCTCTGCTCTTTCCCAGGTTATGATGGTGAGAATCTGGTAAAGATACTGAAAGATATTGAAGCAAGTAGCATCATACAGATGGATCGCTGGTCAGTGCAGGTGATGCCAGATAACCCAGATGAGAAAGGCGACCCTGTGCCCTATGAGATCATCAATAACTATTTCTCCATTGGCGTAGTAAGTAGGAACAGATGGAAACACAAGAGAAGGGTCATCCTTTGCTCAAGAAGGCAAAGAGGGGGTATTTATTCTCTACATATACTGAGAGAAAGAGTAGCAATGATGCTGGGACTGTTGTAACCTTGATGTTGCCCCTGAGGATAGTAGGTCCAGAAAGAAAATGGCCATCATAAACAGCCACAGTAATGAAAAGAAAGGAGGAGGCAAGATTTAGTAACAGGGAGATGGATGTGGTGGAATCTTCAGTTAGACTCGAGGGAGGTGTTAAGAGTGGGCCAAGCTTAGAGTCCTTACCCTGCAGGAAGTGGCACAGGCCTGACTTTCCCCAGAATTACTGAAACCTTATCAGACCGTGCCCAAGGGAACGAAGTCTGTCTGGCAAGATTCTTATAACATAGGTGACCAGCAATAAAGCTTCTGTTTGAAACTATTCATCATTGGTTGTGGTAACTTGTGCCCGACAGTGGTAGTTTTGGAATGACCAAGAGTTGGTGCTCATGGGTTTAAGAAATGGAAGGGGAGAGTTAATCCCATGGTTATCTCTGTCCTGAGATATCTCTCATCTCCACAAAGCACTTCTTCAGCCCTGACTTTCTCTTTTTCACTTTCCTTTTCTTCAGGATGCTTCAATTGCCCACCGATTTCATGTCATGAGAGAGAAATACCCAGAGAAATTTAACAGCAGGTTAGTTCAGTTGTGAAAGTGGGTAGAGGGGTTCCCGGTGCTGCTATCGCGTCCCTTTTCAAGACTGCTTTGGCAATTCTGAAATCTCAAAGTCTTCCTATGAAACTTGATCTAGTACTTTTGTGTTCAACTCTGCCTCTAGAAATGTTCCTACTCCCTTTGACACCCTGATTTGATTTTCCTGGGAATATATAAGGACAGCTAGTCACACAGAGAGGATGGCTCTGCACTGGGCAGTGGAAAGTGAATACCTGCCATGGGGGGTGGGGCTCCTGGTTGGCAAGTCCTGCCGGTGGATGTGCTTGCCTGGGGAAGAAGGGGGGCTCAACCACACACCCTCTTTTCATTGCTCCTTTTCTGCTACTCTATTCTTTTCCGAATAGGATGAAGAACAAGCTCTGGTATTTTGAATTTGCCACATCGGAGACTATCTTTGCCACATGCAAAAAGCTCAAGGAGTGTTTGTCAATAGAGGTGAGCATTTCCTTTGTGGTCTTGAGGTGATCGCTGTTCTGGGTTGGGAAAATAGTTCACTCCTGTAGCCAGCATGCAATTCTTTGCAGCAGCGTCTAACGCAGAGTCGTGCTTTAGGTCCAAAATGATTTTGTTTTGGCCTGGCACGTTATGTTTCCCATGAACACGTGCAAAGTGTTTTTCTTTCTTTGACACTGATTAATTGCATTTTTGGCACTAGGACTTCTACCTCAGGCAAAATAGTCAATAAGAAGCTTGAGTTCTCGAACTCCTTGTTCCTAGCGCTGCCATTCCTGCAAATTTACCCAGCCGTGCAGGAATGGGTTTAGAATTTGGATTCTATAGTGCTGTTCAAATTATTGCATTTCTTTTTTTAAAAAAAACCAATTATCGTCTTGCTCACCTTCTTTTTTTCATGTATGTCTCTACCAGTGCTGTGGGCAATCCCTGGACCTCAGTGGAGCCCTCTCTGGAATAGCTGTCCTCAATATCCCTAGCATGCATGGGGGTTCCAACCTCTGGGGTGAGACCAAAAGACCTTTGGGGGAGGCAGCGGCACGAAGCACAGCCGGAGGAGCAGCACAGCCTCAAGTCATCACTGAAACTGAGATCCTGAAGAACTGTGTGCAAGGTGAGCCAGGAGAGTGGGTGGATGGTACAAAGCTTGGAGCCTTGTAGATTGGACATTAGTACTGGTAGTAGGTACAACAGCGAAAGGCAGGCATGGCTTGAGAGGGTGAATGAAGAATGATTTCTAAGAGGACAAGCTAGATTAATACTCTGCTGCCCTTTCTGAAACATTGCCGTGAGGACTTTCTCGGGGAGCTTGAGATGATGGGGTGACTTTTCTTCCCTCTGGTTTTTCCCCCCTCCAATTCCTTATCCAGATCTGAGTGATCGACGGATGGAGGTGGTGGGCCTGGAGGGTGTGTTTGAAATGGGACAGATCTACACAGGTTTGAAGAATGCAGGCACGCGGCTGGCTAAGTGCTCTGAGATCACCCTGAGGTAGGTGGGCCATCAAGTCAATGGGTGTATTGTCTCCTCTTGTAGTTTCTGTTTGGAATTCTGGCAGCCTTTCCCCCAATTTTCCCAAAGGGGCATGTATGTGGTACATGTAAAATAATAAGGATGCCCCTGTGAACCTTTAGAGTAAATGCCTGTTAATGGCAATTGACACCCTTCTTAGTTGGGCTGAGTCGAATCAATATCCTTATATAGAATGACTCAGTGAGTGTTCTTAGGCAGCCATTATCCCTGAGCCTCATCCCACCTCCAAATCTGCCATATGAGACTAAGAATATTGACCATAAAGATTGCTGCTGGGGAATGCCCAACCAGGCTGGTGGAGGAGGGCTCAAGTGGGGAATCATTGAATCATTGTGCAGTTACAAGAGATCTAGGGTTGAGCTCCTGCCCAGTCCATAGGACTTAATTTATTTATTCCCAAGTGAAGGCAAGCAGTTTGGGAAGATTCCTGTATTACAGACAGAATACAATGAAGTAGTTAGTGAACTCTACACACGTGGATCTGGTTTTTTTCACCTGAGAATTGCTGTGTTAATATGTGATACGAAGGTGTGATGGTCCTGGCTGCAATATAGACAGATAAAGACAGGAAATCAATACTAAGGTGCCCCATATTTACTGTCATCTTCAGTATTTGTTCTTTAGATAAATGCATGAGAACCTCTATAAAATCTGAATATTCATCATGTCAACTTCCTGTTTTTCTCATGTCCTTTTTGCAGAACCTTCAAGCATCTCCCCATGCAAATCGATGGAGAGCCATGGATGCAAGCACCATGCACAGTAAGCACCACCCCTCCTAAGGTCACATTCTATGTTTTGTAGCATTGGGTATGAAGTCCTGTTTTGGTGAAGCCATAGAACTCCTTATTACAGAAGGCTTGCTATTCAGCTCAAGTGCACAGCTGGTGCATTCTGGTAAAATCTGAAACTTGCAATGCGTGAGCCGCTGGAATATGAAAATTGCTAGGAACAGTTAATGAGAGGGCTTCATTACTTTAAGCTAATCCACCAAGGCAGACATTTCCTGAAAATACATGTAAGCTACACTGTTTCAAATCAAAAGGGATTTCAAGATGTCCATCATCAATGAGTACCAATTAAAAGCTATCAAAAACAGATGAGTTTTTAAAACAGTCTTGAAAGCAGCTATGGATAGGGCCAGTTGCCTTCTGTGAGGAAATTTTATAAAAGAGGGCCACTGAGAAATGTTCGTTCTATCTCTTGATCAATAAGAAGGTTGTAAAAGGGATCTTAAAAGTTAACCCAGTTCATGTTATGTGAAGGCAAACCTCAAGCTTCAAATGTTCATTGGCTGATCTTAGTGTAGCCAATAGAACATTTTTACCACCAGCCACTTTCTTACAACAGTGGTCAGGGAGCATCTGGACAATGAAGAATAAATGATTATTTCCAACAGTAATCTTTATCAGCATGCAGTATAATTGATGCAGTGGAATATGATTAAAGCATTTCCCCTTTATCAGGATTTTTGCATGGAGCAAGAGAAAGTGACTGCATAATATATTTAATCAGATAATTTTAAGTGCTGTTGTATTATGCAAATTCAATAGCCTGAGCCTTTCTTGACTAGGAACATCCATCACCACCAAGGTCTCTGACTTAATTGTAGAGTTACTTATTCCCCAATGGCCTAAATATCACACATTCTTGGAATAGAGAATTAGCCCTCTCTCTGCCTGAGCCTACCATTTTGGTTAGTTTTTTTTTTTTAAGTTTTCAGTTTAAAAAAACTAGAGAGTAGATCCAACTCCAACTGGGTCATTGCAGATTTTATAGGATTTTTTTTCCCTCAGATTTCCCAGAAATAAATACCCAGGAAGTGACAGCCACCATAAAAACTGGAAGGTTGTTTTCAAATTGCCACTCCTAGCTAATTGAAACAAGCCACCTTACTAATTAAATACTTGCCCAAGACTAGCAGCAGATCCTGTGGGGACTAGTCTGGTGGGTAGGTTCCTGTCCACTGAAAAGACCAAAGTATCACTTCAAACAGGCTGGCTACTGTTAAATTGTCCTTGAAATCACCTGGACTTAAATTAGGGCCTTAAAGATCAACTAGCTGGTTTGGAAGCTCTATCTCGATGGATTGATGTCATGCCATCAAGTCAATGTTGACTTGTAATGACTGCAAAGACACCTATCTGTGTCTTTAGTTTGGTGAAGAGGAGATGCAATCGGGTAGTGGTTGGTCTGCTCTAATCATCCAAAACGGGCTGTGATATGGGGTGTGCGGATGGGCAAGTAGAGGAAAGGCCTGAGTCCTACTCTAAAGCGTTGACACCATCTTGCTCTGTCTGTCTTTCTTTCAGATCCGAATAACTCACAAGAACCAAGCTCCAATGCTCATCGCACCGCCTCCCCGTTCCTCCAGCTTTTTTGGCCTGAAAAAGGGACCCCAGGAGACCTAAGTGGGGCTTCTGTTCCTTTCTGGGAGCAGCTGCCTCCATCGAAATGCAACTTTGGGTCCTCGGGTGGGCTATCCCGCTGCTTTGTGCCATAAGGAGAGCCCTCTTCCATCACCACCCTCCATAGCAAATTAAAAGAAGCCGAATTTCTGTGTAGTACATGGCACGGTGAGATCCGAATTCTTAGCTTTTGCAACATACATTGGTCTTGCCAATTTCCTAGTCCGAAGCAGGAGAACTCGGGCTCTCTGCCCCGTTAGGTTTTGCAGCACCTTGTGATTTGGTGATGCCCTCAGGTTTCCTGCCTTTGCTCGTCTCCCTTTTAATGTGTGGATGCCAAATTCTTCCTTTTTTCCCCCACTAAAAAGCCTTGGTAGATTGCTACCTCTTGTCATTCAAATTCTGCTCTTTGTAGATTTTGCTTTTTGCACTTGCTGTAACTACTGAAAGACAATGGTGGCACCAGCTGTTCTTTCCTTCCCCCTCCACTTCCTTTCCTCTCCTCTTTTTTTTTAATTTATTATGATTCCATGCCGAGTCCTTCTCTGTACAGTTTTCTCAGAAGAGCTTCAATGTGGTAATAAAGGGCTGGGCTTGGATATGTTTTTCCACTGTAGTCAGTTTTCTTGTCTGTAAGCAGAAATTAACAGTTAGATGGTGCGCTTCCCTGTTGCTAAAACGTTGTCTGCCTTTTGGTCAGAGCTCGTAGAAAATGAAACAAGGCATGTTATCAGATTTCTGGCTCACAAAATATAGTGAAATGGAATCTCACCATTGGGTCATTTTACCTGCTATTCTGGGAGCACAATCTCAGTCAGGCATCGTTATATGAGCATTAAATACTAGGGCAGGAACAGCCCTTCAGAAGTCATGAACTTCAACACGCAATCAACACAGCCAGTGTTGAATGATGTGTACAACAACATCTGGAGAGCCACAGGATTCTCCCACACACACACCCCAAGTTCTGTGCAAACTGGCTTTGTAACTGCTTGCAACCGTGCAATAGGATATATGCACAGAAGCATGAAACATCCATGCAATGCGGTGCAGTTGTACAGAGGATGAAAAATTGAAGACCAGCACATTTGCTGGTATATCTGTTCACGGTGAAAGCCTTAATTGGATTTGTAAAGCTGTCGGTATGGATTTGCTGCTTTTCCCGCTTTCCTTCACTATACTATGTGCAAGAAGGTAATGTAAGATTACACAGGAATAATAACAAGGCAAAAGCAAGCATTATAATTTTTCACAGTTGCAGGTTTGAGGTTTGATTTAGTCATCCCAAATTCTGTCTGTCAAGGATTGGGATAGCTTTTAGTACCAAGTGTGTGGAAAAACTTGTTCATTAAGATTAAGGGGCACTGGACAGTAGTCAAGAATGTTTTTCAATTATCAATTTATAAAAGTCAGAAGGCTGCTTTTTATTTTGGTATAATGTATTGCTTATTCATTTGCACTAGGATTGTGCTCTCTTTTGGAACATATCGTGAAAAATCAATAGAAGATTCCTAGCATTCTTCTCCAGATGAAATTTCTAGGCATACAGCACTACAGCTGTGTAAAGACCCAACATACTGCAAGACACCCATAAAAAGAAGAATATGATGCAACAGAAAAAGAATGGAAGAGCTTAATCCCCTCCGTCTGCTAATTTTTGCTCACCTTTTGCTAATTTTATCCCCGTAATGCCGCAGGTCTATCTTTTGGAAGGACAAGCTTTAGGGGCCAGCTGTTGATAGCTAAGAACAGAGCATTTCTTTTTCATGAATTAGAGGAGGCTGGGTTCACCTTATTCTAAGACATCAGTGTGGTTTGTTTGTAACTGTCTGCAGCCATTCTGCTTTGTAAACACTGGTTTATAGCTTAGTGTGAACCCAGTCACACTATTGGTTCAGTGAACAAATCGTAGCTGGGTGATGTATGAACCATTCTGTCCTTCACAATTTCTTCAGTAAAACTTCCACTGCTGAAGAGCTGTGCAATAAGGAAGAAAGACTGTGGCTTGTTAGATCTGGTTGTAATGTTTTTGGCCTAGGATGGGAGATTGGATTTTAGATAGTATCTTGGGAGATGCCACACCTTCCCTAAGAGGAAGATCAGAATGCCAAAAACAATGGACACATATTTTTTTAAAATAAGGCCTTTCCATACTTTCATTTTTAGCACAATAAAAGTGCAGTTTTCCATTTATTCACACAGAGAAAGAATCTGGCAGTGCCGTTTTTTGTTTAGTGATTCATAGAACAAAACAATGGCGTTGATGTCTGTATTTCAGGGCCATGTGGGAAAAGCCATTTTAAACCACAGATGAGTGTCACAAAGGTACAATAGGCTGATATCTATGGTTTCCAAGATTCTGGAAACCACTGTGCCTGTTTTCATGATCTGCAAACAAACCCTGTGTTTGTGCTCTTGCATGTTCCCAAGTGCCTCTTCCCACTTGAATCAGAAGCCCTGCACAGCCCCAACCTGGTTAGAATGTCAGAATGTAACTGCGGAAACCTGGTTCACATCCCATTCAGTCAGGAGCTACACCGAGAGTTCTGAGATTAACATGGAAATAAGAGGCAGATGGTTCAAGGGCTTCCAGAGAAAAAGCACAAGGTAGTTCATTTCTGATAATTAGGAAACTTAATATGTTATTTCAGTGTGTTTTAAAACAACATCAAGCAAAGCTCTCAACATAGCAGCATGAACTGGGAAAATGAAGGGAACATGGAAACAAAAACATTGGAAAATAAAATACATCAGACAGAGAATTTACAGAGAGTTTTTTGGACTTAAAGATGCCTCTGTGTTGTTACGAAATAAGGAAAGAATCTGAGCTCTTGCATCCTCTATTCAAATTATAATACGGTATGACATGGGAAGTGCTTGAAGGAGAACAAAAGATCTGTCTCCAACACTGTAGGAGGAACACAACAGTTGGTGGCACCAGCGTGGTCTCCATTCGATGCATTTAGTCTTACACAAACTTTATTCAGTCTTGGTGATAGTAATAGAATAACAGAGTTGGAAGGGATCTTGGAGGTCTAGTAGTCCAACCTTTGCTCAGGCAGAAAACCTTATACCATTTCAGACAAAGGGTTGTCCAATCTCTTCTTAAAAACCATTGGGTGTTGGAGCACCCAAAAGTTCTGGAGGGAAGTCATTCCACTGATTAATTGGAAATTTCTCCTTAGTTCTAGGTTGCTTCTCTCCTTGATTAGTTTCCACCTGTTGCTTTTTGTCCTGCCTTCAGGTGGTTTGGAGAATAGGTTGACCCCCTTCTTTGTGGCATTAGATATATTAGAAGACCCTTAGTCCTTCTTTTCATTAAACTAGACATACCCAATTCCAGCAACCATTATGTTTTTGTTGTGGTTTGCTGGCAGCCGGTGCAGATGGCAGAAGTATTGGACACTATGGACGAAAGAGAACCAATCAGGGAGTCTGGAGAGGACTTGGACGAGGGTCCTGCATCTGATGCAGGAATGGGGCCAGGACCATCTGAGAGTGGAGTGCTGCCTTCGGACCCTTCAGAGTCTTGCAGCAGCAAAGCAGAGGACTCAGGAGTAAGGCTGAGAGGTGATTGCCCCTCCCATCAGGGATAAAAGTCAGCCCTCTGTGATGTGCTCTTTGCAGGAAGCAAAGAAGTTCATTAGATTCTGATTCCTCGTTGAAGCCTTGCGAACTCTGATTTGTCTTTGCTGGAACTTCTGTCAGTATATATTCTAATTAAGTGGACTTCTGTTTCTTGGCAGCCTTCTACAACCCTGAAAGACGTGAGTTTATTTCAGAGAATTGTGTCTAATGAGTCTTGGCTGGGAATGCAAAAAATTCCCAGTGTCACATTTAAAAAGGTTTGATTTTACACCCAGTTTGTGTTTCCTTAATTTGGTTGAAGCCTGGGTCAGAACAGTTTTAGCCTCCAGCCTCTAATCATTTTTGTTGCTCTTCTCTGTACTCTTTCTAGAGTCTCAGCATCTTTTTTACATCATGGTGACCAAAACAGGATGCAGTATTTATTTATTATTTACATTTTTTATTATTCTTCCAAGTGTGGTCTTACCAAGGCATTATAAAGTAGTATCAGCACTTCATGTGATCTATCCCTCTGTTAATTCAGCTGCAGAGTAATACAGTATTATAAAAGTTTTAGTCCAGCTGGGACTTGGGCCCTCACAAAATCTTGAACTATTGAATTTAACATTTTATTTAGCCAAGTGTGATTAGAATCCCTCATAAGCTTGGGTCAATCTGAATGTGTTTTGGGCTACTTCTTTCACATATCTGAACCAGCTTGACCATTGATCACAAGTCAGGGATGCCTGATGAGAGAAGGGTTAATTAGCAAATGGAAGAATTTGTATATCAAAAATGGTCGTTGTGGCCCACGATGAGCAGCCTTCAACATAGTTTGCACAGCTAAAGAATTAGTTCCACACCCAGCAATTCAAATACAAACTTTTCCAGCAGATGTTGCTCTGGTGAATTATTTCTACCTTGGCTGTAAAATGAAAGTGTTGTGAAGCTAATTTGTTTTTTGAGATGCTCTGGTTCTCAGGGGCTTATGGATGAGTTATTGGTCAGTTTGTGGAAACACTGGCCTCACCTTCTCTGTAACCACACTAGCAGGGTTTTCCAGGGGGAAAGGATTTGGCTGACTTTTCAACACTTCACATAAATAACTTTTGGGGTTTTTGCAGTCAGCCAAATGAATGCGGTATGAAGGATACAAGAAAGTAAATTATTTACCTATAACATCATGCAATGTGTCTAATTTTCTGATATCACATTCTTGGCCTCTTTAAAGTAGAGCTGTAATTTTTTTCACTTGTTTCAGGAGTTTTCAAACTGTTTTGGGGGTTTTCAGGAAGAACCAAAACCACCTTACAATAATAGGCTGGAATGGGACAAATCATCCCTGATCATTCCAAAATCTTCCCAATCACAACTTTTTATCAACTGAATCGACTTCACTGATTTCCTGCCTTTGCACTTACCTCACCCTCAAGTACAAATAAGTGAAACTTGATAAACCCCAATTTTAGTTTTGCTGACAATGATACAAACGCAATGAAGCAGAAAACCCTCATTAGGATGAGTAGCCTCGTTGCACAGCCATGCCAGTTTTTGTTCTTCCCAAAGGCTTTGTTATATGGCCATGCAGAAAGTCTTCATATTACTATAGCAACATGGCTAATCTGCTTTTGGTGGTTATTGTTCCCCAATGGCTTGTAGCTGCTCATACAGATTCCATCTGTATTTGGAAAAGGCAAGACCAGCTTTAGATTACGGTCTTAGTAAACCAGTTTTAGATTACCAAGCCAAGCATATCATTTTAATCGCAAAGCCTCTTCCCCCTATTTCAGAATTTGTAAGGAAGTCCACCCACCCCTACAGTTTGCCTTTACGTATTGAATTACTCTGTGTCAAATTACTATTCTGTTTTGGAGTAAGGAGCGGTTATGTGCTTAAATGACTTTCACTCTAACAGATGGCTCTCACTCTTCCCACTGCATTCCACAATGTTTTCAGAAATTTAGGACCACAGCAAACCCTGCCTTGCCTGCTATCCAAGAAACCCTAGGCCAGTGATGGCCAGCCTTTTGGCTTGTCAAAAATTTGGAAAATGCTTAACTTGACTCTGCTGGTGCATCACACACATACACACGCACACACACACACCACCACCACCACCACCACCACCAAGCAAGACAAACACTTCTCCCCCCTAGGCTACCCTGAGCAGAGACACTTGGTGGCAGCTCAGGATGGGGGTGAAGTAGAGGCCTAGGCCTTCAGCCTAAGTAGCACCACCACCACTCAAAAAGGCCAGCATGTGCCCCCCTCAAGGGGGTGGGGGGTTTGCAAGCCTTGGGGAATGGTGTGTGCCACATGGCTCAGAGTTCCCCAGAAAACTGTGTGAGAACGGGGCTTACTTTTGAGAATAGTTGGATATTGATGAACCTGACAAGTCACCCAAAACATGGCATGTCACCTTTGATACATATGTTATAGTTTCACCATCACTGTCCTAGGCCTAGAGTCTACACCATGCTCTGACCTGGGAATTATTGTTCATATAAATTGTGGATTCCTTTGTCCACTTTGATTTGCCTCATACTACTCTCTTCCCAGGCATCCAATTTCGCAGGAATCTCTGAAGTTTATTCTCTGACTGTATTCTCTGAAGAATATAGGAACAGCAATAGCATTTAGATTTATATACCTCTCTAAGCGGTTTTACAGAGTCAGCCTATTGCCTCCAGCAATCTGGGTCCTCATTTTACCCACCTTGGAAGGATGGAAGGCTGAGTCAACAGTGCGCCTGGTGGGATTTGAACTGCCAAATTGCAGGCAGCCGGTAGTCAGCAGAAGTTAGCCTGCAGTACTACACAGTAACCACTGTGCTACCAAGGCTCTATGAAGTGGTTGCAGATATTAATCGTGGCTTTATATCAGCCTGTCCTTTCTCCTGCACCTCTTTTTGGAAGAAACTTTTGCACAATTTGTTTTGTGAAATGCAGCCACCCTCATTCCCATTTCCACCTCCAGAATTGCCCAAGAGTGCTTTTGTGTCTTGTTTCTACTCCTCTTTCTGTCCCCTGGAAGCCACCACTACCCAGTTAGAGCTCTGGTATCTTGCTCACATGCAGTGTCAATGAGGTAGCTGGAAACCCATTCCCTTATGAAGTGACCTGTTGGTCCCGACCAGTTTCTAGAACCAGGTTCTCGACTGTCCTTCAGCTAGCAAATGGGATGTCACAATTCAACTATTCTTCCCCACTTAAGTGGCTCATCTTGCACAGACAAATATCACGCCGAGAAGTAGTCCATCAAACTTTTGATATATTTGTTCATGGTGTATAAAGTAGATATTGTGTTTTTTTTTAAAGAAAAGATGGACAGACAAAAATTTTAAAAAATACAGAGATGCTCCATTGTCTTAAATGATACCAGCCTGCATCTGGTTGGTTCTCTCTTGAGTTTGCATGACATGGATTAAACTTAAGTGCCTCTTCCCTGGGAAATGCTTATGCATAACAGCAATGTGCTACTAAGGATGTCTTAGAAGCAGATGTGAGCCATTTGAAACATGATAGAATGCTGTCACTTTGTGCTGCTGGTTCCTTTTTTTCCATTTTTTTGGAAAAAATAAAAGTCTGCAGTTGCTGATTGGTGCTCATGCCACTGCAGACAAGGTAGAGATGATCTTATTCTCTCTCATGTCTTTCTTGCCAGGACTCACTCTCCCAGTTAGTTCTGAGGCATAGAAGATAAAATGGAGACAGAGTTTTAACACAGCCTCATGTGTGGGAGAGGCTATTTAATAACATGGCCAGTAACTGGTGAACAGGGTTAACCCTCTTACCATTTGTCAGAAGATGTGGCCAATTGTAAGACGTTAATTTAAAAATGAACAATCCCAAAACTACATTGCTGTTTTTCTCCTCAACCCAACGAAGTAGGTCAGAAAGCCGAAGGAACAGCTGTCTTGGCTACCATTTTCCTTCCCTAGGACCAGCATGGCACAGGCTGAATGCAATTGTGGTGCTCTAACAATGACTACACTTCGGTGCTGTCTGTATCTCCCCACCCAGGCAGGCACTGAGATGGCACCTCAAAGTGGCTGAGACGTTTACTCAGCTGGCATCAGAAGAGCATCAGCTTAAGGGAAATAGAGGGGGCTTGATTTCCTTTCTGAATCAGGGCTCAATATGTTCAGTTTTCAGTTTGCCAGGCTTGTTGACTTCCATTTAGATGACGTTACCACTGAGCAAGGGGCTGCTTTCCCCACTGGCCCTCCGGCCAAACGCCTGGCCAAGGAAGAGGCGTACAGCTGTGCGGTCAGGAAACCAGTTCCTTGGAGAAGTGCCAGCAGACATCATGGCCCGTAGAGGGATGTGTCTCAAATGCCTGTAACCAAGGAAGACATTAGTAACAATCTTGAGTGACATTTGAGAGTCACCCAAAGCATCTCCGTGTTCCTTACTCTGCTTGCTCTTTTGAACAAGAATTCTTAACATTCTTTGTCTGGCAAAAGAGAAGAGCTCAACCTGTAAAGATTTAATCTTCTGCTGTTCAATGGCCCTATGAGGGATAAAAACCTCCACCAGGTGGACTCTGCAAAATGCCTGCCATAAACAATACAACAAGAGTGAATGGCCATTCAGAGTGGTTAGGTTTTAGTTGGAATAGTACCGAGAAGGCCTAAGGAACAGGTTGCAAGATACTATAAGAAGCCCTGAAAAAAACAAGATAGCCAATGAGAGCGATTAATGAAATTCTGGGGAGGAATATTTGTCGTGTAGAAGCTTCACAAATCAAATTAACTCTTTTGCGCTATGTGTTTAGGCAAATTGCTCGTGTTACTGATTTCACCTTAGTAAAGCTGCTCCATCTCTTCTGTTGCCTCTCTAAATGTCAAAGTACATAATGAAGAGTTTAATAGAGAGAAGGAAGCCGGTACCTATAGCAGAACTCATCTGCAGCATGCCTAGCTCAAGGATTGTAACTACAGGGCAAACCTTTGCTTGCAATCTTGGAGAGTCATTATCGGTCAACGTCCAGTCAGATACTCTTTTCTCTGTTCTGATGCAGTAACTTAACATGCTCCAAAGATTAATCACCTTGCTATTTCAGATCCATCCCAGATGCCATAAGGACTTGATTTTTGTGGGTGAGCAGCAAAAGCACAGATCCCCTTGCATCATCTCCTAGCCAAAGCAGAATATGAACATTAGGCCAGGATTTAACCCGCAGCTCTTGTGCTTGGATGGGAAATGTCAGATTGTCCTATCTTCAGTCAGATGTTAGTAGCTACTGTAGCTACTGTTAGTATATAACATATACATAGTACATTCACTCCTGGCTAAGGATGAACAACCTAAATATGAATGGGAGTAGACTCACCTATAGGTATAGATAGCAGCTCCCATGGCAGCAATAACCAGCAGTGCTCCAACTACAAATGTTATTTGGGCTGAAGCTTGATTTCTTTCTGCTATAACAACAGAGGAATTGGTATTTAGTGGTGTTTATAATAAGGATTGTATGCTGTTCCTTTAGAAATATGGGACAAACCATTCCTTTAGAATAGGCCTATGTTTCTAATGAAGAAATAAACAAGCATGATTGTGAGCAACTCTACCTCAACTTTACCATGCTTCACAAAGAGCAAAAAACTAGGGAGAAATTGGTTAGGTTGACACATGTTGTATTAAACCATAACACAATCTATTTGTTTTTAGCTTAGATGTATGTCAGCATAGCCATTGTCGTTAACTATGGCTTAGAATGATGCATAAACCCAACCATTATGTTTGGCCTCTGGTTGTCAGCCTATTAGAAGGAGGGATTGCAATAAAACTGCTGATAGCATGAAGAGAAACAGAAGGAACGTTTCCTGCAGAAGACTTAGGGTCACCATAGAATAGTGGGCCTTACTCTGAACGCTGACTTGGGTGCTGGCAACAGCCAAGGTGTTGGCATCAGCCAATGAGATGTTGACGCAGTAGAGGCCAGATTGGTTGAAGGCCTGGCGCAAAACAAACTGGCAATCTGGGCTTGGCTGAACAGGATTGCACACACTCTCCTGGACTATCACACAATCAGGATCTGAAATGGTTGTGCAGACTTCTTCAGGGAGGCTACAAGCAAAAAAAAAGTCTACTTATTAGTCCATCCATCAAAAAGGGCCAGTTCCCTTCCCAGAATCATACATATGATGAACACTCCCCTTGGCAAGATTTCCACATGACTGCTATGCTGTTCATATTGCTATTCAAAAATCTTTTCCACCACCCACTATTCTGAGGGGCTTGTTTCACAGCTCCTGTTGCTGGATGTCCTAATATCCTTTCTTTCTCCTCTATGGCCCCAGATGCTTCAACCACCACTTTAAGAAGGTAGGAATCTATCAGAGTCATTATTTTCAGCTATGAAACCTACCTTCCCTGGCAGGTCACAGTGAGATCTACCGCATTATCAGCAATAGCGGGCGTCAGTGGCATCACCTGCACAATTTCCACACTCTCTATGCCCTCTGCAATAAAAAAGAACACAGAAATGTTTAGGCAGTATAGATGTCCTATATTTCCCCCTCCCACCATCCTGTGAATCATTCCTGTACGTGGAGGCCTTTTAAACCTGGCCTCTACAAACCAAATTTAATTGGAAGAAAATGTTTGATTTTTTTCAAATAAAAAGGACATGGTTCCAACAGAAGAGACTATTTGTAGCTCAGGATTGAACTGTGGAGTCCTTGGTACTCTCTGAATTTGATTATTTGCTTGCAAGTATTTTTTTTACCCAGTAAAGTAACATCAGCAGTACAGAAGCAAACAACCATGCTTGGAGGGCACTAAAGACAGCACAAAATGGGCCTGCTTTTAGATTTAGAAAACAGAGTGTGGAATGGACATTTTAGCTTTCACAGAACACCTTGTGTAACTTTTAGCCCCAGACATGTCATATTATTCTTGCCTTCTATTGTAAATGTGTTCTGACCACAATTCTCTGCTAGTTTTGAACCTACTATGTGGCAAAGATTGGATCAGGGTAGATTGTCTTATGGTGATCACATTATTCTGTCACCTAAAGATAGGTGATTCTGCATGTGGTTTAGGTCCACCCTCCTTGCCTAATGATGCCCAACAGCCTCTGGCCTAATTGGTGTGGGTACTCAATGGTTCCTATTACCCATCATTCCCTAGACTTACGGATGATGTCCAGATTAGTGGCAAAGGTTCCATAACGATAGAGGAGGCATCCATTGGGTGCCTGGCGTTTCACCAGGAGCTGCACCACATCTCCCGCGACTGTTCCTGTGGCAGGCATAACTGAACTCGCCGGATTGATGGCTGCTGTATCTTCAGAGTTATCTATTGGGGGGAAAAAAATACTGGAAAGATATTACAATATTCATGGATAAAGGCTTATTAGTATTCTCCCATAACTTCAGATTGTCTCACTTCCAAAAATAGTATTTGCTGGAAGGGATAGCCATAAATTTAATGGACTGCCTCAGAAATAAAATAGTGCTTTACAGACGTTTACAGGCCACAGCTTCTGGCAACCCTTGCCCCTGGCTCTTGCCAGTGGGCTGATGGCAATTGAAATTAAATTGAAATTAAATCTCTAGAGGATACTAGGTTACCTACTCCTGTTTAGAATAAGCAAGAGGAATACAATAACTGATTAGAATAGGTAAGCATTGCTAAGGCATGAGGAGGGGGACTGAGGAGGAACATGAAATATTTGTCTGGATGAGGTCTGTCCCTTTTGTCTATCTGTGTCTGCATTCATAATGTCACAGATACATATGCAAATGGTGGTGCTTATTTTATGACAAGTTTTGCCATTCTGATGAAACAACTGGATTCATCACGAACTTGATGCTTTCAGAAGTATTACAGCAGGGCTGTCAAAACTCCCGAACTGCAGGCTGGATGCGTTACACGCTGGCCACTCACGCACCCAATTTAGCAAAAGGGGGGAAAGTCCCGATATGCTACCTGACACCGCTGTAATGACGTGAATTTGACGCCCCTGTACTACAATTTGAAGAAACTGAATATACAATCCTTACATCAGAAGAGATCAAGCTGGGGAGGGCAGTAGAAGGGTATTCAAGAAAAGGAACGCTATCATGATGTCAGCCTTTCAAAATAGTCCGGTCTAGGAGAGCAAAGTCATGCAGGCTAACACTACTTTTATTATAAGCTCATAGAAACAGAATCTTGGAAGTCTGAAATTGCTTCTCCCCTCCTTCCCTTTATCTTGAGATGTTTTTTCAGATTACAATTCTGGCCTGGACTCAATTTTCTTTTATCTGACCATTGTCTTGGTAGTGACTTTTCTTCTTGTGTCTCAAGGTCATTCCTTCTTCCCATTACATACGCTTTCTGCTTATGGGTTGAAAACCTCATGTCCCTCAAATGTTTCTGAACCACAAATCCTAGAAGTGCTGTCTAGCATGGCCAGCAGCAAGAAATACTCTGAGCAGGATGCGGAGGGCCTCATCTCTGCTCTAGAACTGCCCTAAAATTACCTTTTTAATCAATCAGAAACAATAATTAATCAGAGGAGACTTTGCAGAAGCTTCAGATGGTGACCTGTTCCCCCAATTGATTTAGATCATTCACCTATCGTATTATCCACTACAAATAGTTTTCCATTCTTGGCTTCTAAAACTTCCTATGGTGAGCCCCAACTGGGATTCTTTCTCTGTTCTAAACCCTTCACATGCAGATAACGGTAGAAGGCACAGCCAAAAGCAGTAGGCTATTCTCAGAGGCAAAGGAATCTCTTGCCAGGCCTACCTCTTGCCAGAGACACTAGCTGTGATTTTTTTAAAAAGTGTTGTCAAATACCTGAAAGGACAATTGTAGATGCAACGGGGGACAAAACAGTGGGTTCTGGTGTGCCTGGGTCATTCTCAGGTGCTATTGTAGATGAAGAACCTGCAGCCACAGAGCCTGGTAGAGATTCAGATGTTGTGGTAGATGCCATGGTATTTGGGAGAGATGCAGACATGGCAACAGTCACACCCTCACTGTTTTCAGTGGCATCAGATGATGCAACAACTGTAGGTTCCACAGAAGCAGCCATTAAATCTGTTTCTCCAGGCCCAGCACTGATATTTGCAACAGGAACTGTGGCTACAGATGTTGCCTCTTCAGTTACTGTTGGCGGTACAGTGGAAATGATTGAAGTCGCAGAAGCCCGGACTGAAGATGCAAAAGATAGGTGAGTTAGAAGAAACAGTGGGAGAGATTATGCAGGAAAGGTACTAAATGTAATTTCTATAGGATAGTTGCAACTTACTGAAAGACCATACTAGAAAACCCAATTCTTCTGCTATAATTCATAACACAACCATTAAGGGCTGGTGTGAACCCTGCATTTTATTATTTTATATAAATCTTCCTGTTCAGTTTAGCATAGGCTGGTTGTTGATGAAATCAGCTTGGCAATAGGATTGTTTCATGAACTTGGAACCTTTCCCAAATGGATGTTCTCAAGATCTGTCAGGCTTTGATTTATGCAGGCTCATGGGAATCCAATACAGGTAGGTCAGCAAAGACTGACAAAGAATATGAGTGCCACCGAGAATATGGAGTGTCAAGGATAATTTTTGCCTGGGAAAATATATATATTCCAATAACATTCAGAAGCACTTTTGTGGATTCAAGTTTTTAAAACCAGAATATAGATCAGGGTGTCCAATCTTGGCAATTTTAAGACTTGTGGACTTCAACTAAACATGGCTGGCTGGGAAATTCTGGAAGTTGGAGTCCACAGGTCTTAAAGTTGCCAAGGTTGGATACCCCTGATATAAATGCTTAAGGACATTCTTGGTATGAAAATACTTGAATAGCGTTCTAGTGTGATCAAAGTGAAAAATTATTCAAATCTGGAAAAAAATCTAGGAGCAGAATAAAAACTGAACTCTTTTTCACCTCAGGAACATTTGATGTTTCCAGGTTTTCTTATTTACTTTAAGAAGCTTCCCCAAATCTCAGCTTCCCTTGGAAAGGATTCTAAGGAATCCTACCTCCACCCCATTTATCTATTGATCCTTTTTATCCTACTCATTGTTAATGTTTTAACCATTAATGCCCAACTTTTAAAAACATGTTTAACCTTCTAGAGATGGGCAGCAAAACAAACAAACAAACAAGCATCCCCCCAACTTCTACATTTTTGTTTGGACTCATCACCCAGTGTGAAATGAGAGTGAGATTATTACATCATATAAAAAGGTCCTTAATGGTTTTGAAGATTAGAAAAGATAGACAGTTGTCTTTTAGCTGATCAACTGGGGACCTCTTCACATTCCATTTTTTTCTAGAAGAGGTTGAAAAACACTCTTCAATTTTCTACTGCTGTAGTACAATGTTGTTCCACTTCCTGTTAAAAGCTCTTAACACTTCTACCCTGGACCTGAACATTCATTCTAGACACAAAACAAATTATGTCAACTCCTTAGCTATATCCCAGTTTATTTGAAAAGTACATTTAGTCCTGGTAGAGAACTTGAGTTTGAAATATCTGACAATAGATGGGATACTGGCTAAAATCAGCTAAGCAGATGAGTACTTACCAGAAGTCACAGCCTCTTCAGTGCTTGCCCCAGTGATGCTATTTATAGTGGAAAACGCACTGGAAGCTTGAACCGTAGTTCCACTCGGAGTAGTGGTTGTCATGAGGGTTGTGGGCATGATGAATGGGTCTTCCGAAGTACTGCCTCCACATGAGGCCACAGGAATGGCAGCCTGAACCACCACGCGAGGGCTGAAGGTACCAGCGGAAAGGTAGGTGTGAGTGACCATGGTTGATCGAGAAATCAGGGTCCCGCTCTGGTCACCAAAATCCCAGGAGTAGGAGATGTCAGCATCATGGAGGTATTGACTAGGATCATGGAGCTGCACAGCAAAGGAGATGGCTCGGTTTCGCACAAAGCGACTGTCTGTCCCATCGGTATCAAGAAGTTGTGCAATGTTCACTTGGAAAGGGATCTGGTCTGGGAAAGGAAGCAGAAAATCAACAGTGGGCATGGAAACTTAATTCGGAGAAGAATGAGCAGCTTGTGGGGTTCTTGGTGCTCTCCGAGCTTGGTTGTTGTTTTTTTTCCAGATGTTTCCTTATCAAACAAGGTCACATCATCAACGGGGCAGCTTTTCTAAAACAAATTTGCTCCATTCCTCTCAGGAATCCAATTTGGTTATTCCACAATTAACTGTTTTGTTATCGGTCCAGCAGTTTCTCTGTGTTAATCAAAAGATAGCTGGGATTAGTGTACAAAGCAGGCTAGCCTTTCTAGCTTTTATTATGGAACCCTTGGATATCTTTTAGATGGCATAGCGCAGAAAGCAGGAGACAATGTCACATAATCCCCAAATTGATCAAGCACTGTCCCCAGCTGAGTCCATTAATATTTACCAGTGATGCTGAACTGAGATGAGGCACCACCGATAGGAATGAATTTCTCACGTCCCCGGTAATGATAGATTGCCACATTCATGGTATAGGAGCCTAAAGCAATATCAGCTGTTTCAATGGTCAATGAGGAGGCGGGACCATCTACCACTTGCCAGTATTGCCCTGTAGGGAGAAAAAGAATATGGGAGAAACGCCAGTGTTGAAGATAATAGACACAACACTTCCTAAGTTGAGAAGGGAAACTGTCCTTCCTCCTGGTGTAATTTAGATCAGAAATGGATGCTTTCCAGGTGTGGCACCAACAGCTTCTGCGATTCTCAACCTGCATGTCCATTGGCCATCTTTTTGTTTGAGAAGCCTGGAGAAGAAGTTAAAGCTTGGTAATAATAAGTCCCTTTTTCGGTTCAGGCAGCAGGAACGTAAGTTAACTTCCATAAATAAAATAGGAATGTAAAATAATGTAGTAAGACATTTAAGAGTCCCCATAGATTAAAAGTAGCTTATCAAATATATTTTCTAGTAGGGATCTTGTGTTTTCAAGTGCTGTATCAATAAGCAGTACTTTACCAGAACATTTTTGTATTAGCCTCTAAAAGTCATTTGCTGATACCTCTCCTCCCTCCCACCCTCCTCTCCCCATCTATATCTGTCATC
Organism: Pseudonaja textilis; assembly: GCF_049901715.1. NCBI lineage: Eukaryota > Metazoa > Chordata > Lepidosauria > Squamata > Elapidae > Pseudonaja > Pseudonaja textilis. Next base: position 120,953,930 of record NC_141991.1, on the reverse strand, counting down.
CATCTATCATCTATCTATCTATCTATCTATCTATCTATCTATCTATCTATCTATCTATCTATCATCTATCTATCTATCTCTATCTATCTATCTATCTATCTATCTATCTATCTATCTATCTATCTATCTATCTATCTATCTATCTATCTATCATCTATCTATCTATCTATCTATATCTATCTATCTATCTATCTATCTATCTATCTATCTATCTATCTATCTATCTATCTATCTATCTATCATCTATCTATTATCTACAAGCTGTCCAGAAAAGAAACAATACTAATCAAACTAATTTCATAATGAAACTCATGTCTCAAAGTTAAATCATGTAAATAGAGATGGTCCTCATTTAATGACTGCAATTGGTTTTGACCACTCAGTCATTAAGTGAAATGATCATTAAGTGAGTGTGTGTGTGAGGGGGGAAGGGAGGGAGGGAGAGAGTGGGGGGGGAAGACAAAGAGAGAAAGATTCTACAAAAGTCACTAGTTGCGGCTTTTCATTCCGATAAAATTCTCTAAGGAAACCTGTTTTTTTTTCTTTTTATGCTCTCTGACAGAACAGAGAGATTGCTTAAACAACTTATTTCTTCCTGAGCTGCTTTTCTCCACATAACAACACTTCTCTGAAAATCTCTGAAAATAACTGCAGATTGACAAATTCATCTGTGACCTTAGTTGATTCCAACCTTCCAGTGGTTATTGCCTGAAACTGACCAACCTTAATCAATTTCACAATGAAATTTTTTATTATTGTTTTATTTGTGAATGGTCACTATTTGAGGCAGTCATTAAACACCTGTAACTAAGAAGTAATTTTCAAAGGGAGGTTATCTTTCTCTATATGCTTTTTTTAATGTAAAACAGTACTTTTTAAGTATTCAAGAAAGTTTTAAGGAAAATCATTTTTACAGCAGCTCCATCAGCTTCTGTGCTGTCCAACACAACAAAGCATACTCTCACAGTTAAATCTTCCCAGTCAAAGCGAAGACCTTCCTAATCGTGCCACAATCGTGTGGATTTTCTTTTTATGTCAATTAGGAAGGGCCCTTTTCTGCTGTGGAATGCTTTCTCCTTATCATGTGCCCTTTTATTTCACTTTCATATGTGTCCTGAAACATGTTCAGTCTCTGTGGCGTATGCCATTTCATGATGGTACCGTTTGAGGACTTCGTACCTTTTATGTGATTAAATACAAATCACTATTTTATTTTGCTTTCTGATTTGCCAACTTTTATTTCCACTTGTGTATACGGTTGATGTTTCCCCCCTGAATATCATTAGCATTACAGGCAGTATAAAAATATTTTAAAGAAATATAAAGAAATATTTATAATGAGTCACAGACAAACCACCGCTTGAGTACAGTGTATGGATTCAGAAACTGTAGAACAGCGGTGTCAAATTGGCAGTCCACAGGCCAGATGCGTCAAGCACCGGCCACACCCACCCCAGCTCCACGAAGGGGAAGAATGTCGCAAAAAATCACATGAAGGCAATGTGACGCCATGACTTGGACAACTGTGCTGTAGAAGTTGCTAAGCTGGAGTACAGGTAGTCCTCAACTTAGAACCATTGGTTTAGTGACGGTCCAAAGTTACAAAAGCACTGAAAAATGTGACCTAAGAGAGTTTTTCACATGACTGTTGCAACATCTCCATGGTCACATGATAAAAATTCAGACACCTGGCAACTGACTCATATATATCATAGCTGCAGCATCCCCAGGGATCATGTGATCACTTTTTGCAATTTTTTTTGGAGAAGCAAAGTCAATAGGGAAGCCAGATTTACTTAACAACTGTGTTACTAAATTAACAACCGCAGTGAGTCACTTCACAAATGAGGCAAGAAAGGTCGTAAAACAGGGCAAAAATCACTTAACAACTGTCTTGCTTAGCAACAAAATTTTTGGGCTCAATTGTGGTCATAAGTCAAGGATTACCTGTAATGAAGAAGGAAAGGACTGAAATGCATGGCATTTCCCCACTTAAGGGTCCAAGCAGCAACTTACCCCATGTCTGCCAGACAAAAACAAACTTGCCAGGCCGGCGATCGCTTGGGGAGAAGGGTTGTCCATCGGGAAATACATAATCGGAAGCATCGTCCTCCTGGTCTGGGAAAACAGGATCCCCTTTTCTCATACGGGTGCCTGCAAAAGAGAAGGGGAGGAAGCCATGAGAAAAGACACGGTTAATAAGTCTCCAAAAGGCCTCAGTTGAAATCATTCAAATCCTACAGGAATACCCCATTTCAATGTGTGTGGCTTACCATTTATGATGCAGTTCTGGCTCCATACCACACGTCCATCTGGCAGCGCAGTTTGGTTACTGGGAAAGCGCAAAGTAATCCTGAATGTGACTTTGGCACTTGTTAAGGTCGGGGCATCGTTGCCGATATCAAATGTGACATTGCCACCTAGAAAGAAAAACAGAGAGGTGTCCAAAGTTTCTGATCTATGCCACAGCTGGCACTGCACTTGCCTATCTCTGCTATTGAGGATAAAAGAGGGCACAGAGCTTGCAAAAAGTGCGTCAGTAACAACTTAAAAAGAACAGAAATACACTTCGATAGAGGAGAATATTTGTAGCTCCTGGATGAACTTTGGGCTCCTTGGTGCTCTCTGAGCTTGGTTGATTTTTTGCAGATGTTGCATTACCCAACTAGGCAACATCATCAGTGCTGGAAGGAAGTGGGGTTTGCTCTCAAGGACCCCACAGAAGCACATTTAGAAAGGGAGAGGATAACTGCAAAAAAGACACAGTACGTCTCAACAAGGAGGCCCGTGATTGGGTGACTAAGTGACAGATTGCTATCCAGGTGCAAAGATGCTGTCTAACGGTTTTTAATGGTTAAGTGGAACTTAGGCCAGGCAGAAAATACTTCCTCACAAAGAATGAGGAAGACTTTGACAGTCTTTTCGAAGAAGGACTGCAAGTAGAGTCCATGTCACTCTAACCACCTATACTGAGGCTGAGAAGCCTCAACGGATTGTTTCCCCTTTTTGTTCAGTCCAATTGTCTTTACTTCAAACTTATCTCGTACCTCGCCAGCAATTTCCCTGCCTGGGATCTCCTTCTCTCCACCGGGGGTAAAGACTGGAATTCCACGTCTTGTACGCAGAGTATCTCCGGCTTCCATTATGTCCCCATCTGTTGTTCCGGCCACTGAACCCTAGAAGAAAACAATGTACTTTAATCCTGGGGGCATTCACCAGGGGAGGGGGGGCACTGGTTCAAAAAGTGCAGAGGGCAGCTGCAACCATGCAGTTGAAACACCCCTCCCCCACCATCTAGCATATAGAAAAAAAGAGACAGGCTTTAAATGCATAATTGCAATGGTCCTGGTAAGAGAGAACAGGCAAAGCTGGGGAGGGAGCAGAGTTAAACGAGTCATCAGCCTACAGTCATTATGTTCCCACAAATAGTCTAAATCCAATCCCTCTTGAATTCCGTTGACTTTTATCTGGTGCCAATTTAGTAATGCATTTGATTAGATTCTCTTGTATTGGCTTAAGCAATAAACCTTCTGAACCAACTTAATATATGATTCTGATTCTTTGTACCTGATAGGTTCTCCAGAATTTTTTTTTTTTGCCAGCCCTCATCTCCCAGAGATATTCTTGCCACCACAGTTTCTAATATGTCAGAGATAAAGTTAGAAGCCAAGGCATAATAACATTATCATTATAAAAGTCATTTTTATCTTTCATTGCTGGATGTATAGGAACCATACATTACCTTGATTCTGCCAAAGCCTGCTTCTGAATAAGTGAATGAACTTGTATGTTTCCATAAATGGATTATAGTTGAACAAAATATGTATTTTATGACCTGATTAAAGCTAGGCGGACAGTGAAGGGCTGTTCCAGTGTTTTCTGCTTGTTGATTAATTCCTTTCTGGCCATCTTGAGCGCCCCCCCACCCCAATCTCATGCTGAGTCTGCCCAGATGTGAAGGTCCTTGAATATGCTGGGTTCTCCCCAAAGTGTGCAAAGTCTTTTCTGAAATGTTATGCTCTGGATTTTAGGAATGGTGCAAGACACATCGGACCAATCTGCAGCTGTAATATTTGTCAAGTTAGTTTATGGCTTTCCATATTATTCACTTAAAGAAGAAAAGTGACATAAAATAGCACCAGGAAGGAACACAATAGGACCAAGGGTCTCTTATCTTGAACATCGTCATAGAAGGGTTAGTGGAGCTAGCCGGGATGGCAAAAAACAGACTGCTTTGCACCAACACAATAATTCAATTAAATTTCATCCAGAGGCCGTTGATAGATTTCTTACAGGATAAAGAGAAAAGTCAGCTTTTGATTTTGGATTCTGACAATGAAAATGGACTTGACTAAAGAAATATTACAGCAGGTTATTTATATTTGATAACTTACTATTGTTTAGATGAAATTAAGAGATGAACTTCTAATGACTACTGGCTTTTAGTTTAGCATGAGTATTTTAAGGTATAATATATGGTCTTTTCTCTTTAAACTAAGATGGTTGTATTGTTAATACCCCATACTAAAAGAAAGTCGGAGATCACTCTTGTTATATTTGTTTGAAGTACGTTTTTGTCACTTCATTGTTTTGTCATTTCCTTTCCCTTTTATGTTAGTTTGTATTTTAAAGTATAATGTTAAAACTTAATAAAGTTATTATTAAAAATATAACAGTGGCAGCGAAGGTAGCGCATGCAAACCTTGTTGGCTTTTGAATAGTTTGGCCAAGGAATATCCTCTAGTAGGCTATAACAGCAACAATATCTGTTTAAAGGTAAATGTAAAGGTTCCCCTCACACATACGTGCTAGTCATTTTCGGCTCTAGGGAGTGGTACTCATCTCTGTTACAAAGCCGAAGAGCCAGTATTGTCCGAAGATGTCTCCATGGTCATGTGGCCGGCATGACTAAATGCCAAAGGCTCATGGAACACTGTTACCTTCCCACCAAAGTGGTCCCTATTTTTCTACTTGCATTTTTACATCCTTTCAAACTGCTAGGTTGGCAGAAGCTGAGACAAGTAATGGGTGCTCACTCCATTACATGGCACTAGAGATTCAAACCGCCGAACTGCCGACCTTTCTGATCAACAAGCTCAGCGTCTTAGCCACTGAGCCACTGCGTCCCATATAATATCTGTTTAATTGATATTAATTTTAATACATTTAAATCTTCTAAGCCTCCTTCTTCTGTAACTCTGAGAGTGAGATGGGTGATACCAAAAGTTGATAAAAAAAAAAGTTACACATTATAATTTGAAGGCAATTTTCGGAAGGCTTCTGGGGCAGCATCCAAGGCTTGAGAGATATAGTGCCACATCCATATCACCTAAATGTCCCAAGGGTGCTTTTTCAAGAGGCAACTGGACTTTCTTGTTTTTCTTTGAAGACGTTGTCCTTCTCATCCAAGAAACTTCTTCAGCTCTGACTGGATGGCTCCATTCCCCACCATCCAGTCAGAGCTGAAGAAACTTCTTGGATGAGGAGCAAAACATTTTCAAAGAAAAACCAGAAAGTTGCCTCTTGAAAAAAGCACTGTTGGGACAACTATGACCTGGATGACTGAGAATCTCCAAAGACATATCACCTAAAGAAAGCTGTTCTTGCCCCTTTGGTTGTATGAATCAGCCTCTAATGGAAGGAGGAAGGGGGATGGAGGTGGGGTTAGGCAAGCTTTAGACCTGTAATGCCTGACCTTCCTTACTACATAGTGGCCACACAGGCCTGCCTCAGCTGAGAGTCACATGAAACAGCTTGAATAGAGGCCGCCAAGACCATGTGATACGAGCCCCTCAGCATTGGCGTGGGCTGATCGGTCACATGCTGTCTGCACCTACAGCAGAATAAAAGAAAGTCTTGAGTGCTTAGCCACATCCTAGGCAGCCTAGGGAAGGGTGTTCCAAACTACTTGTGGGAAGCAGAGAACATACATAGGAAACTGCAACGTGAAAAGAAAAAACAGCATTTGCTAAATGTGAGAAGATAGATTGGTTTCCCAGGATTTTATCGTTAGTTACACAGACTGCTCCAAGACACTTCTCTTTTAAACAAAATAAAACAAAACTCCCACTTTCCTTTCAGTTCTCCTGAGTTCTCCTGGTAAAAAGGGAAGCAATGGAGAGAACTCACTGCAAAAACAATCCCAGATTAAATGAGAAACTGCCTCACACGTAGTCAGCAGTGATCTTCCCTACCTGCTGAGAAGGGCTGTACTTCAATACTGGCTGGGAAATATTGGAAAGGTAGATTCTCCCCAGGATCCATAAAGAATTTTTGCCTATCTCTCTGAAGTTGTTTCAGCTTTTTGACCTTCTTCAGTCATGAGAGATAGGCAAGGTCATACTTGAGCAGTACTTGAATGCAAGATGACCAGGAAATCTTAGGACTAAAAACTAGATTTGAAAGTCATAAAAATATCCTTGAAGAAAATTTAAAAAATAAAAATCTTTACTTGGGGATAACATGGAATGAACTGAATTTGGGATTTGCTGCGCATAAAATAGATGTTATCATACAAAACGATGCCCCCTTTCCTCCCCCTCAGACTCATGTCTACTAAACACTAGCTTGTGCCAATTCTTAGTGAAGTTGCTATGAAAGACCCATGTCTGGAAACTTCCCTGAGGAAAGAAAGGGAGCACTCACGAAGAACAAAGGATACACAACCACAACCAGTAGCTGAACATTAAAAGGTTGTTAAGATTTGAAATGGAGGTTCCTCCCACACACTCACTTTAACACAATCGGGGTGACTAAGAATTGGATCTGAGCAAGGTGAGACTCTCCACCATCAGTCCTTAGCAAATTAGGCACCCACATTCCATATCCCAAACCGCAAAGCACCAACAAAAGAGGATTAGTGAGTCTTGTCTGCCTAGACAAAAATCCAGATCACCACGAGGTTTGGCTTTGCAAGAGTTGTGTGTGTGTGTGTATATCCATGAGTGAGTACGTAATACAATTATCAAATTAAACCAAAGCTCCAAAGGCAGTTTTGGAGTGGCAAATAAGCGTCATTATTTTTTTCACACCGTAATGAGCTGAGTAGAGGTGAACTACTTCCCAAAAACATTTTTATAAGAATTCTGAACATTCTAGAACTGATCCAAAATTTATAACTAGAGAAAATTAGTCCCTTTTGATGCCAATAGCTTTTTCCCCCTCCAAGGTTGTCCTCTAAATTGAAACTATTTTCTGGGTTAGATCTATGTCCCAAGGAATCGGTTTGGATTCTCCATTCATTGCCCCTCACTGCATGTCATATTTGCTCACTGTTCCTTCTGCAAAATCTATCGCTGTCATCCATACATTAGCACCTGTGAAAGGAATCAAATCTAGTTTGATCTGTAGATGCATCTGCACTGCGTGTGCCTGGAACATATATTATGTAAAACAAATCTAATTTCATCTTTAATTTAATTTCATCTGCAATCATAGTTTCCTGAGAATATTTTTTGTTAAAAAGGAAAGTTTGAAAAACAATGGACATCTGGATTTTGCATGCAAAAAAAAGTTAAGGCATTTATGCATAAGATGGGTTACACACACACACACACACACACACACACACACACACACCTCAACATTAATATTTGTAGCAGTTGAAGCAGTTGTATTGTAAGGATTTGTGTTGTTTTTTTATCCCCGTGTTAAGATACATTAACTTACCTTGTGATGTTGATGACAGTAAAGGAACAGCTGTTAAGTCTCTTGAGTTGTGAACGTTTTTTGAACAAGACCAACACAGAGAATATTAATAAGGTCATACTTTGTGCATTGGTGAAATTAATAGATGCTGCTCAAGGGGTTACCTGACAGCAGAGTTGAGGCATAGCTCAGCCTGATCTTTGGAAATATGCTGGCACACAAGATTATAATGTGGGGCAAACTTCTGTGGGTGAAATAAACCGGATCTCTAAGAGAAAATTGGGTTCCACTTACTGCGCTGAGCTGAAGAAGTAGCCAGGAGAGCCCAAACAGCAGCCCATAGAAACCAGATCCGTGACATCTTCAAAGTGTGAGTTCTTTGTAGTCTCTTGAACAGTTGATGGCAAAAGAAGGCAAGGAAGACTCTCCCGCTATTAAAAAGAGAGCTCATTTACATATACCCACCTCTCTTTGGTGCATGAAGACATTGCTTTCTTTCCAGCACAGGGCTTTCCCCCTCCTCTTTCTAATAATTGAGATGGGGGAAGGGGGGAACATTGGCTGTATGATCCGGTCACAAGTTTGCATTGTGGACAACACAAGGAGGCCCTCTTTTTTAATCCCATAGCTGGAATGCCAGGGTAAAGGGGTAGGGTGATGCTTGAACACTGAGGTGCTTCATCGCAGAGGAGGAAGTTGGGAGAGATAATAAGAGAGAGCCAAATGACTAGTTATGCAATTTCATTAAAGGGCATCATCAGGGTGAGATTATAGGGCACAACCCCACTCACGTCTTGGTTACTTCTCTGGACCTTTTCCAGCTTCGGATGCAATATGATGGAGCTTAAGCAAACTATATCAATAGTTCTCAGCTAAAGAATGCAGAGAAGTAACTGACAGAAAAGCAGAGGCTTCCAGTTAAGTCCTTCAAGTTGAATTTGATTCTCTAGCAACATTACAGATGTGTCTGCCCAGGAATTTTTGATAACAATAAAGAAGTGATTTGCTATTGTCTCATTCCAGGATACTTAAAAAAAAAAACTTTTCCTAATCTAGCCTAATGCCCTTTGATTTCCCAAGACATTCCAGTCCAACTATATGTTGTGACTCGGAGGTTTGAACCTGCTCTGTCAGAAGACATAGGCTCAAGTGATGAGGAAGATCTGGCATTAAGGTTTGAGCCTGCTTTGTTGAGTGACATAGACGGGAGTCAGGAGGAAGAGGAGGACTTGGCTCTAAGATTTGAGCCTGCTTTGCTGGAAGTTTCAGAGTCGTCTCCCGCCACAGAATCTTCCCCCCTGGTTGTGCCTCAGGTGTCGGCAGATAATCAGGAGAGTGTGCCGGAGTCATTAGCTGAAGATCAAGCCGAGAAATGCTGGTCTGATGCAAGGCAAAGACGCAGGCAGAAATGTGACATACAACGTAAACAGAAAAGAGACTGACACGCCCCTCAGGGAATGTAAGGAGGCGTGTTAGCTCTGAATCCCTGTTCGGGTCAAATTGTCTATTGGAGTTAGCAGTTTGGATGAATTATTCTACATGGCGATCGCCTCTGATTTATTGTTTTGCTCGTTATCGGACTTGGTAGGCAGCTTCTGGGAAAATTGCCAAAGACGAATTCAGCCAAAGGAAGTTAACTCTGTCGTTCCTGTTTCTGTCTGTTTAAGTATTTTCCTTTGGAAATTTGGACTCTCACCTTGTGGCTACAGATGAGATAGAATACTATAAATCAGTCTTGACCCTAGTTGATGTTTTAGGGTTAGCAAACATCAGCTAGATGTTGCCACGATGCTGGATTTTCATCACCCTAAGAAATCAAGGATTTGTGGCTATTTCAAGGCTCATAAGGATTTGATGGTGAGCCAGGGCTGACCGAAGACATCTAGGTAAATAAGCAGAGACGGATGTTGTGCAGAATGAAGGACCAGTGGGGAGATTAATTGTTCAATTTTTTTTTTCCAAATGAGAGTTCGGGAATCTCCCATAACTCCTCACAAGGACAACGAAGAACAGTGGTCTCTCATGGGTTTGAGTGCCAAGATCCAAGGATGTGACAATTTTGTTCTCGCAGTGGAGCTTTTCATAAGGACATCATTTTTGGAAATGTTTGATTTAACCACATTATAAATATTAGACATCTTGAAAATAGTGAGCTTAATTTGATACCTGGTGAGTTTTATTTTCTTTGGATTTAAAAAAAATTAAAAGAGAAACTTGAAACTGCAAATAATATAAAATTAGCAAAAAGCAGGAAAGAAAGGATTTTTGTTTAAGAAAATTTTAATTGGATAGGGAAACCAGAGAGACTTGGCATATCAATTATTTTTGTTATATGATTTGTAAAACAAGTATGTAATTAATTAGTACGCTCGTGGGAAATGACGAAAACAGAACCAGATCCATATTAGGAATTGAGGATTGGTGAAGTTTGTAAATGGTCACTAGAGGCAAGCTAAGGACCAGGCATTAAAGTATTAAAATAGGTAAATTGGCTATAATGTTTTCTTTAAGATTTTTTTTTTTTTGCATGGACTAAAACGTTAATAGTTTCATAATCTCAGAAAGGATACAGATTTCAATGGTAGACTTTTAGAAAATGATGAGATTTAAAAAAAAAATTGACTTGATATAGGCATTATAGTGTTTGAAAGTATGGAAGACAGCAAAATTGAATTCATCAAACTAGGAATACGAATGATAAATCAAGAAAAAGGGTCTGGGAAAGGAACAGCGGCTACAAAAAATCATGGATGATGCTTCTTTATGAAATTTACAAAAGTAGGCTGATGAAACCTTTGAAGACTTCTTTTAAATCTCAAAGAATGATGAAAGATCAAAACCCCCAATGCTGTAGGAAGGATTTAGAGATTGTGCAGAGCAAAAAGAAAAATATAAAGCTGGTAGCAGCTTGTTAACAGAGAGTTTTGAACCTTAATCTTGTTTTTTATATTATTACCTTTCTTCCTGTTAACTATTTTATCATTAACATGGTATACAGGCCAATAATTTACAAATAGATCTTTTGCAAAGGGTGGGAATTGTTGGAAGAAAAATCAGGTCCGGTTCCAAGCCGAGAGAGAGAGAGAGAGAGAGAGAGAGAGAGAAGCTGAAATAAAATGGAGGCAGCCCGCAGGAAAGAAAGTCTCTGTTTATTTGGTAGCCAGAAACTCCACTGATAGCAGCATGTTTCTGGGGTGGCTGACAAAATGGGATTGAGAGTAGGTGGACTTTTAAAAACTATTTGGGGCTTTGTGATTGAGATGCCTATTCTTGTTCAAGAATATATCCTTTATTTTAATGGCTCTTGCCAGATTCCTATAGGGTCATATAGGTCAGTCCCAGCTGTCTCTACGGGCAAAGGGGGAAATGCAAATCCTAGGTACTTTATTTGTCTGAGCTAATCTTGTCAGCTTTGACTCCTTGCCTATGGTGCTGCTTATTTGGAGTTTCTGGTTGCTCTTTGCTTATGAATAGAGTGGCCCAGATTTCTGAATAGATACAAAATATCCACTCCTAAAGACTACCCTCTTCTGGTTTCTGCTTGAGGATAGCAGGAAGACTGGGACTGCTTTCTGCCTTTAAGTTAAGTTTTGAACCTAGCACTACGCCGCCTTCGGTCCGATCTAAGTATAGTATATAAAATCATACATTGCAATGTCCTACCTGTCAATGAATACTTCAGCTTCAACCATAACAACACTAGGGCAAACTAATAGATACAAACTCAAGGTAAATCACACCAAACTTGATTGCAGGAAATACGACTTCAGCAACAGAGTGGTCAATGTCTGGAATACTTCACCTGACCATGTGGTTTCTTCCCCAAACCCCCAAAACTTTAACCTTAGACTGTCTACTATTGACCTCACCTCTTTCCTAAGAGGTCTGTAGGGGGCATGCATAAGCGCACCAACATGTCTACTGTCCCTGTCCTATTGTTTCTTTTATTTTTTTTAATTTTTCTTATATGTATCCATGTTTTAACATTTTAAAAAGAACAGATGGTAAGCCAATAAGACCCTAAACCCATCTCAATTTCCTGCCTTTCATTAAAACCCAGTGCATTCACACTACCTGTCAATCTCACTTGCCTCTTAAATTTATATATGAAAGCAAGTATGATTCCAGATTTGCTATTTTTGGAAATATATAGGCATATATACTTAACATGGGAGTATTTATTTATTAAATTTACATGCCATTCATCTCACTATCCAGACCAATTGTTGACATATATACTTTTAAGAGTATGAAGTCATAAACTGCTGTGCTTTTTAAGCAAAAAGCATTATAAAATATTTTGTTTTATAAGCATAATAAACAAGCCCATATAGGACTGGCTGCATATATCTGCTTAGTTTCTGGAGTAGGATTTGTTCTTTCCAATTTCAGTATCTAATTCGTATTAATAGATTTGACCTGTAGTTAAGTGAATTTGGCTCCTTTATAAAACCTCTCTCTCTCTCATCTATCTACGATGTATATCTATATCCATCCATCCATCCATCTTGATTACTTTTTGTTGCATGAAAACACAATAGATTTTGGCTCGCCTCCCAAGATAGGTTATTTCTCAGAATTGTAAACTCATCATTTGGTTTAAGGAAAATTAAAGCCATATTGCTCAGGCAAGTAGGTTCTATGGTCATTAAGAATTCTCCCAGAATAATTTGATTTCGTAGAAAAGTGTACATTGAACAGACTTTTCTACATAGTATGTGCCTGATTTCATTTCTGTGCCTGCAGTGGCTCACAGTAGCAACCTGGTTCACCCTCACATGAGTTTGTTTAATGATTTCCACTGTCACAGTTTTTAAATCATATCTCACAGTTGCTGTTATAGAGGGAGAATGGGATTATACTTCATCCAGCAGAGTTCCAGCTTCCAGCAAAACTCCATGTCAAATAATGTGGACCACAATCTTTTTTTCAAAGATGGCAATATTTAGAAGGCAATGGAGGAAAGAAGAATTTCCCCAGGATTTGCTACTGAAAGCTACTGTAATTCTACAGCAGCAGTGGGCAAGATCTAGTTCAAGGATTGCATGCAGTTCACCAGCCACATTTTTGTGGATGTTGACATAGAATTGCCAATATTCCATGCTCAACTATAAAATAACTGCAGTGCAAGATCTGAAGAAGAGAGCTGAAGAAGCTTCTTGGATGAGAAACAAAACATCTTCAAAGAAAAACCAGAAAGTCCAGTTGCCCCTTGAAAAAGCACCTTTGGGACAACCATGACCTGGGTGACTGAGAATCTCCATAGACAAGATTTAGCTGCAATTTTGGGCAGAAAATGATCAAATGTGGATGTATTAATTCATCAGTAAGCCTAACACATCTATTCTTACATTAAATCCCATTGGGGGGAAAAATCTAAAATGGGAAAGTGGACAGAAAATTATGTTCAACTCTTTATGGTTGAGTTAAAATATTACAAATTGTCAGCAACTTTTGGAGGCCTTCTCGAGGCTGCACCCAAGGCTTTGCACACCCTTGCTGTAGAGGCCATTTTAGAGAGGAAACCCTTCTCACAACATTGTATTAATTCATTCATACCCAGAAAATATACCCAATAACATGGAAGAAGGAACAGACAATTTAACAAGTGTGACAGAGTGAGGGAAAATTTAATTTAAAAAACAATTTTCAGGAATTTTTTTTTTTTAAAAAGAACTGTTTCCATTGGTCAAACACACACAAACACAAGCCACAAAAGACAATAACACCATACTAGTCAGGGCAATTTCTTGGATCCAAGTTCTAGTTCCATCAAACAGTGGTTCTCAACCTAGTGTAGGGACTTTCAAGTATTTCTTGACTGACAATCACAATTGAGCCCAAAATTTCTGTTTGCCAAGGAGACAGTTGTTAATTGAATTTTGCCCCCATTTTACAACTTTTCTTGTCACAGTTGTTAAATGAATCACCGCAGTTGGTAAGTTAGTAACACAGTCGTTAAGTGAATGTAGCTTCGCTTGTCAGAAGGTCACAAAACATTGTCCTGGGACCCTTCTTATATTTTATAGAATAAGAAAAAGCTTCAATAGTTGATAACCAAATTGGGATATTCAAATAACATTGTCTCTTAATTTTCTCCCAGTTTAACCATAAAGACTCCCGTATATAATGCCTTCTAAAATAGCCCTGCGATTTAGTTCCCTTATACCACAGAAAAGCATGCCAGCCCAGTAATAGATCATGTCCTTCTAGTGTCAACAATCTAGTCTTTCTTAATGTTATCCATTCTTTGGCCCGCATCAAGTTTGCAGCTTGATAATACAACTCCCAATTAGGAAGGCCAAATCCTCCTCTAGTTCTAGCATCTTGTAAAAGTTTTAATTTTATTCTCGCTTTCTTACCTTGCCATATATACTTCAACACAATTTTATTTAAAACTTCAAAGTAATCTTTGCCAAGCCTAATTGGTATTGTTTGGAACAGATATAAAATTCTAGGTAAAATATTCATCTTGATTGTTGAAATTCTGCCTATCAATGACAGTTGTAGGTTTTCCCAATTCTTCAGATCAAATGCTATCTGCTGTTTGAGTTTAATATAATTATTCTCTTTCAATGTAGTGCATCTTAACGTCAAGTATATCCCCAAATACTTAACCTTATTTGTGACTTGAATTTTCAATAGGTCTGCCAGTTCTTCTCTTTGTCTTAATAATATGTTCTTTGTCAGAATCTTTGTTTTATCTTCATTTATTTTCAAACCAGCCATCTCACTGTATATCTCTATCTTTTCCAATAGTTTTAAAGCTGTCTCTAGAGGATCTTCCAGAATGAAAACCAAATCATCCTCAAAGGCTTGTAGTTTAAATTCCTCCTTTTTGATTTTCATTCCTTTTATATTTTGGTCCTCTCTAATATTTCTATTCAACACTTCCAAAGTCAATACAAATAGCAAAGGTGATAATGGGCATCCTTGTCTTGTACCTTTTCTTATGTTAATAGAGTCTGTAAGTTCTCCCTCTATCATTACTGTTGTGGAGCAATGGTAAGGAAGAGGCATGAGACCAGAGCGTACAACTAACAGGCTTTATTGCAATGAATAAAGGGTTGTCGCGTCTGCTAGCTAACTCGCAGACCAGCGGGCGACAACGGGCTGGCTCTGCCCGACAGCCGGCTTATATAGCCGGCTGTCAAACGGAGCCAACCAATGGGAGCTGCTGGTGCTCCCGCTCAAACAGCGGACCTGGTTGGGAACTCCAACCAGTTCCACAGACATAACACTCCTTTCCCCCAGCTGGGAACATGCATAGTCTTGTAGATATGTGGGTTGTCTTCGCTGGCGACCAGAGCGTCGCAATTTGGGTGAACTGCCGGCCGGTGTCAAGTCCTGGCTCTCGGGACGTGCCCCAGCGGTTGTTGGTGCGTGGGCTTGCCCTGGTGTGGTGTCCGGCGGTGCTGGTGAAACCCCCTGCTCTGGTTGGTCCGACCGAGTCTCGAGGTCTGGCTGGTCAGCTGGGTCGCTCGGTGGCTGGATCGGTGACTCCGGTTGTAGACTCGGGTCCTCCATCCAGCCCTCTCGCTCGTCAGGGAAAACCAGGTTCCGCAGGGGATCTGCATCCGGCGTGGGTGAGGCGTCGTTGGCACTGGCAGGTTGGCACGGTTGGCATCTGCCGCGCCCGTCCGTCGCCTTCTGAGTTGATCCACGTGCCTCCACCACAAACGACCATCCTCCAGGAGGACCCGGTAGGATCTGGGGCCGGTGACCGACACGATTTGTCCTGGCACCCACAACGGGTCCCCCGCGTAGTTCCTGGTGTATACCAGGTCTTGTGGGGCGAAGTCTCTGACCAGACTATCGGACCCTAAAGGGGTGTCTGGGCAATAGTGGGGGTGTAGCCTGTCTAGGGTGGTTCTGAGGCGTCTCCCCATTAAAAGTTCGGCAGGAGATTTGTTGGTGGTAGTGCAGGGTGTTGTGTGCTGGCTGAGTAGGAAACGAGACAGTTTAGAGTGCCAATCCTCCTGGCCAAACCTGGCGAGTGCCTCCTTGGTTGACCTAACTGCTCTCTCTGCCATCCCGTTGCTAGCGGGATGGAATGGTGCTGTAAGGACGTGCCTGATGCCCAAGTTGGCAGTGTACATGCTGAATTCACATGATGTGAACTGTGGGCCATTGTCTGAAACCAGGGTGTCTGGAAGCCCGTGGGTGACAAATAAGCGAGTTAGGGCTTTCACTATTGCCTGAGTGGTGGTGGTGGGAAGTAAGGCTACATCAATCCACTTGGAGTATGAATCCACGACCACCAAGAAGGTCCTGCCATGCACAGGCCCAGCCAGGTCGACGTGCAGGCGGGACCAGGGGGCGTTAGCACTCTCCCATCTGGTGGGCGTGGCAGCTGGGGGGGTGGCCCTGGTTTGTTGGCAAGGTTGGCAAGAG